>NW_020664417.1:63866835-63946135 GCF_002925995.2 Terrapene triunguis | reverse complement strand
TCTGAAAAACTGTCTAAGTTGACAGTATTCAAATGCTACATAAGACAGAAAGAACTAGAGACTATAATACATAATTGCTTAGACTGAATTAATAGGCTATACATATATCTGTTATTTTAGACTTATTAAACATAAATGTTAAACTAGTTATCAGTATTTAGTCTATTTTACAGATGAAAGGTTGAAGAAATTCTGCAGCAACTCCATTGCTTGGCCAAACTTAGGTCACTTTTAATGGGGATGGCAGAAGACACTTCCCTGACAGCAGGGTGACACCCGCGCCAAATTTGAAGTCCCTGCTCCAAAACATGGAGGGACAAGTCCTTATCAACAGTTATAAGAATTTTTTAAGAAGTGCAAAGCAATATATTTTTCCCAACTTTGTTCTGTTTTTGATGTCATTTTCCAAAAAAAATTCAACCTGAGGCAGACACCCGGTATGGAAAATTTCAACATAAATAGTTAAAGTTTGGCAAAATTATAAGCTGTGGGAAACAGGATCTTATAATGGAAAGTGATGGGCCGTTTTAACTATAGGCATCACTACCTGCGCCGCCTATAATTATGTAAATTAGCTAAAATAGAGGTTAATTTTAAAAAAATGCATCATAAGAAAAAATTACAAGTTACCAATATTAATTATTTGATTTGCACATTTGCTAAATTTAAAACTAATACCATTTCTATTTTCTCCTTTTAAAGTTGAAAAATTCTGTCCATGGGTATGTTAAACTGTATCTTTTCTCTATCTCTCATTCTCTTTTCTTGTTGAGATTTTATCTATGAAAATTTCAAAGGTCTTGATTATGCAAGATTTTTGATCCTTTCTGTGAGTTGCTGAGCACCTTTAACACCCACTGAAGTCAGTAGGAGTTAAAAATGCCAAGAATCTGAGACTCACACACCAATAATAGAAAATAAATAATGGATTTATTTACCTTACTTACCTTTCTGAAGGTGCAGAGGAGACATGACAGAGTAGATTGTTCGCTTCAGTAGCACGTGAGAGGCACACCTCTGGTCTGGGTTTTTTTGGTCAAAACTAAAACTTTTCATAGGAAAGAGTCAGTTTTGATGAATTTCCTATTTTGAAAAAAAAATCGAAAGAAGCATTTAACCATTAGCTTATCTTTATTATATTACTGTTTTGCATTATATTCTGCTTCTATTACATTCAGCAGAAATGCCAGGAACCTACAGGCCTCTATTCTGTAAGACATTAGCTTTAACATAGGCTTGAGGCCTATGAACTTTGAACAGATAAACCACCCAATGAAAAAATCCAAGTATCGGGGAGCCAAAAACAGAGTGTTTAAGGGGAAGTTCTGACCACAGGTACATGATCCAACCACACGAGTGTCGTGGCAATGAATTGATGTATATAACAGGTACATGAGCTATATCTGCAAATACCTAAGCACAAGGAGGTTATTGTAGCGAATTGACATATATGATAATAAGTTGAGATGATTGATATACTAACCTATAGAAGAAAGACACTCCAACATTAGTAAGGTGAGGAAATACACATAAGGAAAAGGGGAAAATCCCCTACTGAATATGCATCAAACATAGTGGCGTCAGCGTAACATACAATAAAAGTTGCATTCCCAGCCTAGGGGCGGTAGGAGAAGGAGATGTAGTTCTTGGGAGGTGCCAGAATAACGGCCACTGGTGATGAGGAAGACAGTGATGGTGATGAGGAAGATGGTGGCTAACATCTCAGGTTGTTCTACAAGGGATGGTATGAGTATGTTGGTGGACAGATGTACATTCTGTAGTGTCTCTATCTACCTTACTGAATTGGGATATTTGTGACTGTGCTAAATGTATTATTAAACTATTTATAAATGTAGAGGAGTTCCTATAGTGTGACTGTTGCAACTGTGCACATCAGGATTCTGAACTATACAATAATTTGAATAATACAGGGCCTGATTATGGGCCAAGAACCTGTCAACCCCCAAAATGATAACTGGGGATTCTTATGTAATCTAATCTATCCATCTATAAATCTGTAGATTGGGCTACACAACATGGCCACATGTAGCAGCAGATTGACATGCAATGGGGTGGGCCCAGGTGATCCTCTGGTCCTTTGCCCTGTGCAGTAGGTGCATGCAGGTCTTGGAGGATCCTACTCCAGACTTTAGGATACATAGCAGCTGCTCTCACTTCACTGTTTGGGTGCAGGATTCCTCCACCACCTTTCTTCTACAGAGTTCATTACTATTGAACTGAATTACTTGGGTTGGATGCTAGGGAAAACCTAAATAATTAATATCATTGGTGCTTACATTAGTTTATGTTTAAGTGGATTAAAGGCTAGATTCAAAAATAACTGAAGAAACTGAAAAGACTCCCATTGACTTCAATGGGCTTTGGAGCAGGCCCTTGTAGTAGAAGGAGAGAGCCTGAGATATGAGGCCTGGTATAAGGACCTAAGGCTGAAACAAAAGTCAGGCCCTGCTGCTATAAAGCAAAGTTAGCAAAACTCAGGCTATGAGCAAAACTCAGGCCTTGTTACAAAGCAGATGCCTGCTTGCAGGTTCACTATCCAGAACATGAACTTGGCAAGAACATGGCTGGTGTTGCAAAAACACAAATATACCTAATACTTGCTAAGCACTGACACTTGCATAAACACATTCCAGGAGGGTGGTACCAGAACACCCAGATACAAAATTATGGTATAAATACATTCCCTGAAGATGATACAGAGACATACTGACCCTTCCTAAAGCTAATGTCTGGATGACAGGATGATGGATGGAGCTGTTTTGACTGAACCAACATATACAAGCTAAAGGGTGGTAACTAACCAAGTCAGAGGGACAATACGTATCTTGTTTGTATCAGTGTATAAAAGAAGGGTCGCAGAGGGGCGACTTTGTCTGGCCGAGAGGGGGAGCAGAAAGTCCTGTTGCTCACTGAGCTGGTCCATTGTCATGGGCATACATGTATTAAGTATAACTGTAACGTATAAGGCACTAATACCGTGCTTTGTTGGCAATAATCCTGGCCAAGTGCCTTCACCACTGAACTGAGTCTATGGTCTTGGGCAGTTCAATTGAAGTCTCCTGTATGGGCTATCTGGCAAGAGCCAGTACAGCACGTGGAGAGAACACGCACACAGCCAACAATTGAAAACAGCCCTACAAATACAAAACCATATACAAGTGTGAAAATACTTATTATTATTATTGCTATTCATATACCATTCTTTTGGACTATCTTGCATAAAAACATATAATTTGGAAAACCACTAATCACATTAATTTACAGACATAACCACTGTGCTTAGAATAAAAGCATGATTTTGTTTAAACAGTGCTTCGCTTTGTGTTATATAGTTTTCAAAGGTAATATTTGCATAGTCATTTTGAACATTCAAATAATATTTCTTATTTTAAAAATCAAACAGACTAAAAGCACTGTGTTTTAGTTTTGAAGTACTCTAACATCACCCTTTTCTTCTGCCTTTAATAAATGGATGTCAAAATATGTGACACAAACAAAAAAACTTTAATGCAAATAACTAGGTAGCAAGACTCCTGGTGAGTGTAGAATGAGCAAAGAAAAACTTCTAAATAATACTCTGCAACAATTTAAACAGAAACCTGAATTATGGTGCTGCTAGTCTCAAAAGAACAGCCTAGTTTACTTATACAACTGCAATTCCTTCAGAAAAACACATGACTTTGTGCTGTCTTTGTTGTTATCAGAGACAACTTCTTCCTCCAGCCTATTTAAATACAAATAATATACACAAAACTAAATAAGATTTCACACACACACCCCTCCACCAGAAGATAACAGCACCATCCACTGTTTAAGGCTATGGAATACTGTTGAAACAAATAACATAACTGATCAGAACTTTTGGAATCTTTCTAATTAAAACACTGACAAATTAGAGTGTATTCAAAATAATGTACCTGTATTAGGAAAAGAGCCAGGATAAGGAGGGTGAAATGTTAAGCTTTTAAGTCTTTTTTTTCTGAATAGTTTTTTATAATTGATTTTTCCCCTCACATATCCATTCAGTTGGGAAAATGAACCAAAATAAGTTCTCCTCTCAATACCAAGTTAAAATAGTGAAACCTTTAGGCTGGAGGGGCAAAATTCATATCTGCAGCCAACTTTTCAATATCCAAAGATCAAGGGTGTTTAGAGCACCCCACTATTTGCTTTGCAATGTAACAGGAAGAAAGGGAGGTGTGAAGTTCAGATCCCAGTTCAGGATCCAAATACCCCCAACTCCTATTAAAGTTTAGAGGTGCTCAGAGTTAGGGATTTGATTCAGGTGCATCCTGGGAAGGCACTGCTGGCACCACCTTCTAACCATATTTGCTCACTGCAAGCCATAAGCCAGAGGTTACGGGCCTACTATAGGAGTGGGTGGGTGAGGTTCTGTGTCTTGCCATGTGCAGGTCACACTAGATGATCACAATGGTCCCTTCTAGCCTTAAAGTCTGAGTCTGTGATAAGGAGTGCAAGGGGGAGGCCTGTTCAACAGATGCTGAATTGGTCCCTGCAGCTGGAAGATTGAACAGTAAAGGAAGCCCTGCTGTCTGCCTGCAGTGATGCTAGATGCATGAAAATCTAGTAGTTACATGAACAGGACTACAAATGCAAATCACATATGATGCATGACATATGGCAGCTGTGAATTCTGATGGGTTCATCCATTGGACTGAAACCTGCAATCTCTCTCAAATTACAGTGAGAATGGCTATAGTTTGCCGCAATAGATGGAAATTAGGTGTGACCCTTTGGCAAGCTGCCAATGTGGCCTTTGTTTAGGCAATGTTTTAAGTAGAACTGGTTAGGAATTTTTCAATTAAACTGTTTTTTTGGTCAAAAATGCTGTTTCATCTAAGCCAATTTTTTTCTGTGGGAAAGGGTTGAGGGGACACTGGCAGACCTGGTGCCAGCTTATGCCAATGTCCCTATATCTCAATTGAGCACTGACAAATACATAGCGGGAATCAGTGTGGCTCACCTGTGTGTTAGTGTTATAAAAATAGGTATTAGAATTATAATAATGTGTTTCAACTGTATTGAATGTTTGTGAGTTGCTGCATGCAGTAATTCCACTTACAGTATCTGTATCATGGATTGTCAGATAATATTTGAGTTGTTGTATTGTGAGCCTCTGACTGGAGAGAGGCATTAATTAATGTGCAGGGCTGATCTTCAACAGAAGTTGTTACATGCTTTACAAAAGGAAAGGGCCATCAAGATCAGACAGATTATTGAGGAATGTCGCAACAAGAATTTCCCTACATATCATCAAGAGGACAAAAGACAGTTGTTGTTTTGCCTCCTCCCCATGAAGATGAGTCATGCAAGGGACTTTTCCCATCAGCTGAGCTTTGCAACCAAAAGCATGTGGGATGAGGAGAATAACAAAGGAACTGATCATGCTGCTTGGGCTCTGTGGGGGGCAAGGTGTTTCTAAGCATAAGCAAGAGATCCCCATCAGCATAGCCTGAGTTAGCCCAAAGAGACATACAGAGCTTGCTGATTAGAAGCTTCCATTACCTTTTGAGACTTGTATCTCTTTTAGGTATCTATGTTTACTCATTTTAACCTTGTAAATAACTCCTATTTAATAAATCTTTATATAGTTTATGATAGGATTGGCTGCAACTGTTATCTTTGGTATGACATCAAAGGTACAATGGACCTGGGGTAAGTGACTGTTCCTTTGGGACTGGGAGCAACCTGAATATTGCTGGGATCCTTTGTGTAAGTGCCTATCTATGTGACTATCTATCACAAAGGTATGTTCCCCTGGATGGTGAACTAGATTAGGTCTCCTGAACTTTGAACTCAGGTCTCCCACATCCCAACTAAGTATATTAGCCACCAGGCTAATGGTAATTCTGAAGCAGGTGGGTCTTTCTCTCCCCCTCTCATTTTTTTATGAAAAATTTCAAAGGTCTTGGGTTTATCCCAATGTGGAATGAGAAAATGTTTGAAATCTAAAAATTTTCACAGGATTTGAAAACCATTTCTTGCTCTGCTCTAGGTTCAAGTTCTTTTTGCCATAAAAACCATAAATGTTTTTCATTAACTTCCAGCTTTAGAAATATGCACAGAGTCTTGTATGCTTAGAAAAACTGAAACAACTTAAATCTTAAAAAGTCTTGTTTTCAAAGAATCTAAATGTAAATGGAAAAGTAGTTAAGTTTTTTCCCCAGAATTCTCCTTTATTTTTCTTACTGTTACATGCAATTTTGCTATATGATTTTGTTTTTCTGTAACTTTTTCTTTCACCTATGTTCTATGATGTGAACACAGCTTGTTCAACCTCATTTCATCTTTACTTACAAAGGAAACCTACTGTGTGACAAAAAGCTGCTCTATAACAACAACAGATAGGCCATTTGTGGTTATTATAGACTCAGAAGGATTCTCACCACAATGACATTTATCCTCAGCCGAATCTTCTTTTGATGAGGGCTTCACTGTGCATTGACATTTACTAAAAGATGGAATGCATTTTTTAAAATTGAATGAAAATTATATAATCAACTACTATCTTTGAAAAGATAATTGCCTCATTGGAAAGACAATGGTTAAAACACATGGGAAAATACTGATGTAATTGTTACATTTTTAAAATTATCCTCCCATACTCTTGGATAAGAAAGACAGAGATACAGCATCTCAGCACAGCATGCTATGAATAGAACTTTGTGAAACTATCGTAAAGGAATCCCAAAGCAGTCAATGCTCACTTTGTTTTCACTTTTAGGCCTGGTCTACACTAGGACTTTAATTCGGATTTAGCTGCCTTAATCCGAATTAACCCTTCACCCGTCCACACTACAGAGCCAGTTAATTCGAATTAAAGGGCCCTTTAAATCGATTTCTGTACTCCACCTCGACGAACGGAGTAGAGCCTAAATCGATTTTGTTAATTCGAATTAGGGTTAGTGTGGACGCACACAACCGAATTACTGTGTTTAAGTTAATGGGGTAGTGTGGCCGCACACCACCGAATTAATGTGGTTTAAAACCGAATTAAGGTGCTTAGTGTGGCCGCGCACAATCGAATTTATACAACCTGTTTCCCAAATTCGAATTATCTAAATTCGGATTAATCCTGTAGTGTAGACATACCCTTTGATTCCAAGGCCAGAAGTAACCATTGTGATCATCTGGTCAGACATCCTGGATAATACAGGCCATAGAACTTCCCCCAAAATAATTCCTAGACCATATACTTTAGAAAAACATCCAATCTAGATTTAAATATGGTCAGCAATGGAGAATCTACCATAACACTTGATAAGTTTCTCACTATAGCAATCTGCATGGAACTTGAAGGGAGGGGCAAAGGTTGCAAGAAGCAAGAATTTGGAGGAGGCTCCAGGACCTAAGTCTGTGCGCAAATGGCATTAGTGGTAACTGGAGTTGCAGCATCTCTGTAAATAGCTCTCTAAAATAACCAGTCTAGTTTTCAGTTGAGGCTGATGAAGGAGGCCATCATGGTAGTTTAAGGATGAATTTCAATTTGAGTTTGTTTGAACCCAAATACAAACTGAAACTTCTTAGGGTGGAAATTGCAATTTATCTCCTGCAGCAAATTTTGATTGGGGGAGGAAGGGAGGAATTCATTCTGAATCAGGATAAAAGAGTCACAAAATCCAAATTTTTCATTGGAGGAAAAATTCTGAACAATCCAATTTTTAGAGAACCAAAACAACTTTTTGGCTTCATGCTGGCTGCCTGAATCCCCAAGCAGCCACTTCCCATACTGCCCCACTCCCAGGCAGCCAGCTATCTGGGAAGTTGGGCAGCCCAGGGAGGCAGCTTTCCAGAGATTCAGTGGACCTAGGTGGGAAGGAGACTAGGCAGGCTGGCCAGCCAGCCTGGTTTCCATTGAAGTTTTGACCGAATCAGCATGTTCCACTGGAAATTTTTTTTACTAGCTCTGGTAGTAACACACATGAACTAAAATTTTAAAAGGTTGATAAAAAGCTTATGGAACAATAAAACCAAGTTTTGCACAGCTATAGATCATAAATCAGCTAAAAATGCTTTCTAATCCTTTCTAAGCATGGAAGGTTTGCAGTGTTCTCTTTAGAACTATTCTATGCTAATACACTTGTAGCCAAAGGTCCAGTCTTCTGCAGCAGCAGTGGGAAGTACAAGTGGTGGATTAAACTGCCGCATGTTGGGAAAACTTCCTGGTTCCTGCGAGGACGTACCCTCCACCCTCCCAGCAGGAAGCTTGAGACAAGCAGAGAGGAGGCTGCTGATCTGTAATCCTGTTTTGTTTCCTTACAGAATAAAAGCTTTGTTCCTCATGGGGGGAGAGGTGGGGCTTGTCTGAATGAGTCTGGTCTGTGTGAGGTGAATAGACACTGGCATACAGCTAGTGTTGCCAACATTCTACTCACACAAAATGGAGCACCCTTGCCCTGTCCCCGGCCCCACCCCTCCTCCAAGGACCCACCCCCCTGCTCACTCCACCTCCCGCTTCCTCTGTCGCTCACTCTCCCCACCCTCACTCACTTGCTCATTTTCACCGGGCTGGCTCTGGGTGTTGTGGTGTGGGAGGGGGTGAAGGCTCTGGCTAGGGGTGCGGGCTCCAGGATGGGGCCAGAAATGAGGAGTTCAGAGTACAGGACGGGGCTTCAGGCTGAAGCAGGGGGCTGGGAGGAGGGAGGAGGTGAGGGTTCTGGCTAGAGGTGTGGGCTCTGGAGTGGGGCCAGGGATGAGGGGCTTGGGGTGCAGGAGGGGGCTCCAGGCTTGGGGTGGAGCTGAGGGCTTTGGAGTACGGGAGGGGGCTCTGGGCTGAAGCAGGGGGTTGGGGTGTGGGAGGGGGTATGGGCTCTGGGTGCAGGTTCTGGGGTGGGACCAGGGATGAGGTATTTGGGCTGAAGGAGGGGGTTCTGGGCTCAGGCTGAGGGATTCAGAGTGTGGGGGGGCTCCAGGCTAGGGCAGCAGGGTGGGGTGCGGGAGGGGGTTCCGGGCTGGGACAGGGGGTTGGGAGTGCAGGCTCTGGCTGGGAGTGCAGGCTCTGAGGATGAGGAGCTTGAGGTGTAGGAGGGTGCTTAGTCTGGAACTGAGGGGCTCGGAGGGTGGGAGGGGGTTCAGGGCTGGGGAAGGGATGCCGGAGGGGGGTGAGGTCTCTGCTGGGGGGGGCGAGCTCTGTGGTGGGGCTGGGCCTAAGGTGTTTGGGGAGTAAGAGGGTGCTCCAGGCTGGGACTGAGGGATTTGGAGGGCAGGAGGCGGATCAGGGCTGGGGCAGGGGTGCGGGAGGTGGTTGGGATGCAGGATCTGGGCGGCGCTTACCTCAGACAGCTCCCAGAAGCAGCGGCATATCCCCCCTCCGGCTCCTACATGGAGGCATGGCCAGGCAGCTCTGCACACTGCCCCCTGTCTGTAGGCACCACCCCCACAGCTCCCATTGGTTCCCAGCCAATGGGAGTGCTTGGGGTGGGGGCAGCATGCGGAGCCCCACGGCTGCCCCTACTTCTAGGAGCCAGAGGGGGGAACATGACACTGCTTCTGGGAGCCACATGGACCCACGGCAGGCAGGGAGCCTGCCTTAGCCCTGCTGCGCCACTGACCGGACTTTTAACAGCCCGGTCAGCATAGCTGTCCAGAGCCGCCAGGGTCCCTTTTCAGCCGGGCACTCTGGTCAAAACCGGACACCTGGCAACCCTACATACAGCACAGAGCACAGTGAAAAACCTTAGGCTCTGTGCCCCTAAGTTATCTAAAGAGCCACAAGGCAAACCTAGCTTATCTTGAACAACCTCATACTGGGATGGTGAACAGGAGGAAGGGTTACACATTATTTTATTAAATTGTATTATTGTGGCAGGTAGGAACCCTGCTCATAGGCAGGCCCATTGTGCTAGGTGCCTGTACAAACACCAACCAAGTACACAGTCCAGAGGCTTATACTTATACTCTGAGTATACAACAAGAAACAACATATAGATACAGAGAGATGTGACAGTACAAGGAAACAAGCTGCAGAAGGGTCATTACTAGGGTGACCAGATGTCCCATTTTTAAAGGGACAGTCCCATTTTTGGGGACTTTTTCTTATATAGGTGCCTATTATCTTCCACCCCCTGTCCCATTTTTTCACAGTTGCTATCTGGTAACCCTAGTCATTACTGGAGGTTATTGCAGGAAAGCAGTAATAACAGCAAAACAGTGATTTCTTAGGGGAAAAAAACCAAAAGATTAACTGAATCAAATGTGTGATCCCAGGAAAATGATATTTGACGTTGTTAACATGGGTCAATAGAGAAGGGAGCTCACAATATTTGTAGCCATCTGTAACAGGGTGTAGCAGCGCCCCCTTTGCTCTTGCCTCTGCTCCATTCCAAAAACCACTCAGAGACCCTCAGGTTCAACAATCACCAGTGCAGTTTATTTACAGCATGCAATCCCACCACCTTTTCACCATATACAGCTTGCTAGTTTCAGCCTTAAGGACATCTCCACCTCTGCACTCAGGAGGGAAGAGCTACCACTCTCTGGCTCCCCCCTGCCTTCTTACCTTTGGGCCCGTATGCAGCTCCAGGCTAATTAGGCTGGCAGCTGTTTCCCCTTTGTCAATCAGGTGCAGGTTTCTCTAGCCAGCTCCAATTTACCTCCCTTAATTGGAGCTGGAGCGACAGAGGGCTGGCTCAAGCAATCCTGCCCAGCATCCTGTCACACCATCTTTGAGGAGAGCTGGGTTAGCCACATATGCATTTTGATGTTTAAATAAGCAAACAAACAAAATACTGGGGCTGATTTACAAGGAGTCAGACATAATTGTTCATACAAATCTGATAGTTGCATGGACAAATTGTTAGATCCCTACAACCAAAATTGTTACAGTTATTTTACAGTTGGGTAAACTTAAACACAGAGTAGGCAAGGGATTTTACAGTCTTTTCTGAAATTCATCACAATGACTCACGTTATCACTCCAATGGAAAAATGAACAAGAAGATGACCACTTCTTCTGATCAATAAGGGTTTAATGTTGGCCCTCATGTAAGTGAGAACACGTCATCATTTTGCTTGTAAAATCAACTGAGCTACAATATATGCTCAACAACCGTTTTGCAGGATACATGGCAGTGTGTACCCCTATACCTTATCTGAATGTTGCAATGAGCCATAGATTCAGAACAGAATGTTACTTTGGCAGACTGAAATCAGTCTGCTTAAAAGGCCTGATCCCATGCCCTGTGAATTTTGGACCAGGCTCTAGATCACCACTGAAGTTTATACAACTATAGAAGTGGATGATGGGGAAACCTGAGGTTCTATATAATCAGGTTTAGAAATCCATGAAAACAGTTCCTAAATGTGGCATAATGCTCAACCCCAGACAGTTCAGCACCAAAATGGGAATAATGTAATGGTCTGCTATGGACAGGGCTGGCTCCAGGCACCAGCGAAGGAAGCAGGTGCCTGGGGCAGCCAATAGAAAGGGGCAGCAGTCCATCCGTTGTAGGAGCGGTACGTCCGGGTCTGTGGCGGCAATTCGGCAGCGGGTCCTTCACTGCCTCTCTTCCTCTTCGGCGGCAATTTGGCGGCGGGTCCTTTACTCCCTCTCCTCCTCTTTGGCGGCACTTCGGTGGAAGGTCAATCAGATTTTTATTTTTTTTATTTGTTTTTTCTTTGCTGCTTGGGGCGACAAAAAAGCTGGAGCCGTCCCTGGCTATGGATTAAGTAAGATCCTTGATACAGGATCCTTAATGAAGCAACAGCAGGAGGACAGAGAGATATTTTCTTCTGTTTCCAGAAAGAGATTGTAATGCACTTTGTCCTGAAGAAGAGCTCAGTGTAGCTCAAAGACTTCTCTCTCTTCCAACAACAGAATTTGGTCCAATGAGAAATATTATCTCACCCACTTTGTCTCTCTCATTTCCTGGCTACAACAACATTGCAAACAACATTTTAAAACAGATATTTACTGAAAGTACAGTGGCAAGGCATCCAATTCACTCCACAGTCAAAAAGCTGAGTTATTTAGAAAACGTAGAACATGTATATGAAACTTGTAAAAACACTAACAATCCCGCTGAGCAATTTTCTTATTTAAATGCTGTGAAGCACATTTTTGCTGGTAAATTTGATGAAAATGCTATTTCTTAAGTATTAAAAATGAAATAGAATTGGATCCTGATGCAACTAGCTTATTTCCATTCACTCTTAGATATTTTGTAACCCTGCTTAATCATGAGTATCCAGCTTCAACAACATCATCATTTTTATATATTATACCCATTTTATTTCAGCATAATTTCATCATAATCAATTTGTGTGAAAAATATGATCCATTTATTATATGAAATATTTTGTTGCAGGGGGAGAAGCACTTACAGAAAAATAAATGAACAAATACTGTATCAGCAGAAAGGCAGGGACTGAAGTTTTAATTTCCATAGTTCTCAGTATAGGTAAGTTTTCATAGCTGTAACTAAATGAGTGTAAAAGGCTTGATTCTCCTCTCTTTTACACCAATATGAGAGGAGAAATCAGGCCTTGATACTCTAAACACTAGTGATTTGAGTAAGTAAATAGTCAGTAAGTATGTGTACCTTCATGGTGGGAGTGAGGCAACCTCTTAAGAAGGTTTTCCTTTCCCTCCCCTTCCCCCCCCCCCCCCCCCCCCCCCCCCTCGCCCCAATAGTGTTAGGGAGTAGAGAAAAGGGGTTGCAAATTGCAGGGTGAGAAGCAAACATCAATTCACAATGCTTTTCAGGCTCAGAAGTTCAAATGCTGAAGAAGTTATAGTTCAACTGTACCTGGTTGCGGCACAGTACCATCTTGTGGACATTGTATATATATATATATATATATATATATAGTGGGGGTGCAGAGGCAGGAGACATACACAGTAAAACAGTGAGTCTAGTTTCAGCAACTATATTGATGATCTAACACCTAGATAAAGCCATTTACCTTACCCCTGAAACTCCCTGCTTCTTTGAAAATACAAGTGTTTTCCCTATAACTGAATCTCACTGAAAAATCATAGGAAATGTTCAGGCTTGACAGGTTCATGCCTGTTTACCCAGACTCACTGGAACAGGAAATGGATCTAGGACTCAGTTCAGACAACAAATTTTCCCTTTTTAAATGGCATACTTGCCAACATCTTCGGGGAAAAGGCAATAAATATCAATTTGCATAAATTTGCATGGATTTGGGGAAATTCACATATGTTAAATTTAATCAGACCTTGTGTAGACTAGGGATTTTCCCTAATTACTGCTATCAGTATAACTGTACTGGTAGATTTCTTAGTGCAGGCAGGCAAAGGTTCCAGTTCTGATGCAACAATACATTTCCTCTTCTAACTGTGTTGGTTATTATGGAACTGATATGGCAAGTTACACTTACTCATGTATGGGCAATGTAAGGATTTCAGAATCCAGTGCTATAGGCCTGATTCAATCCCCATTGAAGCCAATGGAAAGATTATTATTGGCTTTAATGAAATTGGGTAAGGCAACCTCCAGTCAATATATCAGGAGTTTGGTTAACACCCCAGTTGTCTCATCACAAACCCCATCTACTTAAAACTCCACTCATGGGATGAGCTAATCTCAGTGGTAGCCAAGAGGTAGGTGGCTGTCCTCCATTAGGCAGTTCAGAGAGAACTGCTCTTCTAGGTCCCTGCTCCAAAGTGGAGCTACCTGGTCTGGTTCTGTGATTTCAGCTCTGCTTCCACTGGCAGATTCCTCCACACAGGACATGGAATTTCCATTTGATGAACTCAAAGCAAAATAAGACCCTTGGAAGACAGAACCTCATCTCCAAGACAGAACCCTTCTGCCTATGTATAACCAAACTTTGTTATCCCACCAGGGCCGGCTCTACTGTTTTTGCCGCCCCAAGCAGCATGCCAAATTGCTGCCGTGGACGGCGGGGGCAGTCCGTGTGCCGTTAGGGCGGCACATGCGTTTCCGCGGCGGCAGCAATTCGGCAGCAGCTTCTGTCTTAAGCCGGAGGCGGCCGCCGCAGCTGAAGACAGAAGCTGCCACCGCGGAAACGCACGTGCCGCCCTAACGGCACACGGACTGCCCCCGCTGTCCATGGCGGCAATTCGGTGCGCTGCTTCGGGGGGGCAAAAACACACGGACTGCCGCCCCTTGCAGATTGCCGCCCCATCACCTGCTTGGAATGCTGGTGCCTGGAGCCGGCCCTGTACCCCACCAAAGTCCATTACTAATAAATCAGGGTGATCCCTCACTCAGGTCATATCCTGTACAATTCCTGTGCCCTTTCATTAATACTGTACTGATAATTATCTATTTTCACCTTTACTCATCAAAATGTAAATTCCAACCAAAAAAAAGAAACCCCACACAGTAGGTGGAAACAACTTAAGTCATGTACTTCCTCCCAGTAGAGGAATCAGAGAGCTCTATCCCTCTAGGGTGCCTAGCCCTGGGACTTGCATCCTAATTTTCAAAAGTGCACCTTGTCCAAGGTTCAAGGCACATCTTCAATACAAGCAGGTTGACCCAATGACAATACAAGACTGAGCCACATTCCTGTCAGTCTAGTCACCTCCACTCAAATTGCTTCCTCAGAAAAATTCTTGGAAAACAGTTTTTACAGTTGTTCCTGAAAGTAAATAGTTTCTGGCTTTATTGTCTGGGGTCCACCTTTGAGAACACCCCAAGCCTTCACACAAACACATATAGAGATATTATTATTTTTAGAATGATTTGTATCGTGGTAACACAGAACCAGTCAGGGATGAAGAGCCCATAGTGCACTAAACAAACATATAACAAAAAGATGGCCACTACCCCAAAGAGGTCACAATCTAAATATAAAACAAGGAACCAGTTGGATACAACAGAAAGGGGAGACATTGAATTTACAATGACTTTACAAATAAATCTCAATAGCAGGGGGGTAAAACAAGAACATAGACGTCAACTCCAAGCTGTGAAAGACCCAAACTATAAAACAACATTATAAGTCAGAATCAACACCATGTATGTATCTGCAGACAAACTGGAACTAGTTGTCCTGTGTAAAATTCTAAGTAAATAGTAACCACATTACATTCAGAAACGTCAGCTTGTGTGGAATGTGGCTACACATTTACTCATGGCTGTCAGAGAAGCTCTTAAGCCACTACCCTCCCTATCTCTGGTAGAGGAGGCATGTCTAGGGGGAAAGGACATGGCCAGGGAGCTACTACATCTGGCTAATCTCTGGCTGCCAGAATGGCCCTTTGGGGTTGTGGGTAGCTGGTCATATTAGAGCAGTCCACAGGCTGGTCTCAGGATTGATGAGGCAAAGGTTATTTGAGCCATCTTTTCCACATTCCTCTCTAGTTTTACACTTACTAGTTTGACCAAACTAGCTATGATTTTTTTTTTCAGAAGAGACATTGGTAAACTTAATGTCTGTGACTGCACTCTACAGTCTATTACTTGACAGAAAATGCAAGTATGCAAATTAAAAAGTCATGAGTATGACAGTGCACAAGTAGAGTAAAAGGACTTTAAAGGAGAAGAAATACATCAACAAGGCGTGTTCTGAATTATAGGGGGCAATTAGACAAGGGAGATAAAAGGACTTGTCAATACTGTAAACTGCTTTTAGCTACAGTTTTATCAATGTGGCAACATGTGGAGTGCTGAAGAAACAGGAAACAAAACAGGATCTCTGCAATAACTATGAGATTTAATGTGACTACTGGATTCACAACATCATGAGAAGCCCGTTGAAATGAAGACAAATTCCCTTTGAAAATGCTTCTTGCATCAGCACCATGTTGGGGATACCCTGTGGATTTCTTAATAGACTGAGCAGTCTACCCAAGCATATAGTGTTACTCAACTCCACAACCATGGGATTATCTCAGTTATGGATTTACAGCACCCTCTGATGTTTGGTGATTTAGCCACTATTAATGAATTACTGTATTAGACCAGGGCATAGGCAATCTGGCCTAGTGGTCACACCTGGGCTGATGTCCACAAGTCAAGGATGGCCACAAGGCGGTAGTCAATGAGCAGGGATTGGAGTAATAACTGAAGCCGTCATCAATAAGCAAGAGTCAGGGTCAGAGTCAGGCCAGGGTCGGCAACCAGAGATAGTTACCAGGCTGCAATGAGGAGGCATGAGTCAGGGTCAGAGTCCAGGTAGGGTCAGAGACTAGAGATCAGAAAGCAAGGTGCAATCTGGAGTTGGAGCAGACCAGATGTCTGTGTTGTTGCCCAGATAACTTCTTGGGGCACCCTCCAGGGTTAAATAGTGTGCTTGGCCAATCAGAGGGCCACAGGATGCTGTCACTGTGGAACCTTTGGGCAGTACTTCCTGTGTTGCCTAATCTCCACAGTACTCTCTGCAGGCCCTCTCAGTGGTAATATGGGAATGTCAGCTGCCCCAGGCTCTGCAGCCCAAGAGTTTAAGTCCCCCAAATCTTTATGTTACTCCCAGGCTGGCCAGAATCTGTGAGGTTACCCAGACAACTTCCTGGGCCACCCTTCAGGGTTAAAAAGTGTGCTCGGCCAATCAGAGAACCAGAGGGTGCCATCGCTCAGCACCATTTAGGCAATACTTTCCTGTGTCATCTATTTCCACTTTCATATGGCACTGCATGTCCTCCCAGGTGCAAAGTGGGAATGTTCACTGTCCTTGACTCTGCAGACTTAGGTTCTAGTCCTATGGATCTATACTATTACGGCTGTGTGAATATCTCTGATACGGCTAACGGCATATAAAATCTGCATCATGCTGCTGTTTGAGTATCTCTATTAAGGGCGTATGCTGGAAAGTGAAGTTTAGTAACTTATCAACTATATGGTTTCCTGTAAGTTATAGGCCGTAGATGAGAGTGTCCTCCTATATGTACTTTCTAAATAAACACTGTAGTAAGAGCCACCGGCATATCGATTTCTAAACAGCAAGCTACTGCAATAGCCACGCCTTTCATGAACACATTACTTGAGCATTTATTTCCATCGTTACTCTTCAACATATGCAACCTTTTCCCACTACTTGTGCAGAAGAGTAATTATAGTCCCAAAGATGAATTCACAACAACAGGTTCCATGACTGTTCAGTAGATGAGGGTGACTAGTATGTCCAAGAATCTGAAATATTAACATTAAAAGTATATTTTAAACCCCTTAACGATTAAAAAGGCCAATTTATTTTGGGGGCGGGGGAATGGATGAGCAATATCATCGTTTTTCATATTGCACATAGTGAACCAAGAAAGAATTTCCAACATTAGATAGATATATTGTATATTGTGCCCTCCATGTATTAAAAGATAGATGAATCTCAGAAATAAGGTTTCTGAATTATACCCCAGATCTCTGCCTTTTTATCATCAGAGGAGAATTAATCCTGAGAATAGTTTGCCAAGTGCCTTAACCAAAAGTATCCATACAATTTATGTCTCTATCATGACCAAATTCTTTCAATTACATGAGGGTTATTTGGAACCTAGCAACCTCTCCAGTGGACTATTCCCATTTCATTCCTCTTATCCCAACAGATGACAGGTAGTTGCTGAAACTGATATGTTTTATGGGTTTCATAATACACTCTTCAAATTGCTGTGCAACTTCTAATTTGCCTCTCCTGTCAAAGGTCCTAAGAAAGGTCAATACCCTATATGATAAGTAGTACCATTCTAGCCATGAGCTAGAGTATAGAAGTTATGGATTTAGTCCACAAAACTGAGTTTCTGCAATCCTGTCATTGGCTTCACTTTGGATCTGATAAGCATTTGAGGGCAAGATTTTGTCAGCCTTACTCATGTTGAGTAGTTTCTTACTCCGAGAATCATCCCATTGATATTCACAAAATAAGGTACTACTCTTTGTAAGTAAGCCTGGCAGAATCTGGCCTCAAGGGTTCAAAAGTACCAATCAACCACACTTCTGACTGATCACTGTGCTTGAGAGCAACCCCAAAGAACTATATTTTGGGGAAATGTTCTGAACTGTGCTTTTTATCTTTTAGTTTGGTTTTCAGTGTATTTCCTCATATTTTCCTGCTATATTACTTTGCAGTCACATTAACTATTGTGATAGACCCAGGCCAGTTGGGTACAGCAGAATAGCAGAAGGCAGATATACTGGCCACTGGATTAACAGTTTTCTGTTCCCTGACTGACCAGAGCAGGGGCTGCTCCAGGCTAATGAGAACACCTGACTCCAATTAACCTGCAAAGAGTCAGGTGAGGCCATTAAGCTAATGTGACCACCTGACTCTAATTAAGGCCCCGCTGATACTATAAAAAGGGCTCACTCCAGTCAGGCAGAGGAGAGCCAGGGAGCCAGAGGAGAGGAAGTGCGACTGAAGGACTGGTTAATGAAGACACCCTCAAGTTATTGATAAGGGAGCCCTAAGGTAAGGGAGAAGCAGGAGAGCTGTGGGGAAGTGGCCCAGGGAAATGTAGCAACTCTGGCAGTGAAAGGTTGGTTGCCAACAGCTGCTACCATTAGGGTCCCTGGGCCGGAACCCGGAGTAGAGGGTGGGCCCAGGTTCCCCCCAACCCACCACTACAGGAACACCTCCTGGGAGGGGAAGTCAGGCCCCTGTCAGGACAGGAGGCTAAACTGTTCTAAAACAAGCCCTAGGGACAACAGAGACTGGGAATTCTCTCACCAACCTCCTTGCTGGCTTATGATGAAAAGGGCTCAGTAGACTGTAACCCTGGCCCTAGAGATAGAAGGGTTATGTGGAGGGTCACAGAGAGCCACTGAGGCTAGCATATACCGCTTAGAAGCGCAGGACTGACGGGGACAAGGTCAGAGCTCTGCCACACTATTTATAAATTTTGAAATGTGACACTACAGTAGTGTCATCTTCCTTAGGTGATTTTGTAGTGGTCTTCTAGGACTGTTTTAAGGGCTGCCTTGCATTAGGGTTGTAAAGCAGCTGCAGTGCAGCCAAGAATCAGGACCATGGTGCTAAAGAGGACTGAGTTTTCTAAGTAAGTACTCTAAAAAAGTAGCATAATTTGATGTGATAATGTCATACCTGACATAGTGATGTGGACTGATGATATTTTAAAATAAAGAGGCTGCGTTTATAACCACAAATCCACTGTTTCAGTGAGTTCTGAACTGGTTTTACACAGGTTTAAAAAGAAAGATAAGAAGTAAATCTGTTCCATACAGACAGTGGAGCACCCCAAGCTTTCTGTGACTAAAATATTTTCCAGGTCCATTTGGGGTAGCTCCACTTCGAATTGCATCTACCATTTAAGCCCTAAGACGCAGTCATGCTGCATCAGTGTGCCCATCAGAAAATAAATCATAGGTAAACTCTAACTTTTTTTAACTGAATGTTAAATAAGACTCAAACTATTTTGCTTGGATTTTCAATGAGATTTAGGCTCCTCAGTACATAAATCACATTTGAAAATGTGACTTAGGCACTACTGAAAATCTGACCCATTTTGCAGAAACTCTTTCAGATGTAGGTGTTGTACAAAAGATTCTCCAATACCATGAACAATTGTTACATACTGAGAAACAGTTAAGCATGGTGATTTTGATATTTATAAACCTTCTAATACATTCTTAATTGTATCTTTCCCCCACAGTAAAGCTTATGTAAAGAAATTGCTGTAAATGGTACGTTTGATGATTTTCACTACAAAGACCAAAAAAAGCATATTTCATTCCTTGAAAAGGTTAGCAAACTATTTTGTAAAATGGTTTCCTTGGGGCTCTCCAGAACAACTGGGCCAATTCTATGTAGAAACAACACACAGAAGATATAAGGGGACCAGACTCCTTTGAACCAGCAGCTGTGCTACCTGCGGCTCTCCATAACAAGCAGACCAATTCCATGTGGAAACAGAATGAGCACAAGATATAAAAAGATCAAAATTGTTTGAACCAGCAGCTGTGCTACCTGCAGCAGTTAATCTTTCCTGGCAATCTGTTAGAGACACACATTCCTCAGGCTAAGAGGACTAAGAGGCTTTTGCTGACTGCTGTTCCTCTGAGAGAAGCCTAGTCCAATTCTCCCTTCATATTATTGAACACTTAAACTGTGGACTGAAATATATTGGAAAAAAAGTAACTTTTGTTTGGCATTGTATGAAACTGGAAGAACATTTCTGATTAGGTGCTTTCGATAAGAGTATGTCACAGGTTCCCTTTTTAATATGAATTTAGCTCAACTAATGGCAAGATATTTTGCTACCAAGAAAATAAGTCTTATGTTAATATGTATATAAAATAATGATGGTGGGTGAAAAAAACATACTGAAACCTGGCAATCTTAGCTGGAACTGAATAAAATATCTGCTGAGAAAGGAGAAATAGGGTTTCAGGCAATTATCGAGTTAGAATTGCAGTTTCTTTTCTCTTAAAAAGAATGGCTATATTGTTCCTATTTAAAGTTCAATTCATCTGTTATTCTCTATGGACAAGTCATCTCAGAACAATATATACTTTTGTGTTTCGGAAACTTCTATTATCCTTTCTAATATGATTGCAGCTTCTTTCATTTCTACCCACATTCTCTCTCACACACAACTACTGTCATCTTTTACAGAATTGGATCATAGTGGGAGCTTAGTAGCACCGCTGAACAGTTGCCATTATATAACTATTTTCACATATGCACTATTTTGCAAAACAAATGTTTGGGATTTAAATGTCCCATGCTTCTTGGTCATAGCCCAAAGGTGACTTTTGGTAAGTAGGGAGGAGAATTTGATCATAATCTTTTCAAACCACTTTTGAAAAATGGGACAATGAAAAATGACCCCTTTCTCTATTCTAAAAATATTTTAATTGCACTTAAAAATGGATGAAGTTTGCAACATGAAAGTTGGCATAGCCTGTAACTAGTGTGAGAGGTTGGAGGGTTGAATGAGGAAGTGAAGTTTTAAAGGCTAAAAGGCCCTCATCCACACAGGTATCTAGGCATTGCAGCACTCCGCTGCAGAAAATCACAGGAACAACACTGTGATCCACAAAGCCTGAGTTAGGGACCTAGGTTCCTATACCCCAAATGGAGAAACATAGGCACCATAGCAAGCAATCCACAAAAGCCAGCATGTGAGGCAGGGAGCTGCCTAAACTAGCCAATGGAAGATGCCAACAGAGGTGTGTGCTGATCCCCCTCTCTATCACAGAAATAAGGTGCCCACATCTGAGCTGCGGAGAAGTGCCTAGGTCTGCTTACCGATCCACAAATGGGAACCCTTCTCCTGTACTCAGGCAGCTTAGGTGCCTAAGCAGTTTCTTGCAGGAATAAGTTAATTACTGCCTTGCTCCACACACAACTGGCTGGAGGAGAAGTACTGCTGGTGGTGCCCACCTTATAACCTTTAGCTCAGTGCTTAGAGCAGTTGCTGGGATGTGGGATACCCAGGTTCAGTTTTCCACCCCCTGCCAAAGAGGGAGAGATAATTTGAACAGGTATCTCCCAGGGGCACTATTTCAGGTTTTAATAGGGGAGGACAACTTTCAACAGAGGTCCAGGTGCCACATAGGTCCCTGGAGGCTCATTAAAGATAGACTGATTTTTATATTTTATTGCAGGACCATCTTTTTTAATATTTTCAAACAGTTTAGGTTTTCTGTGACCAAATTACCATCCCTGACCCCCTTGCTTTTGTCATCAGCAGGATTTGAACATAGCACTTAAAGCATGAGGTTCTACTGCTTGAGCTAACAGACTAATTCCTTCAGCTATTTGCTTTAGAAAGTTCTTATCTTTTCATGTGGAGCAGCCACTAGCAGAGGACAGAGACTCACTGAGCTAGACAGAAGGAAAGACACTGCATTATGTAAGGTACAGCATGTTGGCAGACTAAGAATTGCCTCATTGACCCATTGGCCTGCCACTGGGTAGCCAGGTGTGTCAGAGATCCCATTGATGCCCAACCACTGCCTCTCCCAGGACTGCTAAGGGTGGACTTGCATATATAGCCTCTCTTCCCCAATGATGCGGAGCCCTGCTCTGTCCCCCACATCAGGATCCAGCCATAGACTAGTCAGCAGACTGTTATAACTACAGCTTTTGTCAAAGTTGTTTGTGTGACCATATTTGTAACAATTCAGGCTGGCTTTATTATCAGTGTCCCCAAAGTTTTTGTGGAGATGGACTTTGCTGGGCGTTTATAAAGATGGATCAGAAAATAAAAAACTCTGACTCCTGACCCTCTGCCACTTTGCCCTGCTGTAGCACTGCGGGAGCAACAGAGGCTGGACACATCTCATGCTGATCCTCCAGGGGAAGCTGGTATGGGCTAAGCCACAGCCTGTCTGCAATAGGAAGGGGAGATGGGAGGGAAAAAGGTGCTGAGCAGCTTCCAGGCAACAGTGGCCAGAGCACTGTAGAGCCAGAGCAGCTTTGTACTAGGGTGGCCGAGGAGCAAGGACTTCACCTTACCCAGTGCAGCAGCCTCTCCTGCCCCCCCAGCTTCATACCTTTCTGTCCCTCTCATTGACCTTCTCCACACTCTGGAGAACACTGCCCACACCCATGCAAGCTGGGGACCACCAGGGCAGCTGCCACTGCTGGAGTTAGAGGGGAGTGAGTCACGTCCTGCCTTGCTCTGACCTGCCAGTCCAAGCACATGGTAAGTATCAGTGAGGGGAGGCACAAATGACCCCCAGTGTCTCCCATCTCTCAGGTGTTCTAATCACTGAGCTATGGGATATTCTGATGTGGGGCTTCCTCAGTTACTCCAGTTGAAGCTGTTCCACTGGGGATAAGTAAGTGTGATTGGAGCCAGAGGGACCGGACTGGACCCTGGCTCTCAGCTGGGCGCCCAAATCACTGTACTACAGAGTCATTCTCTCTCTCTCTATCCACTGCCCCCGGTGCCTCAGCCCAGTAACTATTTAAGTATTTATCCATTGGGACAGAGACAGATCAGATTGACCCCTTCACATGGGATAGGCAAGCAAATGCCTGTCTTTCCTTGGTTCACGAATTGCTGTGGGGCTTAGGTGAGAGAGGTGTGTCTGGATGCCTCTCAAAAGGCATCAAAGTGCATACCCACTAATATGAAAGTAGTTGCAGAGAACCTTTTACCCTGAAAACGTAGGTGAATGACTGAGTTTAGGTGCCTACAGGGCTTGGCAAGAATTTTGTGGATTGCAGTGAAGCCTAACACTGGACTAAACCCCAGACCTGGGCATATATGTATCTTTGTGGATCAGTGCTGAGTTTACTAATTTTCAGAGAAGTGTGGTAAATGCCTGAGAGGATGCTGAAGGGCAGAGCCAAAAGTGGATACAACATCCATGTGTTTTAATTACATTTTAAGCTACATGAGGAAAGAATAAATAAATTTCAATGTGTGAGAATAGATTGAAAAGCTTTTCATTCTAAAAGTTCACATTCGTATCACCTTGCCAATTAAGCTTTACATATACCAATTAAAAGTTATGGGACTGTCAGTGACACAAATTGCACATTTACCCTCAAGAAGATTGTTAATGATTCAAAGCCATTTCTGCTTTCCCTGGAAATTCACCATTAGGTCTAATTACAAGTAACCACGGCAACCTTTTGGGGACTCTTTCTACTTAATAAGCAAGGTGTGACACCACAGAAATGTTACTGAATCTTGTAACATATAAAATGCCAACAACAGAATACCTTATGTAATCCACCAAACCATCCTTCTTACGGGAGTGACTACATTTGTGTTCACCACAGAGTCCATTTTAGGAAGACAAATTCCAGCCTCTGAGGCTCTCCTCTTTCACGTTTCCCTCTGTTCCTTCCTCTCGCCATTCTTTCTTTCTTTCTTTTCTCAGTATTCACCTCCATTCTCATTCACTCCCATCTGCCTTCGCCTCATCCACTCCCACTCTCACTCACACTCAGAGTTGTTTTCCCTCTCCTTCCTCCTTTCTTCACACTCTCCCCAGCTCCAACACACACTCCATTGCACTTTGCTTTTCTGTCCCTCTATTTTCTCCCAACAATCCTGCTTTCCTTCTCCCTCCCCTAAAACTCTCCCTTCTCCAACATAAACTCTCCCTCTTTCTTCCCAAATAAATTCTATCAAAAAAGCAATCCTCCCCCACACTCTGAAATCACCTGTCATATCAACTCAGTGTGTCCCTCCCACACATCCAATTCATCCCACACCCATGCATAGTCCACAGAGATCATCAGCCTCTCTTTCTAGCCACGGATGGGAATATCTTCCCTCTCACCCCCAAGCCTGCTGGAGCAACATTCACTGATCTTCACTTACCCCAGTCCTTAGGTGCAGAGGTGTCTTGTCTGCGCACAATTAGGCTTGGAAAGGGTTGACAGCTAAGGATTCCCCGATCTTCATCCTTTCAGGCCTGTAGATGGGTGAGAGATTCTCTACCTTCATTCACCCATCAAGTCTGAGCTAGGGGGCCACAGCTGTCTGATTTTCACATTCCCTCAGTCAGAGGTGAAAGAATTGGGGCAGTAGATAGGCAAGAAAAGATAAGCACCCAACTGTTCACAGAGACTGTGGAGCGTAAGCCACATCTATGCTTCCCTCAATTTTTCTGCTCTCAGACTGCAGGTGCTGAGGGAGTGGGGACAGGGACAGATAAGAACTTCTGCTTACTGGAGGCTTCACGCCCTCTTAGTTGCTGGTGGCTGGCTTATTAGGCTGCTTTCACTGCTTTCCTACTCCCTGACCCACCTCAGGTGGCAGAGGTGGCTAGCCAGGGTAAGGTTGATATCTTCTGAGGGAGCTCTCTGGAACGGGGGAGGCAGTCATTTGGCAGCAACCAGTTTGTGGGTAAGGGACTATGGACATTCTCCTCCTTGGTTTATTGCAGGCAGCAGTGACTGCACGTGATTCCTGCATACGTCACCAGCCATGACTTCTGAGGCCACCAACTTTGTGATAAGCCAGGGGAATGTCATCTGCAGTTGAGCATTCCATACAGTCCTAGATTGGGGAGGGGTGGCAGGAGGGGGAATCAGTGGACTGAATATTAGTATCAGAGTGCCACTGGAGCCAGTACAAAGAGAGAGCTCCCAGGCACAAAGCTTCAAGTGTTGAACCCAGGTGTGGCAATTGCCATCTTGGCTGACATATCAAAGATTGACCCAGGGACCTCCAGAACTAAAAGGATGAGTTGCTATAGCTTGAGCTAAACAGCCAGCCTCAGCATTCTCACATCTTCTTGGATCAGGCGCAGAGATGGACATGTAGCAGACAAACCAGTGGGTTACACAGGCACATAAAAGGAGGTGCCCATTCAGAGAGAGCAGGATATTTTCCCTCCACAACCAACTTGGCTGCCCAGTATGAAGAGTAAGGCCATACTTCCTGCTTGCCTCTGGGGTGGCTATTGCCCCCATAAATGTAGAGACTGTGGCCAGCTTCTCTTGCTTACCAACTCCCACATTGCTTGTTCACAAGCACAGGGCCACCCACAATCTGGGCTATTGTTATTTCAGACTTCCAAATTGCCAAGAGTGTGCTGGCATTTCTGAGCATGCTCACTGAACATCTACTAAAAAAAACCCTCCCCCGCCAACAATAATGAGACTTCTTTTCCTCTGTGACCTTACTGAACTTTCTCCATCTTTGGCCTGATCCAAGGGATAACTCAGGCATGGGGCTGCTGATTGGACAATTTGCACAATGAAGATTGAAACTAGCTCTTTGAAATTACTGGAGCAAAATTCTCAAAATGCAAAAACCTGCTTTTAATAATAGGGATAGAAAAAAGGAATAATTAAAAAACCAATTTTAGGAACTCACAGTTTTTACTATCATTTAGTGTAACTTCAAATTCATATGAGGCCCAGAATTCACAGAAAAAAAATTACAGCAAAAAATTGTAGGAATTACTAAAATGATGAAATTTGGTTACCTTAAGCACTGATCTGAGTCCAGGAAAAGAGATGATCTGGACCCGCTGAGGTGACAGACCAACTGTGGAGACAATCTAATGGATGCTGAAGATCTTTGTAGATATCCATTATTAAATTTCTAAATTAGGATTCAAAATTTGATTAACGGAGCTTCACCCTCCACTACAAGCATTTTTCTGTGTGTGTGTGTCTGATTTTGAACCAATCCAATTAGAAAACTTTAGGTTCAGTATAAATCAGACATAGGCTTAATGCAAATTTGAACATTCCCTAATCTCCTTGGTTTCATTCATGATCTTATTGGCAGTAGGATCCAGCTGCAGATTTCAGATCTTGATTTGAATGAATGACCACAAAGATTGTGGCAACAGCACAGTTAATAATCTGAGGAATATTCTTAATCTTTAGGACAAGAAACAACATAAAGTATTTTAAGATATGTTGCTGCAGAAACTCAGGTCAAATACTATGACTGTTTCTAAAATGCTTAATTATCTTTGTTTTTAATATCTACAGGATGAAATTCCCAGAAATCCCATATTCACTAAAAAAATTACATTAGTATATTTGTTGGGTTGTATGAAAGTTGTTCAGCCCTCATTTCATGGAATATCTTAGTTTTTCAGAAGCCATATGCCATATGCACTTGAATTTCTGCTAAGCCAGCCATCTAATCATTTGTAAAAGAGCAGATCGGTTCTGTGAAGAAGGTGCTTAAATGTGTGCAATATTGTGATGGATGCAGAGAACTTATTGTTTAGCTTTTCAAATGAATTAAACACCAATGTGCACATCCTTAATTGCATTTCTACTATACCAACTCTGGCACATTCCTGATGCTTCAAGTATGCCTGACATTTCCATCAAAATCCCACCCATATTAAGTTGAAAAGATCCTGGCTGCAAGATTTGCATTCAGTTGCTATAATTAAGGATGAAGACTAATCAGCAGACTGAAAACAGAGCAGGCTGAAATTGTTTTTATACAAAAAGTTAAGGGAAAAGAACATTAACTAATGACAATTGCAAACTTGCTATAAAAATCCAACAGCTTACTAGAGTATATATAGTCCTGAATGATTTTTCATAAGTGTCAACATTTTCTAAATGTATGCCAGCAAAAACGATGGAGTCTTTGTTTTACATTTTATCACTACATTGATTGTGGGTGCTTAATGCTTTTGACAATAGGCCTTTAGGTGCCTTTATTAAGATGATTTGGGAACCTAAAGTTTGACAGTTTTGGTTTTATAAATGCAACGCTCTTCACCGGTCTCATTTTGTGTGTTGGAAACACATTATGTGAGTTACTGAATACAAAAGCTCCTCTTCTCTACCCTTTCTGTATGCATTAACCCTGCTAGAGAACCCAAGAGTTTGGTACCCCATCTGCTCAAGTGAAGGCTGTCTAATCCAAACCATTGTCTCTCTCTCACACACACACAAAAGACAATGAGATTCTATGCAAAAAAGCCCTCTCCTTTACGTGATTGAGCATTCATAGATTAGCACAGGAGACCAGTCTTTCCCTTTCTTCCCTAGTGCCTAGCACTAGAAATAACTCTTTGAAGATCGCCAGTATCAGTCCCAGGTGGAGTGTGCTCTGGGGAGTGAATATAATGAAATCTGCATGTAGTATGTTGTTTAGGTGTTATGCAGGTACAAGGTTTGTGACTGAAAGCCATGGACACTGTAAAATGTATGGTAAGAAGTCTGAGCAAGTCTGTTATAGAATGTGTGTGATATATGATCTGAGTAGGTGTTCTGAAATGGGTGTAGATGGCTATGTGGACAGTACCTCACGTTGTGGTACTTAAATGTGATTAACTACCAAAATCAATATTTAATAGCAAGCTAAATTTGCAGACAAATTCTTTATTTCTGATTAACTCTGCATCAGTAAACTCACCTTTCACAATATGTCAATCTCACAGGCACCCTCTGTTATGCACTTTTACTGTCACTTCATCAATACAAATAGTGCAAATTCTTACTTCTTTGCTTTCCTAGAAATTTCTCAAGCGGTATAAACACATCTTACATTGTTACTACACATACAAAAAGAAAATCACGGTAGTAACTAGCACCCCTCATCAAGAGTGTTTAGAAGATGAATTCAGGACCTCTAAGAACACTCACAGGAAACAGTAACTGTGCATAGTAGTAGATAACAGCAAACAAGTCAGCCTCATTATAATTACTGATGAAGATACTACCACAGTTTCAGGGTAACTGCACCAGTGTCCTCCACTCTGTTGTCTTCTCCAGGATTGCCCAGGCAGGTCTCAGGTCTTCAACCATCTCCTGCCTCTGGGCAGAGACCTATGTCCCATTGCCTTCTGAACACACAGGCTGCACAGCTCCCTGATTTACACTGTGATATCCCCAGCAAGCCAATCTGCCTAACGGCTAGCATCTGTGCATTGCTTTTTCTCTAAGGGCTATGATGGGTGTGATTTACACATAATCCAAACTGCTCTTTCTAAGCAAACATTTATTCTTAATGAAAAAAAAAAACCACAACAATAAACAGATTTAAACACACATTAAACATACCAGCAATCACCATTAGCCTTATAGGTAAAGTTTGAAGGATTAGATTTTTATGAATACATGTCCATTTGACCACACAAAAATAAACCACTGAAAATATGTGTATTTATAATGAAAATTTAGAGATAGGCAAAGAAAAATGCTACTTGAGGACATATTAGTGTTTGAATTTAAAGAGATTTACTTGGAATATTTTGACATGTAATGTTGACAAATTGTGTTTTAACACATATTTGTCTTTAACTTTTTGAATCTCCAGGTCAACTATCATTAAATAATCATTGTCTGACACCCCCCCACCCCATGATTTCCCACAACTGTGAAAATATAAATTGATAAAAAATAAAAAGTGCTTTAAAATCCATAGTTTTGTGCAACTGAAAATTTAGATCAATAAAAATTGAAAAAATGCTTAATAGACCAATATTATCTGTCCAAATTATATTAAAAAAATAAACATTCAATTCTTCCAAGGCTACTTATGGAGCCTTAGTAGCCCAAAGTCTTCCACAAGTCTTTCCAATCCTTCCACAAGTGTTGGGCACCCCTTGGACAGAAAGTCCTGTCTGTTTGCTGGATCAGAAAGAAGGCCCTGTGTTAGTTCAAACTCAGCCTTTTTATACCAAAAGCCCTTTCTTTGTTTGATTCTCTGGAAAACCCAGTTTCAAGCAGTATATGCAAATAGGAGACACTTCTCTGGAGTTATTTACAATCTCAGGGGTAATCACCCTACTGTCTTTAATTCCTGTAGGATCAGTGGTAATCATACATAAATTTATGAATGGTTTAAAACAATGGCCCCCAAAAGATACTAGATGGGGTTTCAATATCTGTCACAGTTGCAATATCCGTTATAGATACCTAAAAAAAGTATGAAACCAGATTCTTGCATCTGGGCAAGCTGTCCTCAGTGAAGGAACTTAGGGGATGATGCAAAGGTGGTATCCCTCATCCTTTAACCTGATGATATCTGGGGTCTGTTTAACCCTAAGATTGCTCTACATTATGCTAGCTGGATAAGAGCCCCCTACAAGACCATTACATAGCCAGGTTTTGCTAGAACGAAGAAGAATGTCGAAAAATGTCTGAGATCCTTCCTGTCCCACAAGTGAAGGAAGACAGAAGATTCTGGAGGTTATAGGGTTTGGGTTCTGAGGAACATTGGTCCACCTTTTATAGTTTGGATGGCCTTCATGACAGTAGAAGGAAATGGATCTCCTTGGGGAGAGGCTGGCTAGAGTAAGCAGGAGGGAATTAAACTAATAACAAAAAGAGGGAAGGTAAAAAGGGGGAAGATATCTCGATTTTCGGCTGAGAACATTAATCAAGAAACCAAAGAATATGAAAAGAATGTCCTTAATTGCCTTTACATCAGTACAAGGAGCCTGGGTAACAAACAAGAGGAATTGGAATTGCTTATTTATAAGCATACATTTGATATAGTTGGTATTACTGAAACCTAGTGGGATGATTCACATGATCGGAATGTTAAAATCAATGGTTACAACCTATTTAGGAAGGATCAAGTGGCCAAAGCGGAGGCAGGAGTGGTACTCTGTGTCAAAAATGGCATTACCTGTTTCCGGATTACTCATAATTTGAAAGAAAATGATCTTGAATGCTTACAGATCTGTGTCCTAATGGATAAAGCACAAGATGGAGTATTGGTTGGTGTCTGCTACAGACTGCCAAATCACATTAAGAAACATGATGACTGATTCCATATCCACCTGTCTATAATGTGTAGGGAAAAAAAGTTGTGTGATCATGGGAGACTTCAATTTGAGTGACATATGCTGGAGATCTCAGGCTGCCAGTACTTAACATCCTTGGAATTTCTAAATATTATAGATGACAATTTCCTATCTCAAAGTGTTGCATCCAACACACGGGATTCCATATTAGACCTCATCTTGACAGATAAAGAGGAATGGATCACAGAACTAAAAAATAATGATAGCTTAGGTACAAGTGAATATATTTATAATGTGCAAACAGAATAAAGTCCAGATGAGTAATATATACACTTGATGCTTTAAAAGGGACAATTTCACAAAGCTGAAAACTATTATGAGCCAAATCAGCAGGATGGAAGAATTTAATCAGAAAAATGTAAATAATTGGGAATTGTTTAAGAACTCTTTACTAGGAGCCAAAAACCCCACAATCCCATAAATTGAGTTATAAGGCCTTATTGGTTAAAAAAAAATAACCTAGGTTAGATGAGAAGTGAAGGCACCTATGAAAAATAATATATATAATGGAAGAAACGGGAAGTTAAATATAAATCAAAAGCTTGGCATTTATAAAATTGATAAGGGAAGCAAAGTGACACAAGGAGAAATCTGTGGCCAGCAGTATTAAGAACAATAAGAGTTTTTTTTAAGTGTATTAGGAACAAAAAGAATCCTAGCAATAGTATTGGTCTGTTACTCAATGCAAATGGTAAAATTATAAATAATAATGTAGAAAAGAAGTGTTCAATAAATATTTCTGTTCTGCATTTGGGGAGGAGGCCAAATGTTGTAATCATATCATATGATAACATTCTTTCCATTCCACTAGCATCTCAGTAGGATGTTAAACAGTAGCTACCAAAGTTAGATATTTTTAAATCAGAAGGACCAAATAGCTCTTTTAAAACTCTTGGATGCAAGCTGAGGAGCTCCCTGGACAATTAATGTTGATTTTAAATAAGTCTTGGCTCCACAAGGCTGGAAGAAAGTTAATGTTGTGCCAATATTTAGTGAGGGTAAATGGGATGACCCAGATAATTATAGGCCTGTCAGTTTGACATTGAATCCAGGCAAGATAATTGGGGCTCGACTAAGGAAGAATTAATCCAGGTAATATAATTAAGGCCAATAAATATGGGTTTATAAGAAATAGATCCTCTCAAACTAACTTGATACCTTTTTTGATGAGATTACAAGTTTGCTTGATACAGGAAATAGTGTTGATGTAATATACTTAGGTTTCTGTGAGGCATGTGACTCAGTACTGCATAATATTTTGATTAAAAAAAGGAAGTATCTACAAATAAAATGGCACACATTAAATTGATTAAAAGCTGGGTAACTGACAAGTCTCCAAATGCAATTGTAAAGGGGAAATCCATCACTGAGCAAGTATGTTTCTAGTGGGGTCCCACAGGGATTGGTTCTTAGCCCTGTGCTATTAACAATTTTATCAAGGACCTGGAAGAAAACATAAAATAATCATTGATAAAGTTTGCAAAGGACACAAAAATTGAGGAAGTGATAAGTAATGAAGAGAACAAGTCACTGATACAGAGAGATATGGATATTTTGGTAAGCTGGGCACAAAAAACAATATTTGTTTTAATACAGATAAATGTAAATGTATACGTCTAGGGACAAAGAATATCGGCCATACTTACAGAATGGAAGCCTTTACCCTGGGAAGCAGTGATTCAAAGAGATTTGTGGGGAGGTGGATAATAAGCTCAGCATGAATGCCTACGTGCAACGCTGTGGCCAAAAGCACTAACGCAATCTTTGGATGCATAAACAAAGGAATCTCAACCAGGAGTAGAGAGGTTATTTTACCTCTATATTTGGCATTGGTTCAACTGTTGATGGAATATTGTGTCCAGTTCTGGTGTCCACAATTTAAGAAGGACATTGATAAATTAGAGTGTTCTGAGAAGTGCCATGAGAATGATTAAAGGATTAGAAAACATGCCTTCTAGTGACAGACTCAAGGAGCTCAATCTATTCAGTTTAACAAAGTAAAGGTTAAGGGGTGACTTAATTATAGTCTGCAAGCACCTACATCAGGAAAAAATATTTGATAATGGTCTCTTCAATCTAGCAGAGAAAGGTATAACTAGATCCAGTGGCTGGAAGCTAAGGCTGGACAAATTCAGACTTAGAAATAAGGTATAAATTTTTAACAGTCAGGCATTAATCATTGGAACAATTTACTATTTGTTCAAATGAAATTAAGGGTGGAGGTTTTTTTTTAAACAATATGTTCTAGGGATTTTTATGGGGAAGTTTATTTTATACAGGTAGTCAGATTAGATGATCACAAAAATCCTTCTGGCCTTGGAATCTAGGAATGCCCTCTATGCTAGTGGGAGCCAGGAGGAAGCAGTATAGAAATGGCTATGCTAACTTTGTGTCATCTGGGCAAATTTACGATTTCAAAACACCAAGCAATCAGCAAGAGCCTGCATACATATTCTAAATGTCCAGGAGGGCTCTTTGTCTTTACACTTATTGTGTCTTTATATTTCAGTGGTGACACATTTGTACTGTTACTTTGCCTCATTGCCCTAGGTATATTATTTCTTTTTTATATTCTCTGTAAGTTGTCAGAATTGCATTTAAGAAAACTGACCCCCTCACAAATCTCATGTCTGCTAAAGAGATATTATGCCACACACAAATCAATTTTAAGGAAAGGCACAAATGAACAAACCTGTTCTTCACAAGCTTGAGATAGATCCTCAGCTGGTATAAAGTGATATGCTTACATCACCTGAGGATATGGTTCACTCTTGTTAAGTAAAGAAACAAACTTTATATTTTATGACTTCAGCAGCCATTCAATATATACTTGTTTTTACCATGAATAACTGGTTTTAGTTCCATGCAACACATGACCCCATCATATCTCTCAATTCCCTGGAAAATGTGTAAGACAGTTTTTCCAGGAAACATACATTTAAACTAATACTTCCCAAGAGACAGAATTTGCCTAATTGTTAGGGTACAGAACTGGAACCAGAAAGTCTTGTAGTTAGACATTGATCTACAGTGACTTTTTAGAAAACTTTGGATAAATCACTTCGCTTCTGGGACAATTAATCCCTGGTGTAATGTCATTGAACTCCATTGACAGCCATCTGTAAAATAAAGGCTTTACTATTTTCTTACCTACCATATCTGAATATTTCTAGAGTTCATGTTCTAATAATTAGATACTCACAGAGGTATGGAATACTACTACAGAGGTATGGAATACTACTACAAAGGTGGCATTCTTTTTGGTAGGAATGGCAGAAATATAGAGCATATAAATTAAGTAAAATGAATGCTCTACAAAAGGGGATGAATTCTTCTAACAAAGAGAAAAAATGCTGCTGTCAATAAACTGGCAAGGAGGTTGTGAATGGCAGCCTAACATGCCACTGTCTTTGATAGGTGGAGAAGGGAGTACACTTTGCAATAGAATGAGCATTGCTGACCACCCTTCAATCCAAGTGTCTTCCAGTTGACCATTTCTGTTGCACAGCTATTTCAGATAAGACTAAAGCCAGGCAGGGATGAAATGGCAAAGAAGGTAAACTACCTGTAAAATTGCCCCAAGCAATATCACTGAACAAAGATCAAAAGGAAATATATTCTTTGGAGAAGGAAATTAACACTCAGCTTTTGTGCAAACCAAACATAGTATCGGTAATTACAGAAAAAAAACTGAACAGAAATAAGAGGTCCTTGGGCAGGCCTTGTTGATATTTATTTTAACATAAAGATTTTGCTGAAGTACATGTGTGTTTAGGTCTACTGCACTTACTTAGGAATATCATTCCCAACTATGTTCTACATAAATGCATCTTTGCATTTGCCTTGCTGCAGTCTCTGGGCAAGCTGATTGCAATCGGATTTGAGGGTTCTCAGAACCTCAGGTTCTTTGTGATCAGCCTCAGACCAATTTACACTTTCTGAAATGGGACAAGCCACTATGCTCAAGTCAAATCTTATTTCTGGCCTGAATTCAAAGCCAGAAAGATACCTTCTGTACCTCTTCTGACAGCTTTTCCATGGTCATCCATTTTTCTCCTTATGCACAATGCTAAGTGTGCTCAACATTCTCTGTGCATAATATATTGGGATTTTACAAAGCTCTAATTTTGTGTTTTTGGATCAGACATCAAACCAGCATTTAGATGAAACATTAAACATTTTCCTAAGAATAAGCATTTGTCATGCTTATGGAGTTCACTGCCCTTGGGAATGGGGACTGGACTATTTTGAAGTTACCTGGTGTTTTTCATCTTCAATAAATAAATGTTCAAGGTTGCTTTACAAGATTACCAAGTGAGAAGAAAAGCTGATTTCTTCAAAACAAAAGTAAGCACTCATGCTCCAGAGAGAGCCCAGATACATTATGAACTTTAGCCTTCAGTTTTTTACAATATATGTATACATGAAGTAAATATTTGTATCACTGCATTTTTAAAAATTCTTTTTTCACTGTACTATCATTTGGAATATACCATAGGAAGTGAGTAAATCTACTCAAACAGGTTTTGGGAGAAAAATTAGGTAAACTTTTGCATGAAAAAAAGTGCATAAACTGTTCAGAGATTTGTTGCTGACAGTTATGCTCAATAAACTCAATTATATATTAAGCGAATTTACTATAATACATATTTGCATATGCAAATACAGTTTCTCATTTCCAAGCTATTGATATAGTGAGCAGGAAACTATATATGTAGTTAAATATAGATTTGCTACCTCCTAATGTAGTTTGGCTAAATCACTTCAGGTCACTATTTAAGGAGAACAGGTTATATTTTGGTTACTAAAAAATTAAACCAATAAATGTAAATGTATTTTGTGTAAATGAAACTGAAGGTGCATATTTTGGGCAACTATGTGACAAACTGGAATGTTCCCAAACATTTTACATGTATTATGTTCATAACATTTTTGTAAATAATAAATCACATGTACCCTAACACTCAGCATTCAGGATGCATATGATATGAATATCACAACAAGATATCTTTAACTATACCAGAGGCCTCCTTCTGGCACCCTTAGAGGTAATCACTAGACAAATGTGGATCAAATGAGAATCTTGATTGGCAAAGCTGATGAGTTCACTTTAATTTTATAACCCTTTTCTTTAGATTTATATGTCCTTCCTTTGGGTGTTTGGGGAATGTGATGAGAACAAACGATTAATGCAGCTTGGTCCTAACTTCTTCTAGATACTTTTTTTCACTCTCTCATACAGCAATTACAATCCCATACAATACAGGGAAGTTGGTGCCATGTATTGACACTAAATCTACAGACTCAGAGGAACCTTTCATGGCAGCATTAGTTTGTATAGATACCCCTGAAGGTATAAAATGAATTGCTATTTATAAGGATGGCTGAATCTGTCAGAATCAAATAAGAGCCAACCTGAATCTTTGCCCAAACTCTGCTCTGAATCAGGCAGAAATGGGACTTAAACCTGGGTTTCCCACATCCCACCTGTATGCCCTAACCACCAAGTTATTAGCTCTTACACAGTTGCTCTTGCTAAGCCAAGAAAACTTCTCAACCTAATATTTGTTGACCCAAATACATGTCCACAATAAGTTTTGATTTCAATGAAAAAATGTTTCACTGAAAAATTCCTGACCAGGTCTAATAATGACTAAGCCTGATCTCACAGATGCTTGGGCCATGGTTTAAGTTGCCTCTATTCTACCTGGAAGGCAAAGGCTCTTCTGTGCTGCTCCATCTCTACTGTAGTTTAAAATATGGCTGTCAAGCGATTAAAAAAATTAACTGCACAATTAAACACACTGTTAAACAATAATAGAATACCATTTATTTAACCATTTTGGATGTTTTCTAGATTTTCCAAATATATTGATTTCAATTACAACACAGAATACAAAATGTACAGTGCTCACTTTATATTTATTATAAATATTTGTGCTGTAAAAAACAAAAACAAAAGTATTTTTCAATTCACCTCATACAAGTATTGTAATGCAATCTCTTTATCATGAAAGTTGAACTTACAAATGTAGAATTATGTACAAAAAATAAAAGCATTCAAAAATAAAACAATATAAAACTTTAGAGCCTACAATTCCACTCAGTCCTACTTCTTGTTCAGCCAGTCACTCAGACAAACAAGTTTGTTTACATTTGCAGGAGATAATGCTTCCCACTTCTTGTTTACAATCTCACATGAAAGTGAGAGCAGACGTTTGCATGACACTGTTGTAGCCAGCATTGCAAGATATTTACATGCCAGATGTGATAAAGATTCATATATCCCTTCATCTTCAACCATCATTCCAGACGACATGCATCCATGCTGATGACGGGTTCTGCTCGATAACGATCCAAAGCAATGCAGACCAATGCATGTTCACTTTCATCATCTGAGTCGGATGCCACCAGCAGAAGATTGATTTTTGATGGTTCAGGTTCTGTAGTTTTCGCATTGGAATTTGCTCTTTTAAGACTTCTGAGAGCATGCTGCACACCTCGCCCCTCTCAGATTTTGGAAGGCACTTCAGATTCTTAAACATTGGTTTGAGTGCTGTAGCTATTTTTAGAAATCTCACATTGGTACTTTCTTTGCATTTTGTCAAATCTGTAGTGAAAGTGTTCTTAAAATGAACAACATACGCTGGGTCATCATCCAAGACTGCTATAATATGAAGTATATGGCAGAATGCGAGTAAAACAGAGCAGGAGATATAATATTCTCTCCCCAAGGAGTTCAGTCAAAATTAAATTAATGCATTATTTTTTTAACAAGCATCATCAGCATGGAAGCGTGTCCTCTGGAATGGTAGCCGAAGCATAAAGGGGCATACGAATGTTTAGCATATCTGGCACATAAATACCTTGCAATGCCAGCTACAAAAGTGCCATGAGAATGCCTGTTCTCACTTTCGGGTGACATTGTAAATAAGAAGTGGGCAGCATTATCGCCCATAAATGTAAACACACTTGTTTGTCTTAGCGATTGGCTGAATAAAAAGTAGGACTGAGTGGACTTATAGGCTCTACATTTTTACATTTTGTTTTGTTTCTGAGTGTAGTTACGTAACAAAAAAAAAAAAAAAATCTACATTTGTAAGTTGGACTTTCATCATAAAGAGCTTGCATTATGGTACTTGTATGAGGTACTTGTATTGAAAAATACTATTTCTTTTGTTTGTCATTTTACAGTGCAAATATTTGTAATAAAAATAATAATGTAAAGTGAGCACTGTACACTTTGTACTCTGTGTCGCAATTGAAATCAATATGTTTGAAAATGTAGAAAAACTTCCAAAAATAGATAATAAATTTCAGTTGGTATTCTATTGTTTAACAGTGTGATTAAAACTGAGATTAATCGCGATTATTTTTTTTTAGTTGTGTGAGTTAACTACGATTAATTGACAGCTCTAATATAAAAGCATGTCCCTGAATAGCTGTCCATATTGTATTTATTCATTTACCTGCTGTGTCCCCCCCAACACTTTTTTTGTTTGTTTGCAGACTACCTGTGTTGATGGGCCTTGTTTGCAATGAGCAGGAAAGCCCACTAGCCAGCAGAAGAGATGACTGAAAGAGATGTAGTTGTTATAATACTACAATGCATACAAAGCCTTTCTAGAATGCGGTCCATTCTTTTAGTGAAAGTTTTGAGTTGACCTCTATCTTTTGAAAATAATGAACTTTACTTTACATTGCTGACACATCTTTGATACTGTCTGTTTTGTTATTTCCTTCTAGGTTTCTCTGAAAACAGGGAGAACAAAAGCTTTGAGAGGCACTGAATCACTCAGTCAATGTTATACTGCCCAAGTGTTTTAATTCAGTATGGTGATGTTTATTCGGTTTTATTATGTTGAGTTACCCTTTGTACTGACCCATCTCATAGTGAAAGAATAAGTAGCTCCTCAGGCCAGTATGGATGAGTTTTATACCCATCTTTGCAATTATATTTTCTCAACCTCCTCAGTTGCATGCTGAGCTGTCTGTTAATCGTGGTCAACTGGCATTGGTGAGCAAATTGGAGGAGCGCTGTGGGAGAAACCTGCAAGGGAACAGCAAGGGAAATGTGAAAGGGGACTATCTTGCAAAGTCCAATAAGGGACTTGTAAAAAAAGAACATAGATGAATACACAAATAGCTGGTCTTGAAAGAGAATTGTCTAACTATGTGTGCAACAGAAAATTTAAACCTACTGCTGTGTTATGTGATTGCTACTGCTCAACACACAAGCTAATACAACCTCATATAACATTCAGTGTACAATAATGTTCCTTTTTTCCCCCAGTGGTGGGAGGGGAGAACATACTATGTCCAAGCATTTGAGTGTGAGCTTTTGTCTCTCCCCTCTAATGAAGGCCTTCAAAAGTCTTCATTCTATTGCAAAATCTACCATTAAAAATCTTCCTGTAGGGTTCAAGCCACTGCTGCTCTATATATTGACAGTCAAGATTACTGCAGTAGAATTCCGTCTCAAACTGCCCCAGAGATGGCTAGTACCATATCCATGACTTTCTCACACTTATGGAGATGAGCACAGTATAGGCTTTTCAAAGTGCTCAGCACTATCTGATTCTGCTCCCATTGAAATAACAGCACTTAAATCATTAACCTCAGTAGACCAGAGACCAACACTGAACACTTTTTAAAAAATTCACCCTACATAAAAAGATAGTGTGTAAATTTCAACAGGTCCATAAGAAGTTCTAGAGGTGGTCAGACATGAGTCTGTTGCAAATCAGAACAAAAGTGCTGTTGGTATTATCCCCAGACCAACAACACTAGACGTTTATCTTTTTTTGGACCACTTCCCACATTTATCTAAATCACTATCGGCCACTTTTCTGCAAGCTCATTAGTAATAATAACAGCATCTAATCTGGTTTTCAGTACAGTGATTTAAGCATGTTAACTTCCTTTTATTGTGCAAGCTATTATCCTCCCAAATCAATCCTTGCAGCTGGTGATGACTGATTTGGAAGGCATTATTTAAATTGCAATAATATTATCCTGTCATATTCTGAATTTTTCTTTCTTAATAAAGCTATAAAACATTCAGTAGTTCAGCATCAGCAGCTTTATATTTTGAAAGAGACCACACTGCTCTGTAGTGCTGGATGTGGAGTTGTAATAGCAGGATCTGTTCACATATTCTCCATGCCGGTGTCCTAATCCTAAAAAAATATATCATCTCCAAATATCTATGTAGCGTTTAACAGTGAAAATGATCTCTTTCACATTCGGTTGAAAATCTTTCTAAAACTAATTGTGTAGATAAATGTTCTGCCTGGATACCTTCTTCTGTATTTTTCTGTTTAAGTGCTATGCGTTAAAGATCTCTCAGAATGTGGCTAATCCCTGGCTAACTGGTAATCTGAATCATCTGTTTCTATAAGAAAAGGTATTTGAATTGGTGATATGTATCTTACCTTTCAGTTGTTTTTCAGGCAGTGGTAGTGCTGGTCCTTAAACAAAGACAATTTTCTCACTTGTGTTCTAGAGTGTATCTGGACATGTTTAAATAATTATGCTAGTTGCTTTGGTCTCCTGGGATTCTCTTACAAAATGGCAGTGTTGTGCCATGTTCCTTTTGTGTCTCAAAGTTGCAATCTCCATTTTAAGCTATGAATAATTTAATTAGACATTAGAACTGGAAGTGTCTCATTGCCTTTGAAGCACATAATTTATTATTGATTATCATTTAGATGGCGGTAGCACCTACAGGCCTCAAACAGGTTGGCCTAGCACAATGGCACATTGCACAATCTTAATAAATAATAGTCCCTGCCTGTAAAGGCACTACTTCTAAAGCACCTCCAAGTGTCTGGGTGTGATACCACAGTCCTTTTCTCACCCCTGGGGCCCTTTCCAGGCAGCTGGCTGATCTTCACTGGTCTTCAGTAGCTTAGCCCTCTGGCCAAGTCACAAAGTCTGACTGAACCCTGTGATGGGTTGGATCACAGAAACCCCCTTGGGAGCTGCCACCCGATGTGCAAAGACTACCCCTGCTCCTGTTTTCCCTGCCAGCTCAGGACTCAAGCACCCTGTCTTGCTGAACCAGACACTCCCGTCTGGTCCAACACAGACCCAGGGTATGAATCACTTGTCCCAAAGCTGCAAGTTTACCTGAAAACAGCTCACAGAAGTGTGCTTGTCTTTAGCACTCAGATGCCCAACTCTCAATGGGGTCTAAACCCAAATAAATCTGTTTTACCCTGCATAAAGTTTATGCAGGGCAAACTCATAAATTGTTCGCCCTCTATAACATTGATAGAGCGATATGCACAGTTGTTTGCTCCCCCAGGTATTAATACATACTCTGAGTAAATTACTAAATAAAAAGTGATTTTATTAAATACAGACAGTAGGATTTAAGTGGTTCCAAGTAGTAACAGACAGAACAAAGTAAGTCACCAAGCAAAATAAAATAAAATGCACAAACCTATACCTAATCAAACTGAATACAGATAATCTCACCCTCAGAGATGCTTCAGTAAGTTTTTTTCTCAGACTGGACATCTTCCAGGCCTGGGCACAATTCTTTCCCCTGGTACAGCTCTTGTTCCAGCTCAGGTGATAGCTAGGGGATTCTTCATGATGGCTCCTCTCCCCCTCTCTGTTCTCTTCCATCCCTTTATATATCTTTTGCATAAGGCGGGAACCCTTTGTCCCTCTGGGTTTCCACCCCCTCCCCCACTGGAAAAGCACCAGTTTAAAGATGAAGTCTTGCAGTGACATGTGATAATGTCACCTGAACTGGAATCCATTGCCCACTTGCCAGCACACACACATACAGGAAGACTAACAGGTAAATACAGCCATCTGCAGACAATGGTCCTTGTTAATGGGAGTCATCAAGATTCCAAACTATTATTAATGGCCCACGCTTTACATAATTACAATAGGCCCTCAGAGTTATATTTCATATTTCTAGTTTTAGATACAAGAGTGGTACATTTATACAAATCAGATGATCATACTCAGTAGATTGTAAGTTTTGTAATGATACCTTACAAGAAACCTTTTGCATGAAGCATATCCCAGTTACGTTATATTCACTTATTACCATATTTTTCTAAAACTATCCCAGTTACATTATATTCACTTATTATCATGTTTTTATAAAACCATATAGACTGCACAATGTCACAAACCCCTTCTGGAGTATTAAAGAGTCCAATAAACAAACAGTCTCTTTGCCCTTGCTAGTGTCTTCAACCCCAGCTGTTGACCCTTTAAAATTTATCTTTTTGTTTGGGCTTCCAAATAAAGCCCTGTCCCCTTCTCGAGGGTCTGTCACTTTACCTGTGGCCAACAGGGGAACCCAGGTCCACTCACCACTCCGGGTTCAAATCCAGGGACCCTACACACAACAGCCACATACTGCTTACTTCAGTCTGTCACTACTATTTCCTTGGGCCTCTTCCTAAAAGGCCTTTTAATCTCCAGCCCTATCTCAAAGCCACCATCCTCAGGTCTTCTCCCAGCTATGTAAGTTCAGCTCGCCACAAGCCTATCTGTCTCATTGTCAGGCTCCTTTGGCTGGAGAGGAGCACCTTTCTTCACTCCTCTGCTCCCAGCCAAGAACTAAACTGCTAAGCAAAGGCAACTCCTTTTATCTGGACCTGCAAGGCACTGATTGGCTGTTGCCAGCCCCTCTAGCCCTTGGAGGACCAGTTCTCTATAGTTTCCAAAATGACTGCTCAAGAAACGTCTCTCTAGGCCAGCATAGAGGACCCACCTTTGCTGCTATTTTCCTCTCAGCTCACTGCTTCTTGGGACAGGGTGTAGTAGCACCTCAGGGCCCACAATAGGGAGCCACAGAGGCCAAATACACCACATCACACTGACTCAAAGAGCTTACACTCAAAAAGGCAAGACATTACAGGTGGATGAGACAAACAAGCAGGCCAGATTGAGGGCAGAGGAGATAGGGCAAACATAATAGCATATGTGCAATTCTTAGGAAGTCAGTAGGAGAGCTGGTCGGTAATCTTTTGACAAAATGTATTCTCGCCAATCTCCTGACTTAAAAAATATTTTGGAAAAAGTTTTGAAATGGCCAAAATATCCTATTTTGACATTTCAGAACTGAAAGATTTTTTTTGGTTCAAAATTGTAGTAAATTTAGACTAAAAAGATTTTAAAAGAAAAATATCAAAATTGAAATGAGAGCGTTGCGGGGCAAGTGTGCCCTATTCCCTCTTTGGGATAGAGTGGGGGTAATTACCTCCCCGCAGTCAGACCTTAAGACCATCCTTTGTCATGGGGTGGTGGGTGCTAATAGTAAAAGTCAATATGGTCACACTCTCTCTCAGGGTTATATGGCCCAATGGCCAGAGTCAGGGCGATGGCCCCTTCACACAAGGCCATGGGGTCCAATAGCCTGAATAAAAATGGTTTTCCAGTTCAGCCGGGGTGTGCCACCAAGTGGTCAGTGTGGCCGCCTGGCTCAGTAAGGCGGTATGCCCTGCAGCCAGAGTCAGTTTGGCTGCCCCCTCTCTCAAGGCTGGATGGCCCAATAGCCAGAATCAGTCTAACTGCCCACTTCAGTAAGGTTGTATGGCCTAGCAGCCAGAGTCAGTAGGGCTGCCTGCTCTCAGGGCCACATGGCCTAACAGTCAGAGTCGGGGTGGCCACCTGGCTCAGTAAGGCTGTGTGGCCTGGTAGCAAGAGTCAGTCGGGCTGCCCCCTCTCTTAGCGCTGAATGGCCCAATGGCCAGAATCAGTCTAACTGCCCACTTCGGTAGGGCTGTAAGGCCTGGCGGAAAGAGTCAGTATCACCTCCCAGATAAGAAGGACTGTATGACCTAACAGTCAGATTCAGTAGAGTGGTCCTTTCTCAGGGCTGCATGGCCTAGTAGCCAGAGTCAGTATCACTACCCCTTCCATAGGGCCATGTGGCCTACTGGCAAGTATGTCCACCACCGGGTCAGCAGGGAATCTGCCCGAAACACACTGACCTCTCTCAGCACCACAACTAGTCTCCCCGAGCTACTTCCTACCCAGTTCCTGATGCCAGAGTCCCGGCATCTCTGTGGGCTCAGGGCTCCTTGGTCAGGGCGGCTCCCAACAGCTCTGCCACGCCTTGGGCATTCTCCAGAGTTTCAGTGTCCCTGGCTCCCGCCGTCTGGGACTTCTGCTATTCCTCAGCTGGAGCTCACAGCATGCCTTCTCTCTCTTCAGCGGTCAGCCCTGACTGAGCTGAGCTGATCCCTTTTATATCCAGTCACCAGCTGGACCATGCCCAGCAAGGCTACGGGGGTGTGGCCTCCTTGGCCCAGAGAGTGGAATTAACCCTCACAGTACTAGTGCAGGGCAAGTGCACTCCATCACAGAGACATTTCAAAATTATCATAATAAAATGTTTCAATTGAGCTAAACTGATTTTTCCCCCAGATTTTTGGTTTGCAACATTTGAGATTTTGATTTTCATCCTGGTTTGGGATGGGAACATTTTTTGACATCTCAAAAATTTTCGCAGGATTGGAAGTCAATTTCCCACTGAGTTGTAGACAGTAGTAGTGATCACAATTCATCACTTACTAGTCGTTACCATGTATGTATGTATTATGGAAGATATGAGTTTTGAGGAGAGACTTGGAGGAGCACTTGGTGATGGTTTCAGAGATTTTGACTCGGAGCTGCCTCCATACATAAGTGGTGGCATGGAGAAACTACTTTTGGAGAAGCATGGAACTGGGTGATCAAGGCTGGCATCACTGCACTGGAGTGAAGGGCGGAGTTGACCTTGCAATAAGATAATAAGTTGGATAGGAAGAATGAGGCTCAACTTTGGATGGGTTTGAAAGCAAGGAATATAAGGTTTGTATTTGATGCACTGGAAGAGAAAACACCAATGGAGGGATTTAAAAGATGGGGATGAGTGATGTGGTTGGAGTGACCAATGAGGAAGATGATCTAAACCATCATGTTTTGAATGGACTTGATAATGCCACAGAATAAGAAATTGCTTGTGGGAGAGACTATGAAAATCTGTTATTGTTTTAAGAAACTATTGTCTTTCTAATGTCTGGTGATTATTAGAAGTTACAAAGGTAGAATACAACACAATTGCTCCATTTTGCATTGCTGTTGTAATACTTTAAGGATAAGAGCAGCTTTTATTTGTAGACCATCAGGTTAAAAAGCCACATAGTCAACCGAGAAAAATATTTGTAAAGGCACCCAAGGGTCTGGAAGCCTGGCTATAACCCCTGTATTATATCTCTGGGATTTAGTCACACAGCTTTCTTTAATTTAAATAGGAGCTGGGTAGCCAAAATCTGTACAAGTCTTTGAAAATGTGTAATTTCTTGACAGCCTTCAGAGGAGTTATCTGATTTGAATGATGATGGGCTCAATGTAGATTTTCTGCTGAAGCAGATTATTATTATTTTTTAGATATGGAGTTCTGAGGGAGCAACAGACAAGACAAGACATTAACGTGCCTGCTGTCCGTTGCCCAGGAAGGACTCTGAGGTTCAGAATACAGCAGAGTATGTTATTCTGTAAAGGCTGTTGCCAATTCTTATTACTTTTTGTTTTAAGATCATTATAGCTACTTTACTAATCAAAAGTATGTTGGGTTGTATTGTGAAACTCTGATGAATACAAATCCGACCTAATGTTTGAGATATATAGAATTTTGGAACAAATGTTCCTGTTAGAGCAGGTGACAACAAATTTAATTTCTAATACCGCACCATACACTGTAACTAAATAAGATACCCAGACAACAAATACATTACGTTAAGGGAAGAACACATTAATTTCTCTTGATGGAATTAAGTTTGTGTTTAAATTGTACTTATAGGGGGGACGTCCTCTTAAATACATTCACAACATTTACGCATTCTAAAATTTGCCTTTTAGAAATAAAAGGGTGAAAATCTAGTTGTCTAGTTCGATAATGAAGAACTGTGAATGTAAGGAACAACCTTAAATTTTGCACCATACAAATTTAGTAAGTTCCAGGCAGTGATAAACTATTGAAAACACCTTCCTTGAAACACAGGATTGTTACCTGTAGTGCAGGTTTTTCCTGTGTTCACAGTTCCAATGAGACTCACACATAGATGTCACCGGCAAAATATGGGATGTGATGATGTGCAACTGAAGGTCTAATTTGATTATAAATCCTTTATTATTGATGAAAGGGAAAAACACAGCTTCACTTTTATGTCCTAGGTTGAGTTTTCAGGGCTTGCAGTTAGAAAATCATATTTTATTTATAAAATGAGCTCATTTGATCTGTAAACCACTCACAGACAATTAATATCAAATCCCCAAATATCTTTTTTTTAAAGTCAGTTTTCAAACTGCAACTCACTTTGCTCTTGGGCCCGATCCTGCAAATCCCTCACTTACCCAGGTAGTTCTATTGAAGCCAATGGGACTACTCCTATGAGTAAAGTTACTTATATGAGTAAGGGTCTGCAGGATTGGACCACTGGGCCCCAATAGCAAGCCCTAAGGTTTGGGGAACCAATTGTGAGACTGTCCTCTCTGGTCACACTTTGAAAGCCCATTCTATTTAGAAACAATTTTAGTTGTACAGTTTACTATAAAATATGTTTTCAGGAAAGATGAGGGCTTTTCCTCTGTACTAGGTACTTTCTTTAAGAGTTTATCTACTCCTCCTTTTTATTGCCCTCCAGAAGCTATAATCATTTATTGGAGATACCACCATTTTTATAGCAGTTATTTCGAATGTCACAGGTGGGGAATAAGCACATGAAGTCAAATATATAGATCTTGGGCCTGATTCTCTACTCTTTTACACCAGTTTTAAGCCACTTCAACTATATTTGTACCTGTGGAATTACAGCAACATAAAATTGCTGCCATGGCACAGGAAATCAGGCATTCTACTTGGATGCAAGTGTCACTAGTAATAAAACAGAGGAAATAAATTTTTGACTTGCTACATTCCAATTTGCTTAGAAAATATTTAGACATTTAGAAGGGATGCTATTTAATTGTGCAAAAAGCATTTCTATATACATAGATTTTGACATGGAGTAAGAGGAATGAATGGATCTTTGCCTGAATCCAAGGAAGGGGAATACTATTTCTATTTAAACTAGAAGAGCTCTCATTGCTAACTGAACCAGTGTCAAAACTACTAGTGAGCCCTTTGTGACATTGTGCAGTCTATATGGTTTTATAAAAACATGATAATACGTGACTATAATGTAACTGGGATAGTTTTGTAAAGATTTGATAAGTGAATATAATGCAACTCGGATATGCTTCGTGCAAAAGGTCTCTTGTAAGGTATCATTACAAAGCTCATAATCTACTGAGTGTGATCATCCTATTTGTAGAAATGTACCACTCTTGTATCTAAAACTAGAAATATAAAACATAACTCTGAGGGCCTATTGTAATTATGTAAAGCGTGGGCCATTAATGATAGTTTGGAATCTTGATGACTCCCATTAACAAGGACCATTGTCTGCAGATGGCTGTGTTTACCTGTTAGTCTTCCTGTATATGTGTGTGCTGGCAAGTGGGCAATGAAGTCTTGCAGTGACATGTGATCATGTCACCTGAACTGGAATCCATCTTTAAACTGGTGCTTTTCCAGTGAGGGGGGGTGGAAACCCAGAGGGACAAAGGGTTCCCGCCTTATGCAAAAGATATATAAAGGGGTGGAAGAGAACAAAGGGGAGAGGAGCCATCATGAAGAATCCCTTAGCTATCACCTGAGCTGGAACAAGAGCTGTACCAGGGGAAAGAATTGTGCCTGGGCCTGGACGGTGTCCAGTCTGAGAAAAAATGTACTGAAGCATCTCTGAGGGTGAGATTATCTGTATTCAGTTTGATTAGGCATAGATTTGCGCATTTTATTTTATTTTGCTTGGTGACTTACTTTGTTCTGTCTGTTACTACTTGGAACCACTTAAATCCTACTGTCTGTATTTAATAAAATCACTTTTTATTTAGTAATTTACTCAGAGTATGTATTAATACCTGGGGGAGCAAACAACTGTGCATCTCTCTCTATCAGTGTTATAGACGGCGAACAATTTATGAGTTTGCCCTGCATAAGTTTTATGCAGGGTAAAACGGATTTATCTGGGTTTAGACCCCATTGGGAGTTGGGCATCTGAGTGCTAAAGACAAGCACACTTCTGTGAGCTGTTTTCAGGTAAACTTGCAGCTCTGGGACAAGTGATTCATACCCTGGGTCTGTGTTGGAGCAGACGGGAGTGTCTGGCTCAGCAAGACAGGGTGCTGGAGTCCTGAGGTGGCAGGGAAAACAGAAGCAGGGGTAGTCTTGGTACATCGGGTGGCAGCTCCCAAGGGGGTTTCTGTGATCCAACCCATCACACCCTTATCCCTGGGAGAACTGAATTGGTTTCATTCACAGAAACTGCTGTGTTTTTCCAGTTCATCCAGCTGAACAATGAGGAATAGATAGAATTTTTGAAAGGCAAATTTAAAGGTGGACAGTATCTGATTATAGCTCAGGGTCATATTTTATAGCCATTTAGGTGCCTAGTGGGATTTTCAAGTGTTTAAAAATATGGCTTTTAGTGCCTGTTTATGTACTTTCACATACCATTAAGAACAGTGTAAAATATTATAAAAGAGATCCATATTGTAAATGTATGATATTTGAAGGGCATTTTTCACCTCTCCTCAAGATGTTTCTGTATAATTTTCCTGTTACAAAACCCTAAGGACTTGATCCAATGCTAAGTGAAGTCATAGGAAAGATTCCAATTGAGTTTAATGGTCTTTGCATCAGGCCCTAGCAACAAACGTTTTATTGTAAATTGGAACTTACATAATCCAGAAATGCAAAAATAAAAGAAAGTGGGCATGATAGGCCCCAAACTGGATTCATTAATTGCATTACATTGGCCATGTCTACACTACAAAGTTAAGTCGACTTTATGTAAGTCGACATTGAGCCTCCGATTTAAGCAAGTCGATCTTGCGTGTCCACACTACGCTCATTGTGTCGGCGGAGTGCATCCTCACTAGCAGGGCTTGCATCAATGCACGGAGCACTGCGGGTAGCTATCTCACAGTGCACATAGCCAAGTGGAATTTTGGGTTGGGCTTGCAATGCTGTATGGGACCAAAACATTGGCGTGAGTGGTTATGGGAACATGGTGTTAGCCTTCCATGATGCACTTATCTACCTACCTTCCTTCCCCCCTGAAATCAACCGCAACCAACCCTTTTTCATGCCTTTTTTCATAAGTCTGGGTTACCCACACGGATGCCATAGCACGGGGAGCATGGACCCCACTCAGCTGCACACTGTTGTTGTGAGCATTACAAACACCTCATACCTTATCCTGTAGTATTTACACAGCCGATACAGGAGCGGCTGCACGGAACAATGTGATGCCACACAAGCAACCCTGCTGGAAGACATAGAACGGAGCAATTAGCAGTTGCTGGTGACACCTTGACACAGTTGAGTGCCATTGTCATGCATCACCATGACACAGTTGAGTGCCGTTTCTGGCCCGGGAAACAAGCACTGACTAGTGGGACCACATAATTATTCAGCCATGGAATGATGAGCAGTGGCTGCAGAACTTCTGAATGCATAAGGCCACTTTCCATGAACTGTGCGAAGAGCTTTCCCCAGTCCTGAAGCACAGCAATACCAAAATGAGAGCTGCTCTGCACTGGAGAAGTGAGTGGTGATAGCGGTGTGGAAACTTGCAATGCCAGACTGCTACCGGTCAGTGGGGAATCAATTTGGAGTGGGTAAATCTACTGTGGGATCTGTTGTGATCCAAGTATGCAGACTTATACTAAGAAGGGTAGTGATTCTGGGCAACATGCAGGACATAGTGGATGGTTTTGCAACAATGGGGTTGCCTAACTGCAGTAGGGTGATAGACGGAACACATATCCCTATCTTGGCACCAGACCACCCGGCCAAAGAGTACATAAACCGAAAGATGTTGCAATGGTGTTGCAAGTGGATCACAGGGGCTGTTTAACCAACATCAACATGGGATGGTCAGGAAAGGTGCATGAAGCGCGCATCTTTAGGAACACAGGTCTGTTCAGAAAGCTGCAAGCAGGGACTTTCTTTCCAGATTGCAAAATAACCATTGGCATTTCAACATCACCAATTGTGATCCTGGGAGACCCAGCCTATCCCTTGGTCCCATGGCTCATGAAGCTGTACACTGGCAACCTGGACAGCAGTAAAGACCAGTTCAACCATAGGCTGAACAAGTGCCGAATGGTGGTGGAATGGGTCTTTATATGTTTAAAAGATCGCTGGCGCTGTTTGCTTACTAGGTTAGACTCAGTGAAAGCAATATCCCAATTGTTATTTCTGCCTGCTATGTGCTCCATAATACTGTGAAACAAAGGAAGAAAAGTTTCCACCAGGGTAGGGAGTTGAGGCAGATCACCTGTCAGCCAATTTTGAGCAGCCAGACACCAGGGCAATAAGGAGAGCACATTGAGGGGCTCTGCATCTCTGTGAGGCTTTGCAAACCAGTTTCAGCAATGAGCCAGAGTAATGTGACACTTATCTGTGTTGTTCCTTACCAAACTGTCCCTGCCATTGCATTTTCTCCCCTGTTGAATGAATAAAGAGCCTTTTCTCCTCAATCCATTAAGTTTTATTATGCACACAAACACAGAGAAACAGCAAAGAAAAGTAAGATAATCTGGGGCAAAAGTGCTGATAACACTGTGGGGGGAGAAACAAGGAAACCTTGCTTACAGATGCACTGCAATAACAATCAGTGGTGTGGGAATCAGTGCCTTTTGGTCCTTGTACCCTCCCCTGGTGTTGAGTGCAAGGGATACCGAATTCCAACCCCCCGCCTCATAGGACATTGGGGGGAGCATGATGTAGAATTGGGCGATGATAGCAGCAGGTTCAGCATAGGCTGCAGAGGGACTCTAGCATCCAGCTGCCTTTCCTGAACCTCAGCCAGATGCCTCAACATGTCTGATTGCTCCTTCATAATCCGCAGCATCTCTTCCTGTATGGCATGCTCTTGTTCCATGCATGCTCTCCTGTCCTGCCTGTCCATGTCCAGGTTCTCGGACACTGTAATCCTCCATGCACTGAGCTCTATCTTGTCACCCTCAGAGGTGTGCATTAACTCATTGAACATGTCCTCCTGAGTCTTCTTTTTCTGCCTTTTACTCTGGGAAAGTCTCTGTCCCAGTTTGGAGGATGTGCTCACGGACAATGTTTCAGCTTCAAGGAATGCAACGCACAAGGGTAGCATTGACAGTGCATACATTGTTTCTGATGCAAGGTTAATTTTTTCTTATAAAAAACCCACTCCTTAATATACTTCACTGCAAGCCACAACATAATCACAACCACTGGCTATTGCAGTCTGTTTGCTGCTCCAGCCATGGTAAGGCCACTAGGCATGGAGCAAGAGGTCTTGTGCTGCTGCTTTTGTGAAGATATCCTTGGATCACAGGTTGGAATTGAGGAGAGCCCCCTTTCCCCTAGCAACTTGTATGGTGCTTGAGGACATGCACCAGTGTAAAGCGCCCCAAATATTGTGTTTTTTTACAAAAGCAGCACTGGGTCGAGAGGGAAGGAAGACAAACAGGCAGTGCCTCCCCCTCTTTTTTTCCCCCCAATGCTGCTTGCAATACACAGTGATCCCTTCCAACCACAACATGTTTGGGAAAGCATGGTTGTATGACCCATATTTCACCAAACCTGGGGGAGGGGTGGATTATTTTTTGAATTGTTTACAGTTTAAAGGCTAGCATTGAAAACTTTACCTGTTTCCCCAGGTGATCCTATGCGATATCACTCTCCTGCAGGTAACAGAGGTGTCAAAGGAGCAGATCCTCAAGCATCTGGGTACAGACCTGGTCCTTATGCTGCAATGCTGTGTACTGCAATGATGCCAACAGAGTTAATACTGGAGTGGCGTGGGACAGTGCCCTACTGCGGTGGACACAATAAAGCAGCCCTTCCCAGAAACCTTCTGCAAAGGATTGCAGAGTACCTCCATGAAAGCTTCCTGGAGATCTCCATGGAGGATTCCTGGGCCATCCCTGTGCAGATAAACCATCTATTTCAGAGAGCACCCTCTGCGTAGCTGAGCCACCAATACCCACTACACGTACTTTTTTGTTCAGATTAAACATTAAAAGTAATAGAATGTAACCCCTACAGTTTGACTGGAAATGTGTTCTCACCAAAGGTGCCTTCCTGGGCATCATGCTCCGCTGCCAACTGGTTTAGTGAAGGGATGGGCTTCTGGGTTAAAAACAGTTCTTGGCTGTTGGGGAGAATGGATCTTCTGCTTTCCTGCCTCACATTCTCCTCCTCCTCTTCTTCCTCATCAACAATGTCCTCCTTGTTGTTGCTCGAGGTCACCCGGGGGCTCCTGGGAGGTATCCACAGAGCATTTTGGGGTAGTGGTGGGGTCACCACCGAGAATCACATGAAGCTTGTCATAAAAAGTGGCATGTCTTAGGGACAGTACCATAATAACTGTTCGCCTCCTTGTCTTCTGGTATGCTTGCCGAAGCTCGTTTATTTTCACGCGGCAGTGCTGCATATCCTTGGTGTAGCTCTTTTCCCCCATGCCCTGCACAATTTTGTCATAGATGTCAGCATTTCTTCTGCTAGATCGGAGCTCTGCCTGCACAGACTCTTCTCCCCACACAGAAATAAGATCCACCACCTCCTTTGTACTCCATTCTGGAGCGTGTTTGCAGCCTGGAGTCTCCATGATCAGCTGTGCTGGCAAGCTCTCCACCTTAATCAAACAGGAAATGAAAACTCAAAAGTTCCCGGGCCTTTAATAGGGGAGCAGCTGTTTCCTATGTACCTGGCTGATGTGCAGTGGAGTTGATAGTAATCTCCAGAACGGTCACAGTGTAGCACTGTGGGACATCTCCTGGTGGCCAATTCATTTGAATTACACAATGCAGTGTCTACACTATCCCCATGTCAACCTGTGGATGTCGAATGAAGCGCTACGCCTCTCGCAGAGGTCGAGTACAGAAGTTGACTTTACAGGCCACTTAGGTTGGGGGAAGGAACTCGGTAGTGTAGACACATACATTATTACATTGACTTAACACGGCTTATGTCGACCTAAGTTTGTATTATAAACCAGGCCATTGACTGTTACTAAGACGATTGTTACCATTGCATGTTGCAACCTGTCATTATATAATATCTTAATCAGTGGTCTGACTCAATATTATGGCTCAGATTTGAAGTCTCAGAGATTGCCCTTCAACTATTTGTGCTTTTAGACCAATAGACTTTAATTTTGTGTGCTTTCACATTGTTAAGTTAACATTACATACTCTTCTTTTGCTTAATGCTGTCATTTTTAGTAGTTATTTTTTCCTGTCAAAATGATCAGCAAGTCTTGAGTTCTGGCCTACAACCACCTTTCTTGCAGTTTTCTCCCTAGATGAAATGGCAAGTGAAACAAGTCTTAGTTTCATCTTTAGTGAAAATTCATCTTGGATTTTTTATTTTTTTATTTTTGAGGGGTTAGGAATCATGTCATGAAACTTTCAACTAGCACTCCACATGTAAAAAAAAAAAAAAAAATAATGAACACTGGTTAGGAACATCTCAATCTTTTAGTAGATCAAATAGGCACTTTGTCCTTGTACATGCAAACAAGGACCAGGCTATATCAAAGGGACCCAATGTATCCAGAGTGAAGGACTGCCCTTTTCCAATCCTTTCCATTTCTATTTGTTGCACAATGGGAGTTCTGAGGAAAGTACAGTGTTTCTTATGTTCAATTCATTTTAAATCTAATTTTTTGCCAATGATAAAATTTTATCTTGAAGCTTAAAATTCAGCAAAAGAAAAAGTTGGCAGGTCTAAGTGTATCAGTCCAGATTATTTTTCCCCTCAAACAACCAATTCCCCTGCAGTAGCATGTTTCATAGGAATACAGTCAAACTCTAGCAATTTTGCCTGAGTAGGGATGGCCGTGAAATAAAAATAGATATTTTTTTTAAATAACCCCAGTTAGGACCTGATCTAAAGCCTATCAAAGTCAATGTGAGTTTTTCCCACTGACTTTGATAGGCTTGCAATCAGGTCAATTCCCCTCAACCTCAGTGAGTATTGGACTCCAAGATCCTAATAGGATCAAGCCTGTAATGAGTACTTCAGATGTAGGGCCAAATCTTGCTCACCTTACTCATATGAATAATTAAGTGAATAGTAAATATGTAAATAGAGTGTAGAGTGCAAGGTTTGACCATTATTCTAAGCTCAAATTGTGGTAATAATGATGGATTTTTGATATCTGGAAATGTATTAGTTAAAATCTTATTTGTTGTTGTTTAACCAGTTATGCCAAATGACCAGTCAGAAAACAGGGTGCTTGCTGTGGTATAAGAATTTGAAGAGAATTTTAAAATTGATCACTTTAAGCATAGAGACCATAAACATACCCAAAGAAGTTGTTTTAGAAGAAATGAATAATTTGGGATAGACAGAATTGATAGCTAGAAGTACAAATATATGTTTTAAATAAAAATGAATATCGAATAATATTTATGATGTCTTAAAAGAAAGTGACATTTGAAGATGTTCTTTCATTTCTCATTATTCTATTCAAATTCATCCATCAACCAAAGTTGAACAGCCTATAGAATGTATTCTATTTTATTGCTCTCTGTGCCATTAAGGGATAACCCCCATACTACAGACATAATGGTTTGTCACAAATTTTCTCAACATTTAACTTTTCGATCTGCCAATATGTTTTATTTTTCTCCCCATACACAGGCTGTCTCCTTTACTTCACATCACTGCCTTTCAATGTTTGAAGCTTAAATGGTGAAATTTAAAGAGCATGGAAACCATAAAAATAGGTTTGAAGCCTAAGCTGTTACTACATGCTTTGAAGAATCCTCATACGTGCACATCTAGCAAGTCTCTAGAAAATCATTGACAAGGCAAAATTATACTTGACAGGAGGAGGGAGAGAAGAAATACATATACCATGAGTAAGGAAACTAAATCATAAACAGCTGCGTTTTGTTTAAACAGGTATTGTAGGAGGCCCAGCTGTTTAACCACACATGGATTTTCAGAATAATTTGTCCTTATGTATGTTTTCCTTCTTCTGACAAAGATGAATTCTGTATTACAAACAGCATTCAAATTAAATTCATATTCAAACATTAAGAGAAAATGAAAATCGAATTGAAAACATCACTTTTACTCAAGTACACAATAGACAATACAATTAGGTAAACATATAAATCGCAAAGGAGCCTATGATGGATGTGGCGCTCTTCTGTAATAATTTATAAATACTGTATGTTGACCTGGTTATTGGGATAGGTACTGTATGGATATGTTGGCTGTAAGGAAAACAAGCAGGACGTGAAATAATGACTCAAGATAAGCCATCCCTCAGCACACACTTGAGGGCTCCTAAGGGGCAATGTCCAAACTGTTGGCTTTCAAGATTTTACCTCCTCAGTCAATGTATAAAACCAGTTTTGTCCAGAAGGGCCAAAGCTCAGGAATTCAGGAAATCAAAGAACTCAAGCACGTTTAAAAAGGAACACTCTCAAGAGAGGGGGAATTGCTCAGGGGAACTGAGATACAGACAATCACCGATGTCCAAAGAAGTTAGGCCTGTCAAGGTTACTATCAGGGCATGGTAAGCCTTTAGGTAAGATGGACATGTAGCCTGATTTAAAATATTTTTTCTTTCATTTCTTTGTTCCCACTGCAAAATAGACAAACAATGCTTTGATTTTAAGAAGGCTGGTTTTTCACTGGATATCACTGGTCACAAATTGCAGAGTTCAGTCAGACCTGCCCCTAAGCATGGTTGATATGCAGCGTACTGTAGCTCATGGCCTGGCCTAAGAGTGGAAGAATTGTGGAATTCCACCCCGGGAACAGTAAAATCATGAGGCCTGACACCTCACAGTGTACACTCAGAGACACCCAAAGGGACATAGGTGCAGCTAGTCCTGTAACAGTGACAGTGCCCCAAACAAAACTTTGGGCTTTTAAAAATTGGATCTGAGCAATTTAAAAAAAAATGCACCTGTTTGATATCTCCATACTGTGGATGAAAAATGTCCTGTACATTTAAAGAATTTACACTATATTAGCATTTTGATTCAAAATGATCATTATGTTTCAAAGTCCCTATATGAAACAGTAATTCCAACCATTTTGGTGTTTCTATAGCTTCTAATTGTATGATTCCTTTTCAAAAGTTTCTAGAGGTCAGATTTTGCAATCCACTAATTGACGTACTTTGTTTAACAGCTAGTATTCCTCACAATGGTGACTTTTAAACCCAGCAATAAGAAATGCTCATGAAAAAGGGTTATTGTTCTGTATCATTGCAGCAGCACCTTATATTAAGTGACACTAATTGCTAAATAATGGCTATATAAATTGCAACTGGAGTTGGAAGGAAACAGTGGTGTTCCTAGTTTTTGTTATTCAATACCCAATAAAGACAATCAGTTTACAACCACTGCATTTCTGAATAATGCCCCAAGTTTGGAGTGTTAGTGTGGGTCCAGTTGACACAGCTCTAGCTGTAACATCATTTTAATTTAAAGCTATACTATAGCAACTCCAACTAGCACTGCTAAACTTAAGGGTCAGTCAGGATTTCCATTTTAAATCCTTATTTATAATGATTTATAACTAAGCTGTAAAACTCTGCTCCAGTTTGAATCTTGGCATGACATATACTAAGAGTAAGGCTGCGAGTTTGTCACGGAAGTCACGGGTTCCGTGACTTTCCGTGACCTCTGCAGAGGCCGGTGCACCTCGTTCAGGGTACAACCCCCCCGCACCAGCAGGAGCCCCAGGCCACGCGCCACCATCACCCCCCAGCACCAGTGGGGGTCCTGGGTGGTGCACCACTCTCCGACACCCCGAGAACCCAGGCTGCGCTCCCCCAGCACCCACAGTACCCCCGGGCAGACTGCCCTGCCCCCCAGTTTTAGTCAGGGGTATATAGTAAAAGTCATGGACAGGTCACGGGCCATGAATTTTTGTTTACTGCCCATGACTGTCTGTGACTTTTGCTAAAAATATCTGTGACTAAAACGTAGCCTTAACTAAGAGTGAATATTGTTCATGTAATTTCAATCACAGTGGTTTAGCAGTTTAATATAAAGAAATATAGTTTACCAATTTGAAATTTTGTTTCAATGTTTATTGTTGTAAACAGAGTAAAAGTTAATAAACATAACTGGGTAAGAAATATTTATCCTTTGGCTTTTTAAAAAGTCAGTATTTAATGACCCACCATGATTTTTGGTGCACGGTGGAGATATCATCTGTGGAATGAAACCTAAAACATAGATCCTTATGTCTTGTGGTCTTTACAAATCCCATGACAAATCTTGTAAAGGGAATGTTTTCTCTTAGATCATATGCAGCCACTATTATACAGAAGGGGACTTTTTTCTTATTCCCAAAACCATATATCACTTTTTTTTTTGTTCAGAAAAGTCAAATAGCTTCCTAATGGTTCATTAAGGGAATGTATGAAAGTGGTTCCAGTAGAAAAACTCACATATCAGAGGGGTAGCTGTGTTAGTCTGTATCCACAAAAACAACAGGGCACCTTAAAGACTGACAGATTTATTTGGGCATAAGCTTTCGTGGGTAAAAAGTGCCATCTGTAATTTTCACTCCATGCATCTGAAGAAGTGGGGGTTTTGCCCATGAACGCTTATGCCCAACTAAATCTGTCAGTCGAAAAACTGTTGTTGTTTTTTTAAAAAAGGCAAGTGAAGTTCAATGTTTTTAAATAACTGTATTTGGATCAGCAACATCAGTAATCTGCAGGAAAAATGGCTCACCCTCACCACAGTTTTCCCAACAATAATCTGAACTATTGAAAGTAAAGTTCACCTGAATTTCCTTTACCATATAAGAAATGGAATATTTGGACATATGTTTCCAGCCTGTCTTAGAATCTGTTTCATTAAGTTAAATATGCAGAGCCCTCTGCCACTACTGCATAGAATCAATTATTATTTTGTGAAAAATCCTCTCTAATTGCATCAGATAGACTTGAAATTAACCTCTTCTTCATGTATGATTTTTTTTTTCAAAAGCTACCAGCTTAATTTTTTAGTAAATTGAGATGTGCTGTTCATTGATGAATCACTGTTATTCACTGATCCAAATGATGGTTTCTTCTTGACATTCTCTTTCATTCTTCCTTATTCGTATATTTTGCACTCATTCTTGCAAGTTCTACCCAATCTCATTATTTCTCTGCATGCCACACACATGCTCCACTTCCAATTTGTTGCAAAATCATGTTGATTCTGCCTCAAACACTTGAGAAATTTATTTCCTCTTTGTCCCTACTGCAAAAACTAGCTATGCACTAATCATGTCTTGCCTTGATTGTTGCATGGTTCCTTAATGCAGACACTCCCCATTATTCTCCCTGTTTTTTTCCTGTAGTGCACGTACAAAACGACTGGTAATATTATCTTCTCCACTACTCTGTTTGCACCTTCATTCCCCACCACCACCATCACCAACTTCCGACTCAGTGAATCCTTTAATTACTTTCCTTCATCTTCCACATCAAATTCAAGTTACTCCTTATTTTCAAAGCTTTGCACAACTCTATCCCTACTCCCATATTCTGCCACTCCCATCTCTGACTTCCTTCACTCCTCATAAGCCATCTATCTGACTGCTCTTCTCCACTTTCACCTCCTTGACTTCTTCCATTAGACCACTTGGGATGGTCTTCCAATTACTGTGCACCACTCCACTATCCTCTCCTCAAACCCCTCACATGCCCCTCTCTTTAAAATACACTTCCTAAAATAAAGCTTTTACAAGATGATTCACCAAGGATAAGTGCTTTAAATTATATATTTAACTCAAATACAAAAACAGTTCCACTGCAACTAATATAGCTAGTTGAAAAATGCAGAAAAATACATTTTAGAAAAATATTTAATCAAAATTTATAAAATTTGAAGAGTTTCCACCAGTTCTAGTAACTTAAAGGAAATATACTAAAACAAAATATGCAATCAGCCCTCTGAAGGCTATCACATTCCTACTAAAAGGCAGCATTCCTCTGCCTCTCTCTTGCTATGGACAATTGTCAGTTATGTTGTATTTTGTATTTCACTTCCAATTCAAGGAACTGAACTAGCAAAGCTGTTAAGCACATGCTTATCTTTTACTTCAATGGGATTCGTCATATGGTGTAAAGTTAAGCATGTGCTTCCAATTTCCTCATCTGAAAAATGAGGTAATAATGCTTACTTCCTTTGTAATGTGTTTAGAGATCTATTATTTAAGAGATATTGAATAACAAAATATTTGCTGTTTGCTGGAGGGGGACCTAGCCTCTTTTGAGAAGGGACAGTCACTTTGATTTACCTCTGAAATACCGTGCACAACTCTGGAGCCATATGTAGGGACCAGGGCCTGGGTGATCAGGCCTAATGATTAGAGTCAGGCACCAAGACAAAGGTCAGAGCCAGAGACAGCATCAGGTGTCAAGCCAGGGATCAGAGCCAGAGTCAGGAGCAGGGATCTGGAGTGAAGCAGGAAAGCGGGTACCAGAAACAGGCAGGAGTATGGGATGAGAAGGACAACAACCAGGAATAGTTGGGGAGGCAGGGGTCAAGAGACAGGTAAATAACTAGACAGAGTTCATAGTGGTAGCCAGCCAAGGCTTCCTCCAATTGTTCAGACAAGTTTCCATGCCTCTTTCTGGTTTAAAATCAATGGTGCTGGATGTTCCCCCCAATCAGGTACTTTGTGGGTGGGGTCCTTTGCAAGCTAGCACTTCACTTGTTCTCTTCCTAAGTCATTCAAGTGAGCTGTTGGGTGCATAGGCACTGACTTTTGGTTTTGCCAGTGGGTGCTTTTGAAGAGGTGTGTGTGTTTGGGGGGGGCCACTCTGCCAGTTTTGGGGGGAGCCTATTTTCAGCATATTTATACACTTCTTTCATATTCTAGTTATTGAATGTGTCTATCATTGGTATGTTTACTATTTTAATAATGATGATTCAATTGTTATGAACTACATAATTACATCATCATGAATTACAGTATATTAAAATCATTGCAATAACCTACAAGCTGTCTTCACTAATGTCCCATTTTAAAGACATTATGTCTCACTGTAGCTTTCTGGATGAAACTATCAGCAATCTTATTTACATCTAGGTTCCTTGGTATTGTTGTGATGCAAGTTAAGGACAGCTACATTATTCAGTTGCGTCTGACCCATTGATGACTAGAGATCATTTTTAAGTCTTCTGAAGCTGGAGAATGAGTTCAGGATGATATAGGCACAGTGAGAAGGAGTCTTATGACTTTGCAGTACTCTGGAAATATAGGTGCTTCCACAATACTGCAAATGACTCCAAGGTATTTTTCTTAATGGGTAACAGCTAATTTAAGCACCATCATTTTGTATGTATAGTTGGGAGTATATTTTGTTATGTGCACTACTTTGCATTTAATATTGAATTTCATCTGCCATTTTATTGCCAAGTCACCCAGTTTTATGGGGTCCCTTTGTAAATCTTTGCAGTCTGTTTTGGACTTAACTATCTTGAGTAATTTTGCATCATCTTTCAGAATGGTAGCCGTGTTAGTCTGTATCAGCAAAAAGAATGAGGAGTCCTTGTGGCACCTTAGAGACTAACAAATTTATTTGGGCATAAGCTTTTGTGGGCTAGAACACACTTCATCATAGAATCATAGAATATCAGGGTTGGAAGGGACCTCAGGAGGTCATCTAGTTCAACCCCCTGCTCAAAGCAGGACCAATCCCCAGACAGATTTTTGCCCCTGATCCTTAAATGGCCCCCCTCAAGGATTGAACTCACAACCTAGGTTTAGCAGGTATAAAACATGAAAAGATGTGAGTTGCCTTATCAAGTGTGAGGTCAGTCTAACGAGACAATTCAATTGACAGCAGGATACCAAGGGAGAAAAAATAACTTTTGAAATGGTAATGAGAGTGGCCCATTTCAGACAGTTGACAAGAAGGTTTGAGTAACAGTAGGGGGAAATTAGTATTGGGGTAATTAGATTTAGGTTTTGTAATGACCCAATCACTCCCAGTCTTTATTCAGGCCCAATCTGATGGCGTCCTCACTTACAGACAGCCCCCCAACCTGAAGCAAATACTCAGCAGCAACCACACACACCACATAACAAAAACACCAACCCAGGAACCAAACCCGGCAACAAACCCCAATGCCAACTCTGTCCACATATCTATTCAAGGGACACCATCATAGCACCTAACCACATCAGCCACACCATTGAGGCTCAGTCACCGGCACATCTACCAATGTGATATATGTCATCATGTGCCAGCAATGCCCCTCTACCATGTACATTGGCCAAACCGTACAGTCTCTATGCAAAAGAATAAATGGACACAAATCTGACATCAGGAATCATAACATTCAAAAACCAGTAGGAGAACACTTCAATCAAAGGCACAAAATGAGCTCAAACTAGCTACAGGAATAAAGGGAAACAAGAAGACTTTTTATCAATACATTAGAAGCAAGAGGAAGACCAAAGACAGGATAGGCCCACTGCTCAGTGAAGAGGGAGAAACAGTAACAGGAAACTTGGAAATGGCAGAGATGCTTAATGACTTCTTTGTTTCGGTCTTCACCGAGAAGTCTGAAGGAATGCCTAACATAGTGAATGCTAATGGGAAGGGGGTAGGTTTAGCAGATAAAATAAAAAAAGAACAAGTTAAAAATCACTTAGAAAAGTTAGATGCCTGCAAATCACCAGGGCCTGATGAAATGCATCCTAGAATACTCAAGGAGCTAATAGAGGAGGTATCTGAGCCTCTAGCTATTATCTTTGGAAAATCATGGGAGATGGGAGAGATTCCAGAAGACTGGAAAAGGGCAAATATAGTGCCCATCTATAAAAAGGGAAATAAAAACAACCCAGGAAACTACAGACCAGTTAGTTTAACTTCTGTGCCAGGGAAGATAATGGAGCAAGTAATTAAGGAAATCATGTGCAAACACTTGGAAGGTGGTAAGGTGATAGGGAATAACTAGCATGGATTTGTAAAGAACAAATCGTGTCAAACCAATCTGATAGCTTTCTTTGATAGGATAACAAGTATTGTGGATAAGGGAGAAGCTATGGATGTGGTAAACCTAGACTTTAGTAAGGCATATGATACGATCTCGCATGATATTCTTATCGATAAACTAGGCAAATACAATTTAGATGGGGCTACTATAAGGTGGGTGCATAACTGCCTGGATAACCGTACTCAGAGAGTTGTTATTAATGGTTCCCAATCCTGCTGGAAAGGCATAACGAGTGGGGTTCCGCTGGGGTCTGTTTGGGGACCGGCTCTGTTCAATATCTTCATTAACGACTTAGATATTGGTATAGAAAGTACGCTTATTAAGTTAGTGGATGATACCAAACTGGGAGGGATTGCAACTGCTTTGGAGGATAGGGTCATAATTCAAAATGATCTGGACAAATTGGAGAATTGGTCTGAGGTAAACAGGATGAAGTTTAACAAAGACAAATGCAAAGTGCTCCACTTAGGAAGGAAAAATCAGTTTCACACATACAGAATGGGAAGAGACTGTCTAGGAAGGACTATTGCAGAAAGGGATCTAGGGGTTCTAGTGGACCACAAGCTAAATATGAGTCAACAGTGTGATGCTGTTGCAAAAAAAGCAAACATGATTCTGGGATGTATTAACAGGTGTGTTGTGAGCAAGACACGAGAAGTCATTCTTCCGCTCTACTCTGCGCTGGTTAGGCCTCAGCAGGAGTATTGTGTCTAGTTCTGGGCACCGCATTTCAAGAAAGATGTGGAGAAATTGGAGAGGGTCCAGAGAAGAGCAACAAGAATGATTAAAGGTCTTGAGAACATGACCTATGAAGGAAGGCTGAAAGAATAGGGTTTGTTTAGTTTGGAAAAGAGAAGACTGAGAGGGGACATGATAGCAGTTTTCAGGTATCTAAAAGGTTGTCATAAGGAGGAGGGAGAAAACTTGTTCACCTTAGCCTCTAAGGATAGAACAAGAAGCAATGGGCTTAAACTGCAGCAAGGGAGGTCTAGGTTGGACATTAGGAAAAAGTTCCTAACTGTCAGGGTAGTTAAACACTGGAATAAATTGCCTAGGGAGGTTGTGGAATCTCCATCTCTGGAGATATTTAAGAGTAGGTTAGACAAATGTCTATCAGGGATGGTCTAGACAGTATTTGGTCCTGCCATGCGGGCAGGGAACTGGACTCGATGACCTCTCGAGGACCCTTCCAGTCCTAGAATCTATGAATCTCCCTGGTCACTCAGTAACAGACCTAAAAGTGGCAATTCTTCAAGAAAACAAACTTCAAAAACAGACTCCAACGTGAAACTGCAGAACTGGAATTAATTTGCAAACTGGACACCATCAGATTAGGCCTGAATAAAGACTGGGAGTGGTTGGGTCATTAAAAAACCTAAACCTAATTTCCCCAATACTAATTTCCCCTTACTGTTACTCACACCTTCTTGTCAACTGTCTGAAATGGACCACTCTCATTGCCACTTCAAAAGTTATTTTTCCTCCGTTGGTATCCTGCTATCAATTGAATTGTCTCATTAGACTGACCTCACACTTGGTAAGGCAACTCACATCTTTTCATGTATTTATACCTGCTCCTGTATTTTCCAGTCCATGCATCTGATGATGTGTGTTCTATCTCATGAAAGCTTATACCCAAATAAATGTATTAGTCTCCAAGGTGCCACAAGGACTCCTCGTTGTTTTCACTACAAAAGTGATCTTCCCTTCTGCTGATAATAGCCCACTTTAATTGATTTTGTCTCATTAGAGTTGGTAAGGCAACCCCCATCTTTTCATGTTCTCTGTGTATATATATATATATATATATCTTCCTACTGTATTTTCCACTCTATGCATCCGATGAAGTGGGTTTTAGCCAAAGAAAGCTTATGCCCAAATAAATTTGTTAGTCTCTAAGGTGCCACAAGTACTCCTCGTTCTTTTTGTATCATCTGCAGACTTTGACACCTCACTGTTTACCCCTTTTTGCTGATCATTTATGAATATGTTGAACACTGGTCGCAGACCAGTACAAGCCCCTTGAGGGATACCACTATTTACTTCTCTCCATTCTGAAAATGGACCATTCATTCCTACCCTTTGTTTCCTATCTTTTAACTGGAGTACCTGGGAATGCTTTCAGGATCATCTAATGATCCTTAATTTAATTTAATTTAATGAGAAGCCTTTTGTTGTCTTAATCACCCTGCCTCTGTTTATATACAAATTTCCTGCCCCGAGGGCAGAAGTTGTTAGCAGCACAGAACTCATCACATTCAAACTCTGATTCCTGGATGCGGAGCACCCACTATTTTTTTTCTGTGGGTGCTTGAGCCCCAGAGCACCCACTGAGTCAGCACCTATGTCTGGCTATGGCTTGTGCACTGCCTGGGGGATTCATGGGCCTGGCTTTGAGGCCTGTGATCCCTCACACCATACAGATAATCATTCCATATACCAAACTAGTAAAATTTACTTTTAAATTCATTATGGACACAAAACTGTCACAGTTAAAGGGCTCTTTGCAACTCTGTCCCCTTCCTGGTTTCTGAGTGCATCACATCAGGCCTTCAGATTAATACTCCCTGCACAGATCTGTAATTTGCTCAGTATTCTTCTGTTCTTCATAGAAGAATTATTTTCTCTCACAATACCCCTTCTCTTCCTTTGTCATTCTGGGGTTAGGAAGAGTACTTAAAAATAAGTTCTATAAATGGATTAAATGCTGTTCATGTTATGTAACCAAATTGCAATGTGAGTCATTCCCAAAATACCCACTCGAGTAGTTTTGGTTGGATAAAGCAATCCATGTGTCTCCTGGAATGGTTTCACGGTGTTGTTGGTGTGCTGGTTCATAGCTGCTCTGGGTAGTGAAGTTATCCCATCACAGGGCAAATTCTGACTTTGGCTACACATGTGCAACATGAATTGATTTCCGTGGTAGTTGTGTACCATTGTCTGATGTCAGGATTTGACCTCTAATATATTTATCAGGTTGTTCAGTTAGTAAAGCTCTTTAGGATCTTTACAGAAGAAATGTGTTTGTTGCTCCTTGGCCCGAGCAATTTGCCAATATTCCGAGCCTTGCTAGGTTGCTTCTGCTAGGAGGAGAAATTGATATCAGTCAGGTATTTCTTTGGTCAATCTTGTTTATTTACAAAGAAAGTATACAAAGTCCTGTTTCCCTGAACACCTCAGAAACAACCAAGAGGAGGCAGTTTCCTTGTCCAGAAATCCAAGCCTGCTTTCCAGCCAGTCCTGTGCCCCAAAGAACTCTGCCTCTTCTCCCTCTCAGGGCCATGCTACCATCTGCTTCTCTGGCTTTCTAGCTGATTTTTCTTCTTGGCTTTTTCTGGTGCCTTTCTTCTTCTGATCCACAGAGCTCCATCAATCAATGTCTCAGTCCCTGTGTTTTCATTCAGACCCAGGGAAAGCCCTTTTATTCTCCTTGAGTTACTTCTTACTCAGGTCATCTCCTGCAGTCCAATGCCTTGACTGTTGGATTTTGCTGATTCAGCTACGTTACTCCATAAAGGAACTTAAATTTCTTCTTCTATTTAGTCTGAATAAAAGGCGGTCAGCACATCTATCACCCTCAACAAGGTTTGTGATTGTCCACGGATCAAAGACACAACTGGTTGGCAGCCATAAGCCTTTCCATCATAACACATTGTATGCTCTAATCTAATAAAATATTTAAACAAATGCTTAATGATAAGCTTAAAAAATATCATTTGCTAATGAGACTGCTCACATGCTTTAAGTTAAGCATGTGTTTAAGTGTTTTGCTGCACCAGGACCTATAAATGTATAAATATTGTTACTATGGCATACACTAAAGTTTATTACATAAAATGAAAACAGCATAAATTGGCCTTTTGAGTGGTGCATGAAGAAGTTAAGACCATGTTGTAAGTCTTTTGAAAGAACAGATGGATAAGCCTTAGGCTAGGTCTACACTACAGCGGGGTTCCGACCTAAGATACGCAACTTCAGCTACGTGAATACCGTAGCTGAAGTTGCGTATTTTAGGTCGGCTTACCTAGCGGTGAGGACGGGGGAAAGCCGACCGCTGCCACCGACTCCGCTGCCGCCTCTTGTCGAGGTGGATTTCCGGAGTCGACGGCAGAGCGATCAGGGATCGATTTTACCGCGTCCTCACGAGACGCGGTAAGTAGATCCCCGATAAACCGATTGCTACCCGCCGGATCGGCGGGTAGTGAAGACGTAGCCTTAGAGAAGTGGTCCCCAAATGGTGGGGCAACGTAAAGGAACATTCGGGGGGACGTGCAGTCAGGCCTGGGTCAGCCCCCACAGGGACGGGGAGGCAGCACCACCCAGCCCCACTCTGCCCCCAGATCAGCTCCAACCCCAACCCAGCTCCCCTCTGCCCCTTGCTCTGCCCTCAGCCCAGCTCCAGCCCCAGCCACTGCTCCACTCCACCCCCCTGCTCTGCCCCCAGCCCAGCTCTGCCTCGAGACCAGCTCTGGCCCCAGCTGCAGCTCCATGCTACCCTCAGACCAGCTCTGGCCAAGGTTCCACTTCACCCCCTGCTACGCCCCCAGTCCAGCTCTGCTTTCAGTCCAAGATCCTTTGCTGAACCAACTGTGCAGTAATGGAGGGCAGGAGCGCAGATACATTCCATTACTGGCAAGGGAGGCGACACAGGAAAAGTTTGGGCACTACTGCCTTAGAAATTGAATGACTTGCATATTGAAACCATGTTAAAGTTATATATAGCAGAAGACTGTGCAGTATAAATCTCACATATTTGTCATATATGCACATTGTTTATTTCATATCAGGGAATCTCTTGAAACACATTCTCATCCAGATACTGTCAACCTGCTCTGAGTCAAAAGACTACAAATAGATAAAATATGCAGTGTAAGAATTCTGTGCCGTAGATGGGAAACAGGATTAACTGTACATTTCTCGATTTACATTAGTAGATTAATTTTTGATAACCAAAATTAGGAAAGCTAAGGATTCAAGAGAGTGTGTATGTGTGTACATATATATTTTACACACACACTACACACATATACATGCACACATACATACTTATAAAAGCTTCATATTCAGTATTCCCAGATATTAACTCTAAAAAGTATTACTTGCTATTTTGAGCATCATCTTTGCATGATAGAAGTGGAATAATTATCTGATTTAAAAGAAAAAGAAAATGATACAGTATATCATAAACATAATGTATTACCAACTCTTAAGACCAACAGTGCTTTGTTTTTTGCTATGGATGACACTGCTTCTATGACTCCCACTTAGCTGCTGCACTGTTCAAAACCACATCCATGCACAACCCAAATAGCACTCTTCCTCCTCCTTCTCCCTGAAGTATATATTTTATTCTTTAGGTTTCTGCTGATTAAACTAAACAAAAAAAGAATAATCATGATATACATATGAAATCATTTTGTGATAATGAAATGGTAAATTTTGACATAACTGGAAAACATTTCCCATTGAACATTTTACAACATTTGATTAATTTGGTGAGGGAAACTTGATTTTTGCAAGCAAACCACATAGATATTAGAAAAAATGTAAGTAACTAAATATTTAATTGGCACAGCAAAGTAAAATGAATGTGACATATAAATAAACTGGTATTATTTACTGCTGCTTTAAGTAGGTGCTGCATTCTTTTTTTCCTCCTCTTTAAAGGAAAAAAGATGAGCCTGACATTTCAATCAACTACAAAAGGTTTGAGTTTCTTATTTCTCTTTCCTCAGTTTCTATGGGCAACATCAATACTCCTACTGTCACTTGAAATACCAAGGCAGCCATCTGCTCTACCAGTACTCACAAACTTAGTATCAATTTTTTTACTTACCCACAAAACAACAGGGGGAAAAAATTCTGCATCTCTATAATATGTTGATAAGCAAAATTCACCAGAACAACAAGATTATGGGTCACCCAGTGTCATATAGAAGCCATATGGGAAAACAAATTACAAGGAAATTGTTTAGTTCAAACTTTTTTGTAACTGAAACAATACATTAGTTTCTTTTCTTCATTTACTGGCTTCTTGAAAATTTTTGGAGTTGAAAATTATCCTGAAAATTCTTCTCAGTGATGTATATGCTTAACCATACAAAATGAAAATAAAAATGCAATACTAATAATTTAAAAGATATAGTAATGTATACTCAAATTTGAGCACCAAATCTCCTCTCAGATGCATGGAGTTTGGAGATTTGCAGAAATGCTTCTGAAAATCTGTCATTGAGAAATTGTGTACATAATATGATAACCACATACATTCTCATTCACAATTTAACAGTATTTAGCCTTACAAGCAGTCCTAATTAGCAGTGAGCTGCTGTTTGCATGAGATGGGAGTAATTAGAATCATCATGAGACTTCATGTTTGATCAGCCATCTTAAATCTCTCCAACTTTTATAACATTGTCATTGCTTATCATGTACTATAGTTTATCCAAGGACCTAGGTGTGGAATAAGGCAAGTGATATATCTTTTCATGGCCTGATTGTGCTGTCCTTAAAGCCAATGGAAAATTAGACCAAGACGAGGCTCTCAAACCTCTCCTACACTAGTGTGTATATGATTCTGATTTAATACTTCCCTTAAGGCGAAGTTCTACCACATCCAGACTCATCATAGTACCTATATAAGTACCTAGACAGAGCATCCCCACATACACAAGTGTGTAAATCAATAGACCATCTCCATGTAATTGCTATAAAGGGATTTTACTATCATCAGACAATTTTAAATTGTGAGTTTTAGGACATGAAGTATGATAAATTCTAGCCCTGTCAACCTAACAAGCCAGAATCTATGATTAATGTAGTCTTGCCTAATGAATCCTGAAGTTAAAGTTCTTCAATGAGATATTGCAGGCTTTCCAAATCAACGTGCCTTCCTGGATGGTTGTCAGAGGTATACAGCAGAGATCCATATGTAAAGAGAAAGCAATATTAGTGTTTACAACTTTCAAAACACACAAAATGGATTCCGTGCAATCCATTTCATTTTCCAAAGAGGTTTCAGAACCCGCATCCTCCAGTTTAGCTTGAATTCAGCTCTGCCCTTGATCTATTTTTAAGTGTCTGCGATTTTTCTGGAGTTTAGCTTACTACATCAATTTACTGGAACAAATGTTCCCTCTGTTTCTCTGAGAGATTTCTCTATCTCAAAGCAATTTGTCCCCCAACTTATTTTGAACTCTCTTATATTCCTCCGCTATGTTGTGCCTGATTTGCGTTTCAACTTCTGTGAAGTAGTGTTTGTTTCTTCTTGTAAGAATTTTTGTTCTTTAAGCTCTGTGTACAGCTTTGCTTTCTTGCTGGGTATTTTAAAGTTTTTCTTCTAGTCAAAAATGGGGAGTCTTGGTTTCCAGTTGATAAGCCTTGTTTTATTGTCACACAAGTTTGAGATTTTGTTTCTCTCCAAGCTGTGTACTACTGGCTTCCTGCTAAGTTAGTGTTTTCTTATCTCAGTTCTATCTTCCTGAACTGCCTTTATTTGCTTGAGAAAATTTCAAAGTATTCTGCTTCTAACTTTTAGGCTTCTTTAGCACTCTATATTTCATCGTTATTGGTTGTCTGTGCTCGAAAGGAGGTATTGGTAAGTACATTGGTTAACTGTAAAATATAGAAAAATGGGGGACACACAAAAACTCCAATATAAAGCAGTTCTAAAGCATAGGTTTTGCAAAAGTAGTGATTGTACCTCTCAGTTAAAAAACAATAATGGAAAAAAAAGATTTGCGTTATTCCCCAAATATCTCAAAAGGGGTCTTCAGACAAATTCATCAACCGGAGGATCCCTACGATTGCTTCCTATGGGCTTCTGGATCCCTCAGTTGTTTGCCTGTTTTTAACTTCCTGGCTTTCTAAATGGAATCCAAACTGGTCAAGTATCATCCATCTTGTGTGTCACTCACACATTCCTGTTATGCCGGGCTGCAGGTATAAGCTGTCACTGCAACCACCAGAAGCCACTGTCGTGACTGGTGTGCAGGCAGCCAAGCAACCTCAGTATTGCTGTTGGATCTAAGCTCTGTATTTGCTCCAATCCCTCAGACAGAGAAAAACACCTACAAGGTCTCTATCAAGCATTCTTAAAACTACAATACCCACCTGCTGAAGTGAAAAACAGATTGACAGAGCCAGAAGAGTACCCAGAAGTCACCTACTACAGGACAGGCCCAACAAAGAAAATAACAGAATGCCACTAGCAGTCACCTTCAGCCCCCAACTAAAACCTCTCCAGCACATCATCAAAGATCTACAACCTACCCTGAAAGATAATCTGTCACTCTCACAGATCTTGGGAGACAGACCAGTCCTCGCTTACAGACAGCCCCGCAACCTGAAGCAAATACTCACCAGCAACCACACACCACACAACAAAAACACTAACCCAGGAACCTATCCTTGCAACAAAGCCCAATGCCAACTCTGTCCACATATCTATTCAAGGGACACCATCGTAGTACCTAATCACATCAGCCACTCCATCAGGGGCTTGTTCATCTGCACATCTACCAATGTGATATATGCCATCATGTGCCAGCAATGCCCCTCTGTCATGTACATTGGCCATACCGGACAGTCTCTACACAAAAGAATAAATGGACACAAATCTGACATCAGGAATCATAACATTCAAAACCCAGTAGGAGAACACTTCAACCTCTCTGATCACTCAGTAACAGACTTAAAGGTGGCAATTTTGCAACAGAAAAGCTTCAAAAACAGATTCCAACGAGAAACTGCTGAATTTGAATTAATATGCAAACTAGATACCATTAATTTGGGCTTGAATAGAGACTGGGAGTGGATGGGTCATTACACAAATTGAATCTATTTCCCCATGTTAAGTATCCTCACACCTTTTTGTCAACTGTCTGAAATGGGCCATCTTGATTATCGCTACAAAAGTTTTTTTTTCTCCTGCTGATAATAGCTCATCTTAATTAATTAGCCTCTTAGAGTTGGTATGGCAACTTCCACCTTTTCATGTTCTCTGTATGTATATATATCTTCTTACTATATGTTCCATTCTATGCATCTGATAAAGTGGGCTGTAGCCCATGAAAGCTTATGCTTAAATTAATTTGTTAATCTCTAAGGTACCACAAGTACTCCTGTTCTTATAACTAGAGGCTGATTTTAATTGCAGAAGTGAGTTCTGTAAGCATTCTATTAATTTTAAAAAAATAACTAGAGATATGGGTGTAAAAAAGAAGAAAGATGATGTCACAGCTCATGCTGCAACATGTAGTACAGACCGAGGAAACCAAATCTCTAGTAAAAAAAATTTAGAAGAAGAGACATGAACACTTAAGAGTCTGTTGATATGAAACAAACATCTGGAGAGCATATAAATTGTGTAAATTAAGCAGCAATATTGGGATGAATCAATAGCCTGGTAATACATGTTTAAGGGATTAGCTAATAGCCAATATGCATATGTATGTGTAACCCTTCGGGCAGGTGGAGTTGGCAACAACAAGGGACGGATTCAATATCTAGGGGTTCCTTTTCAACAATACAACACAGAACTGGCTTGGGCCCCGACCCAGTAACCTGGGGAAATTATACACCACTCCATGGTGCCTCTAGGAGGCATTAGTTCCCCACTCACAAGCACAGAGTCTGAGTGTGGAAAAGAAACTTTTTAATAAAAGGAGGGAAGTCACCCAGCATTAATTTGGGAAAACTCTGCAAGCAGGATTCATAAACGTAAAACCATGAGCAAAAAAGACCCACCCCGGAGTACAATGGGCAGTGTCCTTTTGCCTCAGGTTCTTAAATCCAGCAACCAAAAGTTCCTTTAACGTGCCCCTCCCTTCCTTTAACGTATCCCACTCACAGTTGTCCTTGGTCAGTGAAGATCCAGAGTTCTGAGGTGCATCTGTGGGAACTCACCTCCCATCCTGGCAGAGGGAGGGCACCTTGCTCGCTCTGCTGTCCAGGCACTCGCTGCTCCACTGGCTGCTCCACTCTTCACCCTCTAGGATGTTTTGAGTTCCCACCACTTAACACAGCTCTCAATGATTTCAGCTGTTAGTGGGGGAACCTCAGTATTGGTGCAGACTGGGCAGGGACATTAATGCTTAGGCCTGGTTATCAGTGATTTCAGCTCTAATGGTGTGCAATGAGACTCTCCGTTGAGTCTTAATCAGCTCTTTAATCACACAGAAGAAGGGTCAAATAGGATCTAGAAGTCCTATGTAGGGCCCACCTCACCAGGTACAAGTACTGGTCCCCACCCTCTCTCAACTCTTCTGGGCTTTGGCACCCATGTCCTCTGCTTAGCAAGTGCAGTTTAGTTGAGGGTGAGTTCCTCAATCAGGGTATGCCAAGTATAGTTCTGCTATCCTTGACTCACACAAGGATAACAACCCTTTAGTACCCCTTCCCCAATAACAAAGTGACTTGTGATCCAACACCAGCCAAAAGTAATCTTTTGGGCAGAGCAGCCCATCTTGCTGAGGACCAAGGCAGGGTGGGTGTGCCCATGAAAACAAGGTCAGCTCCTAGTCCTCTTCCCTTGCTCATCATTGGATGCTCATTCAGACCCTGCTTATATCTGCATGTTATTATTCTAGGCCCTGATTCAGCAAGATACTTTACTCAGGAAGTTATAATTAAGCATGCTGTTATCTCATTCATTTCAATCAGAATACTCAGGTGCTGAAAATTAGGCACATTGAACCTTGCTGAATTGAACCCTTCATGCACTTTCAAAAGTCTCTATATAGTTCACAAGTTACATGGAAAATCATCTCTGCTTTGTGTAAGAATGTTTTTGGATGCGGAATCCTAATGAAATTCTGAGGCTTATTGCTAGTGTGGCATCTTCTATATGATGCCGCTGCCAGGTGGTGTTTCATACATACTGTGATGCTGGCAGACCAGGTGCAAGCTCATGCCAAAGCCATTAAGCCTCACTGAACACTGACAAATGCATAGCTGGAAACTAGTCTGGCTCACCTGTCTGTTAGTATTATTAAAATGAGTATTGGACATATCAGTATGTATAGTGTTTAGACTTTATGAAATGTAAAGTAAATTGCTGAATGCCTTAATCCCACTTATATCCCATACTATAAAGTAATACTTAAGTGTTTGTTGTATAACTGTAAAATGTTGATTCTGAAACTATGTAACTCACCAAACAGGAAAACGTCACCTAATGTAAAATGCTGGATTCCTGCAGAAGGTGTTATGTCCTGCCCTGGAACAAATACTTTGTTGATTGCTTCCCCACAGCCCTGAAGACAGCACGTGCCCAGGCCCATGTTGCATCACAGCTTGAACACTGGGGGAAGAGAATAAAAGTGCCTTCTAGGGAGAACTTATTATTCTTTTGCTGCTGGACCTCTCAGTGGTGAGACTTTCTAAGGATATGCATGAGTCCCCAGCTCTTCTGCCTAGGTTAGCCTTATAGGATATACAGAGTATGCTTTCTGTAGAAGTTTCTATTACCTTTTGAAACCTGACTATAACTCATTTGTATGTTTATGCTTACTTGGTTTAGCTTTGTAAATAACTCATTTCCTTTTCCTTAGTTAGTTTACTATAGGATTGACTATAAGCTTTGTCATTGGTATGAGATCTAAGGTGCAAATTGACCTAATGGGGGGCAGGGAGGTAAGTGACTGGTACTTTGGGACTAGGAGTAACCTGAATACTTTGTGATCTTTAGTGTAAAGTGACCAGCTATAACAGAGCCAAGCTTGCCTGGATGGCAAGATAGATGAGAATGCCAAAGGGGACTGTTTGTGACTCCACGGTAAGGCTGAATAGTGGCTGAGGAGTTTACACTTGTTACTTGGTTGGTGAACTCAATGTATAGAACTCACAAGTTTGGGTTTGTACCTTGCTTCTTAATAGTCTGCCCTGGAGTTGGAATTCTTGCTCATGAGCCGCTCCAGACTGTGACCGTACCTCCTTCTTCTTTTTCCTTTATGCTGCTTTTCCTGGTGAGGGTCGTGGCAGCAGCATGGAGAATAGGGAGGATCAGACCTCCTTTTCCTCCACAACAGGTATCAGCTCCTCCTGGGGGATTCCCAGGCCAGCTGGAAGCTATAATCCCTCCAGCATGTTCTGAGTCGGCCTTGGGGGACATGCCCAATGGAAGCCTCCCGGGGGCATCCTTATCAGGTGCCTGAACCACCTGAACTGGCTCCTCTGGATCCAGAGGAGTAGCATCTCTACTCCAAGGATCTCCCGAATAGCTGAGCTCCTCACCCTGTCACGAAAAGTAAGCTAAGCTTACCCTGCAGGGAAGCCCCATTTCCACCACTTGTACCCATGATCTCGTCCTTTCGGTCATTACCCAAAGTTCATGACCATAGGTGAGGATGGGGATGTAGAGCGACCTGTAAACCAAGTTCGTCCAAGAACTCAGCTCTCACTTCTCCACCATGGATCAGTACAGTGCCCACATCACTGTTGCCACTGCACCAATCCACTGGTTGAGCTCACACTCCCACTTGCCATCACTCATGAACAAGACCCTAAATACTTGAACTCATCCACTAAGGGCAGCTGCTCCCCCCTCACCTGGAGAGAGCAGTCCACTTTCTCCTGGGAAAGGACATTGACCTCTGATTTGGAGGTGCTGATTCACATCCCAGCTGCTTCACATTCAGCAGCGAAACATTCGAGTGTGTGTCAGAGATCGCAGTCAGAAGAAGCAAGAAGGACAATATCTGCAAACAGCAGAGATGCCACCTCCGAGTCCCCATACCAAATGCATTCCACATCTTGACTGCACCTTGATATCCTGTCCATGAAAATCACAAACAGGAGTGGGACAAGACACACCCTTGGCGGAGTCCAACGCCCTCCTTGAATGAACTTGACTTAATGCCAAAAATTGAATGCAGCTCTCACTCCGAGAATAGAAGGACCAGATAGCATGCAAAAGTGGCACCGGCACCAGCACCTCATACTCCCTCAGCACTTCCCACAAGATATCTTGAGGAACATGGTCATATGCCTTCTCCATGTCTACAAAACAAAGGTAGACTGGATTAGCAAACTCCCATAACCCCTTGACTATCTGCGTAAGAGCAAAGAGCTGGTCAGTTCTTCCGTGGCTGGGACAGAATCCGCATTGTTCCTCCTGAATTTGAGGTTAAACTAACAGACATAACCTCCTCTCCTGCACCCTGGCATAGGCTTTGCCGGGGAGGTGATCCTGCTATAGTTGGAACACACCATCTGGTTTAAAAAGATTGGTAACACCACCTCAGTTTGCCAGTCCAGAGGTACTGCATCCGCCTTCCACACAACATTGAAGATATTTGTTAACCACAACACCCCAACATAGTCCAGTGCTTTCACCCCTGCTGCCAGAACACCTTTGAGGCCATCTGGTAGTCATTCTCTATGGTCTCTCCAAATTCCTCCCCATCGTGGGCTTTTCCTTCTATGACCGCCACAGCTGCAGCCCTCTTAGCTACTCCGTACCTCTCATCCGTATCAGGAATCTGGTTTTCAAGCATTGCTTGGAAGGCCTTCTTTGACTTGACAGCTTCCCTCACCACTGGAGTCTACCCGCAGGTCCTAGGGTTGCCACTATGATAGACACCAACTGCCTTCAAGCCACAGCTTTTCATGACTGCCTCAGCGATCGAGGCACTGAACAAAGTCCACTTGGGCTCAATGTCCAAGACCTCACCCGTAATGCAGAAGTTCTTCTGGAGGTGGGAATTGAAGTCTTTCCACACAGGGTCCTCCACCAGATGTTCCCAGGCAACTCGCACTGATCATTTGGGCCTCCCACATCTATCCAGCCAGTGCCCCATGCGTCAGATCCAATTCACCACCAAGTGGTGATCGGCTGCCAGCTCTGCCCCTCTCTTCACCTGAGTGTCCAGAACATATGGGCTTAGGTCCGATGAGACAACTATCAAGTCAATCATCAATCTTCAGCCCGAGGTGCTCTGGTACCAAGTACATTTATGAGCAACCTTATGTTTGAACATGGTATTCATTGTGGACAATCCATGACTAGCACAGAAGTCCAATAACTCACCTCTCGTGTCCAGGCCAGGGAGGCCATTCCTCCCAATCACTCCCCTCCAGATATTTCCATCATTCCCCACATGAGCATTGAAGTCCCCCAGTAGAACTACAGGGTCAGTCAGTGGCACTCTATTGACCACTGATCTCACCATCTTCTGAAAGGCCGAGTACTCTGAACTGCTGTTAGATGCATAGGAACAAACAACAGTCAGGGATTTCCTCTCTGATACCCGAAGTCTCTTTGAGGCAACCCTCTCATCAACTGGGACAAACTCCAACTGCGCAGCACCTAGCCAGGGACTTGTGAGTATCTTCACACCCACCCGGGGCCTCTCACATGGGACCACTCCTGAGTAGGAAAGAGACCACTCTCGATCAAAAATTTGACCATACCACATTTGCTAAAAATTGTACAGCTAATTTGTTCAGAAAACCAAGAGAAAAAGTCGGGCAAATAGTTTTCCAGTTAACCTGTAATGTTGCTACCTTTATTCATCTCTTTATCTGACTGCTACATACTGCACAGTGCAGTCATTTTCTAGTAGTAAAAACAAAATCTCTGTTTCTTTGTTTTATGTGCTACACAAGTACAAAAGAAATTCAATTAGTGGTAAGTTAAGATGTTAAGGTAGTGACATAGTTATAGATTTGGGTATTCTTTTGCTGATAAATGTATAGAGTATCTCTAGAACTATTTATTCAATTTGATTGGTAGTTCCAAGTGACAAGGCTTCTGCTTTTGTGCTTTGTCAATGCTTGATTGAACTTAAAGCTTCAAGATGTTCAGTGCAACATGGAAAATTAGCTTTGACACAGCACTGGATCAGAACCCTTGATGCCTGACGACCAACCAGCAGATTTGTTTCAAGAGTTCACTATAATACCATCAATGGCCATCTTTTTTAAGATAGGTTTTTTAAGTTCCTTGGCATTAAATTAGTGTAACATTTGGAGCAGCTTTATCCCTACCAGTTTTGGGTCTGGGTGCAAAGCATACACCTCTACCCCGATATAACGCAACCCGATATAACACAAATTTGGATATAACACGGTAAAGCAGTGCTCCGGGGGGGGAGGGGAGAGGCAGGGCTGCGCACTCCGGTGGATCAAAGCAAGTTCGATATAACGCGCTTTCACCTATAACACGGGAAGATTTTTTGGCTCCCGAGGACAGCGTTATATCGAGGTAGAGGTGGAATTCATAATAATGAGCATTTACTTATTGATTTCACTGGGAGTAGTAAGTAAGTTAGTAAGGTCCAGATCCCCACGGGTATTTAGATCCCACATTCAGGCACTACTCTGATTCACAAAACCGCCTCTCAGCTGTGCCTCTTAGGCACCTAAGCTCACTTGGTTACCTACATTTTCACTGTACAAGTCCCCTAGACACCTATGTTTCTGCCCCTGGCATGCACACTGCTGTGTCAGGTGTGTGCCTGAAACCTCTCTCACACCTAAGCCCCAGTATTATCCTCAAACCAGGTGAAAATAAGGGGTTGCCCCAGGCCTTACCTATCTCACTTGTAGGCATGCTCAGAGCACACCTAACTCCACATAAATCAGCCGGGGGAAGGAGGCAGCCTCCCTTACAACCTTTAGCTCAGAGATTAGGATATTCACCTGGGATGTGGGGGGACACTGGTTCCATTCCCCCACCTGTTGAAGAAGAGGGATTTGAGAAGGTGTTCTTAATTAATATTTAATACAAAGTGGAATGGCTTCGACAAGAGAGATTAAGAGATGCCTTCTTCCCACATGCATCAGAATATCCCAAAGTCCACTGGTTAGAACACTCACCTGACAGGTCGCAACCCCTGTTCAAATCCCTTCTCCTCCTTAAGCAGAGGGGACAACTGAACCAGGATCTCCCAGATGAGTACCCTCACCAGTGGGCTAAAGATCATAAGGCAGTCATTTTATCCCCCCCCCCTCCTCCACACACACACCTATTTTCTGTGGAGTGAGGCAGGCACCTAACCCATCCATTTCTTGCAAGAATGGCTTAGGCACTTGACTTCAGGAGAGGAATTCCCAGCCGTGGATCACAAAGAGATAGATGCCTCCCTACAGCCCAGATATAGGTGCCTAACTCTGACAGGGTCAGGACTTAGGTCACACGCCTCTCCTCAGCATCTTCCATTGGCTAGATTAGGTGGCTAGCTTAGGTGGTTCCCTGCCTAGCATGCTGTATAAAGAGTCTATGCACCTAACCCAGGGTTTGTGGATTATCATGATTTTCAAGGTGCCTAAAAGTTAGATGTTGCAATGCTCAGCATTGCAATGCCTAAGTCCCCTTGTGGATACAGGCCTATGTGTTCATCAAGGTTAATAAAGGCCTGTCAGATTTTCTTAAGTATACAAAAGGGCTCTTAAATTTATCCATAAAACACAGTTTTGGCTTTAACCTTACCATTTATTTAAACCAGATTTTACACATACAAATATCCATACCATAGTGAGAATGCTCATAGCTAACCTAATAAGACACAAAGGAGCAAGTTTCAAACATTCCAAGCAGCTTGTTTCCTTTGTTTAACTAAACAGCTTCATGTTAGAGTTTTGAAGAGTAGCTTCAAAGGAATAAAATATCTGTATGATTGAAATTACTTTGGAATCGCTTGTTGCGCTATAACAAACACTCCAAAGACAGCACACGAAACCATTTCTGCCAACATAGAAGTGTTTCTGTAGAACACTCAGAGATAGAAGGGACCACCTTAACCCAAATATGAACACACAAGCTGAACATGAATTTCCCAGATGAACTATTACAACTAATCGTAAGCATTGTCTCTAGATCACCACAAAATGAAAAGCTAACATCCCCTTAGCAATCATAACCCGTTATAATTTATTGAACTCCAGATAGATTATATCTGGAGGTTTATAAAGTGACAACTGGGATGTGTTGTATGGAAGTGCATGCAAAGCAGACAGTTTTGGGCAGAATTCCATTAAAGAAAAATTGTGTCTTTCAGACAGTTCTAATTACTGCTAACTTAGCATACTCCAAGTATGGAAGTAAGTAGAGAAGAGCAAGGGGAATTCATGCATAATAGTAATGGGGACTGGATCAAATCTGATTTAATTTTGAACAAGTAGGTTATAGAAGAGTTGATCACGGTTCTGAAGTTATGCAGCCAGTCAGGTTAAAGGTACAGTGGAGATAAAAGAATGAAGAAAGCATATGATAGATGTGTGGATTTAATAATTTAAAATATTTTAAAAATATGTATACGTTCCTTCCTTTAGTCTCCTAGCAGAGGCACTGAATGGACATTTAATATATACTGAAAACAATATAAAACAAATAAAATGCCAAACATGTGGTGTCATTAAGAAAATGGGGAAGAATTTAACAGATGATTAGCTTTACACACTAATTTAAAAGAAAGGGATATCTTGGGTCACTAATCTCTGTAAGTCAATCTCTCAACTACGTCAAAATTCATGATATGTCAGAATAACTCAGTAATGGTCAATGGTTCACAGTGAGATGCTTTTTCCCTGCCTTCCCCACAGCTCAGTAGATCACATCTGAAGTTAACAATGATATTCAATAGTTTTCCAGCATCTGTTCTTTTTCTGCCTATGACAAATAAATTGTCCCCTTGCCTTTTGTGAGGGAGTGTTTTGGGTACTTTGTTTTTGGACTGTCTTTTTTGTTAGGCCAAAGTGGGTGTGTAGGTACATGTTACTTGTTTTTATTTGCTGTCTGCTTGATCATTAGAAAGGTGACTCCTTGGGTGACTACAGGCTAATTCCTTTGGGTGACACTAGGAATAACTTCCTGCTGCCATGACATTCAGTACTCAATCAACTGGTTGAACCTATTGCAGAAATCCCTCCATTTATTTTTTTCTCCTCCACTGTCATACCATTTCCATCTGCAGAAAACACTAGAGACTGGTGCCCTGCCTCCAAATCACGTCTGACTATGACAGAAAGTTTTGGGAGCTCTCTGAATTCATCCTGAAAAGGAGAACTATCAGTGACAATGGTTTCAGAGTAGCAGCCGTGTTAGTCTGTATCCGCAAAAAGAACAG
>NW_020664417.1:63715861-63866825 GCF_002925995.2 Terrapene triunguis | reverse complement strand
GGAGTTTTTTTAGCAGATGGTGTAGTTTCTTTAGGTAATCCTCAGTGACAATGGTGTCCATCTTATTATCAATGAAGATTAGATTCCTTTCTATCCCTTCTGCCAGCTCCCTCCACTTGTCCCAAAAGGATGCTGCTGTAGCTATTCTACTTGGGTTATGCTCAAATCCCTCATCCACCTACAAGGCTGTGGGTGCTTAGTCATATTTCCTGACTGATTTTCTCATTAAACTCCAGACAGGAGAGATTTCAAAGTGCAAACAACAAGAACAATTTATTTCTGATTGTACCACACAGGGACTTGAGTCTAATCAAAATTGGTTTTCCCAGCCTACTGGGTTCCAGTGTGGGTCAGCAATGTGGGATGCCTGACCAGCACAAGAGAAAATCTCATTTCAGTACATTAGATATTAGTTAATATTTTTTTTCTGTGCCCAGGTTGATTTAGTGAGTTAGAGGAGTTTTTCATCAAGGAAGAGGCAAGCATGTCTATCTCCACCCCCAATAAAATTTCAAAGTGCCTTTGTATTATTCCAGAATAGTAGTCGAAATCATTCTTTTGAACAGTTCCAAGGCAAACCTGGTAGGTGATTCTTCATTAGAGCTATTGTGTGTGGGGGGGGAGGGGGGGGGGGGGGGGGGAGTTAGTAAAAAAAGTGTTGGAATTTGTTCTCTTTTTTTAATTTTAATTAATTTTTTGATCACCAAACAAATCTGAGCAACTTTATAGCTGTTCCAAAAAGGCATCAAATAGGGGCAGGGGGATTTTTTTGGTTAAAAAAAAAAATTTTTTTTCAAGAAAAAAAATTGAAAACTCAAAATTTGGAAAATTTCAGCCAGCTCTACTTTTCAATCATGCTGTACAGGTATTCCCATGCAGCCGCTGGAACATTCAGATTCATGTGGTCTTACCATGTGGTCTTCTGTTTCCCTACAACAAGATTAATGTTCCCTCCCTCAGGTTCTACACAGTTCAGGTTAGAACCCCTTCCTATTGTTTTACCAAGACTCTACACAGTGAAGAGATAAGAACTTATCTGCCTGTTGCAGCTGCTTGTCCTAGTTCACACCTCAGAGACATCCACACTGCAGTGTTTCCTCTGAATGGCAAAGAATGAGCTATGACAACCAATTTGGTTTTATGTAAATTGTATCCCTTTAGGTTCAAAGTGTGTGAATACTGTCCTTATCTGCTTCGCTTTCAGGGCATGCATCCCTGCAGGGAATTTGAAAAGGTACTTGAATATCACTTTTAAAAACCACTGACCAATTCTACTATCCTGACCTGTAGGAGACTTCTCTGTCATTTCAGATGCTGATTAAGTCATTACTCTAGCCTAACAGGGGGCAGATATGCAATGAGAGTAACTCTCAAGTGCCTCAATGGGCGGGAGGCTGTGAAATTTTGCAATAAGGAGAACAGCACCTGGAAACATACCACCATATAGTAGTGATCTTTTTAAGACCATACTGGCTAAGCACCCTGCTGAAAGCTGAGCACCCCATAACAAGGGTGGCCAGTAGTGAAAGCATACTTTCAGAGACCATGCACTGTGTGCTCATATTCATTTTTGAAAATTCCTTTGTTTTCAGAATGTCCCAGTGCAGAGTGTCAAGTTGAAAATCCCCCTCTACGTATTTTATTTCTTTCATTTATTATTTATGGGTGATTGTATTTCAACCAATGCTCAGTATTTTGTATATGTAACACTTAAATGCAGCTACAAATAATTGTAACACTTGAATTATTCCCTTTTGCCTGTACATTACTTCTCCAGTGTCAGTGATGTTGAAATTTATAAGTGAGCATCCACATGGATTTTAGCTTTCACAAATTAGGTTTTTAATTGAGTAACTTTAAATTATCCTAATTAATTTTACCAAAAAAAGAAGAGAGCATGGACACAAGCAAACACTCTTGAACCCCAAAACTACCAAACCTGTAGAAGAAAAGAAATAGCAACTTTAAAAGTCAGAACATAGCTTACAATTGAACTTTATTGCTAATAATATCAGTTTTTCATTTTAAATTGGGCAAACCTTTTACAATGATGATTTTGCAGTGGTTCTGATTGTGGTGAGATTTTATTCAAAGCACATACAACCCCACATGAATGGCAGTTACAAGGTTACTTTGCAAAAATTCACATTAACAGCACAACAAGCAACATCATGGTTACTTGCTAATTCCATGTCCAACTTCTGTTTTGCCCATAAATATTAGACCTTTCATGAATGCTAAAAACAAAAGTGTGACAAATCAAACAATTAAAATTCCCCTCCCCTGAATAGAACGGGTAAATTGACCTGTCTCCGTCCATTCAAAAATCAGGTAATAGGTCAGATCTATGTTCTCAGTTAAATCTATGATTCCTCCTCTTGTCAGGTTTCAGAGTAGCAGCCGTGTTAGTCTGTATCCGCAAAAAGAACAGGAGTACTTGTGGCACCTTAGAGACTAACAAATTGATTTGAGCATAAGCTTTCGTGGGCTACAGCCCACTTCATCGGATGCATGTAGTGGAAAATACAGTAGGAATATATATATATATAAATTATGTTCTCTGTGTATATATAAATATATCTTCCTACTGTAATTTCCACTACATGCATCCGATGAAGTGGGCTGTAGCCCACGAAAGCTTATGCTCAAATCAATTTGTTAGTCTCTAAGGTGCCACAAGTACTCCTGTTCCTCTTGTCAGTCCACCTTGCACAATGAGGTAAATGTTCAAAACTAATAGACCCAGACAGGCATGTCTGTGGCAGACAATCCTGCTTTGGGTTATATGGATAGCAAAGAGGTGTATGAGAGATTTGTGCTGTGCCTAGGATGTATGAACAAGGTACAGTCACAAAGATATCCTGCTCAGTTGTGTATGTGCAAGTAACGGAATGCATCATTTGTTAAGTGAGGCAGTGGTGTGATTAGAAAGGATGTGGTTAGATAACTAGGGCCCTATAATATAGTTTACTGTACTAGTGAACTTATATATTGGAAATGCTATTACTTGGGTCTGGAAATGGCCTGATGGCTGTTTCGAGGGATGCCTGTGACAGAGTTTATTACACCCATTCTTTTTATTTCCCTTACAAAGTCAAATTTTCACTACAACCATTTTTCAAATTGGAAAATTTTTAAAATTACTCCACACCGCACCAATGAGCCAGGGTAAAATGTTATGTCAGTTGGTGAGAAGCTACTCATGTGACTAGCTGCTCACCAACCAGAGTAAAGGGATCACAGTCTGGCTCTAAGCAAATATACATTTGGGGTAACATTTTCCAAAGTCCCCAAGTGACTTAGGAGCCCAAGTCCCATGTTCAATACTGTCAACTCCAAGCATTCAAACTAATGACTCAGGCCCACCCAAAATCATGAAATTGATTTAAAAAGTCATGACATTTTTTAGAAAAGAATAAGTGTCATTCTAATTTTGAGCCTTTAGTGGTCACATTTCCAAGCTTTTAGTCATGAGTGCTAGAAATTTACTTAAAAAAAAAAAAGAAAGCTGAGAGTCTCACTTAACAGGTTTAAATAAAATAAACTAAAATAAAATAAAACAGGTACCATGACACTCACAATAAAATTGTGAAAGTTGGCAATACTGCATTGTCAAAAGTGACAGTCCCATGGCCCTTTCATTTTTGAAAATGGGATTTAGGTTCTTTTGGAAATGTTACCTGGTACTATGTGCAATAATTTAAAATTTTCACTTTGGACAATGGTCATGGCAAACCCTCACCCCCACTCCATAGAGCTTATTCCCACAACTATAGTTCCATAACATTTACATAGCCAAAGAATCTCAGAGGCAGCTTTATAGGTATAAAACTAAACTTGCAGGGTGCCCACTTACACAATGCTTGATTCTAACCAATGAAATCTGTCTCATTTCTCTGAAGTTCTAACAACAACAAAAAGAGAAAGAGAGAGAAAGAAACTAAAATCAGTTTAACAGAAAGATAGACATGCACAGTTTGCTAATAGCCCTGGACTAAGCCAAATCTTCAGAAGTACCCACTGATTTTAGATACCTTTATTTTTCTGGGTGAGCTGAGCTACCATGAGGAGAACAGAAGAAATAGACTTCTTGTGACACACAGTCCTGGGAGACTGACAGGGACATCAGTTCCCTGGAACAAGATTTTTTTTTTTTTTTTAAAAGAACAGCCCCAGCCAATTTGGAACAGTTGGAGCTATGCAGTAGCAGAATGAAGCATACTACAATTAATGTTTGAATGGATCCGTTGGTGACAGAGAAGGGAACAGGCTACACTGGACTGTAATAAAATGAACTTGCTAAGGCCCCAATTCAGCAATCCAGCTGTATTCAGCAGCAGAACATTTAAGCACATGCTTAATCCCATTGACATTAACTGGACTTCAATTGGAGCTGAGTGTGTGCTTAAGTGCTTTGATGAATGGGCCTAAACCAGCAAAAACTTATTTTCCACATAATCAAATTGAGATTGTATGGGCCCAATCCCATTTATCCTTTGATACAGAACTCTTAATTGGCTGTGACTGGGGACACTCACCTCTCATGAGTGCCTCCTATCAGCTGGGTGTGCTGCTGCAGTCTTTTTTCTCTTGTAACCTCCTGAAGGTTGTTGACCTTCTTAGGCAGGCCTTCAGTGGCTCAGTTCTCTGGCTAAGTCACACAATCAATATTTGCTCTGCTATTGCATGACTGCCAACTGTTGTGGTATGGCCAGACTAGGAATGTCCTAGGATTTCAAAACCTGCCCCAGGAAACTGATGTCTCAGCCAGTCCTGTGGGGCAGTAACTGGTAGCCTTTCAAAACTAAGTGATGGCTCCTGCTCTCTTGGCAGCTAAAGCGGGGTGGGAAATGGTTTTCCCATCCCAAAACATTTTCAAGATTTCTAAAACTTTCCCATTCCACATCAGGAAAGAGCTGTTGACAGTAGAGGTAGTTGGGAACTTGTAGTCATAATGGGTTTTCATGGGAAAATAATGATTAGTCAAAACCAAAACCATTCACAGAAATGTACCAGTTTCGAGGAAACTTTCATCAGGAAAGATTTCTCAGGTTTATACACCTTCAGCAGAAGAGATTACCCCCTCTCACCCAATAATCAATAGCTTGGTGATCAGGGCATTCACCTGTGATATGGGAGATCCAGGTTCAACGCAGTGGTCTGAATCAGACAGAGCCAAGGTTGAACCTGTTTTTCCCACAGTAGTGGCCTGATCATATAGTTATTCTGAGGTGGGTATCTCTTGTTCTGTTCAGATATTTCTTTCTGGATTTGAGAAACCTTTCCTGATGGAAGCTTCATCAAAACTGGTACATTCCCATGAATAGTTTTGATTAATCGTTATTTTCCCATAAAAAAATCATTTTGTCAAAAAAAATCTCAACCATCTCTATTGGCAGGAGCTGTTTCCCAGCTCATTGGGATAAACCCTCAGAGCAACAGCCTACTGCTTTTAATCCCTAGACACACTACAGCTGGAACCAACTGTTGAGACAGAGGTAAAGTCTACACTTAAAATGCTGCATCAGCGCAGCTGCGCCACTGTAGCACTTTAATGAAGATGCTCTACGCCAACAGTAGAGAGCTCTCCTATCAGCAGAGTTAATCCACTTCCTCGAGAGGCAGTAGACATGTTGATGGGAGAAGCTTTCCCACTCACATAGTGCTGTTTACATGGGGAATTAGACTGATATAACTACGTCACTAAGGGGTGTGGATTTTTCACACCCCTGAGTGACATCGTTATATTGATATAGGTCTGTAGTGTAAACCAGACCAGGGAGAGGATGGAGGGAAGATAGTGTCAGGAATAGCAGGAGGGGTCACTAAATTGCTTCCAAGACAGGAGCCTGCAGGGGACTAAGGTTAGTCCCTGGGCATAGAGAGCCATGGCAAGAAGAAGAGAAAGTAGTAAGCAGTCATGGGAGGAGAAGTGGGGATGGAGGTAGGCATGGTGGGATGTTGCTGTAGGAGCCAGGATGCAAACCTGTATGGGTAGAAGGAAGAAGCTGTTACCAGGGCAAGGAGAGAAGGGGGAAAGTCAGGGAAGGTTGAAGGGGACAGCAGAAAGTGGGAGACAGCAGGGAGATGAGAAAGGGGGAAACATGATGGGAGCAAAGAAGAGCACAGGAAGGAAAAGCTATGGGGACAGAGTGGACACAGGAGGGTGAGGAGGAAGCAACGTTTCTCAGGGGGCAATTTTTCAAATAAGGTGGAGGCCATTGCAGTATTTTATATGCATTTGGGTGAGTTTTAGATTATTCTTCTGTGCCTTTTGCTTTGACCCTGCTAAGAAAAAAAGAAAATACCCTGAAATTAATCTAGCTGTGTATGTGACCTCTGTATAGTAAGAAGCAGAGGAAAAGGCAATCTTGGATGAAGCATAGAGCAGGCAGAAGTATAATAAGCTTCATTACACTGTTCCAACTTGTACCTCTGTTTGAACCGCAGGGACCATCCTCTCTTGGATGACAGGGCCCCCTATTCTGGAAATTTAATTATCCTCCCAGCAAAGACTAACACTTTTCAAATCCAGTCAAATCTAGCCAGTTGCTTCGGAGAGAAATGTTTTTACATTTGTGAGATATGTAGCAGTTGATCTTGAACATCTAATTCAAACAATGAATGCTACATGTTTGCATTGAGAAGGTATTCTTTGCTCATAGAAGCCAGATGAAAGGAAATAAACAATCAATTTAAACTTGCAAATATTTAGAACTTCAATTCCTTTTTTTGTCCCTTACGATTGCACTATATTTATGAAGCAATTTTGATGTGAGTTAAGGGTTAGTGCATGACTATACTGTCAGCATGCATCATTTCCATGTGCTGTTGATGCTACAGTTAAATGCTATCAGACTGCATATTTCTGCCTAGAGCTGCTGCAAAACCTAATTATGTGTTTGTGTTTTGTCTAAAACATATGTTTTGAAGGGTTTTTAAATGTTTCTTCAACCATGTATGCCCTACTCTCGATTTAAATTATTTTAGGACCTGACATTTTAAACTTTTTAAAAATAAACTCTTAAATGGCACTTGAGTCAGACAGTGAATAGAATTAGTCAGTTCTACTCTGGAAGGTAATTAATAATGACTACACTGCATAATATCCCATTAATAAATTCAATGCCCTGTAAGCCATAGAGGGATTTAGTTTAACATGTTCCAAGGTTAAAAAATAACAGTGGGAAACACACAAATCTGGAATAATTTACTACAACATTTATATGGACATGGCTTCTGTCTCTTCATTTACACACAAATTAATTGCATACAATTTGCATTTTTTATTCTGTGGAGATCTGTTTTTATGAGTGTTTCAGAACAAGTAGGAATGTTGAACAAAAGTATCACAAATTGTTCTGTGCAGCTGTTGGAAAAACTCACTAGGAGCATGCCATACCAAATCACACCAGTAGTTCATCTAATTTGTGAATCCTGTTTGACAGCAGGTGATACCAGATGCTTTTGAGAAAAGTGCTAGAATCCTTGTGGCAGACAATCATGGAATAGCCTATCCATAAGAGAAGTTATTTTGCCCCTGTCAGAGAGGGGATGGCCCTGTGCAAAAGGGATTTTAAAAAATGTAACCAATTTAACTTAATTGTGGATCTTCTCATTATCCAGATAGGTATTAACAATATTGGACCTATTTCAAGTTTATTTAAAAAGGTAAAATTTCTGAAAGCTACATTGTAAAAGTAAAGCTGACTGAAAAATGAAGCTCAGAAAGAGGTTTATAGAATTTCCATTACAGCAATTACTTAATAGCAGAATGCCTTCTTTGAGAATACTACATTTAAGCATCTGAGGTCCTACGGGCCTCGTTTGCTCTCTTACCTACAGAGTATAGAATGATATGGGTTTTTGCTTATTGCATCCCATGTGAAAAGTCCAGATGGTGGAATTTAGAATGGTGGCGAACGTATCATTTCTTATCAGCAATCCAGCAATGCAATTTCTCTGAAAATTAGATATAATGAATTAGAGTTCTCCTTTTTACATAGAAAATGTCTAATTTAGACATTGGTCTCCTATTTTTCTTTAAAAAATGTAGAGAGACTACAGTTAACAGTAAAGCTACATTCCCATTATAAGCCCAGTTTTGACATGCTCACCCTCAATTTGCCAAGATCAATCCAATCCACCTGAAATTTCATAATTAAACTTAGTCAGAAGTGTTATTTTAATAGTCTGAGGCATATTGACATTGAACAAGGTATTTAAGACATGAAGGTTCAGAAACCTAGTATTTATAGTGCTATAATGATTACACACCGCAGTCAGAGAGAAAGACTACATTGTATTAGGTGTATGTTAAAAAAGAGGTAGTCCCTCTACCCAAAAATTTATAATCTTAGCATGTGATGAGAAACAACAGGTGGATACTTGACAAAAATGAGGATGCTTTTGTAATATATTTCTTCCTATAAATATCTCCAGAAGGGCTTGTCCTGGAAAACCCAACTCTGTTGTCTCCTGTTCCTTCTGAAGGGTTGGGTTTTTAGGTAGTTTGGGAGGATTTTTTACCAGGGTAAACTGGGGGTGTGAAATAATGATTGCCATACACAAGAACATATATGACTGATGTGTTTTTTAAACCCACATTGGGGCCAAATGGGTTTATACAGTGTGCGTGACTAGTCGTGTGCCTATCAAGCATGCATCAGCCAGATATCAGATGAGTTCCAAAGGGAAAAAGGAGAAAGCCTCATGTGAGAATTCTGTGCCCCAGAAGTATCATAAAGTAGGAAGCCTCTCTCTTGTTCAGTTCAGCAGCTCTGAATGGAGAAGGGTGATCCAATTCCAGTCCTGCTAAACACTAGTTTCTCCCACCATAATCTCAACTCCAGATCCCCATGGTCCAGTCTCAATCCCAGGCCCCTAAAAATCACCTAGCTCCCCTTTAGTGAGCAAACACCCTAAATCCATCTTCTACAGTCTCCAAACTACCCACGGCCTCCCAGAAAATCCATCATTTCCCTACCCCCTGCTACTGCTTAAAACCTGACCGCCCTGGTTCCAATAGTCCCAGTGTTTGGATGACTGTAACTGTACTTTTCCATTGCTTACAACATTGGTAGAGCTGGTTTACATTTTTTTACAATTACAATTTTTTGACAAAAATTTACATTGAAATTTTGAATTTTGATGAAAAATGGTGGAAATTACAAACTATTTCCTATTTTTTAATTTTGTTTGTTTTTTAAAGTGGAAACGTGACTTTTAATTTCCTTGCTTCCCATACTTTCATTCACCACAAGCAGTCAGAAAGGTTATTTTAAGGTTTTTACAAGGCATGAAGGCAAACTGCCTGTTGAATCTGCTCGGCTCTAATGCTGAGTTTACAATTTGTTTTCTTCTGCCGTGGAATGTAAGTATAGTCCTAAAATTGTTCTTTTTACAAACAAAATAAAGTTATGCTAATGTGAGCTTCTCACAGTAAATGGCAGGAGTCAAATGAGCCTGCAATCAGCTTGTTGGTTGTGATAAAATCCTCTTTTGATTTCTTTTAGTTTCTAAAGTATATATGACATTTAAAGCACTTTTGCTTTGCTGATAGGTATTGAAGACCAATACTTACTCTAGCAAATTAATTATTCAAGTACAGTATGTTTACTATGTCTATCAATTTTCTGTCTAGCAGAGTCTTCCAAAACCACTTAACAGCAAAGAACAATGTGAAATGCTTGGTTAATTGCTTATGATATCCTTTAAGGCTAACTCATATAAACCCAATTAAAAATTTAGGCTCACGGGACCTATTTCAACCCTAACGTAAAGAGCTACAACTTTAGTAGGCTTGGGGGACTTGTAGCTGCTTACACCAGAGATGCATTTAACTCACAATGCTCAGCCCATCATAACACAGCATCATTCCAAAATCAGCCATCAGAAAGCAGCAGCTTATTGTTAGCTGCCTCTTCATCACATAAACACTAAGAAACTATAGTCAAACTATTTATTTCCATGATATAGACCTAGACTAACACTAAGGCCTCCAAGAAATGAGAGGAGAAAAACCTTCTGCCCATTCTACAGCACTACAATTTGTGTGGTAAGTACATATAAAAACAACAGTGAAGCAGAAATGCACAAGAAAAATAAAGGTTCTAAGTCACTCTGAATTTTCCACAACCCTCCCTGCTCCTTCTCTGAGCTACTTACCCCTCTTCATTTCCAAGCAAATATAGAAATGAGTCCGAGAGCAGTAATCCAAATTAGTCACGAGATTGCACAGGAAAGGTGGAGGCTCAGATCCTCAAAGGTATTTAGGTGCCTAACTCTCACTGATTTCAGTGGGAGTAATGGGCCTAAATGCCTTTGAAGATCTGGGAGGTGATTTAGACCCTTTTGAAAATGTTACCCATTGACTGAAAAGCTATACCTCCACTTGAAAAAAAACACTTTTGTTAGGAAAATAACCTTTAAATCCACATACACACACTCAAGCTTAAAAATACACAATACATTTACTCAGCAGCACCTATCTATAGCTATACTACTTTGTTTTACAGTGCTTTCAAGCGCACAAACAATAGGTTACAGACTGAGCAAGTTTGGGCTACCTCTTGCAACAATCAAGAGCAATGACTATGCCATACATCAGCTCTGGATAACCCCTAAAGAACTCCACAAACTTCATTGTAACAATCTGACAAAAACACAATTTCATTTTTACATGAGTACTTTCAGCATGTGATAGTCTACAGAAAAAGAGAAAGAGAGTGATGGTGAAATTCATTCACTAACCTAAATAGGAAAGAGCAATAATGAGAGTTCACTCAGGCCTGCTCTACACCTAAAACTTAGGTCAACCCCTAAAATTCCCACCCCTGAAAGATGTAGTTAAGCCAGCCTAAACCCCTCTATAGACACTGCTAGGTCGACAGAAGAATTCTTCTGTCGACCTAGCTACTGCCTCTTGAAGGGGTGGATCCACTACAGTGATGGAAAAACCCCTTCCATCTTCATAGCAAGTGTCTACACTACAGCGGCATAAAAGCAGCACTGCAGTTGTACCACTGGCAGCATAGACATAGCCTAAGGGCTTGTCTACATTACCCACTGGATCGACAGGCAGCGATTGATCCAGCGGGGGTCAATTTATCGTATCTAGTCTAGACATGATAAATCGACCGCTGAGCATGATCCCGTCGACTCCGGTACTCCACCGGGGCGAGAGGTACAGGCAGAGTCAACAGGAGAGCATCAGCTATTGACTTGCTGCAATGAAGACACCACGGTAAGTAGATCTAAGTACGTTGACTTCAGCTACGTTATTCACATATCTGAAGTTGCTTAACTTAGATTGATCCCACCTCCCCAGTGTAGACCAGGCCTTAGTAATCTCATAGCCAAGAGCCTTACAATGTACTTATGACAACAGAAGCTAAAGAGAAATAGTGACAGTTCTGTTTCTTTCTTCCTCAAATCTGCTCTGCTACTGCATCCTACAGAGATAAAGGGCACTTGTCAGAATTCTTTTTTTACTGCCAAAGTGGCTTGCTGGCTAATACCAAATGACACTTCAAGGCAAGCCTTCCACAGAGCTAGAGGTCTACACATAGTTCACTTTTATTAATTCAATATAACAAATGATCTTAGATGCAAGTAATGCTTCTCAAGGCTATACCCCTCATGGGTCAAATTCATCCCTGGTGTACCACCACTGACGTCAGTGGTATCACACAAGGGAAGAATTTTGCCTGTATCCATGTGTTGTTCTGTATGTCTCCAATGAACGTATTCACTCCCATTTTAATCTTCTATCTCACTTCATTGCAGATAGCTGCCAAACAATCTAAGAACAGGGTCTACTCCTGCAGTGTGCTGAACACCCTCCTCCACCAATGAAGGCAAGATCAAGTGAGGTCAGGTGTTTGTATTTTTATTAGCTAATCTCAATCTTATTTAAAACCAGGTTTAAGAGTCTAAACCTTGTCTGGTGTGACTGATATTGAAGGTCTTCTCTATTGTTAGCTGACAGTGTTTTCATTTCTGTAGTAATACTCTCTAGATCCACATTCCACATCAATTTATTGTAAACCATTGGAAGCATAAAAGCTAAATCTGCCTGACTGTGACACAGCAAAATCTCTCTGCGCCAACCTCCACTCATTCTGATGCTCAGGGGTGGCCTTTGTTATCACAGGGAGAAAGTAGGGACTTGATCTTGTCTGATGCTGAGCACCCTTCACTACCTTCAGTGGTAGAGGAGCGTGTTCAGCACACTGCAGGAGCAGGCCCTAGAAGTGGCCCTGTTCTTAGATCATTTGGCAGTTATCTGGAATTGTTACCTAATGACTGGAGTCACTAAAACTAAAAATTCTCCCTCTCAACAAAACCGGTAAAAAAAAAATTGGAATGAAATCACAGGAATGAAAGAGCTATTTTTGGTTATGCTTTAAATTATTTGCGGGTATAATATTTACTCCTCATAGGCAAATACTCAGGAAGTGAAATCTGCAAGTTTCATACATCTTTAGCTCTCAATCGGGATGAGAGCTAAGGCTTTTGTATATCCACTTGTAATTAGTTAGGGATGGTGAATCTTTTCTTCAGTTTGCACATTCATGCCAGACTAAAACAGCAAAACTCTGTCCCAAATGTCCACTGTTTTCTTTTACTGCTCCTTGTCCCAAATGAGTGATCTTTGTCATTTCTCATCTCAGTGATCATGGACAAGACTTCTGATTTTTTTTTTAAAAAGGTGGATTACTCATAACTGATAGTACCTAAGGGAATGTTTAGAACTTTCATTGTGGTAGACACGTTTTGCTTTTGATCAACCAGAAATACATAGAAGAACATAGAAGATGAATGTACATGTTTCCAGTAATGTGGATAACTGGGGATCTTGCATAGTCAATTTCTTGTCTGAAACAGGTAAACTGGATGTGACTAAATGAATTTCTGACCAAAGTGTCTTCATCCCACTGCCATTCCTTAAGCATTCCTTAGAAAATCTGCTTAAGTATCAGGGCCTGGAATATTATTTCTTGGTCTGTATTTAGGTTTAAAGCTGTATTGCAGGAGCAATATCTTTTTGAAGCCTTGGTGAGGCTGGCATAAAGAGTTTTTCATTATTGCCTCCAAAGGGCTATGATCAGACTCTGTTCAAACATTTTTCCTATATATGTATTGCTCTCCTGTGTACATATTGCTGACATATAGCATTAATTTTTTGTTCAATATAGGCATAGTTTATTTCTGTGTAAGTGCAAGGCTCAGATGCATAACCTACTGGCTTCCTTTTTGCCATAATATACTCCCAAATCCACCTGAGCTGATACCTCTTTCCTTATACCATTGTATGAAAATGTGGCTGCATTTTGGTGAAGTTATTTACTTCATTTTGGTGCAGGTAGAATCTTGTTGGGAATCCCATTGAAACTCTGAGGACCAAGGTCAATCAGAAGAGATACATAATAAGAGTTAGATCTCACCCCCTTGCATTAGATATCCTGAGGCCTACTTACACTCACTAAGCCCAGGTGCAAGGGAAAGCAAATTGCTCCAGCTTACATGCTTAGGAGCCAGGAGAAGATGTATGATAATGTAAGTTACAACTTTTAATTCAGGGGATTCAAGAGAGCCTTAAAGGAGGTCTAAGCTATACACCACCTTATGCATCACTTCTGAAGTTGGCCCTAAGTTCCCCTTTAAGAGATTTCTTAGTTGTGCCAAAAATTCTGCAAAATGAAATAAAAAGATTGTGAATAGCAGTAAAATGAATGTACAGTTTTTATCTGTAAGAAAAAGCACTACATAAGGGTGAATATTGACAACATATTTCAGTGTAGTCCAGCTAACACCTATAACTGATATTTCTTAATACATTTCTTTTTCTTTGAAAAAATCCTAATATTAGAATGTTCGGAAATAAATTATTGGGGAGGAGCTAGATGGCACTGCCTAGAAGGATTCAAATGAGTGAAGATAAGGATATCAGCCTTTCCTAGTCTGTGCTTCCCAGCATGGTTATGTTTGAATTTTTATTACTCCTAAACCCTTTCAAGCATATAACACAAAGCTCCAATGAGTCTGAATCTATTGCTTCAGTAGGTTGTATCCCCCTCTCCCCCCTTCAGCATAGACAGGATTTCTCTGGCTTTGACAAAACATGAAAAGTGTTCACTCATTTTACTGACATATCTGACATTTCCACTGCTATGCTATAAAGCCAAAAAGCCACTGTTGAACAAGGAAGTAACCTTTATACCCAGGCAGAATCAGGGAAATAAAGACTTCAGCTCAAACAGCACACAGGTGTATGTTTGATTAAGAAAATAATTATAACCCTTCTGCCAGGTGGAGTCAGCAGCAGCAAGGGCCGGGCTCAATATCTAGGGGTTCCTTTTCAACAATACAATACAGAACTGGCTCGAGCCCCTACTCCAGTAACCTGCAACAATTACACCCCACCCACTGGATGCCTCTAGGAGGCAACACTTCCCCACTCACAAACACAGAGTCTGAGCATAGAAAAAAACCACTTTTAATAAAAAGAGGGAAGTCACCCAACATTAATCTTGCTATTATTTTGATTTGGTGACCCCTACTTCTTGTGTTATGTGAGGGAGTAAATAATATTTCTTTATTCACTTTCTCCACACTATTCATTGTTTTATAACCCTCGATCATATCCCTTCTTGATCATCTCTTTTCCAAGATGAAAAGTCACAGTCTTTTTAATCTCGCCTCGTACTGAAGCTGTTCCATACCCCTAATCATTTTTGTTGCCCTTTTCTGTACCTTTTCCAATTCAAATACATCTTTTTTTGAGATGGAGAAACCAGATCTGCAGCATTCAAGATGTGGGCATACCATATGAGTGCCAACCCTTCAGGGTTGTCCTGGAGTCTCCAGGAATTACAGATTGATCTTTAATTAAAGATTATGTCATGTGATGAAATCTCCAGGAATTTGTCCAACCAAAGCTGGCAACCCTAGTATACCATGGATTTATATAAAGTGATTTGATATTTTCTGACATATTATCTTTCTCTTTCCTAATGGTTCCTAACATTGTTAGCTTTTTTGATTGCCGCTGCACGTTGAGAGGAAGTTTTCAGAAAAGTTTTCAATGCCTCCAAAACCTCTTTCTTGAGTAGTTACAGTTAATTTAGATCCCATCATTTTGTATATATAGTTGGTACTATGTTTTCCAATGTGCATTACTTTGCATTGTTAATTAGTGGAATTTTTGAAGTCCACCATACGGTCACTGCTACAATGCAAATCAATTTCCACAACTTAGAAAATGAGCATTCTGGCTTTGTGCAAATCATCATGCAGGGCGAAGCAGAAGCAAAAGGTTGTTGTGCTTCAACACAAGTGTGAGAGGGCTAAGAGTAGGTGCCAGTAAAGTAAGTGGAGTGATAAAGCAGAGTAGAGTCCACCACGAAGTATGAATAAGTTTCAGTCCCCTGCAATCAAGAGCCCACAGTAAATAAGGAGTGCACTATATGTGGAGGACAGACATATCATAAGATTTAGCAAGATCCTCAGGATGCAAATGTGATGCAATGTCCTCTTTTGGCCATACTTCTGCTTGTAGGCAGGAGTAACTTAGCATCCACATACTGGGACTCTTCTTATTGAAGTATAGGGCTCTGTTGTACTGCCTTTCCAGGTCAGCCTTTACTCCACCTGTACTGCAGGATCAAGCTCTCTGAGAATCTACTTCAAGGAACTGATTTCTCCATGCAAGCAGTTGCTGTAGTTGCTATAGGGGTAGTATCATATGAGAAGGAAGATGGCTCATCTGATCCTTACTGAGTGGGGAGGTGTCCAAGAGACAAACTATTCAGTAAACTCTAGTCCATATTATAAAAATGTTTGAGAAACCCTGGATAGAGGTTTAAGTGTAGAACAGTGTTGCTCTGAGGCTTTCAATACATGTCTCCAATACACAGTTATTAGTGTCGCATGGATTCAGACACCAAGAGACTGAATTAATCACAGTGTCAGATTAAGTTCACTAGAACCTCAGAGTTATGAACAACTAAAGAATGGAGGTTGTTCATGACTGAAATGTTTGTAATTCTGCACAAAACATTATGGTTGTTCTTTCAAAAGTTTACAACTGAACATTGACTTAATGCAGCTTTGAAACTTTAATATGCAGAAGAAAAATGCTGCTTTTAACCATCTTAATTTAAATGAAACAAGCACAGAAACAGTTTCTTTACCAATTTTTTTAAATGTTCCTTTTTTTAGTAGTTTACATTTAACACTGTATTATACAGTATTTGCTTTTTTGTTTGTTTGTCTCTTCTGCCTGATTGCATACTTCCAGTTCCAAATGAGGTGTGTAGTTGCTGGTCAGTACATAACTCTGGTGTTCATAACTTTGAGGTTCTATTGTAGTAACTGTTTGAAAAGCACAAGGTTCTGCCTCATTTTCTGAGTCTCAAAAGCTGAAATTTCAGACTCACTCATACAATAGAATCCTGGAGCTAGCTTAGTAAAGCAACTACATGGTGTGGCTCTATGTATAGTTGATATGGTATGTTATGTTTAATTTGATCTGGTGTTTAAATTTGCTGTAGATGATCTGGTAAAAAGCACAATATAGAAAAGAAAACTAAGCTTTATGGGAATCTACAAATAAAGAAGGAACCCATTATAAACCTCTTGGTTTGGTCTAAGAATCATAGGACTGGAAGGGACCTCGAGAGGTCTTCTCATCCAGCCCCCTGCACTCAAGGCAGCACTAAGTATTATGTAGGCCATCTTTGACAGGTGTTTGTCTAACCTGCTCTTAAAAAACTCCAATGACAGAGATTCCACAACCTCCCTAGACAATTTATTCCAGTACTTAATCAGGAATTTTTTACTGAAGTCCAACGTAAGCTTCCCTTGCTGCAATTTAAGCCCATTGCTTCTTGTCCTATCCTCAGAGGTTGAGGAAAACAATTTTTCTCCCTCCTCCCTCTAACAACCTTTTGTATACTTGAAAACTGTTATCATGTCCCCCCTCAGTCTTCTCTTCTCCAGACTAAACAAAACCAATTTTTTTTTTCAATCTTCCCTCATAGGTCATGTTTTCTAGACCTTTAATCATTTTTGTTGCTCTTCTCTGGACTTTCTCCAATTTGTCCACATCTTTCCTGGACATAATACTTCAGTTGAGGCCTAATCAGTGTAGAGTAGAACAGAAGAATTACTTCTTGTGTCTTGTTTACAACGCTCCTGCTAATACATCCCAGAATTATGTTTGCTTGCTTTGCTACAGTGTTACACAGTTTGCTTGTTTTGTAACAGTGTTACATAGTTGACTCATATTTCGCTTGTGATTCAGTATCAAGTCCACTTCAAGGATCACCAAATATTCCTCTAAGACTAAACAGAAATGCCCCCAAATGCTTATACAGTCTAAAATACCATTGAGAAGTCTAGCAGGGTGAATATGGATGTACTTCCCTTGTATATGGAAAGAAGGACATCAACCACCAAAGCAACACATGCAGTCTCAGCACTTTACCATGGCCGACGCCTGACTAAGATGTATCCAGGATAATAGCAGACAACAAGTGGCTTTGGAGACTTTTTTTTTTTAAATCAGTCTTTCAATTAACTTGCTTAGAAAAGGGAGTTTATAAGACCTATAGCACTGACTGGTAATTTCATTATTACTAGTCAGAATATTGCATGTTTTAAGGAGGGTGTAAAATGAGGTTGCAAATGGAAAGCATATGTTACAAAATATATGATCATTATTATTATTAATTTCTATTTGTAGAGGTGCAGGTGTTAGGCTACACTTCCCTTACCTCCTCTAAATATTACCGCCTGATGAGCTGCCGATACCTGGCAGCAGAGAAGAAATACCACCAGATTCCTCTTGGAAGTGGGAGGAGGAAAGAGTGAGATGCTGCTTCCTGGGTCTGGGCTTGAAAACTCCCTCCCAGGAAGATGAACTGGTTTTGTGTAGGAGGGGAGGAGCCCAGTTCTACTTCCCACTGGGAGAGGGAAGGACAGCGTGTCTCAATCTTTAGGGGTCTTCTAATTGACGGGGACAGGTTCTTCCTGTATTAGGAGTGATGGGTAATTGTACTATCACTTCATTGTGATGGTTCTGTCCTGTCATTTGCACAGTTGCTACCAGACAGAACAAGAAAAATGAAACACCAGTCTTTTCTTTCTCCTTTTGCAATGTCTCCTCATCTCTCCTACAGCCCGTTCAATCTTCTTTTTTAAACCTCCTAGACTGCTTTGACTATTTAATCTGTACATTTTTGTTACAACCAATTGTAATGTGCTAAGATCCCATATGAACACCGAAATCTTGGGACATGAAGAGGAGATATTTGTATGCTGTTTCCTAAAGTATGTTTAGTTTGGACTTGACAGCATGGCTGTAAATATTCTTGTCATTTTTATTTATTATGATTCTCTATGATTAATATTATCATCTTGTTATAGTGCTGTCTAGGGAGTTCAGAAATCTGTCTCTTTTCACTTGGGAAATATTAATATATTGATGCTTTCTTTTCTGTGGGCCTCAAATTTTATATACTTCTTGAACCAGATCCTCAGCTGGTGTAAATAGCATAACTCCATTGAAATCAAGAATGTAAAATCAGTTGATTTATATCAACTGATGATCTGGTCTATTATATTTACTTTTTATAATGTGTGTCACCTATGCCATCAATGCCAGCTGACTGCTTCTGAATCTGCAAAGCAATTTGTCACAGGGTCATGCATAAGATATTGAAAAAATTTTTAGCAGCCAAGAATGCTGGTATATACACACACACACACTATATAAAGATGGAAGACATCTATCTATCTATATATGCAGTGTTGTAGCTGTGTCAGTCCCAGGATATTAGAGAGACAAGATGGCTGAGGTAATATCTTCTATTGGACCAACTTCTGTTGATGACAGAAGCTGACCAACAGAGTGTGTGTGTGTGTGTACGTATATACACACAGAGAGCTCTTCTTAAGGTCTGGGAAAAGTACTCAGAGTATCACAGCTAAATACAAGATCGAACAGATAGCATAAGTAGTTAGCTCATAGTCTATCTTGCATTTAGGTGTGAGTACCTTTCCCAAACCTGAGGAAGAGTTCTGTGTATATCTGCATACACACACACACACACACACACACACACTGTTGGTCAGTTCTCTCATTTGGTAGAAGAAATAGTTCTAATAATGCCAAAGTCAAGGTTTAGTTCCTGTAAAACCAACAGCTTTTGAGATTGTGGGGTAGCCTAGTAGATAGGGCACTAGAGATCAAGAAATACAGGGGGTTCTATTCCCAGCTGTGCCACCGACCTGCTGTGTGAGCCAGGGCCATGTCACTTCACATCTGTTTCTTTTCCCCTTCCTATTATAATATAAATAAAAACATGTCCCCTTCTCCCAAATTATATCCATTTAAAACAGCACTCCATAAATATGACCTATACGGTGTGTCTGACTACTATATTGGAGTGGCAGTGCTACTGAAAATTTCAAGGAATTGTACTCAGGGAACATTTTAAAAGCTTCATTTTTGGAGTACATTTTGTACTTACTAAGTTTAAGTGAGTTCAAAATGTGCTCATTTGTGTGTTTCTAAAGTATCTCTAATAAATATACCTGCATCTTTGCAGACCATAAAATTCCTTCTGGCTGCTAAGTTAGCAGGCTTTTAAAAGCATACAAGAGAAATGTTTCCATTTAAAAACTTTCCTTAAGATTATCAAAGTGATGTTTTGTTCTCCTATAAGTGACAAATAATACCAAATTTCAACTTAGGAGAATGAAAAAATACTTATGAATAGTAGGTATCTACTTGTGCTATTTTCTCAAGAAATATCTGCATTAGAAACACAGATCTGATAGATTTTAATGTATAATTTGACTATATTATAGACACTTGGTATTTCATCATTCACAATAAGCAGTAAAATGAATGTAGTGCATTAGTGGAATAAGTTGAAGTCAGATTTCAACAGTGTAACAACAACCAATGACAAGAAATCTATTTAGTAAATGAGAAAAACTGAAACATAAAGATTAAATGGTATATGACAGACAATAATTTGTTTTTTTATGGTCCAATATTTGCCAAGTATTCAACCACGACTCCTTGGCCTTGTGGTTGACCAGTGTATCATCATCCATTTGACAACGCTCTGAGTACCCACTAACTTGCTCCAGCATAATTTCCTCCAATGTTATGCTATAAGAGGAGAATGAACAGGTAAGTGGAAATGGTGCTTGCAAAGGAACAGGACAGTTTTAGACTAGGGCAAAGTACAATAAATCCACTATTTGTGATAAGACAGTTTTCAGAAAAGTACATAGAACACAACCAAACCTGTTTCAACAACTTTACAGACTTCAAAACAAGCTTTTGATAGCATTTGGTAGAAATGGTCATGTCAAGCCCTGAGAATGTAGGGCAACCCCAAGAAATTGATCACACTGATAGAAAACATCTACAAGTTGATGAGTCTAGTGAGAGTAGACAAGAAGCTCATGGAATGGTTCAGAATGACTGAACAAGATGACTTGGAGACAAGGGTGCACGCTAACACCAGAAATGTTCAGCTTGGTACTAGAAGAAGTATTGGCTGTAGTACTGAGAGATGAAACTAGAGGAGTCATGTTATGTGGAAAGACAATGAATAACCTAAGACTCATAGAGGATATTGACCTCATAGCATTGACCAAGGAGGTTTTTACATAGAATAACTGCTAAGATAGACCAGAAATGCAGAAAGTTCAGAATGAAAATCAGAAAGGAAAAGACCAATATTGTGGCAATTGGAAGACAAGAGGAGAAAGTAAAAAGAACAAAGTACTAGAACAAGTGGAAAAATGTGTGTATCTTAGAGGGCTAGTATCAAAGAATGGGAATCACGAAAATAACAAAAAGAAGAATCATACTAACGGCTACTGCATTCAGAAAACTCTGCAAAATCTGGAAGACTAAACAACACATTTCAATAAAAATGAAAATCATCTTATGTGACACAATTGTCATGCTGATGCTGCTGTACAGGTCAAAATATTCGAGTATGAGGAAAGCCAACGAACAAAAGATATTAACTGCAGAAATGAATTGACTGAGAGCAATACTGAACATTTCAAGACTGCAGAAAATAACAAATGAAGTAATAAGTAAACAGTTAAGGCAATAAAAGCTGTTTCAAAAAATTAAAGAAAGACTGTGATGGTTTGAATACATGTCAAGAATGGACCCAGAAAGGATACCATGCATGGTGATACATACCAGAGTGCAAGGAACTGTCCACTAGACAGCATTATCTGCAGCTTGTATATTTCATACTGGTTATAAAGAATTAGGACCTATCTACTAGAAAGTTAATTCAACATGAAGGCAGAATTCAAGTTATATTATATTAATACATCTCATGTCCTTGAAAATAAACATACTCTGAGCACATATTATGTGAGGAACCCAATGCTACACTGATGACTCTTTCCCGAGAGAATATTCCTAAGACAGAACTTGTTATACTTGAGCTATTTGAAGAGTAACTATGATTAAATAGCGCACATCAAGTGTGTATCTCTTTTGTGCTACCAGTTATGCATGTTTTGAAAGTGTACTTAGCCACCAAACCTGCTGTCAAAGGCATCAAGTTCTATGAGGGCACAAATATTGATAATACTCAAGCCACCTAGAATCGGAACAAGGTGTACCTGTTATGGATACACATTTTAAACTAAGGCCAAAATGTCAACCCTGGGTACCTAAAGATAGGCTCCTAAATCATAAAAGTGGCCTAATTTTCAGAAAGGCTGAGCACCTGCAAATCCCACTGGCATTATTTTATTATATTAAACTTGAGTAGTATATTACTCATATGAATATTCTCTTGGACTTCAATAGGACAACTTGTATAGATAAAGTACTCCTGAGTGTGAGTAAGAGTGGACGACCCTAAGGCTATGTCTACACAGCAGCTGGGAGGTGTAATTGCAAACTTGGGTAGACATACATGGGCTAGCTGGTTCAAGCCAGTGTCTAAAAACAGCAGTGTGGCCACAGCAGCACAGGAGGCGGCTCACACTAGCCACCCAAGAACAATCCCATCCAACCCTCTAGGTACCATCTCAGGCAGCTAGTCCGAGCTGCCACCTGTGCTGCCACAGCCACACTGCTATTTTTAGACACTAGCTCAAACAGAGCTAGAATGCATATATTTACCTGCACTGGAAATTATACTTCCTTGCTGCTGTATTGACATACCCTAAGTTAGTGGCAGAACCAGCATTAGAACTCAGGAGCTGTGGATGCCTCTTCTCTAATCATTATACTACATGTTTCAAGAAGGGGACAGGACTTTTTTTTTTCTTCAAGAATTACTATTCTTCTAAACTGATTTTGAGCTATGATTATAAGAACAGTAGTTCACAATTGGTGTGTTACTTTAACTTTCATCTCAATCATTCGGTCTTGGCCATTGTCAAAGATGCAATTTCAGACTAACTGAACCATTGCTCATTTCTTATATTGTATTAATGTTTTTACATTTATAGAGCAGATCAAGACAGATATCAATGATATGGCAGCACTGCCAAAACCCCCTCAATATCCTTCCGGGTCTGATCGTACATTAAAAGTTCAGTTCACTAGAGTAAATGTAAATAAGAATGTAGATGTGTATCTTTCTAACTTTTTGAGAACTTGTCTTTTTAAACTCAGTGGCAGCTTGGTATTTTATTATTTTGTTGATTTGAGTTTCATTTTAAGCAGTTCTTTAATGCTGCATGACTTTGTTTACTTTTGGTTTATGTTACTCAACCATATCCCTTAGCTTAATTAAGTTTATTTGTTCATGCTACAACTACTTTCCATTACTCTGCAGCAAGAATAGGTAAAAATCCAGGGACACTCAGTCAGCTGTGAAGCTGTCAGTCCATCATAACCTGAATATTGATTTTCAGGGGTTGGTGACATTCCCTAGGTATACATATCAAGATTGTTGACAGAGAGCTCTATACTTAATTGAATGTGATGTCTGTATGAGAAGTGATGAAGTATGTTGGTGATATATATACTTAGCTCCCTCCCAGTAAATTCAATGGCATTTTATGAAATTCCATACTGCTCTGACAAACTGTATTTACTTACTTTCTTTATCTTCACAAACTGTGAGGCTGATTCTGATCTTACCTACACCAACTTCACACTGGTGTCTCTTACTTCAGTGGATTGCAAGATCAAAATCGAACCTCACGTTTTTAAACACATGAAAAGGCAAAGGGAAGTTAAAGTAAGGCAATCTGCTTCCACAGCCCACAAAAAGCAGAGTACTAGGCCTTCAAGAAGCCAAAGGGAAGGGCAGAGAGTAACATAAACGCCCATCTGCTTTCTGAGGGCTTGTCTAAATGTACAGCGCTGCAGCTGTGCCGCTGTAGTGCTTTATGAAGACACGACCTATGCTGACAGGAGAGGTTGTCCCATCAGTATAGGTACTTCACCTCCCTGAGAGGGGGTAGCTGTGTTGACAGGAGAAGCTCTCTCATTGACATAATACTGTCTACACCAGGAGTTCAGTCAGGATAACTGTCACTCAGGTAGAGTGACTAGATGTCCCGATATTAGGGGCTTTGGCAACCACCCCTCCCCCCCAAAAAGTGCCCTGATTTTTCACATTTGCTATCAGGTCACCCTACGCTCAGGGCGACATATTTATACCAACATAAGTCTGTATGGTAGACAGGGGCGGCTCTATGTTTTTTGCTGCCCCAAGCACGGCAGTCAGGCAACCTTCAGCAGCATGCCTGCGGGTGGTCCGCAGTCACGTGGATGCAGCGGCGTTTCTGCAGGTGATCTGCCGGTCCCGCGACTTTGGCGTATTGCCACCGAATTGCCGCCAAAACCGCGGGACCAGCAGACCTCCCGCAGGCACACCACCGAAGGCTGCCTGACTGCCACCCTCACAGAGACCGGCAGGCCGCCCCCCGCAGCTTGCCGCCCCCCGCACGCGCTTGCTGCGCTGGTGCCTGGAGCCACCCCTGATGGTAGACCAAACCTGAAAGGACCTGGGCAGCCAAGGCTCTGAGGTTGTTTTCCTACCAGGGAGCTCTGAGTTGCAGTCCTTCTCTCTCAGAATGACACTGAGCAAGAGCTCCTCCTTTTTAAGGATCCACCCATCTCCAGGCTTTACAAGCCTCACAAGTGACTGGGACTGGTACTGATTGTAGCCAGAGGAGCAGTTTAACCACATTCTGACTGGGGTGAAAAGAAGAAATTGTAGTCCCCAGACTCAATTAGCAGGCACAAGCCTGCAGCTACAGTAACTGTCAGGTATTCTTTTTTTCTTATTTGAAATTGCATATATGCTCAATAGTATGGATGCTGAAACAATTGGTTTTGCTGTATAGCTAAATATTTTATTTAAATGGCAATATAATACCCAGGGTGAGCCTCTGTGAATGCAAAAGATCTCAGGCTTGGTCCACACTGGGGCAGGGGATCGATGTAGGAAACGCAACTTTAGCTACGAGAATAGCGTAGCTGAAGTCAACGTTTCCTAGATTGAACTAAGTTTACTTACTGCGGGTCCACGCGGCGCAGACAAGCTCCGCCGTCGACAGCGCTTCCTCCTCTCAGCGAGCAGGAGTTCCACAGTCAACGGGGGAGCACTTCTGGGATCGATTTATCGCGTCCAGATGAGACGCGATAAATCGATCCCAGAAGATCGATCTCTACCCGCCGAATCAGATGGGTAGTGTGGACCTAGCCTCAGATTGTCAAGTCCCAATCTCTGTAGTTGTTTAGTAAGGTGTTATAAACATATGTAATTTAGGCCCTGCGTTATATTCTTCATTTTAAAGAAAAATAAATCTCTAGTAAGTGATGTATCAGAGGGGTAGCCATGTTAGTCTGGATCTGTAAAAAGCGACAGAGTCCTGTGGCACCTTATAGACTAACAGACGTATTGGAGCATGTCTGTTAGTCTATAAGGTGCCACAGGACTCTGTCGCTTTTTAGTGAGTGATGTTAGTCTACATAGGGTGCACTGTAATTGCTGTGCTGTAACAGTTTATCTTTGGAGTGTTATTCATTAAAAGGAATTTGAAACTATTAATTGTGCGTGTACAAACTGTCTTTGATAAAGACTGGTACTGGATTCCTAACAAGAGTAAGAAAGTGAATCCTATTTAGAGAGTTTCTATAAAAAATCCAGTGGTAGTCTCTTGCAAGGATAGGAATTCATGGTCTATGGAAATACTTTAAGTCATATAGAGGAATTCTGTAGCACAGAATTGGTAAGTAAATTGACTTACCTCCCCTCTACATAGATTACAGAAGCATCACACAGGGAGCATGCCAATACACTGGCTCGGGTATATCAATATCTGGGCCATGTGGAAGGTCAGATTATTGTTGTGGCTGATTCATATGAAGTGTCCATCAACAGCCTTTTGACTTTGTTAATGCATTCAAACAGACACAGACACACACAGCCATGACGGACCACTGTTCTCCAAAGCAGTGATAATTAAATTAATCTCCATCTCAACACGGCTGCATATGACCACTGTTCCTCTTACACTCTCTCTCCTTAATTCAAAAAGGAAAGAAAAAAAGTTTTCTACTAGGAAAGAAATTTTGAGCGAGATTTTCTTTTTGGTTGACTTTCTAATGGGAATACATCTAACAGGCAAGAACATTAGCTCCAAAATCCTGTGATTGAGGTTGTGCTTAGAACGCTGAAAATCTGCGGATATCCGTTTTATATCCACGGACCATGTTTGCAGATTGGGGATCAGATGGGGATACAAATTTTGTATCTATGTAGGGCTCTAATTGTGCCAACTCTCTGAAGTAAAGAAGTTGTTGCAGTGAAAAATAGGTAGTGCTTGTGCTGAATTTTGTATCAGGAATCCAAAATTAGGCTTAAAAAAAAATCTATCTGCTTCAGACAGTTTGACATTTAAAAATTAAAGACCTTCACAAAGTCACATATTTTCTGATGTGTTTCAGGCACTTTATGTGTTCAGTAAAATGTCATAATGCCATTAATTTTCTTTGCAGAGACATGTAATTTTATACCATTAGCAGGAACTTGTTCAACTAGTTGATTGTCTGAACACAAAGTCTGGAGTGGACTTGCCTGCGAAGTCAGGTGTTTTAAAATCAAATAATCCTGTTTGGAATTGGGGTGCAACATAAGATTTTTTTTTTCTTTGAATACCTGGACTCAGTAAAACAAACTTTCAGGGCATCCATCTTTTTCTAATAAGCCTAAAATAATATTTTAAAATGTGTACTTTAATTAAAAAGCATGTATGGCTTTTTAAACATATTTAATACTGAATATTTCATATCATCATATTGCTTTCATCGCATGACATAACCAAGTGTGTTGCTAAGCAACCTGATGTGGCCTGGGGAAAGTGAAGACTTTTTTACCAGAAGAATTATTTTAGAGGCCCTGATATTGAGAAAAGCTACAGAGAAAATTGACAAAATACCTGAAATCTCCAACAGGTAAAAGAAAATCCCTCTTCAGCCAGTTACTTCACAATTTTTTTAATCACACAAAGTCTTCATGGGATAAATAGATGGACAAATAATATTTAGCACTTCTATATTGTAAATCTTCAACAGTTTTCAAAGTATTGTCATGCAGAGGGTGAACAATCATGCCACCTCACTGGAGTTCTTGGGTGTGACAGCTGCTTTTCTATTAAGGCTAAATGGGGGAACAATTAGATGCCTCTTTGTTTAGTGATAGCTAAAACAATGGGAAAATCTATGCAAGCCTGGGCAGTGGCTTATTGTACCAGGTGTATTCTGGGGGTGTAATAACAAAAGAAGGGGTAGGGGATTGACTTGATTGTGTAGGTGAAAGAGAGGCAGCAGAAGGGGAAGCTAACAGAAAGAGCAGAAAGCCAAGGAGACAGCCAATACAGGAACTGGGAGCATAGTTTTGAAAAAAGCCAAGAAAGAAATTTTGGGGCAGAGTGTTGATTGAAAGAGGCTTGGAATTGTGAAAATGTCTCCTGCTGTTTGGTTCCTACTATGATCAGGACTGTATGCACATTCTTTTAAAAATCAACAGGGTTGCACCAAAGAAATATCTGACTTCATCATCAATTTCTCCTTCTAACAGAAATAATGCACAACAATTCCAAATTTTGCCTAACCACTTGGGTCAAAAGGGGCAACACTAACTAATCATAAAGTTAAACTAATTAAACTTTAATTAATTAAAAAATGTTGCAACATCTGTTCAGCAGGTGTCACCTCATTTTCTAGATGGGGAAAATGAAACAGAGATTACTCCTGACCAGGCAGCAAGAAAGTGACATAGGCATGATGCAGTAATTTCAGATATAGTGCCAATGCATTTCCATCACTTCCCTGAACGTATTTCCCCTCTTTTCTGTAGATAGCTTGCTTTTCACTAGCTTGGTATTATCAGAAGTATTTTTATTTCACCTGGTAATTCTGAAGTGTCTAGTATAAACTACATCACCTGGTGTCTTGTATAAGCTAGTGGTTCTCAAAGCCAGTCCGCCGCTTGTTCAGGGAAAGCCCCTGGTGGTCCGGGCCGGTTTGTTTACCTGCCATGTCCGCAGGTTCGGCCGATCGCGGCTCCCACTGGCCGCGGTTCGCCACTCCAGGCCAATGGGGACTGTGGGAAGCAGTGCAGGCTGAGGGATGTGCTGGCCGCCCTTCCCGCAGCCCCCATTGGCCTGGGGGCTATTGTCAGCATGAGAAAAAAAAAATTTTTGTAGTGATAATCAGGATGGCCCATTTCCAACAATTGACAAGAAGGTGTGAGTAACAGTAGGGGGAATAGTTCTACTTTGTGTAATGACCCATCCGCTCCAAGTCTTTATTCAAGCCTAATTTAATGGTGTCCAGTTTGCAAATTAATTCCAATTCAGCAGTTTCTCATTGAAGTCTGTTTTTGAAGTTTCTTTGTTCTACTATTGCCACTTTTAGGTCTGTAATTGAGTGACCAGGGAGATTGAAGTGTTCTCTGACTGGTTTTTGAATGTTATAATTCTTGATATCTGATTTGTGTCCTTTTATTCTGTCCGGTTTGGTCAATGTTCATGGCAGAGGGGTGTTGCTGGCACATGATGGCATATATCACATTGGTAGATGTGCAGGTGAAAGAGCCTCTGATAGTGTGGCTGATGTGATTAGGTCCTGTGATGGTGTCCCCTAATAGATATATGGACAGAGTTGGCAACGGGCTTTGTTGCAAGGATAGGTTCCTGGGTTAGTGTTTTTGTTGTGTGGTGTGTGGTTGCTGGTGAGTATTTGCTTCAGGTTTGGGGGCTGTCTGTAAGCGAGGACTGGCCTGTCTCCCAAGATCTGTGAGAGTGAGGGCTCGTCCTTCAGGATAGGTTGTAGATCCTTGATGATGTGCTGTAGAGGTTTTAGTTGGGGGCTGAAGGTGACGGCTAGTGGTGTTCTGTTACTTTCTTTGTTTCTTTCAGTTACAGACCTAAAAGTGGCAACAGTACAACAAAAAAACTTCAGAAACAGATTCCAACGAGAAACTGCTGAATTGAAATTAATTTGCAAACTAGACACCATTAAATTAGGCTTGAATAAAGACTGGGAGAGGATGGGTCATTACACAAAGTAGAACTATTCCCCCTATTGTTACTCACACCTTCTTGTCAATTGTGGGTAAATGGGCCATCCTGATTATCACGACAAAAGTTTTTTTTCTCCTGCTGACAATAGCCCACCTTAACTGATTACTCCCATTATAGTTGGTAAGGCAACACCCATTTTTTCATGTTCTCTGTGTGTGTGTATATATATATATATATATATATATATATATATATCTTCCTACTGTATTTTCCACTGCATTCATCCGATGAAGTGGGTTTTAGCCCATGAAAGCTTATGCTTAAATACATTTGTTAGTCTCTAAGGTGCCACAAGTACTCCTCGTTCTTTTTAGTGTAAAGGCTAACGTTATGCCTGCCCTCACTGCAGTTTGGCCCCTCTGATTTTTAATTCTGCTGACTATCCAGAGAGGGTTCTGCACAACCACAGTGGTCTGAGAAATCAGCGCTTTTCCCTAGTATCATGTGCTCTGGAATCTAAGCCAAATGTATTCTCTAGCCCTTATTATGGTGCCTAAATGGAAACTTTTGCAAATCTGGCCTTAGCAGTTCACAGACTTCAGTTTGAAAACGAACGATCTATTGTATTAGTTTTCATGCCACATTAAATTAGACTTCAAACTACTTGGAAATTCACCTAAAAAACAAGGACAAAATCAGTGACAAGCAATGAGGCACAGTATCCTGTATACAGAAACTTTCACAGTAGAATGCCTACAATGCCTAAATACCCATAAACAATAAATACAGTTTCTCACTTATTGGCATTTTAAATTTACAATCCAATATTAATATGCCGAATCCCCTGCTGGGTCTGTGGTTATCTAAAGAAAAGTTGATCTTTGCTGATCCTCAAATGAACTGAATAAGCATTAGGATTTTGGCATGCAATACAGGGTCTGGGACTACAATTAAAGAAAGAGAGAGCATTAACAAATAAGTCATAAGTAATGTTCATAAACCTCTTAGAAAAGTTCTGCTATGCAAAGAATAACCAGTATTAGAAACAGACCTCTTATCTCTGGAAAACACATTTGTTAGGCTTATAAACAAGATATAAATTATGTATACCCTTGCTGCTGTGACAAAATACAAGAGTTACATTAAAAAAACATTTCATTAAATTTTAAATAAATTGCAGTTTTAACTCATTTCAGGATTTTTTTTTCTTTTTTTCTCCCCTTCTTACTTTGCTTTGTCCTTATATGGCCAGAGTCATTGCAAGCTCCTGCAGAACAAAAAGTCACTCATTACAACATATTAGCAAGGTGTGTGGTATTGCAGAGGGGAAAATTAATGAATCCCACAGCCATCAAAGAAACAAAAACAAACCAAAACCAATTCTTTCAATTTTACAAAATACTCAGGGCTAAGGGCTATGTCCCTGACTTTTCCATAGCATTACATTAGCCAACTTCAAGGGGACACACCTGTAATTTTGCCAACAAATCTGGAAAGGACAAATGCCCTCCTCAGCAATTCCACAAGATCTCACTGATGTTCCCAGAATATTTATCCGTTCCGTCCCCACCATTAGATATTTCAGCTCTCCTCAGCCCTGTGGCCTCTTCTGTGCTAACTGCAAATCAACTCCTTGCTTCCTCTTTTTCTGCTGCTTCAGGCTTCCACAGCAGCAGTGTTCAGCCCGCCCTCAAGATTCTGCTTCTTGCTTTATCTTTCTCCCATTCCCGTCACCTGTTTCTCCTTATCCTTTCCACTCTCCCTGCCTCAGACCCCTTAGGTCTGGTCTGCATGACACGGTTAGGTCAACACAAAACAGCTTACACTGACCTAGCTGTGGATGTATTTACACTTCAATTTTTCTCCCACCAACATAAGTGCCCCACTATATCAATTTAACAATACTCCCCTCGCCCACCACCCCGAGCAGCATAAAGTCAGGGTCGACGTAGTGAAAGTGTAGATACTATTACTTATGTTTACTACTACTGGTCTGCAGGAGCCATCCCACAATACCCCACACTGGTCACCACTCCACTGCCCAGGGGTCAGGTGGACAGGAAGCCGCTCCTCTCTTGTAAAGCCTCGCAATTTTTTTGAAATTCCTTCTGATTGCCCAGCTTGGCAAGCACACCTAGAAGCTTTCTATTGTTGGGTGTAACTGCCCAGATGACCATGCCAGCCATACATGGCAGACAGGGCCGGCTTTAGGGCAATTCATCCGATTCCCCCGAATTGGGCCTTGCGCCCCTAAGAGGGCCCCAAGCCTCTAAGAGGGCCCCGCAACATCCCTAAGGATCCTACACCAATGTGCCGCCGAAGGCACCGGCAGCAATAGAGCTGCCGCCGAAGTCCTGCCACTGTCTTCGGCGGCAGCTCTTTCGAATCGGGCCCCGCAGTGCCTAAAGTCAGCCCTGATGGCAGATATACTCCTGCCTGGCATACACAGGAGAGTATTGGATTTCCTGGGCCTGTGGGCAGCAGAGACTGTGCAGGCACAGCTCCAATCCAGCAATAGAAACATGGACATCTATGAGTAGATTGCTTGGGGGATGAGAAGGCCTTCAACAAGGACCAGCAGCAGTTCTGCTTGAAAGCCAAGGAGCTGCAGCAGGCATACCAGAAGGCCAGGGAGGCAAACAATCGATCTGGTGCTGAGTTGCAGCTCTACTGCTTTTACAAAGAGCTGCAAGCCATCCTCAGTGGAGACCCCTAACCCCTCCCCCAGAGCACTGTGGATACTTCCGAGGAACCCGAGTCACAGACCCCTGATGTGAACAGTGAGGAGGAGGAGTATGGGGGACAGGCAACCGGGGGATCCAGCTGTGCAGTGAGGCAGGACATGTTTTTGAATCCACTGCAGTCCAGCCAGTCGAGTGGAACAACCAAGAGAGGTAGAGTTGCTGTCTGCTTTTCATTCCCCTCTAAAGTTAGGCAGAGGGAGCCATGCAGAGCAGTGTTGCATATGTGCACTGGGATGTCCCATGATTCCTCCACAGAGATCTTAATTACACTTTCCTGGAGGTATTATGCAATTCTCTGCTGAAGGTTTCTGGAGAGGGCTGCCTTATTTCTTACACCACGGTAGGACACTTTCCGATGCCAGTCAACAATTACTTTAGCAGGCACTATTGCGGTACACAGACTAGCAGCATATGGGCCTGGGTGGCACGGGGACACCAGCAGCAGCTGTGCTCTCTGTGCCACCGTTACCCGCAGGAGTGAGATAGCTAAAATCACCACCACCTATGGAAAATGATGCCACTATTCAGTGCCATTGCCCTGTACTACTAGAATCATCCCTGTGACGTATTTCCTGCCGGGGAGGCTCTAGCTTTTTTGCCGCCCCAAGCATGGCAGGCAGGCTGCCTTCGGCGGCGCGCCTGCGGGAGGTCCCCAGTCCCGCGGATTTGGCGGCATGCCTGCGGGACGTCCGCTGGTCCCGCGGCTTCAGCATACCCAGCGCCGAATTGCCACCGAATCAACGGGACCGGCGGACCTCCCGCAGGCATGCCGCCGAAGGCTGCCTGACTGCCACCCTCACAGGGACCGGCAGGGCGCCCTCCCATGGCTTGCCGCCCCAGGCATGCGCTTGGAGCACTGGTGCCTGGAGCCACCGCTGTTTCCTGCTGATTCTACCCCCCACTCCTCAAGGCCATAGTGCACAGCACCAGCCATGGTGAGTATCAGTCCCAAGAAGAAATATGAATTTGGTGCTTACAACTTTAGGGGAGCAAGGGGAGTGAACTCAGCATCCTAAGTTTTGATTTCCATCATAAATATACTGACAATGGTACCTCTGTGTGCTGTATCTGCAGCTGCTGCCATTGCGGCCTTCAGGATCTCCCGCCCCACACCCCTAGAACATCTAAGCCAGATAAGGAGCAGAAAGAAGAGGACTCGGGATGTCATGTTCCAGGAGATCTTGCAAGCCTGTGCTACATCAAAGAATGAGACCAGGGTCTTGCAGACAACATGGAGAAGGAAAGAATGCAGAGGAGAAAGGCCCAGGAGTCTAAGCAGGAAAATGAGAGAGGAGAGAGAGATGCACAAGGACATAATGGGGCTCCTCAGGCAGCAAACAGATGCTATTGACTCTAGTAGACCTGCAGGATCAACTATCCTGTGCTCACCTCCCTCTACATCCCATAGAGAACTCAATATTGGAACTTCCCTATATCCACCTCAACATTCCACATGGCATCAGGGGTTGCTGCACTATCCCGATCACTCCACCCCAGGTGACATTAAAGACAATCATAGTAACACATACACTCATCTGTGAAAGCCACTGTTGGAAATGGAAATGTGTGTTCTTTCCCCTTCATAAATTCTGTTCCCTTAATTCATTAAGTTTTAAATGGTTTTTAAATAGCCTGGTTCATCTTACAGAATAAAAATCTTTTTTTTTTTTTGGTTCAAGATTAATCTTTTATTAGTTTACAACATGTGCTGTCTGGTGCTGAGCTGGTCTGATACACACCAGTTTCCTGTTACTTCATTTTGTCACAGAACCCATAACATCATTCACAGACAATATTAATAGGTGCTTTGACAATGTTATATTCCTACATACACAGCAATCATTACAAGATTCATTCCAGGCTGCAAAAGAGAAAGGCCAGGCAGAGCACATTACAGCAACACACACTATTCTGGCTCACTATTAAAACGGTCTTTCAAAGCCTCCCTGAGCTGCACAGTTCCCCGTTGAGCTCTTCTTATAGCCCTTTTATCTGGCTGTTCAAATTCAGCAGACAGCCATTCCACCTCCACCCTCCACTCCAGCGGAAACTTTTCCCCCTTTGCTTCACAGATATTTCACAGACACAGCAGGCAGCTATAACCATTGGGATGTTTTTTTCTCACTGAGATCCAATCTTGTAAGTAAACAATGCCAGCGACTCTTCAAATGGCCAAAGGCACATCTCACTGTCATTCTGCACCTGCTGAGTCTGTAGTTGAAGCGCTTCTTGGTGCTGTCGAGGTGGCCAGTGTACAGCTTCATAAGCCATGGGAACGAGGGGTAGGCTGGGTCTCCCAGGATCACTACTGGCATTTCAACATTCCCAATGCTAATCCACCAGTATGGAAAGGAAGTCCTTAATTTTAGCTTTCTGAACAGTCCTGTGTTCCTAAAAATGTGCACATCATGCACCTTCCCTGACCAGCCCACACTGACATCGGTAAATCGCCCTTGGTGATCCGCCAGCACTTGCATTACCATAGAAAAGTAGCTCTTTATGTTGATTTACTCTGTGTCCAGGTGTTCTGCTGCTAAAATAGGGATGTGTGTGCCATCTATCACCCCACTGCAGTTTGGGAACCCCATTGCTGCAAAACTATCCACTATGTTCTGCACACTGCCCATTATCACAGTCCTGTGTAGCCAGAAGTGATTAATGGCCCTGCACAGTTGTATGACAACATCCCCTGCAGTGGATTGCCTGACTCCAAAATAATTCTGACTGGTAGCAATCTGGCATTGCAAGTTTCCACAGTGCAATCACCACTTGCTTCTCAGCTGTCAGTGCGGCTCTCATTTTGGTATTCCTGCGCTGGAGGACTGGGGAAGAGTTTGGGACACAGATCCAGGAACATGGCCTTGTATATCTAAATGTTCTGCAGCTGCTGCTCCTCATCCTAAACCTGTGTGACAATGCAATCCCACCAGTTTCTTAGGCCCCAAACTGCCCCATGAATGCCACCAACAACCTTGAATTGTTTCTTTCTATGCCCCACAGCAAGCTAGCCTCCAAAGAATCATCATGTTCCCTGCGACTCCTCTTGTGGCTCTGCAGGATCAGGTGCCCTGTTGTCATAGGTTTCACCCACACTCTGAACTTTATGGTACAGATGTGGGGACCTGCATGAGAACCCCTAAGCTTAATTACCAGCTTAGATCAGTATGCTGCCATATCATTTAAACAAACGTTTATGAGTCATTTGGGAACTCTGTCTTCCCCACAAAATATCTCCCTCCCACGTACTATAATCCTTCCCTGGGTAGCCTTGAGAGACTTCTCCACCAATTTCCTGGTGAACACCGATCCAAACCCCTTGGATCTTAAGACAAGGAAAAATCAGTCAGGTTCTTAAAAAGAAGACTTTTAATTAAGGAAAAGGGGTGAAAGGAATACATCTGTGAGATTAGCATGTAAGCTACTCTCACAGACAACAGATTCAAAACACAGAGGATGTTCCCCTGGACAAAACCTTAGTTACACAAAAGAAAACCCAATTTGATTATCCCTCTAATGCAAAAAGACAAAGTCACAAAAGGAAATAAACATAAGCTAATTCATTCCTTCTCTAATACTCACTACCCTGGTTGATTCCTGGATCTTTTCACTCCGGCACAGAACTTAATGACTGAACAAAAGAATAACTTCCCTACTTCCTCTTGAAACAACTTGTCCCCCCATTGGTTCCTCTGGTCAGGTGTCAGCTAGGCTATGTGAACTTCTTAACCCTTTACAGGTAAAAGAGGAATTAACCCTTAACTATCTATTTTTGACCCCTATGCTTGCAATGATCATGACAATAGTGCAGAATTGTGCAGGCTCCATGTTTCTGTCAGAGATGGCTGACAGCAAGGATGGATGTGCGGGTTTGTAGGACTTTGAAAAGAAAGGTGCAAGATATTATGGGCTGCAGATGAAATTATGAGACGGAGAACACTGTATTAAGGGAAATCGACCCCTTGCTCCCAGTCATTTGGGACTCATTTCAGCCCTATTAGACAATGCAAAAACTTCCCAAAACACACTGCACTGGATGGTGGCGAGTTGTACAGTGGGATACCTACCCACGGTGCACTGAACTCTGCATCGATACAAGTGCTCCTGGTGAGAAAGTGCACCGCTGACACAAGTTGCGTAGTGTGCACATGCGATATAACAACCATGGCAGCTGGATGCCAACGTAACTTTGATCAACATAAGTTTGTAGTGTAGACATGGCCTTAGGCTCTTCACTCCAGTCTTGCCTCTTATTCTTTCCCTTCCCACAAGTCTTGTATTTCATCCCCACTCTTTTCCTTCAGACAACCCACCCACCAATACCCTCCCCCACCAGTCTGCCCCCATCACCTTTGCTACCAGATTGGCAGAAACAAAGAGCCAGCCTTGCAAGAAGAGAAGTGGACAGAACACATTGCCTGAAAGTTCCTAAATGCCCCTCACTATCAACAATAGAGGGGACAGTTGTTTGGGCTGTAAGTAAATTTAAACAACATATTGGCCTTATTGTCAATGTTATTGCCAATGTATTACACATACAAACAAGAATTTAATGGAAGGAAAGATGGCAGGATTTGGAAATTATGGCAACTATTTTGTTTCCTCATTGTTAACTTCTTGTCTGATGATTCACCAAAGTCTGTGAATTATTTTGAGTAGGGTGTAGACTGTTAGAGAAATATTTTAATAGGTCATCATCTTAGAGAAGAAGCCTGGCTAGAAATATTACCAGCCTGAATTCCTGTGAATCACTGGCTGCAACACAACAATTCAGCTAGAGGCTTTATATCAACTAAAGCAAAATAACTGAGGAATTGGAATTTGTAGGAAAGAGTATAGCCAATTACAGCCATGTTTTTATATATACACAAGAGCTTTAGCCATTTAGTCCTACTGCAAAGCAGATTCTTTTCAAAGTGACAAAAAGGAAGTACCATTCAACAGAGTTGCAACATATCAAAGCATCATAATCATGATGTCTCATTGTTTTAAAGATATGTAATATTGAATAATTTAAATAATTTATTTGAAGTTGAACTCTGTGGCCTAAATCCAGATTGATCAAGATGAATGATTGTTGCTGATTATTTGTTCCACTCTCAGTATGTTGAGCTCTGCTAATATCTTAAGGAGGGATTTTTCAAAAGCACTCCCTATTGGCCAAACTCTGCTGCCCATTGAAGTCGACATTTTACCATTATCTGCAATGCGAACAAAGCTGAATCCTTTTGAAAATCTTACCCTAGATAGCTAGGTAGAGAGGGGTTATGAGTAGGGTTACCATATTTCAGGTTCCAAAAAGAGGACACTGCCGGGGGGACGAGTGTGTGTAGAGGGAGGGGTTTTGGGCAGTGCTGGAGGGGTGTGTGTATACTAGAAGGAGTACCTGGGGGGTGCTGAAGGGGGTACCTGGGGCCTTACTCTTGAGGTGAGGGGCAGCATCGCTCCCTGTCATGGTGCCAGGTGCAAGCCCAGGCCACAGCAACAGCCGTTAGTCAGTACCTTCCTGCAGGACGTAGGGTAACCACCTGTCCTGAATTGGTGGGTCAGTGCCAAAACACAGAGTTCAAGTCCCAGGCTGAATTACTCCAGGACAGCATTTGTCTCAGAATCCCTGTGGTGCTGTTCTGCACCTGCCCGAGGCTCAGTGGCAGTGCCAGCCTCTTCCTGGTGGAGTATAGCCCAGGCCACTGTGGGGAGCCCCAGAATCCTGGCCCCTTCACCTGCCCTGGGCAGTGCTCCCTGGAGGGCAGGGCCACAGTCTGCTCTTGGGCACCCCAGGCCCCCTCCTAGGGAAGATGAAGGGTCCAGTTGCCCAAGCTCCCTGGGCAGCTGTTACCATGGCCCAGCTCTGGCTTCTGGCCCGGCCAGGGGGCAGGACCTCAGGGGGAAGAGGAGGAGCAGGGGCGAGGCCTCAGTGAGAAGCACTCCTGCGTGTGTCCCACTTTGGCCTTTTGAAAAGATGGTCTTTCTAGCAGGACCCTCTCCCAGGGCTGGGAGTCAGGCCTGGGTGGGCAGGATCCGGGAGCTGTGGCTGAAGGGGAGGGACCAATTGGGAATTGACCAATCAGAGCTCTTTCTGAGCTACAGCATCTGCTCTGCAAAAATCCAGAACAATTCCTGTTATTTGAAAAAATCCACCAGGACAGAGGATCAAAAAAGAGGCAACGTCCTGGAAAACCAGGACGAATGGTAATCCTACTGTGAGCCTATGGGAGGAGTACTGTAATGGCTTACACTTGGTTTGCAGCAAAGTATATTTTTGGTCTATAAGTATTGAAGGAGAGTGCATAGGGTGAATATTAAATATACATATCTAATAGAGTTAATGAGTTATTGAATGACTCAACGCATTCAGCCAGCAAATTGAACTGAAAATCAACCGCAATAAGACAGATATCATGACCTTTAATATTGCCTCACCATCACCAGTACAGATCGAGGATTATGTTCTCACCATGTAGAAATATTCACATACTTGGGCAGCACCATCAGCCAGGACCGTGGGACAAGCCAGGACAACCAGAACAAAATCAATAAAGACAGGAACACCTTCAGGAGCTTAAATACAGTCTGGAAATCATCAAAATACAACAACAAAACCAAACTCAAGATTTATCAGAGCTGCATACTTTCAACACTACTTTATAGTGCAGAATGCTGGGGAATGAAAAAGTCTGACATGTGCAAACTGTCTTCATTCCATACCACCTGCCTCAGAAAAATCCTCCGTATCTTTTGGCCTAGAACAATCTCAAACCAAGATCTATTGACTCAGTGCAGCCAAGAGGATCTGAGCACCACCATTGCCACGAGGCGCTGGAGATGGATCAGTCATGTGCTTCAGATGGAAACTGATTCTATCACTACAGTAGCAATAGGATGGACACTGAAGGCAAGCGAAAACGAGGCTGCCCGAAAACAACATAGTGAAGAGCTGTGGAAGCCAAGCTTAAAAACCTGGGGCACAGCTGGGGAACAATTGAAAGACTTGCCAGAAACAGACAGGAGTGGAGAAGCTTTGTCACTGCCCTAAACACCAGAGGTGTAATAGGAACATAATGATGATGAATAGTGTTAACAAGTTCCTGAGCGTTGGTTGCATGCACCAAAGATAGCCCGAATTACTGATATTAGCTAAATATGATTTCATTTGTGGGTTGATATTGTGTTCTAGACCATTCACAGAATCTCTTGTTGACTAATATAAGGTGATAAGTGAGTGAGACATTATTATGTATGCAACATTATCCTGTCTCAAGAGCCATGCTAAAAGCATCTAACTTCCATTTCTCCATTCATAACCTTGGTTTTAGGCTTTAAAAATGTATTGCAGAAATTTAGTTTCCAACGGTATATCTACACTGCAATAAAAGATCTGCAGCACAGCCCCAGCTGGCCCAGATCAGCTGACTCAGACTGCAGGCCTATGAAAATGCAGCTTAGGGCTGGAGCCTGGGCTCTGAGACTATGTCTGCACAGGGATAAAAGACCTGCAGCTGACCCATGTCAGCTGACTTGAGCTGGTGGGGCTTGGGTGCTGAAAAATCACTGTATAGGCATTCGAGCTTGGGCTGGAACCTGAGCTCTGGGACCCATGAGGGTTGAAGGTCCCAGAACGTGGGCTACAGCCCGAGTCTGTACAGTGATTTGTAGCCCCATAGTCTGAGCACCGTGAGGCTGGGCCAGCCATGACCATGACAGAGGTCTTTTATCCCTAAGCAGATGTACCCTGATATTCTGTGAGGGAGAATGTCTTTCAGAGCCAATGCTGCAGCCTAAGCCCAAACATCTACACTACTATTTTAATCCTGCATTCTGAGCCCTCCAAACCCAAGTCAGCTGACCCGGGCTCTGAGACTCAGTGCTGCAGGTGTTTTATCACAGTGTAGACATACATCTCCAAAAATCTCAATCTCTGAGAGTGAGGGAAGGTAAACTTCAGTACAAAATCTAAGTCTTTGGGCAGTTTGTTTGTATTATATCCTAATATTCTGTATGGTTGCTTTGAAAAGTTTCCAGCTAAATGTCAAGGAAGGTTTTATGACTTATATAAAAATATAACTTGATATCAGAGTGAAAGAAATGCTTAAATTGAGGGGTTTTAAGGTGTGGGAGGGGGAGGGGAATTATAGCACCAAAACCTATCTTCTATGGAATAGGGGCTTTACATCTACTTTTATATATGACCAAACAGTGATCTGTGCTACCTCCTCTTCTGTATTCAGTATGTGTAAGTCTTCCTTCAATTTGGTGGGAATTAAAAAGAAATCTAGATGAGAAAGAGATTTAGTAGTCCAGGAGTGAATTGACAGTACCAGAATTGTTGAGTTAATAAGTTTAAAATACACTATAGATAGGAGGGCCTGTTTACTGTGTCATATACTTAAGAATCTTGTTTCTTCTCCTTGTTGGAAGGGTTCTATGGAACAGTTTAGGAAGCAGGTGAAGTTACCACTGATTACATCCCATTAGTTTTAAAAAGACATATGCAAGAAATAGGAGTGGATGATGTGAGTGGAAATCTGCCAGAATCCAACTGTGGGACACAATGTGTAAGCAGGGCTGGCTCCAGGCACCAGCCCAGCAAGCAGGTGCTTGGGGCGGCCAATGGAGAGGGACGGCATGTCCGGCTTTCAGCGGCAATTTGGCGGCGGGTCCCTCACTCCCTCTTGGAGCGAAGGACCAGCCGCCAAATTGCCGCCGAAGACTGAAGCTGCCGCCGAAGTACCGGAGATCGCGATCGTGGCTTTTTTTTTTCTATTTTTTTTGCTGCTTGGGGCGGCAAAAACCCTGCAGCCGGCCCTGTGTGCAAGACAGCCCCAGATTGGGGGACACAAAAATTATTCATGTCAGAAACTGAAAATGCTGTGGGGCTCATTCAAATTGAATGAAAATGTATATTCAACAAGCACAGTGAGGGAATAGCAAATTCGGATGGAATATAGTTAACTATGGAGCTAAAAAGAGTGACCTTTTTTAAAATGAAGTATATTTGAGAGGTGTGACTAGCAGCATATTGCAGAGTTTAGTGAATCACACTTAGGCCTGGTCTACACTACGACTTTAATTCGGATTTAGCTGCGTTAATCCGAATTAACCCTTCACCCGTCCACACTACAGAGCCAGTTAATTCGAATTAAAGGGCACTTAAAATCGATTTCTGTACTCCACCTCGACGAGTGGAGTAGAGCCTAAATCGATTTTGTTAATTCGAATTAGGGTTAGTGTGGCCGCACACCACCGAATTACTGTGTTTAAATTAATGGGGTAGTGTGGCCGCACACCACCGAATTAATGTGGTTAAAAACCGAATTAAGGTGCTTAGTGTGGCCGCGCACAATCGAATTTATACAACCTGTTTCCCAAATTCGAATTATCTAAATTCGGATTAATCCTGTAGTGTAGACATACCCTTAGCTCTTTAGTGGTCCACCCCAGGGTTTCCTGTTGTGAACAAGTTATTTCTGCTTTGCTGACATTCCACAAAATGGTATCACTGTAAGGGAAAGGAGAATCAGGTCTTAGTTTTTTTACATCACTTTGTTTGCTTGCACATAAACATGCGGACTTCCCAGGCAAATGATATAGTCAGAAAACATACTTTACTGATATACTCAGTATGTTAAAAAAAATTACATCACAATTGTCATTAAGCATTTCTTTAGCATAACTCCCATATATTCAGATAAACAGATCATAGAATGCTATCTGTAATCCAACTGGCGACTTCCAATAAGGATGAGCTTTTTTACAATTATGAGCTTTTTACAATTATAGAAATATGATCCTTTCATTGACACTGGAAAATCGGCAGAAGCATTTTTTTCCAAAATATTCTCCACACTGAGACCTTTACACTCTCTCTCTCTCTCTCATTGTAAAGGGCACTTCCAGTAGCCCCCATCAGTCTTATGTTATTGCTTCTGGATCAGTTTCCAGATCCTCCATTTTTCATTAACTTCTGCTTCTCAGATTCTCCTGATAGCTCAGATTTTTATGAAACTGCAGCATTAGCTGATCCCAATGCCTTTTTTTCTAATATTGATCTTGTTGCAGTAGTAGAATACTTGAGTCTTACATCATTTTAAATCCATCTTCCCCCACCACCCACATACACTGTAGCTATACAGCCAGAACATAATAATATTTCCAGGTACTGATTTCAAGGCTTTGAAAATCTCTTTACAGATTTTATATTTTCGATGTGTTTTCCAGTATTTCAGATATTGTCACACAATGCTAATATGGAGGGAACTGGTATATAATAGGAAACTATTTCTTAAAACTTCTTTCCCACTGCTAAAAAGATATCCTAAAATATAGTAATTCAAACAGGGTAACATACATATATAATACTGGTCGTTGAACAAAGTTAGGGATTTTTCCCCCCTTTACAGTAGCTCATTCAGCTGCAGAATATTTTAAAGAAATAACTAATTTATTTCCAAAGCAGCAAAACAAATTTTAGTGTAAAATGCATAAATGATACAATAATTAGAATGTCACTACCAACTCCTGAGTACTTAATGAAATCCAATTCATACTGAATTAGGCCCACTTAAAGTAAGAATCAGATCCCTAATCATCCAGAGTACCTTTGTCTGACATCTGAATTTTAAAAGAAAAATAAACCACTTTTTCCTCTAACTGTAAAGTCCACTTTATTCTTAAAAATCAGAGTAAGTTAGCATAATACATAAAGTGAGGATGGGGTGCTAATAAAAAAAAAAAGAAAGAAAAAGATGGCCACCTTCCGGGCAAGCCTACTTGCTAGGGATTATTGGTGAAAAACAAATCAAACTAGTGCCTTCTGGAGGGCATTGCTGGAACCAACCAGTCTATTCTCATCTATCAGAGGAGCATAGGAATTGCCATGGTATACCATACTAAATTGGTGTGTTGACAGTGGTCAAGACTGGTTTCTTCAGAGGAAGATCTAAGCCTTTGTAGTGCCTGATCTAATGTAATACTATATTATGAAAGGAAATTTCTTATTGAGTTGGTATATTATACCAGCTAGTCATTATTTTATGCCCTATCTTGTAACTTATGCCCTCCAATGAAAATTAGTAGTTTTTATAATTTTTTTTTTACTAACCTGTGTAGCTGCATTTTTTGTCCTTAGTCATTTAAATGTAGAATCTTTCTTTGACTCTTACTAAGATATTTCACTCAGTTATACCCTGCATCACTGATATCTATGGGGTAATAGTAAGCAGTAATGTTTAATGGTTAGTTCAATGGACTGGGCGACCTAGTTTAGGACTGGGTTTTATTCCTAACCTGACACTAGATCCTTATATGACTGAAGGTGAAACACTTAATCTCTCTGTGCCTCCGTTTCCTAATCAAGAACATTGGGATACTACTACTTACCCATGTTTGCTAAACATTTTGAGATACTCAGATTAAAGGCATAACAGAGTATAAATTAATAATTATATATTGAAGAAAAGGTATTTTAAATTTTATTCTTGCATAATAAAATGGCAGCACATTGTTTGTGTTCCTTCTATCTGCTGTTATGTTATCTAATCTCTTCTCACATGCAATCTTCGTAACCAACACACCAATACTTCTATAGTTCTTATGACTGTAGTAGTAGAGTGCTCCTCAACATTGCTGTGATTTAGGAAACTACTAGCCTCATTTTACACATAGAGAACTTGAAGCACAGAATAAATTAAATGACTTGCCCAAAGTCACACAGGAAGTCTCATGTTGAGGCAGGGATTGTGCATTGGCTATGGACGCTTGGAACTCTAAGCTAAGAAACTGCTCCTTTAGTTCTTGATTCCTCTTGCATTCAGAGAAGCAGGACTTTGTACCTTCCTTGTAAATCAACAAGATTTCATCAAATACTAGATGCCATGAATTTCTGCTTCCAACTGGAACATCCCCAAGGTACCCATCTTTGACTAGCCACTTGGATCTAAAAGCGGCAACAGTATTTAAACATGCGTCTGACAAAGTGGGTATTCGCTCCAATACATCTGTTAGTCTATAAGGTGCCACAGGACTCTTTGTTGCTTTTTACAGATCCAAACTAACACGGCTACCCCTCTGATACTATTTAAAAAACATCAACACATACACAACTCGAAGCACAAAGTGTTGTCATGCACAGACACTTGGGGAAAGGACGGGTCATGGTTGGAAAAATATCCTATCAGTTGTTGTAAGTCACTGTATTTAGATGAAATAATTTATGTAACAAAAGACATTCATATTTTCAGAGGCTCTATAGCACTGCAGTTCACATGAATATCCTAGTTCTAAACAAAATAGTGCAACTGTTCCAATGCCGCATTTGCTGCCTTCTATTGTGCATGTAAAGTAGGAGTTCAGCCCCTATGTTTTTGTATGAAAATCAAAGGATATCTGCCCCAAATTTTCACCATATAATCTGAGTAAAGCTTGAATTTTCTGGGGAGTTTCAAATAAATCTGTTATCTAATTTGAGTTGTAGTCAGTTACAACTTAAAGTTAAAAAAAGTTCATATTTTAAGTCTTGTGATTTTCTTTTTTTGTGCCTTTCTAGCTTCAACAAACTACCCAAGTAGAAAATCAAACGTTTCTTCACAAGGTAGGATTATTTTGGTATTGGTTAATTATTTTGTTATTTAGCAGTATTCATTTTAAGTGAATCCTTATGTGCCATGGTTAACTGACAGGGTATGGAATGTATATCAGCTACATTTGGTCTCCAGCACGGTATGGGGAAGCCTTTATGAACACTTTAGGAGAGTAATACACCAAGCCTTTTGACACGTGCCCCAAGGAATGTTCCCTACATCCAAAACTGGGAGCTAACTTGTTGCATGGGGAATGTACTTAGCTAGTTTAGAGGAAATGCAAAACTTTCTCTTCATGATCATAAAGATTACAGTCAGTCCTATCACCATGTTTGCAATCTTCTTTCACTTGGATTTGTTTTTAACCTCCAAATATTTCAAAGGAAATCAACAGCATAAACAGCTGGTTAATGACTGTATCCTCTATTCTCCTTTCCATCTAGCTAAAGTAAACCTTGTAATTATGTTGCATTATACTCATTTATGTAGTGCCCTTGATGCAGAGCACAGGGGAGAAGTAATAGAAGGACAGAGGAGTAAAAATAATCAACAATACAAATAAGTAAACTCCTCATAGTTCTGATTCAGACAAAACATTGCTCTTCAAAGAAGAAACAGAAAATTGTAGCATTAAAAAGAGCATAATTCTTATTTTGTGGCATCTCTATTACTGGAGGTCTGAAACCATGGTAGCCAATTCTTTATGATCTTCTGCTCATCCATCCAGGATACAACACTGTCCGTCCAAGATCTTTTTCTGCCTCATGTTCCTCTGGCATCAACTGTCACTTCCAGTGTCAGTAAACACATATTGCCCATTGAACATCTTAAAATATGCCCTGCAAATAGAATTTCTCTGTTCTCTGAATACATCGGAGATCTTCTGACTAATTTGAATAAATTCAAGTCAGCAAAGCCAGATGCTATTCACCCCAGAGTGCTGAAGAAATCTCAGAGCCACTGGCAATAATATTTACAAACTCATGTATGACAGGAGAGGTCCTGGAAGACAGGAAAAAGACTAACGTAGCACCCATCTTTAAAAAGGAGGAGCTGGGGAAACTATAGACCCGTCAGCTTGACTCCGATAGCGGGGAAGCTACTAGAACAATGTATAAAATGTTCTATTTGTGAATACCTAGAAGATGAAGGGGTGATCACTAGCAGTCAGCATGGATTTACTAAGAACAAATCAAGCCAAACCAGCTTGATTTCTTTCTTTGACAAGATAAATAGTTTGGTGAATAGGGGGACTGCAGTGGACATAAACCAGATATCAGCGAGGCTTTTGACACATTCCCACATGACAGTCTCATAAGTAAGTTGGAGAAATGCAGGTTCAGTGGATTGAGTGGATAAATAATTGATTAAATAATTGAAAACAAAGAGAAACTATTAATGGAATGATGTCTGATTGGAGGGCGGGCTCAAGTGGCTTCCACGGGGATCTGTTCTGGGTCTGGTGTTATTTAACATCTTTATTAATGACCTGGATGTAGGTAGAGAGAGCATACTGATCAAGTTTGCAGGTGACAGAAAGCTGGGGAGGAGAGGTTGCCAATACTTTGGAGGATAGAGCTAAAATTCAGAGGGATCTTAATAAACTGGAGAACTGGGCTATCAACAACAAAATGAAATTTAACAAAGACAAAGGTAAGGTGCTACACTTATGGAAGAAAAACCAAATACAGATTTTTGTCCCGTCTCACCAGATGTTTATTCTTCCAGAATGTCTTCCACTCTTGTATGCAGTATAGCTATAGGTGCGTCAATCCCAGGATATTAGAGAGACAAGGTGGATGAGATAATATCTTTTATTGGACCAACGTCTGTTGGTGAGAGAGACAAACTCTGTGTGGCTCGAAAGCTTATCTCTCTCACCAACAGACGTTGGTCCAATAAAAAGACATTACTTCACCCACCTTGTCTTTCACTTGTTATTCTGGTGCTGACTTTGGTATCCAATTTTCCATCTTCTCTAAGAGGTATAATATGGGGTTTTAAATTAAAAAAGAATAAGGGAAGGGTTTCAAAGATATGGAGATAGAAGGGGAAAGTAGGGTATTAAGAAGTGGCAAGAAAAAATGACAAGAAGATATACAAAAGGGGCAAACAGGGAGGTAGGAAGTAATACAAAAAGATAGGTTACTGTCTATTTTCAGAGTTCAGTTTCTAAGGCCTGGTCTACACTATGACTTTAATTCAGATTTAGCAGCGTTAAATCGAATTAACCCTGCACCCGTCCACACAACGAAGCCATTTATTTCGAAATAAAGGGCTCTTAAAATCGATTTCTGTACTCCTCCCCGACGAGCGGAGTAGCGCCAAAATCGATATTGTTATTTCGAATTAGGGTTAGTGTGGCCGCTATTCGATGGTATTGGCCTCCGGGAGCTGTCCCAGAGTGCACCATTGTGACCGCTCTGGACAGCAATCTGAACTCGGATGCACTGGCCAGGTAGACAGGAAAAGCCCCACGAACATTTGAATTTCATTTCCTGTTTGCCCAGCGTGGAGAGCACAGGTGACCACAGATAGCTCAGCTCATCAGCACAGGTAATCATGCAGGCCGATAATCGAAGAAGAGCACCAGCATGGACCGTACAGGAGGTACTGGATCTGATCGCTATATGGGGAGAGGATTCAGTGCTAGCAGAACTTCGTTCGAAAAGACGAAATGCCAAAACTTTTGAAAAAATCTCCAAGGGCATGATGGAGAGAGGCCACAACAGGGACTCAGATCAGTGCCGCGTGAAAGTCAAGGAGCTCAGACAAGCCTATCAAAAAACAAAGGAGGCAAACGGTCGCTCCGGGTCAGAGCCGCGGACATGCCGCTTCTACGCCAAGCTGCATGCAGTTCTAAGGGGGGCCGCCACCACTACCCCACCTCTGACCGTGGATTCCGAGGCGGGGATAATCTCATCAGCTACACCTGAGGATTCTGCGGATGGGGAAGAGGAGGAGGAGGAGGAGGAGGACGAGCTTGCGGAGAGCACCCAGCACTCCGTTCATCCCAACAGTCAGGATCTTTTTCTCAGCCTGACTGAAGTACCCTCCCAAGCCAGTATCTAAGACCATGACCCCATAGAAGGGACCTCAGGTGAGTTTACCTTTTAAAATATAAAACTTGTTTTAAAAGCAAGCGTTTTTTAATGATTACTTTGCCCTGAGGACTTGGGATGCATTCGCGGCCAGTACAGCTACTGGAAAAGTCTGTTAACGTGTCTGGGGATGGAGCGGAAATCCTCCAGGGACATCTCCATGAAGCTCTCCTGGAGGTACTCCAAAAGCCTTGCCACAAGGTTTCTGGGCAGTGCAGCCTTATTCCGTCCTCCATGGTAGGACACTTGACCGCGCCATGCTTGCAGCAAGTAATCTGGTATCATTGCCTGACAAAGCCTGGCAGCGTATGGTCCCGGTGTTTGCTGGCATTCAAGCAACATCCGTTCTTTATCTCGCTGTGTAATCCTCAGGAGAGTGATATCGCTCATGGTAACCTGGTTGAAATACGGGAATTTAATTAAGGGGACAGAGGTGGCCATTCCTACTGGGCTGTTTGCCTGTGGCTGAAAATAAATCCTTTCCTGCAGTTAGCCAAGCGCGGGGTGGGGTGGGGGGATTGGCCCTGAGCTTTTCGCGTTTGGCTAGCAGGGATCTTCCCTGTTACCAGCCACGCGGTGGGGGGAGGGGTACAGCGATCATCCCAGATAATTCATGGTGGGGGGGGGCGGAGGGGTTAGTTTGGTTTCTGCAGGGAATCTTCCTTGATACCTGCCATGCGGTGGGGGGAGTGATAAAGCGATCATCCCAGAGAATTGGATGGGGGGGTTAGTTTGTTTTCTGCTGCTGAAGGTTAACAGGAAAACCGCAGCAGTCAACGGGCTTTGCTTCGTATGTGGGAAAGGAGGGCGCAGAAGCCGAAAGACAATGGCTTACCATGGCTGCATGCAAGCTGAATGCTGTTGCCCGGACCTGCGTCTGTGATCTCTAACACCAAAGCCACAGGCACTCAATATTAAGATGGAAATTGCGACCTTGTACTGAAATCACGTGCTATGTAATGTGAATAGTGTTGTTCACCGTGAAAGAGTATAAGCATTGTTCTGTAAAATGTATCATTTTAAAAACTTCTCTCCTTTTTTTCAACCCTCCCTCCAGCAGCTGCAAATTTTTCAAGCCTCCCTCCTCCATCCCGAAGGCTATCTCAGATAAGGCGGCGTAGAAAGAGGACGCGAGACGAGATGTTCACGGAAATAATGGAATGCACCCGCAATGAAAGAGCTCATTTGAATGAGTGGAAGGACACAGTATCTAAATTTAGGAAAGATGCCAGTGAACGTGAGGTCATGAGGAATGCTCGAGATGAGAGGTGGCAGGCTGCAACACTGGGGCTGCTGCGTGATCAAACGGACATGCTCCGGCGTCTGGTGGAGCTTCAGGAACGGCAGCAGGATAACAGACTGCCGCTGCAGCCGCTGTATAATCTCCCTCCCCCCTCACCATGTTCCATATCCTCCTCACCCAGACGTGTAAGAACGCGGGGAGGGGGGGAGGCTCCGTGCACCCTTCCACTCCACCCCAGTGGACAGCCCAACCAAAAGGCTGTCATTATATTGAATTTTTTCAGTGGCCTTTTACTTCCCTCCTATCCTCCTCCCAAACCTCACCCAGATTACCTTGTCGATTCTCTCCCTATGTTTATAATCACTTAATAAAGAATACATGATTTTTAAACGATAGTGACTTTATTTCCTTTGAAAGCAAGCTGTGATCGAAGGGGGAAGGTGGGTTCCTTACAGAGAATGAGTCAATAAAGGGGATGGGTTTTCATGAAGGAGAAACAAACAAATTTCACACTGTAGCCTGGCCAGTCATGAAACTGGTTTTCAAAGCTTCTCTGATGCACAGCGCTTCCTGGTGTGCTCTTCTAATCACTCTGGTGTCTGGCTGCGCGTAATCAGCAGCCAGGCGATTTGCCTCAGCCTCCCACCCTGCCATAAAGGTCTCCCCCTTACTTTCACAGAGATTGTGGAGCACACAGCAAGCAGAAATAACAATGGGGATATTGGTTTGGCTGAGGTCTGAGCGAGTCAGTAGCGATCGCCAGCGACCTTTTAAACGGCCAAATGCACATTCTACCACCATTCTGCACTTGCTCAGCCTGTAGTTGAACAGCTCCTGACTCCTGTCCAGGCTGCCTGTGTATGGCTTCATGAGCCATGGCATTAAGGGGTAGGCTGGGTCACCAAGAATAACTATTGGCATTTCAACATCCCCAACGGTTATTTTCTGGTCCGGGAAGTAAGTCCCTTGCTGCAGCCGTTTAAACAGAGTAGTGTTCCTGAAGACGCGAGCGTCATGAACCCTTCCCGGCCAGTCCACGTTGATGTTGGTGAAACATCCCTTGTGATCCACACGTGCTTGCAGCACCATTGAAAAGTACCCCTTGCAGTTTATGTACTGGGTACCCTGGTGCTCCGGTGCCAAGATAGGGATGTGGGTTCCATCTATCGCCCCACCACAGTTAGGGAATCCCATTGCAGCAAAGCCATCCACTATGACCTGCACATTTCCCAGAGTCACTACCTTTGGTAGCAGCAGCTCAGTGATTGCTTTGGCTACTTGCATCACAGCAGCCCCCACAGTAGATTTGCCCACTCCAAATTGATTCCCGACTGACCGGTAGCTGTCTGGCGTTGCAAGCTTCCACAGGGCTATCGCCACTCGCTTCTCAACTGTGAGGGCTGCTCTCATCTTGGTATTCTGGCTCTTCAGGGCAGGGGAATGCAAGTCACAAAGTTCCATGAAAGTGCCCTTACGCATGCGAAAGTTTCGCAGCCACTGGGAATCGTCCCACACCTGCAACACTATGCAGTCTCACCAGTCTGTGCTTGTTTCCCGGGCCCAGAATCGGCGTTCCACGGCTATAACCTGCCCCATTAACAGCATGATCTCCAAATCACCGTGTCCCACGGTTCGATAGAATTCCATGTCCATATCCTCATCACTCTCGCCGCCGTGCTGCCGTAGCCTACTCCTTGCCGCCTGGTTTTTCAGGTTCTGGTTCAGCATAAACTGCACGATAACGCGCGAGGTGTTTACAATGTTCATGACTGCTGTCTTGAGCTGAGCGGGCTCCATGCTTGCCGTGGTATGGCGTCTGCACTGTTCACCCAGGAAAAAGGCGCGAAACGGTTGTCTGCCGTTGCTTCCCTGGAGAGCGGGGAGGATATACCCAGAACCACCCGCGACAATGTTTTTGGTCCCATCAGGCATTGGGATCTCAACCCAGAATTCCAATGGGCGGAGGAGACTGCAGGAACTATGGGATAGCTATGGGATAGCTACCCACAGTGCAATGCTCCAGAAATCAACGCTAGCCCTGGTACATGGATGCACACCACCGAATTAATGTGCTTAGTGTGGCCGCATACATTTGACTTTATACAATCTGTTTCCAAAATTCGAATTATATAAATTCGGATTAATCCCGTAGTGTAGACATACCCTTAGTAAGCATGCACCCTGCAAACCATAAATAATTGTTCATAAAATGGAACAAAAACATGATGTAGTCATCAAGTTCATTGCACATTAAAATATTAGTCTGCATGTGATTCTGATAGGTTTCTAGGTGAAGTTTGAGGAGCTGTTTTTATCTATTGATCCTTAAATAGTTTGGTACCTAGTTATCCGAGGTGAGAGTTGGCCTCTCTCCACATATAGCATCACTATCCTCGTGATCACAGGGGCTGATCATGTTATCAGACTCCCAAGTTGAAAATGGAAAGAGTCAATGTTTTGTTTAAGCAGTGCTTGACTGTGAAATTTCATTCATCGGAGCCTGGAGTTGTTGACCTTCAGAGCATGCTGCAAAGCTCATCTATTTTTTTTTCCAGGTTTTTTCCTCGTATGGTGATTTGACAGATTTGGGCTGGTTGGTGGAGGAAGAGATAGGGATTGTGTGGGGCAGGACAGATAAATCTATGTATTGTGTTTTTGTTGTAACAGAGCCTTGGTTAGAATGGAGCTTTATAAACAATAGTACAGAAGTATATCAAAATAAATAAAAAACTGAATACTATTGTATATCCATGGCTTCAATATATATTTTCTAATGAAGCCACTGTGTGATATTTGTGTTCTACTGCAAAACACCAGATCTTGATCTTCTGATTTATTAGAATGGAAGAATCATTACCGCTAAGATATCAGGATACCCAACAAACTGGAACAGAAAGGAAAAAAAAGGAGTTTTCAAGAACGGAAATGTCATGGAAGTCAATAAGGATTGATCCTGTAAGTTAGCTACATTCTACTTTCTTTCATTCAAGGATGAAGATGGCATGGGATACTCACAATGGGAAACATAGTTGGTAGTCTGTCAGAGTAAATGACTTCTCACCGCTTCTTCTGATACCTTAGGCTTCCCCAGTTCAGGCGTCAAAAGGATTCAGTCAGCCATAATTCTGTCTGAAAATGTTTAATCTGCTGTTGTTACTATTAGTGGTAAGAAAACCATAACTAAGATAGGGGAGAATGAAAAAAATAGATAAAAAATTATTTTGTCCATTTATTAGCACTTTGTGTGTAGCCAATTTCACCGTTTCCCCCAAAGAGAGCGTCAGTTTCCTCTGTTGTTCCTATGAGTATTATACAACAGAAGAAAAAAAAACGTTCATAAAAATAGAATGTCTTATTGTAAAATCACAAAAATTGGAAGAGAGGCTTAGAGAAAGTTATAGTATCTATAAGTACTTTTCACTTTTTTTTAGTTGATTAGATTTCAAGTTGCTAAGTGTGATCCAGGGACCTCTTGTTGCCAACTGGTAGAGGGCATATGGGGTGCATAAAAGTTACAGGCATCACCTGGGTCTAGTATTTACATTCTAGTTCACCAAAGAATGTCATAGAAGGTCTCTAATTTAAGTCTGTGTCATATTAGTCCTCTTAATTGTTGTGAAATGTAGGTATAGATGATATTTCAGGAGCTATGTATCTGTACAAAATTATGTTCTTAAACATGTATGTGACATGCCCTAGAAGGGTTCCATCAGACAGGAGGTAAGAAACATCTATTTCTCTGGCTACATGAAAATGAAGTACTGTAAAAGCTTTTCAGTGGAAGCCCATTTACATACTGACTTAAATGCTAATATTGGGATGTGAAATCAACATCAAAGAAGCACACAGAAAAAAAAAAGCCTAGGGGAGCTTATCCTGTTTGCAAACTAAAACAATGGGGTAGGGAACTATTTCTAGAGATGAACCCTAGTTATTCCTTCCATCTGTAGGACAAACTGCCAGCAAGCTTCACCTTCTGGGAAGGAGTCTTAACCAAACTGGTTGGAAACTCTAAGGAAAGAACTTGGGGTAAGCTAGTTTGTAGGTGATAGGGGGATGTCTTGTTAGTTAAGTTTAGTCTCTTGAAAGCATATTATGATATTGTTCTAGATGTATGTATTTGTTTCTATCTCGCACACTTTTTTTTCGTCTTTTTTTTTGTTTTATAATTGAACATAAGTACTGTGCATAATACAGGACTGAGGGTCTAAGGTGAAACTGGTAGACTGTGGTATACTGCTCCTTTGGAACCAGAAGATCTGGGATTTCTGTGGGTGTCCAGTGATCATGGGATGTATACCACAGGGGAACACTTTGATGGGACTCAGGGGCTGGGGTGCATCTGTTGTCAATCTGCAAGGTAAAGACAGTAGCCCAAATTAGAGTGCTTTAGTGGTGGACAGGCTGATAGTATTAGGGACCTAACACCCAGCTAGCACAGGCAGGACTCCCTGGAGCTGGAGACAGGTGGTAACAAGGTGACTCTCGGCCCAGGGTGCCCCAAGAAACAGGGTTTCCAGTGTCAAGTGGTGGGACAAGATTCCCAATATCAAAATCCTTAATTGTTGTTGGATGTCTAGCATTTAAAGCATGCTCATGAAAGCTCAGCTGCATGGGTCTAGACATCTTGTTTGTAGGGCCAACTGGAGAATACTCAAGGCTATATTTTATGGCCAGCTAAAACAAGACCACTACAAAGAATATAAAAAGACACACAAGTAAAAATTTAATGCATGTCTGGTTGACCCCCAGCAAGTGGGAAGCAATAGCCCATGACAGAACAAGGTGGCAGCAGATTTGTTTTGTCACAGTTAACTGCTTTGAAGCAAGGCACATTAACATCTTATGTAAAAAGCATGTACCCTTGCTTTGCACTGTTCAACAGAATGCAATGGCCATGGACAATCTTGTAACTGTTTGTGGTTCTTGCAGTGGTCTGACCTCACAAATATGTGTTCACCTATAGTGTTTTCTGAATCCTTGTATATCAACATGAGACTCAATCATTATCCGTTAACAGTAGAAAAAACGCTTTCAATTTTCCTTCCACCAGAATCTGACGCTCTCTCTGTAGGAATCGTCAAACGGTTAAGAGAGCACCTGCTGTTCACAACAAGAGAAACATTTATACTGCCAAAGAAAGTATTCAGTACAAGGCCGCATGGATCAACAGTGGCACCCAGTGGACAATTGATTTGTCATAGAAGTACATTTACTAAAGCTATATTTTCTAACAGTTCTATACATAATGCTTTCTGCATGAAAGGAACAACTCTTAAGCAAGTCTAGTTTAATAACCTATAACCAAATATTGCATTTCCCCCATTAATGTTTTGTAATACTATGTACAGTAGACAGCACAGCTGAGTTTGGGGCTTTGTACAACTCTAAGAGAGGCTTGTATTTGATGATGCTGTGGGTATTATGCATAACCAAACTGACTGGCAAGTGAAGACAATTTAGAAAGTCATAATGTTGCTCAGATATTATGGTGATGGGTGTCCTAAACCTACCACAGACAGCAGCTGAATTAGATAGCGTCACAGTTTATATTAAAAAATGGGGGGGAGGGTGAGGGGAACTAACATCATGGAACCTATTACATTGATAAGATGCACACAAATTACCTGGGCAACTACATGATCCCTTTGCCTTCTCCTCCCCCACCCCCAATCCCTTCTTTGTTAAACTCAGAATTTAGGTCATCTTGCAAACAAGTGGATTATATCACTAGGAACTAAATGAAAATGGCCCAGCCTCATTTAAAAATGTTAGGCAGTGCTGAGGGTGGAGTAAAATCACCCCCACATGCCCAACCTGCAGATCCAGATTTTGTTCTCAAATTAATCTGCAGTGCCCCTCCCACTCCCATGCAACATTACTCTATGAAAACAATGAAGCCCTATTTGTTTCATGGTATAGATGAAAGGGGAGGATGAACTTAATCTCCTGTCCATCAGTGGACTGACAACATATAAGAAACACGTCCTATCCTCACAGGTATTTTAATCTTTTGTTATTCCAAGAATGCACACAGTAGCCTACTTTGCCTACTCATGTATACAATCAGTTACCTATGAGATATTTATTGTTTGCCTGTGTAGCTTTGAGAACAATTGATTAGAACTCATGTTTTAAAGGCCAGGAAGTTGAAATTCAGGATGAAGCCCTTGAACTGGCAGTGAAAGCAAAACTGAGGGCCCGTGTGGGATTGAAGCACAGGGGTGATATGCTCATGGTGGCCTAACCCAGAAAGGGTATTTTTCATTTTTAACAAAAAGGTATTGTGTTGGGGGGCGGGGGGGGGGGGGGGGGGGGAGGCTCTTGTTTAGTTCCTCTGACTGCTATATTGCAGCCAAACCAATTTAATGGGGGATAATTTTTCTACCATTTTTTAAACATACATGCTCTTATGGAAGTAGTCTGCAAGTGGTTCCTTTTCTTAGTATGTGAGCAGTCTGGAGAAATGTTATGTTGTGGTGAGGCTGTTTGTATAGATTCTTGCAAAACACTGCTCTACAGCCAAAATGCTTCTGAAATAAATGTAGTCCAACTTTACTAATTCTGGGTCACTGAGAACGAAAATGATGCTTAAAATTGTTGATTGGCTCTAGTTTTCAAGATATGCTATTGGGTCAGTATATACGACCCTTGACTTGGGAATGGCGGCGGATAAGTGAGTTATAAAGGGAAGGGATCTCAATTTAAACCAGAAATGACTAAAATACATCTTTGATTGGATCTATGAATAAATCTATGACTGGGTTTGGACAGTACTTGCTTTTTAGGCAAAACAATGAATGATGCAATCTGAAGCTGGTATTGCGTCATACATGATATGAATTGCATCATGTTATTCCTAGAAGTCATGGATGATGCAATCATAACGAAGCTTACATCACTCTGCTGAACAAATTGCCCTATATCAGCTCTAGAAATCATACAGTGTCATGCTCTCTTATTTGTCAGTGTTTGATTTTGCAAAGGGACACATTTCTGTTTAGCCAAAGTGAGCAGAGATGCCTCGTACTTGTGTGAACAGTGCAGATAACTTCTGCTATGTTTGTGGTGAAGTGACTTTTGCATCACAAAAGCGCAGTATAACCACTATGGTTAAGAAAACCTATCACCTTTATTTTGGCTGCAAAATTGGAGCTCAGGACAAGAGGTGGGCCCCACACATATGCTGCAACACTTGTGCAACAAATCTTCGCCAGTGGTTGAACAGGAAAAGGAAATCTATGCCTTTTGCAGTGCCAATGATTTGGAGAGAGCCAACAGATCATACCAGCAATTGTTACTTCTGCATGGTGCCTCCAGTTGGGAAAGGTGTGTCAAAGAAGAAAAAGTGGACTGTGCATTATCCAAACATTCCATCAGCTATACGCCCAGTACCCCACGGAGAAGGACTGCCGGTTCCTGATGCACCAGAATTATTCTCACTTGAGTCAGACGAGGAAGAGGAAGAGAATGAAACTTCTGGTCCTGAACCATCAATGTCACAGGACCCACATTTTCTTCCATCCTCCTCCTCTGAACCACACCTCATAACACAAGGTGAACTGAATGACTTTGTCAGGGATTTGGAACTACTCAAGAGTAAGGCAGAGCTGTTGGGCTCCAGACTACAGCAGTGGAATCTCCTGGCAGGTGATGTTAGGGTTTCCATGTTCCATGACCGTCAAAAAGATCTTGTCCCATTCTTCTTCATGGAAGGTGATCTTGTAGCCTGCAACAACATTGATGGTGTGATGGCAGCCCTCAACATCGTTCACGATCCAGATGAGTGGAGACTGTTCATTGATTCATCGAAGACGAGTCTTCAAGCTGTTTTACTGCATAATGGCAATGTTTTGCCATCAATTCCAGTTGGTCATGCAGTCCATATGAAGGAAACCTATGACAACATGAAACAACTTTTGAGGTGCATAAACTATGACCAACATCAGTGGCAGCTTTGTGGCGATTTGAAGGTTGTTGCTCTCTTGCTTGGTCTGCAGACTGGATGCACAAAGTCCTGCTGTTTTCTCTGCGAATGGGATAGTCATGCAAGAGATTCCCACTACATCAAGAAAGATTGGCCACTCCGACAGTCATTGGAGCCTGGGAGGAAAAGTGTTCAGCATCCACCACTTGTTGAATCAAGGAAGATTTTGTTACCACCCTTACACATCAAGCTGGGTCTGATGAAGAACTTTGTCAAGGCCATTGACAAAACACAAGCAGCTTTCAAGTACCTCCGTGGAAAATTTCCAAGGTTAAGTGAAGCTAAGATAAAGGAAGGTGTCTTTATTGGTCCTCAGATTTGTGAACTTCTTCGAGATGATGCATTTGACCATGCACTGTGTGGCAAGGAAAAGACAGCATGGAAAGCCTTCCAGTTAGTGGCAATACATTTTCTCGGAAACAACAAGGCAGACAACTACAGGTTGTTGGTGGAAAACCTCCTCAAGGCATACAAAAGCCTTGGTTGCAACATGTCACTAAAGATACATTTTTTGCACTCTCATCTAGATTTTTTTCCACCGAACTGCGGAGCAGTGAGCGACGAGCACGGCGAGCGATTTCACCAGGACATTGCAACAATGGAGAAACGCTATCAGGGCAAATGGAGCCCATCAATGCTTGCAGACTATTGCTGGACAGTGACAAGAGATGCTCCATTTAATGAATACAAGACACAAGCCAAGAAGCGCCGAGTAGACACTGAATAGGACTAAAGTATGTACAGAATAGTTTTTTGCCTTTTGTTTCATAATAAATTTTATTTATATAACCCTTTTGCTGATTTTTAAAGTGTTCCATAAACAAGACAGGTGAAATATTATCATGTAAAGCAACCATAAACACATGAAAAGACCTAGGTTTACAATTTATGATTAAAACTCTACTATCTACACAATATACATAGACATAAAATGTAAAAACTTAAATATCTTAGAAACAGTAGCCAATCAGTTGTTTTAATTGTCATATTTGAATTCAGCACATCAAAATACATAATAAATAGCACATTTTGTCTCTGAAGCAGACGACTTCTCAAAAATTGTAGACCAGCGAAATAGGAATTTGCTCACTGTCTTAATCCAGTGATTCTCAACCAGGGGTATGCATAGGTCTTCCAGGGGTACGTCGACTCATCTAGATCAGTGCTTCTCTACCTGGGGGTCACAAATGCAGGGCCAGCATTAGGGGGTTGCAATCATGCTTATATGCCACAATGAATCATTAATTAAAAGGTGCACTAGACTAATTAAAATAACTTGTAAGGTTAAAACAATTTGAAAGATAATGCTATCTAGAGAATGGAAGAGAGTTTAAAAGGAGGGAGATTGGAATGGAAGGTCTTCTCATTTTCCCTTTCATAAAGGGATTGCTTTAAATGTGAGGCTCTCATATTTCAGAAATGCATTTAGTCATTACCATTTCTTAGGCATTTGTGCCACTGCCATTATATATTTGTTTGATATTTCATCCCTTTTATTTATACATCTTCTTCCTGTATTTCAGCTGAGTCTCTCATTAAATGCCAAGTAACCCATGCTGATTCATTCAAGTTACAGAAGAGGGACATATTGTACAATTTACCTGTCTAACTTATGCTAAAGTTGACCTTACAAGGGGCCTAAGTCCTTGAATTTAAACCCTCAATGAGAAATTTCGCAATAGGCATATGCCTTGCCTTTCTCGTTGCTTGTCTGACATGCGTAATTACCTTGCCTACATGGCAGAAGAAATCTCACTGCTGATATTTAATATCACTTAATAGTCTCAGGAACTGACTCAATTTAACCATGCCATTCTGACAGAACACTAAGAAATTGTCTTAGAACACATGTAGTTTTTAATACAAAATTTTACTTCAGTAGTCCATAGAGATCTTCTAGTTTTCTGGGCATACAACCCTTCAAATATTTCACGTTTTTCTTAGCACATTAGAGCCAAGACTGTCCTTAGGGCGAATGGATAGGGAGCCTTTTAACACACCTATCTGCTTGTTTCCATGGGAAGGGATGAGTCAGCCATTTGCATGGGACCACTTTGCTCTTCCACAGAGACCATGGAGGGCATTTCATAGAGGGTTTCCATGAGTGGGGAGTGCATTGTTCCCAATCCCAGACCCTAGGGACTACTTTTTAGGAGCTAATAAGGTCTTTGGCTGTATTAATTCCTGAGCAAATTCCCTCTGTGCTGTGGAACCACACCTTTGAGGTGTGGGGGTTGTGATAGGAGTTCCAGGGGCAGCTGCTGTCATGAGACCTGCATTGCAAGGTAGCTGAGGAAGAATCAGGGGGTGGGGAGGAGGGTGAGGCAAAGGGTCAATACATGAGTATTCCCATGTACACACGGAATCTCAGATTCATGGGACTTGGAAGCTAAACACCTTGCTTTTTCCACAGAAGAACAGAGTTTGTCCAACTGAAGAACTTGGAAGAAAGTCCACAATGGGAACTTCCTTTTCTCTTTTTTGATTCTCTTCAACAGCAAGTCACAATCTGGCTCTTGGCTCCAAGTGCCAGGCACATTTCTTTGGCCTTGCCTTCTAATATAAATACAAAGCAGTGTGTATTAAAAACACAACCTCCCTGTCTCTCTCTCTCTCTCTCTCTCTCTCACACACACACACACACACACACCCCAAAAACCATAACAAACACCCTACCAAAACAAGATAATCCACTGTCACACTTCTACCCGTGGAGAAGAGGATGAAAGAACAAACATGTGCCTAAGGTCAGTCATGTCGCATAATGCACTACTGGAAGGTGCTTGGTTACCACTGTGATGAGAACCTATATAGAATAGAATAGACAGTGGCTAGCAAGTTGTGTGAGCAGAACCAAGGCTTTGCCTATTCCCCACTCCTGCCCACCCAAGATAATCCCACTTGCTCTCCCTTTGCCCCCTATGTGGTGTCATAAGCACAAGCCACAACTTGCTCCTCCCTCCCTCTCCCAAATCTAACCACCTACAGAGCACACTGCAAAATCTTCCCCACTGATGAAGTATTTCCACCATATGCAGCATAAAGATAATTTCTTTAAAAAAAAATATCCCAACAGAACCTCCTTCAACCAAGGCACAAAGAAGAGCAGAAATATCCAGGAAATTCACTAGGGATCTCACCATGCAGATTTAATTGACCTAGTAAGTTCTTGGATACTGTGGTGATGGACATTATAGAAACTAAGGTAAACAGACATCAATACATTTTACAAACATTATTTAGTTGCGATCTCACATTATGGTTGGGCAGTGGGTCCTTGGGTATTGTTTTGTGGGTGAGTGTATAAACTGAAATTTGTCGGACTAGAATCTTCAATTTAAATATTGTATTAATAAATTTTAGATGTTTAATGACATGCTTGATTTTTGGGAGGTACTCATAGCTGTCAATAGGAGCCAGATAACCTAAAAGAATAAATAAATTAAAATACTTAACTCTCTCCAAAAAACTTACATGCTTACATGCTAAAGGCTTACATGCTACATGGTTTTTCTTCAAGTAGTATTGTTTTTTGGCAGAGGACTAAAATGACAGAGGGCAAGCATCTTGCTTAAGCTTATGCTGTAAATCAGGGTAATGCAGGAAGAGGGACCCAGGAGTCATGACTCCCATTCCTATATTCTAACCACAGAAAAACGCAATGATCTAATTCATCTTTCCTGGACTCTGGTTTCATTAAAGTTGAGTATAAACTAAAACAACAAAGTATGATATAGTTCAGAGCATAACTCTTTATTCCAACGTTTCTTTTGTTCTAAATACTAAAAACTTTTCATGATACTGTGAGCTCAGAATCTTTTATTTATTTATTTATTTATTTTTAATTTAATTTTCTGTAGGCTGCTTTGCATCATCACATTGTGATCCAGCAGAGCTCAGGCTCACAATGCTGAACAAGCCTCCCAGGCAAGCTTAAGTACTTTTTATGTCTTAGCTTCAGTTGAAAAGGTTGCTGCATTAAAATTGTTGTCGTATGATGAGTTAAACCCTTCTTCCTTCACTTTTAATGTTGGCACAAAATATTTAAGATCCTGAGAGTTGGCACTGAAAAATTCTGGAACCTTGTTAGTTATATTTAAAAAAAACAACACAATAATATTTTCTACCTACAATGTTATCTTTTTAGTATTATTCTTAATATTATGTACTATATGCATACATCCCTGTAAAGGATTGGGAGCCTACCTAATAGCATCCCCTTCCGAACGGAAGCAGGCTTGTGCCTGCTGAGCCCACTCCCTCCCCAGGGAAGGTCAGCCTGGAGCCCTCTCAGAATCCAGGGAAGGTAGTTCCCAGCCAGATTAATTGCTGTGGATTTTACTTCAAGCCTTCTGAATGAAAACAGTATCAAAGCTTCACAGTATTTCCCCTGAAAGTGTGAACAGGTTAAGTCCCTTTCACCAAGTTTGCCCCTCACCCCACAAGTTCATCAACCCAAAAGTTCCTGGTTCTTACCTCAGAGCTTTTGGGATAACAGGACTGTCCCCAGTTTCCCTTCTGTCCATCTGTTTCTTAGAGCCATTCTTCCCAGCAGTTGCTCCAGGCTTTGGCAGGTATTGCAGCCTACCTTCCATTTCCTGCTCCTGATTTTATGGGGATCGCCCAAGTAAATTTTTGGGTCTTTTCCCAGGTGCAGCAGGTGGGGCTAATTAGTCAGCCAACCAGGTGCAGGCTGTGTCCCTAAAGGAATACTATCCCTCATACCTTCACAATTCCAAACAAAAAAGTTTAATTACCCTGGAGTTAGGGTTGAGAGTATATATATCAGTAACTAAAATGTAAAAATCCTCACTAGAATGTTGTAGTTAGCAGTGGGGGAAATTTAAAAAGAGTTAAAGAGAGACGAGGTGGGTGAGGTAATATCTTTTATTGGACAAACTTCTGTTGATGAGAGAGACAAGTTTTTGAACTACACTGAGCTCTTCCTCAGGTCTGGCAAAGGTACTCTGTGTACTCTGGATACTCTGAGTACCATTCCCAGACCTGAAGAAGAACTCAATGTAGTTTGAAAGCTTGTCTCTCTCACAACAGAAGTTGGTTGAATAAAAGATATTACCTCATTCCCCCCGTCCTTCTCTCTCTAATGTCCTGGGAAAAACTTTTTTTATTAGGAAAAACTTTTTCACTAGGAGGGTGATGAAGCACTGGAATGGGTTACCCAGGGAGGTGGTGGAATCTCCTTCCTTAGAGGTTTTTAAGCTCAGGCTTGACAAAGCCCTGGCTGGGATGATTTAGTTGGGGATTGGTCCTGCTTTGAGCAGGGGGTTGGACTAGATGACCTCCTGAGGTCCCTTACAACGCTCATAGTCTATGATTCTATGATTAGGAATGACACAAGTTCCCATTATAAGCACATTTGTTTCTGGCATTGCTTGGATAAAAACAGAATATCTATAACATATCACTGTTTTCCAAAGAATTCCATATGATTGAAGTGAGTCTCAGCTTATACAATAACCCTTGAATGGGTTTGTTGCATACTTCTATTCTCTAATCATCTGCTTTCAAAATAAAAATGAAAATCACAAATGGGAACTACCTTACTTCCTTGGTAGCAGTGGTTTCAAAGTATCCATTGCATGAAAAGTCCAATGTTGGGAAGGAAAATATCAAAAGAATGTTTCATTTGTTAAAACAACAACAAAAAAATCTCGAAAACTTCCTATATGGTTGCTCTGTATTTTCATTCCCACGTTCCTTGTTTTGCTGTCTGATTTCTGAAAAGCCAAAAAATCCAAGCTAAAGATAAAATACACATTGTCTTCCAATATCTTAGCACAGGGGTAGGCAACCTGCGGCACAGAGCTGATTTTCAGTGGCACTCACACTGCCCAGGTCCTGGCCACCAGTCCGGGGGGCTCTGCATTTTAATTTAATTTTAAATGAAGCTTCTTAAACATTTTAAAACCCTTATTTACTTTACATACAACAATAATTTAGTTATATATTATAGACTTACAAAAAGAGACCTTCTAAAAACATTAAAATGTATTACTGGCACGCAAAACCTTAAATTAGAGTGAATAAATGAAGACTCGGCACACCACTTCTGAAAGGTTGCCGACCCCTGTCTTAGCACAAAGGGTTGTCACTGTAACAGCTTACTTAGGGCCTGATTCAAAGTCTAGTGAAGTCAAAAGAAAGACTCTCATTGATTTCATCAAGTTCTAGATCAGGAGTGAAATCTTGGCTCAATTGAAGTCAATGGCAAAACTCCCATTGACTTGAGTGGAGACAGGATTTCAGCTCAAGTCCTTAATACTCCCAGTTGTGTCGTGTGTGTGTGTGTAAAGTATATATTAAAGTTGTGCTTTGTCTATGCACTTATCACAAAGGAAGTCATTGGGTAACAGATAATGACCATGCTTTCCATATAAACATGCAGTTTAAACAGCCTGGGTAGTATTTTAATATCTTGTGTGCTTATATCACATTTTCTAAATCTAGTATGGTAATTTGCAGCACCAGAAGTAATACCACATTAAAAAAAATGATGGAATTCATGATTACTTTTCTTGGTGTAAACATTTAGCTTTGGTTACTGCCCTCTCGGTTAAGAAAGAATGATAGAGAAGTCAGGAAGGCTTTTCCTTTAAAGCTCATCCAATTTAAAATGCTGGGCCTTTCTTGATTTCTAAGCATGGCTGAGCTTTGCTCAGCACTGGGCTGGGAGACAGAGATAGGGAGTGAGTGAATTTTAGGACACTTTCATAGCTTCCAAGGTCCAGAGCCTACTAGAGTATAATTCATGCTCTGCTGTAAGGTAGTCATTTGTGACAGAATTGCAACCCTCTGTAGTTATCTGTTGGGGACCATTATATGAAATTTATGGACGGTTTATATATGATTGTGTATTGCTCTCTGGGGAGAGGGTTACCACAGCTTCTCCAGGAACTGAAAACAGCAGAGGGTGATTAAAATGAGTTGCACAGAGTATAAACAACAACTCCAGAGAGGTACCACATCCTGGAGTGGTTTTCATATATTCATTCAGAGAACAGACAAAGGAAGGGTTTTGCTATAAAAGAAGGAGTTTAAACAGCTAGGTGGTCTTCCTTTTGATTAAAAAACTGACATGGCCTTTGGTCCCATGCTGGGTTGGAAAGAGTGATACCTACCAGAGCCCTATATTGGAGATGGTGGATGACCTCTGGTAAGCTGCTAGTAAGTATGTAGAAATTTTTTTAAAAAACAGTTTTTCTGTAATGCTTTTGCCCTAAGAATAAATGTGCTTGCTTTGGAAGTCCCGCATGATAACTTGTAACTGCAGGCAATACACAGGTCATTGCCCTTGGACAGTAAGCATAGCCCAGGTGCTGGCCAGTGTTCCCTCTCATTTTTCCCACATATGTGCAGGATGAATTTTGTTATGTGCACCAATATGGAGGTGGTGTATGACACATCACTTTTATATTCGTGCACATAACAAAATTCATGGGGTGGGGGTGAGGGGTTCGGAGTGTGGGAGGGGGGCTCAGAGGTGGGTCAGAGGTTTGGGGTGCAGGAGTGTGAGGGCTCTGGATGGGAGTGTGGGCTCTGGGGTGGGTCGGTTATGAGGGGCTCAGGGCTGGGGCAGAGGGTTTCAGTGCGGGGAGGGTGAGGGCTCCAGCTGGGGGTGTGGGCTCTGAGGTAGGCCCGAGGATGAGAGACTCAGGGCTGGGGCAGAAGGTTGGGGTGTGGGTGGGAGAGAGCTCTGGCTGGGGGTGCAGGCTCTGGGTGGGGCTGGGGATGAGGGATTTGGGGTGAAGGAGGGTGTTCCAGGGTTACGGCAGGGAGAGAGGACTGCCTCCAGTTCTCTCTCCCTGCAGTAGCACCTGGGCTGAGGGGGAGAGGCGCCTCTCCCCATCGCAGCACCTCCGGGGCTGGGGCCACGAAGTAGATACCCCTCCCCTGGCCGCGGCTGGTCTGGGCCATGGCTGGGTTTGGGCTCCCCCTCCCCTGGCCATGGCAGGTCTGGGGCTGAGTTGGGGCAGGGAGAGGGGCGCCCCCATAGGCACTGACTCCGTGAGTGCTCCAGGGCTGGAGTGCCCACAGAGAAAAATTAGTGGGTGGTGCTCAGCAGCATCCACTGGCAGCCAAGCTCTCCCCACGCCCCAGCGCCTCTCACCTGCTGGCGGCCCTGCTGACCAACTCCTCCCCGTCCCTCCCAGCACCTCCCACCCACCATGAACAGCTGTTTCACCGCATGTAGGAAGCTCCTGGAGGGAGGGGATGGGGCGCTCTCAGGGGAGGAGGCACGACAGTGGCAGAGCAGGAGCAGGAAGAGATGGGGCGGGGGTGAGGACTTGGGGGAAGGGGTGGAGTGGGGGCAGAGGTGCGTGGGATCGGCTAGAGGGGAAGTCGGCATCTATGGCACGCCCCTCCCCCAGCAGCGGCAAGTCGACTGGACGGGTTCCATGAGCGCCTTAGGTGCTCGCCTTTAGGCAGACTGGCTTGCTGAGGATATCACAATGTATGGCAAGAGGAAAGGCAGCTTTCAAACAGAATGGAGTGGGAGAAGGGTCTCTACTCAGAGATAGCTGATGGGTGGAGACCCGAGACCTTTCTGGGTACTCCTGGAGTAGACTATGGAGGGGGAATACAGGTGCAGTTAGCAGATCTAGCTATCACAGTTTCAGGATAACTTTATGGCCTTTTCTCAGCAGTAGAGCAACAGAACAGAAATGTAAGGGACCTGAGAATTGGGAACCCTGTGTTAGCCCTCAGGGGTGTAAATGGGCTGAGCCAAGCTAAACCTTTATGTTCTGGTTATAGGTTCACTGCCCTTTGCAAGGAAAACACAAACACTAACTTGTCCAAGATTATTAAGCTTTAATATGCTTCTTTATTTTCTAATATACTTTGTATTAAATATTAATTTGAGGAGAAAAGATAACATGTACCATAAATACAGCTTAAAAAAAAAAAAGCAGCATAGTGACTGAAGAAAGCCAGAGATTGTGCCAGAAAGAGTTTAATAACAGTGCTCTGGTCACAGAAGCCTAGTGCTTAAAAATTAATTTATAGTTTAAAGCTGTTACTGGCAGCACCAGGAGTGTACAAAGCACATTTTTCTCATTACCAGAACAGTTTTTAGAGTATAAAATCCAAATGCTCCAAGGTAAAGACAAGGAGGACTTTCAAATCTGTCAAAGATCTGAGAGATGTATAAAACTTCCAGGCCATGAAAAATAGATTCCCCAAAACAAATGAAGTGCTAGAAGGCAAAATAGAGAGTTTTTTAATTCCTGCTTTTTACAACCATAAAAGGTATCCACTTCACAAAGAATGAGATCATGTTAATTTAATGAAAGACTAAGTAAGTGTGGTCTTGATTTCTCTCAAATTCAAGTAAAAGCAACATCTTCTAATGTCTTTGTTGCCACTCAAAAGAAAAAATAAATGTTTACCTACTTTTCTGACTTACAACTACAACAAATATAATGCTACTTTTCATACTGCAAAGGGAAATACAAACACATTGGCAAAAATCAGTCATTGGCCTAGAGTTGTACTCCTGCATACCCGTACAAGCAGAGCAGAGACTTTATTGTACTCATCAAAGATCTCACCATGTGAATAGGATCAGATAGTTTGTACTTTCATCTGTGATCTGAGAACTACTGAACAAGTCTGAACATTTTTGTCCAGCAGTGTCACTAATATTTTAATGGAGCCATTGAGAACCTTTTTATCTGTCCGGATACTATTATTTGTGCTACTTCCAGCAGCTCAGTGAATGAGTGTGATGATTTGAAGAGGTGAGATTACATACTGGAGGAACACAGAGCACAAGAACCAAAATGTGGAAGATATTCTAGTTACATCTAGTAAAGACTAATCTCTGATTGTTAATAGTATTCATTGTGCATCAAAAGCCAAAGATATTCACAAACTCTACAGGAGGAGACAGGGTCTCTAAGAGCTGGATAAATCATTGATAGCAAACAATTTCTGTGATAAGTTTTGCCCGTTTCGCTGTATTGATTATTTGGACTTGTTTGACAAACAGCTTATGTAAATAAAAGTCATTCCGTGGGTTCATTAACTATTTATTTCAGTCATGTGCTACTTATTATTCATAGTGTCATTGGTCACCTAAGTAGTAAGGGATAGTTTCTGTTTCCTGATTGGGTGATTCAAGCTTTTAAAATCTGAAAATAACAAATAATAAATAATCTTCTGGGGATAGAAATTCACTTATTTGCATGCACATACATGTCTCCATCTGAAGAACAGTTATTACCAATGGGAACAATACATTCACATGAATATTTGTAAATAGCAAGTAAAAAGGGGGCAGGAATATGATCAAAGTGAACATCTGTTCAGAATTTGAATGAAATGTTTCCCAGCATCTAAACTAATAACTTTCATGGACCTGATTCTCCACTGCTTTTGGACCTTATGCAGTCATGTACACTTTTGCAAAGTGAGCACAAAGAAGGAGTAAATTGCTACCAGATCAGAATTCTCCACCACATACACTGGTTGTAGTGTTGTACACTCAGACTTTATACCAGTGTAAATGGGAGAAAAGCAGAACCAGGCTTTAATCCCCCCACCCCCACTCCCAGCTGTTTACCTATGCTATTTAAGGTGAATGGAACTTATGCTGAAGAACAAGAACCAGCATTAGATCAATTAAATTAAGTAATTTACTGCTGGTGTTTTTGATAATCCATCATAATTCACTACAGTAATTAACACACCCTAATTGTGGAGTGTTTGTACAAAGGGGGGTCCCCTAAGTGAAGGGTACAGCCACATCTGTCTCTGACCCCTGGTTTGGGAAACATTTCAACAGATCTATTTTTCTGGCGCATTAATTAAGAACATAAGAACGGCCATCAGGGTCAGACCAAGGGTCCATCTAACCTAGTATCCTGTCTTCCGACAGTGGCCAGTGCCAGGTGCTTCAGAGGGAATGAACAGAACAAACAATCATCAAGTGATCCATTCCCTGTCATCCAATCCCAGGTTCTGACAGTCAGCGGCTAGGGATACTCAGACCATGGGGTTGCATCCCTGACCATCTTGGCTAAAAGCCATTAATGAACCTGTTCTCCATGAACTTATCTCATTCTTTTTTGAACACTTATCATTTCGAACCCTTCACAACATCCTCTGGCAACAAGTTCCACAGATTGACTGTGCATTGTGTGAAGAAGTGTTGTTCTGTTTTAACTGCCTTTACTGAGAGTCCCTGTACCTTGACACAATCCCTTGGAACTCCACTGCCAGGATTTTCCCTGCTGGGGGCTGTCTCAGGACTCCCCACAAAGGGAGGTTCTACAGTGCAAAGAAGAGCCACAAGGCTGCAGCAACATTTTCCTGGATCTGCAGCAGGGCTTGGGAAGGCCATTGAGTGTCATTTCCCCCAAGCCGTGCAAGCAGAACTCACTTCCATCCTTTGCCTACTCCCTCTGTATTCATGGATCTCTGCCACAACAGAGAATGAGTGACAATGCCACAAAGGTGGCTGGTCCCGCCCACACAAAGGCCCAGGATGGGTACCCTCCACACACAAATCTCAGGGGCACAGTTAGACTCTAGATTATTTGGATTACTAAAAAACACCAGAACCAACCCCGCCTCCATATTATTTAATTATAATTGTTATTATTTCCAGTTGTCTTAGCAAAATTTTCCTTCCACATCTTTTATGTGAATTTTAATTTGCACAACAGATGCCATGCACTCCTGTGCACCACTGAAGAACCACCTAAGTCTTATTTTGAAGGCTTCGTTGGTGCACAGACCTTGTGTCATCTCCCCGCCCAAGTGTGAATTTCACCCACTATGCATGACTCCACATATAAGTGACCGAGGGAAAAAAAAAAAAAAAAGAACGTTAGGAATTATACAGACATGCTTGCCTGGCTCTCGTATCTTGAAAGTAATAATGATACAAATAAGTGGCAGGTGTATATTTTCTCCTTCACCCTTAGGCCAGGTCTACACTACCGCGGTAGTTCGACGGCTGGCAATCGAACTTCCGGGTTCGATTTATCGCGTCTGGTCTAGACGCGATAAGTCGAACCAGGAAGTGCTCGCCGTCGACTGCGGTACTCCACCTCAGCGAGAGGAGTACCGCGGAGTTGACAGGGGAGCCTGCCTGCCGCGTGTGGACCGCGTCTGAACCGCGGTAAATTCGAACTAAGGTATGTCGACTTCAGCTACGTTATTCACGTAGCTGAAGTTGCGTACCTTAGATCGAATTGGGGTGTTAGTGTAGACCAGGCCTTAGAATATAAGATTTTTAGCTGTTGAGCTTTAACCAAAGGCCAAAACTGGACAAAAAGAAGTGGCCTTTTATTTCATGTCTGAATTGCATCAAGCTTAATACCCATGCTGAGCACAATATAGTTACTTATTAAAAATGCTGACATTGGCATAAAAATGCAATTACAGTACTGTGCCTCCTTTAATAACAAACTAGTCTGCTTCCCTATCTTAGAGGTGACTCAAAGCCTTAAATTAGAATTCTCAGTGTATTCCACATAAGCAAACTGCAGGATTTGAATGAGGAGATCTGCTTCCTGATCATGTTGCTTACTGCTAGCTATAACTACAGTATTTATGAATTTAAACCTTAATGACAGGAAACCCAGCAGCTCTTCTGCATTGTGCAACAAATGTCATTTTCATTTTTCTATAAATATCTTATTCAAAAATAGATGACTATTAGGACATAATGCGGGAAGTGAAGGTGAGGGGGCAGGATTCAGATTTGTGTGTGGTTACAGAGACTGGAGAGTCATTCTCAGCTAGACATTAAGGCATTACTGCAAAGCCCAGAAATCCTTCAACTTTCCTGGAGGATCATGAAGTAGCCTGTGGTAACAAATCCCATCACAAAAATCTGGATGGAAATTGCAGGAGACACATTATCAATTCTCATCTGGTTTGCTTGACTGACTTTTAAAAGCATTTTGTTTTTAACTATTATATTTATCAGCTATTATTCACTGCTTCTGTACATTTTGTGCAGCTGGTGACCCATACGACTAGTTCTTTTCGCATCTGTTTTTCTTGATACCTTGAACCATCTGTGATATGTTGATTTGGCTCAAAGCATAATAAAATATTTTTGAAAAAAGAAATTAAAAGAAATTGCAAGAGATCATGTAACAAATACAAAATACACATGGGTCACTAAAGCAACTCCTGCCTAACTGTGTAGCATGCATACTATGACAATAGTTGATCAGGTGCAGTGTACACCATATTCTGGATAGCACAGCCAATATTAATAGGGAAGGTTTGATCATTCTTCCAACATTATACATAACATCTGTTTCAACCTGCTAGCTTTTTTCTCCAAATGGCCATTCTCTTGAGCCATCTTAATGTCTCTCTCTAATTCCAGGCAAAGCCTAATCAGTTTTGTCAGGTTGAAATCACAACCACTGACAATGAGGGAACCAAAATAATGCAATTCCCTGCTGCTGGAGCTGCATTTTCACTGTGGCATGTAGCTACACATATGGTGCCTGTACTCTACACGCTGCCGTAAATGTAGACATAGCCTAAACTACTATCTCTCACTCAGCAATAAAACAATGACATATTTGAGCGGTACTGTTTTCTTAGGTCAGAAGAGAAAGAAATGCCCGATACCATTTCTTTTCACTTGGGTTACTCTCCATCTTTGTCACATCCTTTCACTCCAAGTGGTTTTGTTTTCTCTCCCTCTTCTGTCATTAAACTACATTTAGGCCCCTTTCAGCAAGCACTTATGCAGATGTCTATGGGCTTGGCTACATTTGAGACTTACAGCGCATTAAAGGAGCCCCGGGTGCACTAGCTCACTACCCGTCCACACTGGCAAGGCACGTAGAGCGCTCTGACTCCACGACTAGAGCGCTCCTAGTACTCCACCTCAGCGAGTAGAATAACGTTTGATGCACCCCCGCTGGAGCACCCCAGCGTCAGTGTGAACAAGGTGTTGCATTACTGCGCTCTGATCGGCCTCTGGAAATGTCCCATAATCCCCTTAAGTCAAGTGGCCACTCTTGTCATTGTTTTGGATGCCCTTTGAAAGCTCCGTTTGACAGCCGGCATGCTTATCTGCTCCAAGACAAAGCAACCATTACTGTGGAATGCTGTGTGTGAGAGAGAGGCGGGGGGGTTGGAGGGGAGGTCTGTTGCTGTCTGAACTTACAAGACAGCATGCTGACATGCTCTGAGCCCCCCAAAAACCCACTCTCTCCCCCCACATACACACAACACACTCCGTCACACTCCACCCCATCCCACCCAATTTGAAAAGCACATTGCAGCCACTTGCATGCTGGGATAGCTACCACAATGCACTGCTCTCTGTGGCCATTGCAAGAGCTGCTAATGTGGCCACGCCAGTGCGCTGTCAGCTGTCAGAGGGGACAGACTATAGCGCTTTCCCTACTGTGCTCTACGAAGGCTGGTTTAACTCAAAGCGCTCTACATCTGCAAGTGTAGCCATGCCCTAAGTTTAAGCCCACAAGTAGTCCCATTGAAGTCAGTAGGACTGTTCATGTGCTTAAAGTTAGACTGTGACAGGGTCCTGTATTCACTCAGCCCTTGCTATCTGGATCCAGGCAGTCAGTAGCATAGGCCTAGGCATGGGAGATTCCACAGAAGTCTACCCCTTTCAGGGCTGTCATAGTTCCCCCAAAATGCAAAGAAAAGAAAAATTAATTAATGGAAGCTAGGAATTAGCTTCCCATCTGGCAAGTGGCCTCTGGCAATCAGTAATACAGTTCAGGCAAGTCACCCTCAGGACTTCTAATGAGAATGTTCAGGCCCACCTTCTACTTAGGATGCTCATACTGACCATGGTTATCCAAGCAGTCTTTCGCCTCACCTACAGTACTCTCCAATAGCTGAGGATACTGAGCTCCAACTGCTGCCCCCATATTGGCTAACTGCCCCCTTTTTATGGGTTAGTATACTCCATAACAAGCACTAGTTATAGGCATAGTATGAATAGAAACCCAGCCACATACAATGAAGATGTTGTGACAAAGTTCCTCCTCTATCTTGATAGGTCCTGCGCTTATTGACGGATTTTCTTGCCTCAGAGATTCACCATGTGGGTTGGGAAACAGCCCAGAGACCTTCCCCTCTGGAAGAACCCACAGTCCAGGTCAATTGGGAGTTTGCGGGGGAACCCGGGCCCGCCCTCTACTCCGAGTTCCAGCCCAGGGCCCTGTGGATTGCAGCTGTCTATAGTGCCTCCTGTAACAGCTGCATGACAGCTACAACTCCCTGGGCTACTTCCCCATGGCCTCCTCCAAACACCTTCCTTATTCTCACCATAGGACCTTCCTCCTGGTGTCTGTTAACACTTGTACTCCTCAGTCCTCCAGCAGCACACCCTCTCAGCTCCTCACACTTGCACCACAAACTGAAGTGAGCTCCTTTTAAAACCCAGGTGCCCTGATTAGCCTGCCTTAATTGATTCTAGCTGCTTCTTCTTAATTGGCTCTAGGTGTCCTAATTAGCCTGCCTGCCTTAACTGGTTCTAGCAGGTTCCTGATTACTCTAGTGCAGCCCCTGCTCTGGTCACTCAGGGAACAGAAAACTACTCATCCAGTGACCAGTATATTTGCCCTCTACCAGACTCCTGTACCCCTGGTCTGGGTCTGTCACAATGTCCATAAGCTACAAAATCCCACAAAAATATTGCAACCAAAAGGATAAAGAGGTTTTCCCACATTTTCCCTTCATCCTGTCAATAATTCCAGACTTACTATATTATTAGAACTGGTCAATAATTTTTTTATTGGAAATTTCTGAAAATAGCAGTTTTCTTTCTCTCTCTATTTCTTAATTTTACATTTTTTTGATTAACTCCCCTCCCCCAAACTGAGAAACTGGATTTTTTTTTCAAAACCAGGTTTTAGTTTTCTCATCCTCTTTCTTTCTTTCCATTCCCTCCCTTCCACCCAGCCCCCATCTTCCACTTTTTTTCCTTTTTCCACTCTTTTCCATTGAGAAAAAAAGAAGAAAAGAGGAAATGGGGGAAAGTGACAAACTGAAACATCAAAAAAATATTTTTTTCCACATATTATATTTACCATTTTCTACCAGCCCCATATATTATTGTTAACATCACCTGACAAGACAAATTATGAATTTCCAAATTGTGTGATGCCTGTACTAGTCCACATATTGAAAGGTATTTATAAAATATCGATTTCTTCACTTCACAGCCTTGCCTTACTTTGCATGCTGCAGTTTTCATATATTTTTGCCATTCCAGTACATAGCAGTATTACCATGATGTGAAAGAAGAAGTTCTGTAGATACCTTCAAGGCTACTTCATGGTTATCATTCCATCCTTTTCCCCTTTTCACATGTGTGTGTCCAGATATCCCAGATGTGGTCAGCCCTAGGAAGGAATTTTGTGCAATTCTCATCTGCTAATGGGCAAAATTCAGCCATAGAGTGAAATCCTGGCCCTGTTGATATTAATGGGAGTTTTGCCATTGACTTCTTGGGACCAGGATTTCACCATAGAACCATGCCACCAGTGATTTTCAAGAGAACTTACAGAACATCAAGAAGAACCTTAAAAGAGCTCCCTTCATTTTCTATTCTGCCCCAAGAAAGCGTTTTCCCCCTAAGCAGCTCTGATTTCCCACCTAGCTAGTTAGCTTTTCAGGGTTCAGAGGAAAAGCTGGACCAGCTAGCTAAGCGACAGTTCTGCAGAAAAGGACCTGGGGATTACAATGGATCAGAAGCTGGATATGAGGCAACAGTGCACCCTTGTTGCCAAGAAGGCTAATGGCATATTGGACTGCATTAGTAGGAGCACTGCCAGCAGATCAAGGGAAGTGATTATTCCCCTCTATTTGGCACTGGTGAGGCCACATCTGGAGTATTGCATCCAGTTTTGGGCCCCCCACTACAGAAAGGATATGGAAAAATTGGAGAGAGTCCAGCAGAGGGCAATGAAAATTATTAGGGGGCTGGGGCACATGACTTACGAGGAGAGGCTGAGGGAACTGGGATTGTTTAGTCTGCAGAAGAGACGAGTGAGGGGGGATTTGATAGCAGCCTTCAACTACCTGAAGGGGGGTTCCAAAGAGGATGGAGGTAGGCTGTTCTCAGTGGTGGCAGATGACAGAACAAGGAGCAATGGTCTCAAGTTGCAGTGGGGGAGGTCTAGGTTGGATATTAGGAAAAAACTATTTCACTAGGAGGGTGGTGAAGCCCTGGAATGGGTTACCTCAGGAGGTGATGGAATCTCCATCCTTAGAGGTTTTTAAGGCCCAGCTTGACAAAGCCCTGGCTGGGATGATTTAGTTGGGTTTTGAGCAGGGGGTTGCACTAGAGGACCTCCAGGGGTCTCTGCCAACCCTTATCTTCTATGATTCTATGATCACTAATAAGGTGTTTATGGAATCCCAGATAAACTAAACAAACAGGCAGAAATAGAAATGATGCATTTGCATTCAGAGTGAAAGAAGGCAAACAGTAAATTCATCATATACTGTTACAAAACAAGTACTAAGACATTCGTAAGAAAAAAAATCACAAAACTTGCTCTTTGATTAGTGACTTTCAGTTTTACTAATATGTGACTCATGATAATTCCAGGTAGAATTAGCTATTTTCTTCCATCGTGTCATGAACTATCCACTCATTAGATGGTAATACTTTTGTAAAATATTTATTGAAGACAGTTAATATTTTCATGGATTCTGATGGGAACACTTAATTTGAAAAGTTTACTTTGGAGTATACATTTTCAATTTAAAATGAAATCTAATTTCCCTAGTGACTTGATCAGCATTCTATAGCACTGAATAGGAGTCTGTTCTATTTTTAATAGCCTAGTGTCCCCAAAATAAAAATATGTAAATAGCACATGAAAAATAAATAGAAAAGAGATGTATTTTCAGAATTGCTTTTGTTATATGATTTCTACATATAATGATATTAGAAAGCAAAAAATACTATGTGATTTATATGGATAATTCTACTGTAATTTCATAACAGTCGGACATTTCCTTGTCTTTATTTTGCAATTTAAAGGATTGTTTTTCCTTGTCAATATTGTGTATGCATCAAAACTTTCTCTTGCAACTTTTGCTAAAGTATTTTAATTAAAATGGGAGTATTTACATTTGTTTATAACACATTCATATTCCAGTAGACATAAAAATTTCACTAAATAATATTGAATAATTAAGAATAATACATTATTAATCAGCTATGAATAGTTTTCTACAAGATAAAACATTATTTTGTTATTATTTGTATTTATTTATCAGTTATTTCAAAGACAGGTTGATATTGGGAAATGAACTTTCTGATGTGTGTACACGTTCACACAGACAGACTGCAGCAAATTTTGAAATTGCTAGTATCACCTATTACTGAAAGCATAAAAATGAATATTATATTCTTGCTAATTTGTATTCCCCTAGCCCTCGACACATACAAAAAAGTGGGGGATAAAATGACACTTAAAGAAAAAAATAAACCTAGGGTTGAATTTGTTAACAACTATTATGTTATCTTCTGGTTCCCTTTATCACCAGCCAGCTGCTATTTGCATTATTCATCCTTAGAGAGCCTAATGGCACATGCCTGCAGTCCCATCTTTCTCTAAAAGTAAGTGGCCTATTGGTGTAGAATTTCACACAGGGTTAGTTTTGCCCTTTGAATTGTCTATGTAGTTGTTTGGTTTCTTTTCATAAAATTTTAACAGGAAGACTTTAAAATTCATCTGTGGCTGAAAGTTTTCCTTCGCAGTCTCTCTTTTCATTGTTCACTAATTGCGTTTAAAAATCACTATCTACACTACATAGCATTTGGTAGGGAGGTGGATCCTGAGTAGATCCTAGTACAACTGGTAGGGTGGATTTTTTTTTTTTAATGGATTTAGAATAATTTTTTGCCTTTATTCAAGTTTTCACTGAAGGTGTATGGGCTGCGTACCCCAGCCTGATTGATGGGGGCAATTGCATGCAAAGCTGAAAGTACTCCTGGTTCAGACTCATAAAACTGTCCATGTCAGGACCTACACTTTTCTATCAGATGTTATCCACAACAGAGAAATTTCATGCACAACTGCTGATGGATAAAACACTATCAGCTGCTGCACTTCTACATCCCACAGGTCTGACCCACCTGCCTTGTCAAATCCACCCCCAAATTAAACATTAAACAACCCAGAAAATTAATATGCAAAATGTGTTGTTGTGAAGCAGTTAGGACTGTCACACCCACAGCATACCTGACACAGAACAGTAAAAGCAGGAAAATGAAAACTACAGCCACCTATCAGTATATAGTATCAGAGGGGTAGCCGTGTTAGTCCTGTGGCACCTTTAAGACTAACAGAAGTATTGGAGCATAAGCTTTCGTGGATGACGCATCTGATGAAGTGGGCATTCACCCACGAAAGCTTATGCTCCAATACTTCTGTTAGTCTTAAAGGTGCCACAGGACCCTCTGTTGCTTTTTATCAGTATATATGCTCTCTTCCTCCACAAACTGTATCATTACAAACAACTAACATACATCATAGATGACACACTGCAAATTTAACTCTGCACTTCTGCACATGTCCATTTACCAAACTACCTGTTTCAAGCACAACTACTTCACCAAATTTCTTCAGTTACTAATATTGGGGGGAAACTAATCTATTAAAGGTGTGTGCGCGGAAGGATGGAAGAGGAGCAGAGCTAAGGCTGTGATACACTGGATCAGTTCATCAGCTTCCCCAGTATAAATATTAAATAATAACAATAAATATCCCATAGGGTAATGAGGAAAAGAGCAATACTTTAATAACATGTAAAACTTGCAGAGTTCTTTCGCTAATCTCATTTCCCCTCTGTTATTTGCAATACACCCAGATTAGTTATATTGAAGGGGTATTGTAAAATAAATGAGTATTTTATATTTAGACAACACCTTTGATCCCAACACACAAAAACTATATAGATACTGCACTGCTGAAATGAAGCCACTTTTGGAGTATTGGGCAGCCAGCTAGATAATCAGTGTGCAACACCTAGACCTGGAAAGATGGGAGGGAACATTTTAACTTCATGAAGAACACAAGAGCAAAAATCCAACTATGTACCTATACATCTCCAGGAACTGATATGGCCTGCATCATACTAGTACATAAAGCCAGTACTCCCACAAGTAAAAAATTACAATGCTGGCTTGATCTCTCTTTTCCTTCGCTGACACCAGCTCTTATGAAATCTGCCATAGGACTACATTCTGAGCGCAGAAGACCTCATTGTTTAAGAGGCTAGACAGCACAGGTAACTGCCAAGTATGCAATTTAGCTGCTTCTGGTGCTGAATTGAACATGCTAATGTTCTATCATGGTAATTTGCTTCCTCTTCCCTCATTTTCTAGTCAGAAAAAAAAGTCACGTGAAGTTGCATGGGAAGGACTGAAAGTTCAGCTTTGGCTCAATGTGCGATACATTCCTCAGCCAAATTACAGATCAGATAAATATTTAAATCTGCTGATTATATTCAGTAACTATCCTATCAGAAATATGAATACATTACCAACGTGCTAAGGTATCTGTAGAATCTGTGTGCTAAAATGACTTCCCACAGTTGATTGCTAATCAACAAATGCTAACCAGTAGCAAGTATCAAAATATAGAGAGAGGATGAATGGTTTTGAGATAAAGGTATTACACAGGGAAATCTGAGTTTAAATCCTGGCTCTGCCCCACACTTGGATATGACCTTGGGCAAGTCATGAATGGTATGTCTACACTGCACACTAAGCGTAGTGTCCGACTCAGGTTTGAGCCCAAACCCCCCTTCCACCCACACACAAATCAGTCTGACTCAAGTCAGCAAGCACTCAGGACTTGGGTTCTAGAAGTGTGGGTCAGACCCGAAGTCCTGCTGGGACTTGGGTCCAAGCCCTGTACTTTTTCAGTGTGGATGCAGCTCAAGCCACGGGACAGAGTCAGGAGGTCTGTGCAGTGCAGTATGGATGCTGTGACGGGGTTTATAGACCCCATAATAAGGCTGAGGCAAGGGAAGGTCTGCAGCATTACTGGGCTCAGAAGGCCCTGCCTCTAAGGCACTGCCAAGCATACTCCTGGGGAAAGGACCAGTATAAGGAAGCTTCAGCAGCCACAGAGACAGGGAAGAAAAGAGAGAAGAGATTTCCTAGAGGAAGACCACTCTGCAGCAGCAGAAGAAACCACTGCTAAGGGGGAGTCTGGCTGTAGGTCATAGAATCATAGGAGCATAGAGTTAGAAGGAACCACAAAGGTCATCTAGTCTAACACTCTGCCAAGATGCAGGATTTGTTGCTTCTAAACCCCTTCCCCTTTTGTGACTCTACTCTAGAGGGAGAGGGAGAGGGTCAAAGGTAGAACCAATTCAGAGGTCTCAGGCATTGGCCCTAGATCGTGAGGTCTGGAGGCAAGGAGAGTTATTCAGTTGTGGCCACACTCCAAACTGAGACACTGAGTGTGATAGGAAGTGTCCCAGGGGAACATGAACAGGGGTGTGCTAAACCCAGGTTATCCCATGCCACTACACTTTCAGGGTCCTTGGCTAGGAACCAGTAGAGTAGGAAGATCCAGGGTCCCCATACGCAGCCCAGAATCCTGACTCCTGGCCCCAAGAAGGGCAGGGCAAGGGGTTATCAGCAAAGAAGCCAGTCCATCAGGGATCTTATCCAGAGAGTAAAGGAGATATTGAACTCAAATAAGGACTAAGATCCGAGGCCCAAAGCACTAGGCATGCTGACCGACCAAATCATCCCACTACAGATGCATTAGCATGGCTGAGAGACCTGGGTCCAGCAATTGTAAACCCAGGTTTACAATGCAGAGTGGATGCTCAAGCATGGGCTTGGAAACACCAAGTCCACTAGGTCCCACAAACCTGGGTTTATAATCTAGGGTAGACAGACTCTTAGGTTCTGAACCTGCTCACATACAATTCAATAGCAAAACTTCCATTGACTTCAGTGATACAGTACTGAGCCCTTAATCTCTTCATGCATCAGCTCCTCACCTGTAAAATGGGAATAATAACATTTTACTTTCAGATTTGTAACTTCTTTGGGTCAAGAAGTGTCTCCTATCGTGTGTTTATACGGTGCCTAGCACAATGGGCTGTGGTCTTACAAATATTAAGTAATAATAATAAATCAATAATAATGAATAAATTCAAATAGAGATAAAAAAGCCTACAATACAAAGATATTAATGTACAAAAAGTATTTACTTATAGAAAAAACAAAAATTATAACAAAACAGAAGTTGCTAATAGAGGTCAAAGGACAATAGATTTTCTGGTTTTTATGCATACATATATACACGGTTCAAATAAAAATGTTTCTAGAGGAGCAATATAATATGCACACTATTTATTCTTTGCAAGGTAAGTTTCTCTGTCTTTGTGAAAATCAGGATTCCATCCAAAAGGTTAATTCTTTTTATAAAATTCTTTGTTGCCTTGGCATACATTAGAAAACTATTTTTTCTTTCTTACTTAAACATCCTGAATGACACACCAAACACAAATCAAACATTCATGTTGTGTAGGTTTCAAAAGTGGTTATGTCCTTTCAAATTAGTCAACAGGTGATAAAATAGTGCAGTCTATAGGTCATGCAGATTTATTTCCAGGAAAGCACTTGATTTATTTTGTGAAACTCACTCGAGCATGAGTTTCCCTAACAACTTTATCTGTTTATACCAGGCTTTTTACTGCAGTGTTTAAGCACTTACAGAGATGGCAAGTTTCTGCAGTTGACAGCCATGGTATTTAGCAATTTGAGTATTCCTTTCATTTCCTCATTTGATTTCCTTTGTTTGATGAAAATTATTGGAATTTGATTTTCTTGCATTTAATGAGAATCATAAACAATATTTGTCATGATGGTACTGAGCATGTGAAATAATACAACCAGGAACATACAAACACTCTGGACAATGAAATTTAGAAATAAGATTTAACATGAAGAATAAACACTTAATTTACAGTGCTGATTACAATCTTACAAATTACAGGCATGTCAATCTACCCATTCTTTAAGGTTCTTATATTGGCAAAGAACTATTAAAACAAAATATGGGCAATCTTTTCACAAATGCAAAAATGGTTATAAATGCAATACCAGTCAAAACAAATATATTCATTTCTAGTGGAAGAAAATGTGCCAATGGGCTGACATATCAGGGAATCATACTTCCTACTGTAACAATAGTTATAATTTTATTTTCATACCTGTAGATTCTCTAATACTTGAGGGAAGTCTAGAAATTCAGTGTTATACAAATGGGAATATTATTGATAGATTGGGTTATTGAGTGTAAAATTGACTGCAGAGAAAATCCTAAAGATTTTGAGCAAGTGAGTCTTCTGGTGCAAAAAAAAAAGATCATAAAAGTGTTTCTATTAAACCATTTGCGGGTGCTGGGAACATTATTACTCAGCTAGCAAGTGCTTTGAAGAATCAGATGTGAAAAATTCATTTTTAGTATCACAGGACCCACCACTGATATCAGGTAAGTAAAAATTTATGTCTGAGGGGCTTCAGTTTCTGCAAAAATAATTTTGCACATCAGAAAACCTGGAAAGCTCCTCATTAGGATTAGTTTGTAGATAAATGATCACAGTTTGCATGAAATATAAATGGAAATTCAGAAAAAAGGTGCATTCAAAGAGCTCAAAACTGATTTCACAGACATTGCAATGCCATCTTTCCAAATAATTTATTTAAATCTTTTACTGTGGTCCACGTCCTTCTCTAATTATGAATTAGAAACACATAGTTTAGGTGTGTATTATTAATTAGTGGAATATAGAATATTCAGTATAAAATTATAATGAAACAGTAGTAATTATAACCCTGATTCAATGGGGACTGGATAACTCAAGGTACTGGTAATAGACTATACAGTCTTTCATTTCTAGGCAGCCAATCTGAATCCAGCCCAGATTGGGAGCAACAAAGTTTTAGCATCTGGCCATGATTTTCACAGAGAATGACCTACCCACCCTTGAGATAAGGATGAAGTATGTTACAAGGATGCATGGTAGAAAAAAACATAACTGTTCTGTGGATCGATTGGCATTCACCTCGGGTACCAAGGTTTAGATACCATAATGCTGGGCAACAAACAAAAAAACTAAGGCCCCAATCCTGAAAAGATTCACACACATATGCTTAACTTTAAACACAAATAGTCCCATTGAAGCCAGAAATGCTAGGAATGAATTTGACTTAAAATGTCTCTAGACAGACAATAACTACATTTGTCATAGGGACAGCAAATGATTCATGATATTTTTAACTTTTTATAACTTAGCCTCAATCAAAAAGTAGCGCATGTTCATTCATCCTGAAAAGTGTTTTAGAGTCTAGGAGGTCCCAGGGAATTATAGATCAGTGAGCCTATCTTCAGTACCTGGAAAGATACTCCAACAAGTTATGACACATTTTTACAACCAACAAATTGATTACTTGCTATGATAATGTTATTGTCTTTGCTTGCTGTTTTGATATCATAAACAAGCAGATCATGGCCACCGTTAGTAGTTTTTCAAGGCTAGGATCTATTCCCTGAGAGTCATCTTTTCTTCCATAATAGGAGAAAGGCAGACTACTTATAATCTAGTCATCACTCTGGTACTTATCTGATCCTTAATACTATTGTATCTGATTTTTAATTTCATCTCGCGGATCACTGAAGACATGTTAAAGGTGTATCATCCATCATTTCTGATGTTAGGTGCCTGGCAAATCTATTTGCAAGCCCTCAGAGGTGGTGATAAATGTGATATAAATACTTAATTAAACAGATATAAATATAATTCTGTTTAAATTAATTGCTTCCATCATCACTATAATCCTTGAAAAATTATTTTGACAGTCTTTTATGGATATGATAGGATGAAGAATTAAAGAGAGTAATATAATTAATACCATATGGGTTTATGGAAAAATAGATCCTGTCAGACAAACTTGATATCTTTTTCTTTCAAAATGAGATACAGTTTGGTTGATAAAGGTAATAGTGTTGATATAATATACTTTGACTTCTGAAAGGTATTTGACTTGGTGCCACATGACATTTTGATAAAAAATTTTAAAGATATAAAATTAACAAATTACATGGATTAAAAGACGACTAACTGATAGGTCTCAAAATGTAATTGTAAACAGGAAATCATCATTGAATAGATATGTTTGTTAGGATAATGCAGGGATTAGTTCTTGGCCCTATGCTAATTAGCATTTTTATTAATAACCCAGAAAAAAACATAACATCATCACTGATAAAGTTTACAGATAACACAAAATTGGGGCAGCGGTAAATAATGAAGAAGACAAGTCACTGCTTTAGAGTGATCTGGATCACTTGGTAAGCTGGCTCAAGCAAACAATATGTGCTTTAATGTGCCTAAATGTAAATGTATATATCTAGGAACAAAAGAATGTATGCAGTACTTACAGAATGGAGGGCTCTATCCTGGGAAACAGTGACTCTTAAAAAGATTTGGAGGCTGTGGTAGTTAATTACTGTCGCTGTTAAAAAATGTACACCTTAGTTCTATTCTGAATTTGTCATGGGTGGTGGGTGAAACTTCCCCTGGGGGAGGCAATCTCTTTGTCCTGCCTCTTCTGCCCACAGCCCCGCCCACACTCCACCCCTGCTCTGCCCCACGCCATGCCCCCACCCACCACTGACTTGCCACTCACCTCTTCACCTCCCCCCGAGATTCCCTCACCTCCTCACCTGCCTGCCACTCGCCCAACTGCTGCTCACCTCCTCACCCCCCACTCTGACCAGACCCTTTCCCCGCCCACCACGAGACCCCCACCTCCACTTGCTGTGCAGCTGGCTCGCCACCTCACAGAAGAAAGACCATAAGAACAGCCATATTGGGTCAGACCAAAGTTCCATCTAGCCCAGTATTCTGTCTTCCAACAGTGGCCAATGCCAGGTGCCCCAGAGGGACTGAACAGAACAGGTAATCATCAAGTGATCCATCCCCTGTTTCCCATTCCCAGCTTCTGGCAAACAGAGGCTAGGGACACCATCCCTGCCCATCCTGGCTAATAGCCATTGATGGACCTATCCTCCATGAATTTATCTAGTTCTTTTTTGAACCCTGTTATAGTCACTCACCCTGCTAATGCCCAACCCCGTGATACCCTCTCCCCTTTTCACCTTAAAGCACTAACAACATTCCCCAAGGGAACTGAACAGGCAACAGGTATAGCTTAATTACCAGATAGATTCTCCTCTGCATGGCAGGGAGTTCGGTGTATGCTGTATAGAGAGAGACGAAAAGCTAGGCTACCTGCGCCAACCTGAAGCCTAATCTCTCCTTTTGAAAAAGTGCTTGTCACTGACAGCCTGCATTCAGGCAGTAGTTTAATCACCTTTCTTACACAGAATTCCCTGCCAGACTCGTTTACTTAAACTGGGTTTGAATAAAATGATTAGATCAAGAAATAAACTCACTGGCTATGCCAGCTCCTCCTTGAGCCAGGTTAGCAATTATTCTCTGTACCCAGAAGCAGTAACTGAAGGGTCATTATTTGGAAACCGCTTTTAACCCCAATAACACATTTTCCTACAACAATAAAGCCAGCTGAATGTGGCCAAAGGCTTCCTGGGCATTGGCAGATGCCTGTTAAATGGCTTCATTGCCACTTTAATGGCTCTTTAACAGTTTCAGTGATCTTTGCTACTAGGTCTCTGGAAGGATTTTTCACTGTGTTGTTACTCAGGGATCCCCTCCACTCGCCTCCTCACTCCCCCTGTCTGCCACTGACTCCCCACTCGCATTCACGACACACACACACACACACACACACACACACACACCCCGCGCACCAGGGGGAGGAGTTAGTGGGGAGAGAGGCGGCCTGCAGCTACGGGGACCTCTGGGGGGGGGAAGGGGACGGGGTGGAAGAGAGGAGAGGAGAGGAGAGGAGGAAGACTCATCCCAGGCAGCAGCAGCAAGCCATGGGAGTCTCGGGGAAGGGTCAGAGCAGGGAGGGGAAGAGGAGGGGGGGAGGGCACCACGGCCCAGGTGTCAGGGATGGCTGTGCGTTGCCTGCCCTTGCCTATTATACCCGCCGGCCATGGAATTTGTCTAGCTTCAACTTCCAGCCATTGGATCATGTAATACTTTCTCTGCTACACTGAAGAGACCAGTTTTAAATATTTGTCCCCCATGTAGGTACTTATAGACTGTAATCAAATAACCCCTTAACCTTCTCTTTGTTAAGCTAAATTGTAACAGACAGGGGATCACCTGTCTGTGTATAAAGACAAAAGATCAGAGGGGTAGCCGTGTTAGTCTGAATCTGTAAAAAGCAACAGAGGGTCCTATGGCACCTTTAAGACTAACAGAAGTATTGGGAGCATAAGCTTTCGTGGGTAAGAACCTCACTTCTTACCCACGAAGTAAGTGGATCTGAAGAAGTGAGGTTCTTACCCACAAAAGCTTATGCTCCCAATACTTCTGTTAGTCTTAAAGGTGCCACAGGACCATCTGTTGCTTTTTAAAGACAAAAGAGTGATTCAGTATAACACAGGATGGAGAAAGACACTATGTATCCATTCACTGAAGAGACATCTTGTTGAGCACATGTGTTTCATGAAAGACTGGATCCTGGTTCCTCAGTAGCCAGCCAGCTCTGCAACAAACTGGACTTTGGGCAGAAAACTTACTCTATTGGATAGAAAAGATAATATAGAATTCACTTGAGCAGTGTCCTTGACCATTTTCTGTTCACTTTCCACAAATATTCCAGTGAACAAGTTTGATCGTAGGAACGTTCAAGGATAAAGTGAATTTTATGGACATATTAGGGAAAGTTTGAGGAAAGCAAATGTTGAGGTTGGCATGGATATTCTCACTGGAAACCTGATTCTAGGGGCTAACCTATTGCAATCAAAACATATAAACAATACAATGTGACTTATGGATCAAGTTAAAAACCAACCAAAACAGCTAGAATCTTGAATACCAATGAACTACTCATGAACAAATTACAGGCAAAGAAAGATTTGAAGAAATAATTCAGTGCATAATTTCAAATAAGTGATAAGATGGAGAAAAGTGTACGCTGTACACAGACAAATCACAAAGCAAAAAAAAGTTACCTTCATCAAATACATTACTTACTATAAGCTATGCATGCAGCTCTACTGCCAAGCCATACTTATAGTTGGTTATTTTTTTCATTACTCTCAGTTGTTTGTAAGCCAACCCCACTGTTCCTTATAGGCGCAAAAAATAACATGGACATGAACAACCATCAGGAAAAAAAAGCAAATATTTATATTTTCCTCTGTGTGTGTGTGTGTATTTATGACTAAGATGTGTTTACTTCCCTTCAACTCAGCTTTGAGAATATGATATAGTAATCTTTTGCTCCTCTTGTGTTTGGTTGTTAATATGCGTTCTGGGTGTTAACATGAAGGACACCAAGCTTGACAAAGAAAACTGGCTATTTACAGAGATGCTGCAACTGCAGCTAGCTTTCCAGTCAAGTGTCTACAGACTGAGTTGCTGGTGCCTCCTCCAGACTGTGCTCCTCCCACCACATTCCATGCAGGTTGCGACAAACTGTAACCTGGTCCCCTGGAAAGCAGGGCAACCGAGGCTAAGCTGGTCCTACTTGCTCACACTCTTTGCACAGATTCCAACATCTTTGTTCCTTTACTTAATCAATCATATACAATAAACACTACATTCATGCCCCTGCCTTAGTTTTCTTACCACTCCAGGACAATCTTTGGGCTGTAGTCAGAAATCCCTTTGGTTGTCAAGAATCCTTCTGCTTCAGTGCTTGGCTCATGGTTTGCCAAATGCTGGGTTGCTCCGCCTTCAAGGACTGAAGGAAAAAGGGCCCCTGAGCAGAACTGCTTCTGCCCTTTTAAAACTTTGTCTCTCATATTTAAGTTTTTATCCACAGTGAAACAGTCAGTGGGCCAGAAAGAGAGAGTGAGAATGACTCTGTAACCCAGGTGTTAGTGCATCTGTTTGGAAACCTCCCCCCTCCCTGCTCTAATCACTCTTATGTTATCCACAGTGGAACAGCTTCAACAGGAGAGAGAGAAGGATCCTCACATCAGATTAGCTCATAGATCAGAAGTTAGAGCATGCTCCTGAGAGATGTGGGAGACCCCTGTTCAAATCCTCTCTCTGCCTCTACCTCAGTAGAGAATTGAACCTGATTCTCCCACATCCAAGTTGAGGGCCCTAACCACTGGCTAAATGTTATTTTGGGTGTATCACCATACTAAAAGTTTTAAGGTGGATGGTTTTGACTATGACCTATCCAGCTGGCCTCTGAGCACACCTACTGGATTGTGCCAGGTCGAACACATACATCTTCCCCTGGTTTGTGAATAGCTCTGGGCCTTAGGCAGGAGATAGATGTCCAGACTAGGCAGGTCATTCATTCAGTTATAAGCTAGACAGTTCTCTTTTTGGGTGGTTTGTTCCCTGTCTGGTACAGAGACAAAACCAGATGTGGTTTTCTCCCATATCAGACAGGGAATTCCATTTTTGAAGAGTGCACTACTCTGACCACACTGGCGAGACCTTGCACACCCACCATGAGAAATCACAATGGCAGGGGCAGAGCGGAGTGGCACACCCTTCAAAATTGCGTTCCCCCATGTGGCATGACCTCATGGGAGGGTGGGCCTACACCATTCCTGGAAGTACCTAAATACTCAGCATTCTAAGGAATGCGAGAGTGGCCACTCTAGTCCAGATGCCAATAGGGAAGCAGTAGTATGCATGCTCAGAGACAGAAGCATAGGTGCCTAGGAACTTTTCCCCTGAAAATTTAGGCACTGAATGAGTTTAGGCATCTACAAAGGTTAGGCAGTAGTTCTGTGCATCACAGTGGAACCAAACCTGGGAATTAGGAGCCTAAAATAGAGATTTAGGGTATGTCTACACTACGAAATTAGGTCGAATTAATAGAAGCCGGTTTTATAGAAATTGGTTGTATACAGCCGATTGTGTGTGTCCCCACATAAAATGCTCTAAGTGCTCTAGTCGGCAGACCGCGTCCACAGTACCGAGGCTAGTGTCGACTTCCAGAGCATTGCACTATGGGTAGCTATCCCACAGTTCCTGCAGTCTCCGCCGCCCATTGGAATTCTGGGTTGAGATCCCAATGCCCGAATGATGCAAAACAGTGTCACGGGGGGTTCTGGGTACATGTCGTCAGGCCCCTCCCCCTCCGTCACAGCAACGGCAGACAATAGATTCGCGCCTTTTTACCTGGGTTACCTGTGCTGACAACATACCACGGCAAGCATGGAGCCCGCTCAGCTCAGCTCACCGTCACCATATGTCATCTGGGTGCCAGCAGACGTGGGACTGCAGTGCTACACAGCAGCAGCAGCTAACTGCCTTTTGGTGGTAGACGGTGCAGCATGACTGGTAGCCTTCATTGGCGATCTGGGTGCTGGCAGCCGTAGGGCTGCATTGCACCAGCCCTTGCCTTTTGCCTTTTGGCAGTAGATGGTTTATTACGACTGGTAACTGTCCTCATCGTACAGCAGTGGCTATCAATCATGGGCACCTGGGCAGACATGCTCAGTCCAGCAGTGGCTGGAACTCCGTATGTCCCCCAGTCCTCCATCCTGCTGCCTTCACAATGACGATGATGGCTATCAGTCATAGTATGCTATTTTCTGCCAAGCGCCCTGAGCAGCAGATCGTGCAATAGGCCTGAAGGCTACTGCCAAGTGCCCAGTATTTGCTGCCAGGCACCCAGAAGATGCCGAGGGCTATCAGTCATGCTGCACCATCGTCTTAAGATGTAAAAAATAGATTTGTTCTGTATTCATTTGCTTCCCCCCTCCCTCCGTCAAATCAATGGCCTGCTAAACCCAGGCTTTTGAGTTCAATCTTTGGGTGGGGGGTCATTCTGTGTGACAGTTGTTTGTGTTTCTCCCTGATGCACAGCCACCTTTCTTGATTTTAATTCCCTGTACCTGTATGCCATGTCGTCACTCGCCCCTCCCTCCCTCCCTCCTTCCCCTGGTCCATCAGATACTAGTTTCGCACCTTTTTTCAGTCCAGACGCCATAGCTAGCACTGGGATCATGGAGCCCGCTCAGATCACCGCGGCAATTATGAGCACTATGAACACCACGCGCATTGTCCTGGAGTATATGCAGAGCCAGGACATGCCAAAGCAAAACCGGGACCAGCCGAGAAGGCGATTGCAGCGCGGCCACGAGAGTGATGAGGAAATGGACATGGACATAGACCTCTCACAAGGCACAGGCCCCAGCAATGTGGAAATCATGGTGTTCCTGGGGCAGGTTGATGCCGTGGAACGCCGATTCTGGGCCCGGGAAACAAGCACAGACTGGTGGGACCACATCGTGCTGCAGGTGTGGGACGATTCCCAGTGGCTGCGGAACTTTCACATGCATAAGGGCACTTTCATGGAACTTTGTGACTTGCTTTCCCCTGCCCTGAAGCGCCAGAATACCAAGATGAGAGCAGCCCTCACAGTTGAGAAGCGAGTGGCGATAGCCCTGTGGAAGCTTGCAATGCCAGACAGCTACCGGTCAGTCGGGAATCAATTTGGAGTGGGCAAATCTACTGTGGGGGCTGCTGTGATCCAAGTTGCCAGGGCAATGAGAGACCTGGTGATATCAAGGGTAGTGACTCTGGGAAATGTGCAGACCATAGTGGATGGCTTTGCTGCAATGGGATTCCCAAACTGTGGTGGGGCCATAGACGGAACCCATATCCCTATCTTGGCACCGGAGCACCAAGCCACCGAGTACATAAACCACAAGGGGTACTTTTCAATGGTGCTGCAAGCCCTGGTGGATCACAAGGGACGTTTCACCAACATCAACGTGGGCTGGCCGGGAAGGGTACATGATGCTCGCGTCTTCAGGCAGTCTGCTCTGTTTCGAAAGCTGGAGGAAGGGACTTTCTTCCCGGACCAGAAAATAACTGTTGGGGATGTTGAAATGCCTATCGTGATCCTTGGGGACCCAGCCTACCCCTTAATGCCATGGCTCATGAAGCCGTACACAGGCAGCCTGGACAGGAGTCAGGACCTGTTCAACTACAGGCTGAGCAAGTGCCGAATGGTGGTGGAATGTGCATTTGGGCGTTTAAAAGCGCACTGGCGCAGCTTACTGACTCGCTCAGACCTTAGCGAAAAGAATATCCCCATTGTTATTGCTGCTTGCTGTGCGCTCCACAATATCTGTGAGAGTAAGGGGGAGACATTTATGGCGGGGTGGGAGGTTGAGGCAAATCGCCTGGCCGCTGATTACGCACAGCCAGACACCAGGGCGGTTAGAGGAGCACAGCATGGCGCGGTGCGCATCAGAGAAGCTTTGAAAACGAGTTTTGTGACTGGCCAGGCTACGGTGTGAAACTTCTGTTTGTTTCTCCTTGATGAACCCTCCGCCCCTCCCCCCCACCCGGTTAACTCTACTTCCCTGTAAACCAACCACCCCACCCTCCCCTACCCTCCCCCCTGCGAGCACCACTTGCAGAGGCAATAAAGTCATTGTTACTTCACGTTCATGCATTCTTTATTAATTCATCACACAACTAGCGGGATAATTGCAAAGGTAGCCCGGGATGGGTGGGGGAGGAGGGAAGGAAAAGGACACATTGCAGTTTAAAACTTTAACTCTTATTGAAGGCCAGCCTTCTGATGCTAAGGCAATCATCTGGGGTGGAGTGACTGGGTGGCCGGAGGCCCCCCCACCGTGTTCTTGGGCGTCTGGGTGAGGAGGCTATGGAACTTGGGGAGGAGGGCCGTTGGTTACACAGGGGCTGTAGCGGCGGTCTCCGTCAACGTCGAATTCCGTCCACACTACCCCAATTTCGACCCCCTAAGGCCAATTTTATCGCTAATCCCCTCATCGGAGGTGGAGTAAAGAAACCGGTTTAAGGGGCCCTTTAAGTCGAAAGAAAGGGCTTCGTCGTGTGAACGTGTCCAGGCGTAATTCGATTTAACGCGGCTAAAGTCGACCTAAACGCGTAGTGTAGACCAGGCCTAAGATGCCTAACTCCTTTTGCATATTGAGCCTTGGAATAAGGTAGTATCTCCAACCTTAAATAGTTTGTGAGGCCTCTAGTGGTGCTCACTGTGTTCTATGCTTTAGAAGCTGCCAGAAACCAGTCAGAGCAGAAGCATGTATGTATCTAGGTCTGACATGTTTGCCCGCCCTGCACCTTTAAGCGGGGGGCATTGGCTGGCTGTCCGAATGAAGGGAACAGTGCTTTATGGCTGCTGGGGGCGGGAGGGAGGGGAGATGAAAACTGCTGCAAAAACAAAAAGGTGAGCATGGTTGCCGACTCATTGCCTGGGAATGCAGAGTTTAAAAGGGGCAGCTCGGTGCCTGAAGCCTCCCCTTTTACATTTACCAACATTTACCAAGGCTGAAGCAGGACCCATCCTCCCTCCCTTTTAGGTGGTAAAATACCAGGTTTGGTCAACACCTACTGTGGGCATTACACTAGCCGCCCCTTTTTTAGGGGGGCTGGGAAGGCATTTTTCCCTTACCACCATATTAGCTTGTGTACTGCTGGGGGGGGGTTCGCCTTCCCCACAGTGGGTTTCAGGAAAGACTCTATTCATGCATGGCATGGCATGACGGGAGGTAGGCCATATGTCACAATTCATTATTTAAGTGTAGGGCAGGTGCAGGTAGTCCACAGGAAAGGTATATAGTAACCTAATAAATGGCTTGGAAAAGGACTTAAAAAGAGGTGTTCATTAAAGGAATGAACAGGGGGCAGTTGGGGACTCCCATGATTGGTACAGCAGGGAGCAAACCCCCCATTCTTATAGCCTACCTTAACCCTCCTACATGGATGGGGTGGAGGATAAGGTCCTGGCAATGGATTTGCTGGAGGGACATGGATGGAAAAAGAGGGGGAACTGGTAAAAGCCCCCCAGGTAATTATGGAATAGGCATGGGATTACCTGCACTGTACACTTTTATCTGCCAGGTAGTCCCAAACATCTAATAATAAAATTGCAGCTTGATTAAATCCATGTCAAATGTCTCCTGTCCTTCTTTTGGCATAGCCATTGACACATGACAATGTGTATATTTAGTGAATAAGGTTATTTGGGCTCCAGTGTGCCTGTGTAGTTAGTGCACACAGTTAGTGTTTTGTAAAGAGCAAAAGATAAAACAAACCTATAACAAGAAAGTGATTCTAAGGCTGAAGTTAGACAAAAATAAACAGAAAGCGCATACAGACAGGGCAGCAAGACCCCAAAGAAGAGACATAGCAAATTTAAATTAACCCAGTTATTTTATAACTTTCAAAAAGCATCATTTCCAGAGTTGCATCTTTCACCTTGGACTTGTTTTTCTATACATTACATCACATTTTGGCTTCTTAGGGTATTGTAAGGTCTGGCAGAATGTGTGTATCAGTGGGCAGAATTTGACCCAGTGAATGAAGCCAGCAGATGGAGGACTCTGGTAATTACTTAATTGCTCTGTCATGTCTGACCACCCGTTGGGAGGCACAACAGCAGCTTTCACAGTTATTAGTGTAATTGCTAACTGCCATTTTTTTTGCATGCTTTTGTTTATCGTTTTGTTTCAGTGAAGTCTTATTCTTCTGAAATATCGTTTTTCCCCTCCTTCTCCCCAATCTCCCTGTCCAATAATACATTTTTCTGCTGATGTGCTGATCTTTTAATGTTACCTGTATATTTGGGGAATGATCCCTCATATCTCTAGATAACCATTAACCAAAGCACCATTGAATTTTGCTGATCCATGTTACTACATAAAAAACAGACGATAAAAGTAGTCAAGGGATAGGAAATGAAAAGTGACGGTTAAGAAAATATGTGAAGCAATTTGCCTCTGAACTGTTTATTATACCCTGTAAAAATCCAAATGATGTCGCTCAGAACCATTCCAGATGATATTAAAGTACCAAAGATTTGCAAGTGATCACAATATCGACTTCTCTAACCCTAACTGTACCACGGGGGTACAAGAGATTTTGTACACTACTGCATACTAAAAGTCCCTGTGCTCCAGCAGAGAAATAAGACCATACATCTTGCAGACTCTATTCTCTCTTGTGAGTTTAGTTAATAACAAAGGAGAACTTTCTTTGGGTTTACCTGCCAGAGATGTGTTCCATATTTCAGTGAGTGGAATTTTTCTAACTCTCTCAGAAATGGTGGCTTCAGAAGGAATTACTTATCTCATTTCTTATTCATCACTCTCACCAAGACGTGTTAGAAGAAGCAAAATGTAAATCTCTTTATAACTAAATTAATCCAATTCTTCTTTTTCATTTCTCATCAGAATGACAAAGCTCTATTGTCAGCTGAACACACGTACCAAATGCTTGTCACTTGCGTGTGCTAAAAGAGCAAAGACTAAAAAGAGATAATTTCATCTGACTACCACCTATCAAAGCAGGAGAGTACTTTTTCCTCAAACAAATGTGCCCAAGCAAATTATTGATTTGTTTGCTTTATACCCAATAAAAACCCATAGCATGAGTGGTATACAGTGGAAGCACTATCATTATGTATTTATGAATGCAAAATAGCCATGGTTTCTGTTTTGCCTTCATTTAATCTTTATAACAAAATGCACAAAGTTTATGGTCTCATAATGGCAGAATACTTGCCAAAATATTCCTATCAAAATGCAAATTTTGACCTTCCACCTAATATTAGCTATCAGCTTTTTCTCCTAAATTCCTTTGGGATGGACATACTTAATAAGAGGAGTAATATTCTTGGTAGATTATGTTTGTTTTGTTTTATTTTTCTAGTCACTTGGCATTCAGAGAAGTGAAGTTTCTTGGAACCGAGAAAGAAACATTAGAGTTTATGATTACAAAATCCAGTATGTATAAATTAACCACTATTGTGATCACAAGGAAAACAAATATTATACTCTTTACCTGCACTTGTCAGGTAATAAAAACAATATATCAAATAGTATACATTTATAAAGGTATTAGAAGCTCTTCCTATAAAATTACAGATAAGGTTTCCAATAACTTTCGTATGTCTAGCAATACATTAGGATTTGCATGTCTATTCTCATCCTGTTTTAAACTCATCTTGGTGCTAGACTCTGGCTCTGGGAAGTGTAAATGCATGCACATAAAGGCTGGTCCATTCAGACGCACTCAGCGTTGGCTTAATTTTGCTCCTATTGAAGTGAATGGTAAAACTGGCATTTACTTCAATAGGAACAGAGTTAAGTCAATCCCACCCAAAATGCCAGAGCCCGAGAGAGGAGTGTGCTGTAGAAATATTCCACCCAGACTCCAGCTCCCCTCAACCAGATGCAAACATTCACTAGAATCATGGCCTGGAATCAAGGCCTCATTGTGCTAGACATTGTACAAGCATATAGTAAGAGACAATCCCAGCTGTGAAGAACATACAATCTAAATAGACAAGAGAGGCATGGAGAAAGAGAAAAGAAGTAAACCTTGCATCCGGGCAAGCATTACCTCAGGAGTATGATTGTTGCCATTTATACACGAGGTACAGAGAGTTTCTGTGACTTGTCCAAGGTCACACAGACATTCTGTGTCAAAGCCAGGATTAGAAAAATCAGGTCTCGCTCACACTCCTGGTTCTGACCACTATACTCTGCTGCCTCTCTAATTTTCACCAGGGTGGAGGTGGGGAACTGGGACCAACCAAAATAGGGGCTCACAGTCACGTTTACTTTTGCAGAATTAGGACATGCCTGTTGTATGCACAAAGCCAAAAAGTGTCAGAATTTGGCCCAAAATGTTTAAAATATTAGTAAATTGATATTCACTCAGTTGTTATATTGGTGCTTGTAGCACCACTGTAGTGCTTAGTTACTCTCTCTATCTACTCTACTACTGATGCACATTTTATATGAATACTTTTTTTGTTGTGTGTGCGCACATTGCCTATAACAATTGGGCTGGGTCTTCTAGGCACAGCTACCAGACAATAATAAATAGATCTCACTCATAGGAAAAGAAGGTTAAGTGCATACAACAGAATAGAATATACCTGTTAATCCTAATTTTCAGAGTCAAGTGCAAAAAGCATTTTACATTTTAAATCACATTAAAATAAAATTTGGGGTCAAATTGGGTGTATGTGGATCAGAGATGGTGTTGCATTTTTAATCTGTAATTAAATGATATGTGAACTAGGCTGCACTTTTTTCATATAATGAAAAGAAAAAGAACACATGATCTGTCTGCAATTTCAGATGGTTTTGTGGTAATCCCTGTAAAAGAAAAAGAAAGAAAGAAAGAAAGATTCTTTTTTTGGCAGTAAAACCATAAAGTAGACTAACCTCTTCTGGTTCTTAGAAAAGAATGATGGGAAATAACTTTGAAAAATACTTGCTTAGTATTCAAAATGATCAATAATATTTATTCGTCAAATGTATAAATACTATACTTTTGTGTAAAAAAAACCCCAACCCACTATGCCATTTACTTAAATAGGAATGTGTGCTGTCTAAAATCTGCTGAGAAGACGCACCAACCTGTGGCATGTTTGGGTGACCACTGAAATCGATTTGACACCTTGGTCTAAGACTGCCCACCAAAAATAACTTTTCACCAGACTGTATATTTTCATATGACTTGGTGAAATTTGGGTAATTCAACCATCACCCTAGCACAGAAAAGTATAGTATCACTTCTCTAGTATCCCAGAGTCATGGATGTAGGGAGAGGCAGGATTTGTCCCATGCCACTTTTTACCTGGGTGGAACAACATTGCCATTGCTTCCTATCCTCATTCCTGCTGTCATTGGAAGAGGTTCAACAGTTCCTTCTTCCAGGAGTCCCTGTTAAGATGATGGGGAAAGAGTGGCAAAACAGATGAAACTGCATGCAGCCAGTAAGGGGAGCTCTAGTGCAGTCTGTGATGCTCCCCATCTCTCACCCATACCAGCAGAGGAGGAGGGGCGCAGAGATCTGCCAGCTCCAGCCTCCACACATAGCAGAAGGGAGGCCAAAATGGTTATGGTGGCTCCTCCCTCATCCCTTGCATCAGCTACAGGATGGGAGAATGAATGTACAGATGGCAGTAAGGGAGCTGGACACTGGGTGGTACAGAGGGCATTTAGGAGAGTCCAATCCTAGGTGTGGTACATACTTGTCTGATGTCACACATTTCATCTGAAATTCATAATTTTGTGGGATTTCTCAAGCTTACCTCCAAGATCTGACTCTTTCTGGGTAAAAGCAAAAGTGCATGCTACTATGCATAAGGGTTTTTGTTTAAGCTTTTTTCTTTTGTTTTGTTTTTCTTTTCCAAATAATGTAAATATGGATGTTCTCTTAGTAGACAAAATGCTTCTCATACTAAAATCCTGGCCTCTATGATGTCTTGTGGCAGTGAGTTCCACATATCATCAGTCAGGCAAAAAACCCTATTTCTTTTAATCAGTTTTATATTTGCTGCATTTCAGTTCCATTGAATGGCCTTTTTTCTGATAGTTTGAGAATGAGCAAATAGGAGTACCTGATCTAATTTCTTCATGCTATTCATTATTTTCTTGTTCCTTCATTATTATTTTCCTTCATCTCTTCTCTAAGCTAAACAGTCCCAATCTTTTCAATCTCCTTCATATGTCTAACACTTTTGTCACTCCTCTCTGAACACTATTTCTGCTAGGTCTTTTTTGGAGATGGGGTACCAGAACTGAACACCATATCCAAGTGAGGGAGATCCATCAATTTGTATAACAGCAATATAATATTTTACATATTATTTTCTATTCCATTCTTTACACAAACTAACCTTTTGTTTGTTTTTTGACCATTGAACAAAGCTGACTCCACCTATACCAAGTCTATTTTCTGAGTGGTTACAGTTAATTCAGAAATAAAACCCAGAAACACGTATGAGTGATTCAAATTATTCATATCAATGTCAATCACCTTGCATTTGTTAACCTTAAATTTCATCTGCAATTTCATTACTTTATTAAGTCACTCCAAAATTCCACAAGGTTGTTACAAGTATTGATTAACTTAAATAATTCTTCATCATCTGCAGATTTTGCCACCTGAGTCTTCACCCTATTTCCCAGGTCATTAATAACTACATTAACAAAATTAAGGGTGTCTATTTTCAGATTAATCTTGGAGAGATAAGCCAAGGCAGGTTGCACAATGGACTTCTCTTTACTCTAACTCACTGATACATAGAGCTTTCACGTCTGCTGCTCTTTGAATGGTCTTTAATGATTATCTCTTATAAACTCAAGATACAATTATATTATTCATCCAGTATACTGCTCAATATATAATAAACGTGCTGTACTCTCACTTAAAATAGCATAGAAAAAATGGAATCTGCAATCTGAAGCAGTAACAAATCCTTTCAAGATCATTAAGTAACAGCTAGTTACTGCACACAGTTGCTCTCCGCATTCAGGAACTATATATTTGTATTCGGTAAAACTTTCCCCCCAAAGTCTTATAATTGACAATAACTTTAAAAAATATAAAAACCCACTAGAGATCTCAGGCTTCAAAATAATAATATGTGAACATGATGTCAGATTGTTCAGCTAGTCACAAAGAAAAGCATTCAAAAGAGCCAGTCAGTATGACAACAACATGCATTTTCAAAACAAAAAATAATGACTTCCATGCCAGTGACAGGAGGTGATTCAACTAGCTGGCTGGCAGTAAAGGTTGTTTACCAGGTTCTGGATTCCTAATTGGGTGTCTAGCTTGCTAAGTAGCAGCTGGTCTTTAATTAGTTGAAAAATTATTACCACTAAAAGTTGTCGTAAAAAGAAAGAGAACAAAATAATTAAAATGTTAGAATCCATATGGTGGGACACTTATCTCCACTTGTCAATAGCTGTTTTTCCTCTCCGCCCCACTCAGCATTAATAAGTCAAAACTGCCTATTTGCCAAATAATTTCTTTGCTTTTAGTTTATATTCAAAGAAACAGCAAATCTGAAGAGTGTTCCAAAATGGAAGTGCACTCAGAGACCAGCTCACAGTAGTATAACGATTCCCTTTGACCATGAAATTATCGAAGTTGCTATTTTCTGTGGGTCGAAGGCAGGATTGATGAGTCACTCTTGTCAGCATACCTAATTATGGCAGGACATCACAATCCCCCTTTGGTTTGTTACCTATAAAGTAAAAGTAGATCAAGTCTCTTAACATATTAAGCTTAGCAAACAACAGCATTCATGAATGTGTCGTATTAAATATGATCATAGCATAAATGCATATTAGAACACCTGTAACTGAAAATTTACAAGCAGCTGTGCTACAATTATATATCTTATCTGCCTATATAATTTCTAAAGGCTTACAGATTCTTCCCAAGCTTAAGGAACATTTCACTTATCTATATAAGGAACAAAGGGTTTATCTATGAAGCTATATGGTTACTGTAGAACAAGCCCAGTTGTATTTGTAAGAGCATTGCAACTTCTATCTTGTCCAACTATAGTTTTTAGGTGAAATATTTGAAGCACATTGCACTGTGATTTTTTTTTAAACTATATTTGCACTGGCGGAAAAGCATTTAAGAGAAAGACAATGAACATCTTCCTTTGAGAAGTTTAAACATTACATGACTTTGGAATACTTAATTGAGTCCCCCTGAACTAACAGGTTCAAATCTTGGCAGGGTTATCTTGTCCATTCACCCTTTCAGGACAGGGTGTTTATTTTCAGAGCACACCTCATGGAACAAGTTCCCTCTCTGCTCTGCTGGAGCAGATGGGCTGTGTCACAGGCCTAAAAATTTTTCATTAGGCTAGAGTTAAAATTGAGACCACATGATCAGTACCTTTAAGTTCAAATACTGACAAGAGTATTGGTGTTAAACAAAACAAAACCCAAAGCAATAGATGCCCAAGAAATTAAGCTTAAAAGAATCTCAAATATTTGAAAGTATAGAAATACACAGTAACAACACCCAGATAACTTTCACTCTGCCCCTGTAGCACTGACTTGAGAAATAAGTCAACTCAAACAATATTTTCCATTCATAATAAAATAGTTGATATTTGGGAGTGACCAAGAACACTAGAATTATTTCATCTTAATAGAATAATGGTAAGTAAATGGTAGCCTTCTTCATGACTATACATAGGCCACAGAAGGGACACAGACTTTTACAAAATGTTCATTAAATAAGCAACTCACAATTATTCATTAGAATTTCATGTCTGCCTTATTTTTTTCCTAAAGTGCCTATCTACAGCTAAATGCCAATATAACTGATGTCCCATCAATTATACAAATGTCAGTAAGTATTATTATTTGCTATTTGCATTTTCATAGTGCCTGCAAGCCAAGTCATGGACCAGAACTTCTTTTACTAGGCGCTGTACAACACAGAACAAAAAGACAGCTTGAATAAAGTGCTAATCTCTCTCTCTCTCTCTCTCTCTATACATATATATACATACGCACACACACACACGATATATATATAGAGAGAAAATAGATATAAATTTCCTGTGTACAAGATCATAAAACTTACATGTAAAAGTAACAGTTACTGTGTTGACAAAGCATCACTCTTTAAACTATACTCACACATACACATCTGTACAAGTTGTAAAAGTACAGTCTCTTCTCTAGTTTAATATTTCCGCATTCACTGGCTGCCACTTTTTTCAATTCTTTATGAGAAAAGAGGATGAAAAGAGGATGGCAGAGTTATGGTCGCTGGTGTATCAATACAGTGGCTTTTCCAAATGTAAGATATCCAGAGCTGAAGACTGTGAACTTCTTAAAGCTCGATGGGCATTATTTTATCAACCCATATTCACATGAGTAAGGATTTCCATCATCAGGCCCTCAGTGGTTTGAGCATTGGCCTGCTAAACCCAGGGTTGTGAATTCAATCCTTGAGGGGCCCACTTAGGGATCTGGGGCAAAATCAGTACTTGGTCCTGCTAGCGAAGGCAGGGAGCTGGACTCGATGACCTTTCAAGGTCCCTTCCAGTTCTAGGAGATAGGATATCTCCATTAAATATAATAAATATATATATAAATATAATATAATATATATGAAAAGGTCAAAGAAAGGAAGATGGGAGGCTGATATCACCAAAGGGACAAAGTTAAGCTTTGTCGGGTGCCTTTACTCTGTATTTCAATATTTTCAAATGTTTGAGTTTCTTTTAAACTAAAATGTAACCCTGAATGTCCTTTCCCCCTCCCACTTTTTATATTCACTTCAGTTTTCTTATACTCTTTTAACCCTTACATTACTGATATGTAGTCTCAGCCATAAATCCAGCTTTGAGATTATTAACTGTCAAATTTCCATTTTTTAACATTTAAATGCAATTTTCTTCAAATATTTCCTGGGCACCAGTTTTCATGGAGATTTTAACTAATTGGAAAGTTTGAAAGTGCCTTAAGAAGATTTTTTTTTAAAGTTAAAGGGAACTCCAAAGAAACTTTAAGGCCAGTTCCTCAGTTACGGCTAAGGAACACAGTATTGGGGGTACAAAGGTGGTATAAAGCCTTGATCCTAGATGTAAAGTAGAATAGCTAGAGGTGTGCTTTGACTTACACTGACTTTTAATGGTTCCAAAGCCCAAAGTAGCATCCAGGTCTGACTGCAGCTAAGGGTGTCCTGTAGCCAGTTTTTGACATTCCTCAGTAACTTACTTATACACCACTTCGATAGAAAAACTTGAGGCCCTGACCATAGCTCCACAATATATTTGAAATTCAATTTCTACTTTAGTCAGAGCTAGGTTTTTTTTAAATAAAATATTATGATTATATTATGCATATACCCACATACTCACCCCCAATTTAAATAAGATTGTGCCTATCATTACGGATGTACATCTCTACCCTGATAAAACTCTGTCCTCAGGAGCCAAAAAAATCTTACCGCGTTATAGGTGAAACCACGTTATATTGAATTTGCTTTGTTCTGCCGGAGTGCGCAGCCCCGCCCCCCCGGAGCACTGCTTTACTGTGTTATATCCAAATTCGTGTTATATCGGGTCGCGTTATATCGGGGTAGAGATGTATATTAGGGAGGGGAAAATGACACTGCACTGGACTGACATTAAGATATCTGCATGAGTATGTATATTCTATAACACCAAGTAGAACTTACATTTGAAATATATTGTGAAGCCACGGTCAGGCTCCTGTCATTTTCTTCTTTCTAATATATATCCTCAGTGATAGCTTCAATCTTGCTTAAATTATGGCCAAAATTAATGCATTTAAGCTTAAATAATATTCTATTTTATTTCCCTCTTTTGTTTTAATTATGTTGAAAAATAAATAATAAAAAAATGAGGCACCTGGGCTGCCAGAGTGTTCAGTGAACCCAGATTAAACCTTTATGTAATTTCTAGTAGCAGCTGGTAAAGAAAGAGATTGAAAAGGAAAGATGTTACAGAATCCTGATAAGCAGACCCCATTCAACGGCAATGAGAATGAAAGAAGACCATATCTGATTTCCATGAAACAGATTGTATATTACAAGCAGTCCTGGGAAAAAGATTATTAAAAGGGTAACTGTTAAGAGACTGTTACGGTATCTATGCATTTTATCTGAGTAAGGGTTAGGGTACATTAACCTTTTTTATGAAAAAAGCATTAAAAGTTTCTCAAATGTAATCACCCTTTTTTCTTTATATAAGCTTGATTACCTACGAAAACAGGTTTTATTTCCTCAATCTTGACCATCAAATATGTTAACTTTAAGGCATCATTCTGTACTGCCATATCAAACAGACCACAAAAAGGAAAAAGAGAAGCTCCCAATTCACAAATGCGACAGGAAAGTCTGGTTAGTAAATTAACTGTTTCATAATCTCAAAACTCATCCCTGCTTATAGATAGAAAACACTTTGTTTGCTGTATTACGAGGTCATCAGTATAATTACATTGATATACATTATCTTATTATTAATATTAAATTGTATATTTTATTTGTGTTCTCATCACATACTGTTGTAAGTGATACGAACAGCAAAAGTTTTGCTCAGAAAGTGGGCAAGAAGGTCCTATCCTTGTAAGCTACCTTTAGACATTAAAATCACAATTAGATTGGAATGATATATGAATAAGGAATACCACCCAATGTTATAAGAAGAAAACAATACATAGAGCCAAAGAGAAAACTCCCCCCCACAATTTACATAAATTGAAAAGTCAATGGAATGTGAGTTTCTTTCAACAAAGTTAATATAGCAGATGTATGGTAAGCTGTTCACTAGCAACTAAATAAACTAGCCTAATATTTCATATAAGTGCAAGACCAATTTGTGTGTTTAAGCATGAGTGCGTGTGCACAAGTGTAAGTGTGACCACGTGAGTGAGGGAGAGAAAGTCAACAAGTAGCAAATTTTTCTAAGCCAAAATACACAAAGAGCTCAGATGCTTGGAGCACTTTACCCTTTCTGTGTTAAAACTTGTATAGTGAAGGAAAGAGGATGAATCTACCACCTGACAAGCCCGCTTTCAAACAACCTATGTTTGGATGCCACATATATTCAATCAAACAGGGATCTCCATATTTCCTCTTAAAGGGTAATACTCATTTTTTTCCTTCACTGAATCAACAGAATTTTCCATTAGCTCATTAGCTCCAGAAAACCAAACTCCTGGATCCTAGTAAAGCTTGACTTTATCATATTATAGGCAATGCAATGGGCAACTTGAAAATAAGAAGAAGAAAAAAAGGATAAGACACTGAAAAGCACCCATGAAATAATTCTATATTATTTATTAACTAGTTGACCTAGATGAATCGTATGCAGACTTTGTTTAACTATATTTTATATTGTTCTTACTAGGGCCCCAGTTCAGTACAGCACTTGAGTATGTGCTTAATTTCAATTGGTTAAATTCAAATGGTTAAAGACAAGCATTTGCTTAAGTGCGTGTTTGAATCAGGGTCTAGATCCTCTTCAGCAGGCTGTGCCAAAGCTTTTCCTGGAACAATTTAAGATGAGAGGGTAAATGCAACTGGGGAATGGTTCAACTAAATTACACTAGCTTGTAACAGCAGTATATGGAGTCATTATGCCAGCCAGGGATTGCAGGAGGATCGCACTAGAGGGAGGGGAAAGGATGAGATCAAGAAATAGCACTGATGGTGGTATAGTCCTGGTTACCCCCAAAATGAAGATCCTCCAGTTATTTCAGCTTTAAGCCCCCTTTTTATCACCAGGGCAGCACAAAGTGGTTTCAACATAGCCTAGGTGTGGATTTACCTGTGTGCTATTTGAAAATTGCTATAATTCATCAGAATATTCTGGTTTATAAATAAACCTGTCTAGTCATTTGCTTTTTAGAATCTCTTCAGTGTTTCTGTTGATGTATGTTCCAACAGAGTTAGCTCTCAAGGACTTCCATCCCATCGTGTTAATGCAAAGTTCTGAAACCAAGAACCTGAAGCGGTAAAAGTAAAACAACACATAATAGCTTGTTTACATTATTCAGCATGTGGTATATGAACAGAAAACATTTACAAGGTTCATTTTATATTCACATTAATTATGTGAAATTAGAGGCACTGAGAGTGGCCCATTAAGTGCTGATTAGACAATAATATCAGAATTTCTGGCAGCACTGGTTATAAGGAACCTAAATTTACCTCCAAAGGGAAGAGAGTTCATTAAAATTTTAATTTGTTTCTCAACAGTTCAATTATAACATGCTTAATGTGCTGGACATTAACTTTCAGGGGCCTGAACAAAATTATAGGCCAGGCCAAAATTACCTTGCACTTTTTTGAAAATACAGTAGCAATTATTTTCAGATCTTTATTTGCTGTCAAGACTGTTAATGATCCACCTTGGCCCAACACACTCTTTGCAAGTGGGTAAACTGACTTTGCCCTTAACTGAAACATAGTGGTTTTCTTGGTTAGCCCTCTCCCAGTACAGAGAAAGGGGAAGGACCTAAAGGAGTCAGGATCATGGAAGTGAAAGGTCCCCAGGGCCAGTGGGGAGAAGCCAGCACTCAAAGTCAACCAGATTGACAAGGCAGGCAGGCCAATGAGAGTGATGAGAGCCCAGGGCCCATCCTCCGTGTGAGTTGGGGCTGCCAGGGCAGCATAAGTCATGAGAGGGAGAGTGGCTGAGATCTGAGCTGCAGGGAGTGCCGCAGCCATTCACAGTCAGGGAGTTGGAACAGCAGAGACCAGCCATGTTGATGTCGGTCAGCTAGGACCCAGTTACAGTGGAGATCCACAGGACAAGAACCGAGGTAGTGGAAGGTACGCCGTTCTGCAAGTAAATGAGAATGAGGTGGGGATCCTTGGCAGAGAGAGGGCCCAGAAGAGGGAGATGTCACCAGACAAGAGGGCCTTGAAGGTCGGACTCGGAGGCGGGGATGTGAACGTGACACTGGAGAGGAGGGTCCTGCCACCTAGAGCCTGAGGGTGTGTAGCTATCACCAGAGCAGGTATCATCGCAGTACATCCAGGGTCTGGGAAGAAGGTCTGGGACAAGTGAGGAATAGATTGGAACTCAAGAAATTTCAGAGAGACTATTGTGTACAGTGTTCACAGTGCCCATCATGCGGGGTTCCTTGATCCTTTAATCTTTTTAATTTTGCCCTTGTTTGCAGTTGCTATTTTATAAAATGTATGTGATTTAAACTCAATGTAGTGCTCACTGGGTCAGGGAAATGGCCAGTGAGTAGAGAGAATACCTCAGAGTGTGGACACCCTAGCCTGTGCTAAATAACCCACAATGGGACTGGGGGTTAAGCCTCCTAGGAATCCTGGCCCCAGCCTTATCAGGATTACAAGGACTCCACTGCATAGTGAAGAGTCCTTGAAGTCAGGCAGGTATCCAGGTAAAGGGAGTGGAGGCAGGGACTCAGATCCTTTGATCATCCGATTCCACCAGCGTAGAATAGAAAGTAGGAAAATTCCCCATGATACTGGGACCATTCCCCTGCTTAAAACAAGATAAATTAAGTTTCCTGCTTTCAAAGAGCCTGGAATGGATTTTGCTACTGAAAACACAGAGGACTTGTATACATGGTGCAGCAAAGTGTGCCAGAGGAAGGGGATTTGTAAAGCACACTCATGTGCTGCCCACTAACTGGCCCTTGTGGACCCTGCTGCAGTGCTCTAAGTAGTATCTAGTTTGTGTTAACTAAGTCATGACTATTTTAACAAGAACAAGGTACCTTTTAAAGCACACCAGCAGGGTCTACAGGGGACAGTTAGAGCATAGTCCGTTATAGCGCCTTACAAATCACACCTTTTGGCATACTTTGCTGCACCATGTAGACAAGCCCAAAGTAACACACATATCAGAGAATACATGTGTTCAGCATAGACAAAAACCTAAAATGGTAGATCTCTGTCTATTTTCTTATAGTGCCACATGTACGGAAAACTGGACACATCATGGAAACAAAGTCCTTGTTGAGGTATCTGTACTATAGGCTAGTATCCAGTTAAATTCCTTAATTGCTTATGCATGCAACTCCTGTTAAATACATGTAGAGTATGAGCAGCTCCTGCATTTTGCTTCACATAATGTTCATGGCAAATTCTACTGTACATTTATCATTGTTTTGTAGTGCTACATAAACAATTAACTGAAAGTGAGCTGCCTAAAAGAAAGGAATTTGTCATTTTTCAATAGTGTCCTGTGAGGGCAGGCAGGTGGGATTTACTCGTAGGTGTTCTTTTCACTAATGATACATCAGAGAAGGGAAAAGTGAGCAGCAATATCCAGAAAGCTGACAAGATTTATGAGAGCAGGTCACTTACTGTACCTCTGGAGGCAAACAGGGCATCTAGTCTGTCTTTAATTTTTATGACAGTAAAAAACAACAACAACAACAACGCAGAAGTGCAAGTTGACAGAGGACAGACAGGGTCAAAGGAGAGACTGATCATGGATATTAAGTGAAACATCACAGAAGTAGAACAAGGTAAGTGGTAGTGGCCATTAAAAGCAAAACTGATTTTGATAGTGGAGGCCGGGGTGGATGTAGCCTTCTGATTCAATAGATGCATTATACTAAACTCCTCTTGGACATGATTTTGAGTTGTAGTCAAGGGGGACACTGCCTGTCTGCAGCAGCACCCTCTGCCCCAGCACCACAATCATAATCCCAGCCCAGTGTGGACGGAGAACCCAGCAGGGTGGGACTGGGGATGAGAGCTGGGAGAGCAAGCCTGCCCTGCACTCACCCCACAGTGGTGACTCCTGTCCCACAGGGCTGGGCCTGGCTCCTTACTTCAGGCATTGCAACCTGGCACACAGGGTCACAGTGCAACTCAGGTTTGGCACCTTGGGTTTCATGATTTCAGTGGGTACAATGCCATGAGCGCCACATGAGCTCCACATTAAAGCTACCCCTGGCTGCAGCAAACCCCAAATCCTGATGAAGTTGGTTGAAACTAAGTGGATGGGGGAGAAATGATAAGTGTGGACTTTCCATGCTTCTTTCAATTCAAGAGGTCCTATTTATATTAAATGAAGTTTTCATTTCGTATTATGCTTTTAACAGGCAGAATTAAAGTAAAGTAAGTCTGCTCAAAACAAACTGTACCTAAGGGAATGCTAACTGACATTAGCCTCATACCACCATCTTTTGACTTCAGGGTGCAGTAATGTCTACAAAAAAGCCAGCCATAATGATAATCACCCATGCTTTGACAAAACAGTATACAGTCAAAGTGTGATTTTTTTATGCCTCTTTGGAGTCCAGACCTGGGTAAGACAGTAAGACAGACTCAAACGTGAATTCACTCTTCCTTTGCAAGCATAGAGTGAGTTTTTCAGATAGTTTTTAACCATTCCTTCCTTAGCCAAGGGCTTTCGACCCATGTTATCCATAAATTGCAGAAAGTACAAGGTCAGATCAGGTCTAAGGTTGGGATTTTCAATATCACATAAAGGAGTTAGTTGTCCAACTCTCACTGAAAGTCCAATTTAAACTCCAAGTACAACTCTATTGACTCTCATAGGATTGCATGTACTTATATCAGTGGGAGATTTCTATTTTATTCTGATTCTTATTTTGTACCCAGCACTATTGTATCCAAGTACCTTCCAAGGTTCAAAAACTAAATCAAGGGTCTGATCATAAATTCCATTCCCCCACTCCCTGCCCATGGGCAAATTGTGGGAGAAGTGGGAAAGAAGTACTGAAACTCTGCCACTTGAGACACCATTCCTAATAGATTGTGTAGGTGTTCAGAATATGACTCTAAAGAAAAGAAGGAGTGAACAGAGCAGAATAAGGACAGAGGACTTAAAAAAAGACTTCAACAAACTGGAGAGAACTGGTGAGTCCTGTGGGAAGAAAATCTAAGGGTAAAAGGAGTTCAGGAGAGCTGGAACTTTCCCCAAGAGACAGTATCAAAAGACAGAACAGCAAACTATCCCATTGTGAAGGAAAGCTTGGAAGCACAGTAAAAGGTCAATAGGCTGCATCTGAGCTCTTTAACGAAAACCAAAAAGGAAGCCTAAAAATAGTGCAAACATGAGCAAATTGATAAGGATGAATAGCATAAGCACGTAGGGATAAAATCAGAAAGGCTAAGGCACACAATGAGTAACACCTAGGAAGAGCTATAAAAGACAATAAGAAGTTCTATAAATCCAATAGGAGCAAGAAAGACAAAAGAAGTGTGGGCCCACCATTTTGCATGCAAGGAGAGCTAATCATCAACAACACCAAAAAGACTAAAAGGTGTCTAATGCCTATTTTGCTTCTGTTAAAAGGTTAATTGTGACCAGATGTTTAAACACAACTAATATTAATAACAAGGGGGAAGCCAGAATAGGGAAAGAATAGGTTAAAGGATATTTAGATAAGTTAGATGTATTCAAGTCAGCAGGGCCTGACAAAAGTCATCCTAGAGTACATAAAGAATTAGCTGAAACAATCTCTGAACCATTAGCAATTATTTCCGAGAGCTCATGGAGGATGGGTGAGGTCCCAGATGACTGGAGAAGAGAAAGCATAGTACGTATCTTTACAGAGAGGAACAAAGAGGACCCCGGGAAATACAAACCAGTCAGCTGAAGTTTGATACCTGGAAAGATACTGGGACAAATTAACAATCAATTTGTAAGCACCTAGGACAATGGGGTGACAAGTAATACCAACATGGATTTCTCAAAAATAAATCATGCAAACCAACCTAATTTGCTTCTTTGATGGGGTACTGGTCTAGTGGTTGTGAGGGAAGCTATAGGCTTGATATATCTTAATTTTAGTAAGGCTTTTGATACAGTCCCACATGACAGTCTCATAAATTAGGGAAATGTAGTCTAGATGAAATTACTATAAGATGGATAAACAAATAGTTAAAAGACCATGCACAGCGAGTATTGTTTGCTGTCAAATTGGGAGGACATTTCTAGTGGGATCCCTTGGGGTCAGTCCTGGGTCTGGTACTATTCAAAATTTTCATTAACGACTTGGATAATGGAGTGGAGAATATGCTTTAAAAAACTGCAGAGGACCCCAATTTGGAGGACGGAATGAAAATTCAAAAGGACAATTATCATCAAAGACTAGACAGGTGATAGCAAAGACATTGGTCACATATACGACTAAACATGCTGTCTAGAGACTAAACTTAACTAACAGGTTAACTTCCTGTTTAAAGAAGTTTATCTTATCCAAAGTCCTCTTCAGCCTTTTCAACCAAAGCTAGCCGAGACCCCACTTTCATGAATGCAAACACACTGTCTGTTTACTTCCTAGGTACAGGATGCCAGGGTGCCTTCTTTGCCTTCTTGAAATACAATTGTCTTTACTCAGACAGGATAATCCCCCATGACTTGTTTTTTCCTGTGTGCTCCTTTCCTGTTGAATTCACGTCTCTTCATTAACATTTGACTTTGTATTTCAATAGGCATCTACTGTGTTAATTTACAATGTTTAATTTACATCCCAACAGAGAGCTAAGTGAACAAAAACCTCGTCTGAAAAAACAACTGTTTTTCACCTCTGCTGGTGATTAATACCTTGATACAGACTCCAAGAACATATTTTCCTTATATATACATAACTCTTTACATAGTATCTGTAACTATAATTCACAATTACATTAATAACACTGGCTTTCATTTGAGACCTCACATCACATTCTTTGGTGAACCAGAATATACATACCAGAATCAGGATATTCCTGTGACCCCCTTGTCAGCATTAATAGGTTCTTGCATCACAGTAAAGACATGTATTATCATGGTGAGGCCATTATCAGCCAGGTTCAGATGTATCTCCTAGGTAGAGAGAGTTTCTCACAGATAAGAGCCAAGCATCAGCAAAGAGTCCAGAAAAAATACTAACTATAGACTGTAAAAAGCAACAAAGAGTCCTGTGGCACCTTAAAGACTAACAGATGTATTGGAGCATAAGCTTTCGTGGGTGAATGCCCACTTTGCCATGCGTCTGATGAAGTGAGCATTCACCCACAAAAGCTTATGCTCCAATACATCTGTTAGTCTTTAAGGTGCCACTGGACTCTTTGTTGCTTTTTACAGATCCAGACAAACACGGCTACCCCTCTGATACTTAACTATAGACTGTAGATAATTTGTGGGCATGGATTCACCACCAGTGCAGCTGGGCCCACGGCAACAAGATTTCTAAAGTGTCCACAAGAGTGGAGGAAGAGGTAGGAGGCTCCTGAACTCCACCTGCCTGAGTACCTTTGGGCCTTATCATTTCTCTTTGCAATTACAATGTAAGTATTTAATGGAGCTGGAGACAGAGAATTGATCCTCATCGTCTTCTACAAGTGAAGGGTGCAATTTCCCATCACTACCATTTGAATTTAGAAGAAAGATGCAAGCCATTTTAAAGTACTTCCTTGGACTCCTGTCCCCACTTCCAAGTGAGAACTATCTCAAGATCAACAGTATCAAATATTGCAAATAGTTCCAAGAATAAAAGAATTTTAGTCTGGATGTCACTCTCTGTTGTATTGTAGCTCCCTCCCTTCCCTGCCTGTCACTTTGTCATTTTTATTTTAGAGAGGCAGGAGACTTGCTGACACTTGCATGAACTATAAGGTAAATTGACTTTGATCATTTCCCTTTTCTGGGCCTGGTGAGCCAACATCTTAGATACAGAAGAATGGTCAACTGCAAAAATTGGTTACTTACCTGTCTGTAACTGTGTTCTTTCAGATGTGAAGTAGACATGAATTCCATGTAGGTGTTCATATGCCCAGTGCACTGAAGCTGGAGAACTTTGCCTAGCAGTACCCCATAGGGGCGGTGCTTGTGCTCTGTTGCCCTAGCCCCTCCCCTGGCTATATACGTTCCTTCACGCTGAACATGAAGAGTACAGACTCTAATGCAAGGGGATGTTGGGTGGGTTGTGAAATACGTGTGCATCATATCTTGGAGAACAAAGTTACAGTACAGGTAAGTAACCATTTTTTCTTCAAGTAGATACAGCTGTGTATTTCCTGTAGGTCACTCACAAGCAGTACTCACAGGAGGTGGGGCTCAGAGTCTATTTAAACAAGGATTGCAGGATTGCCTTCCCAAAGTTTGCATCTGATCTAGATTCAGTAATAATGGCATAGTGGTTTGTAAACGTATGTACAGAGGACCAAGTGGCAGCCCTGCAATTCGATATAGGAATGTCACTTAGAATTGCCATCAACGTTACCAGGGACCTCACAGAATGACCTCAGCCCTTTGAGAAAGCATACAACGTAGCTCAGATTGCACTATCATGATACTGGAAGTTATCTACCTGGAAATCATCTATGAAGAGACTGCTTGGTCCTCCATTCAGTCCACATATGAAACAAACAGGTAAGATGAAGAAAAGAAAGATTTAGTCCTATCCAGGTAAAAAGCTAAACATTGCCAGACATCCAATGTGTGAAGATACTGCTCATCTGGGGTTGAATATGGCTTAGGGAAGAATGCCAGTAGATTTATAACTTGGTTCAAGTGAAACTGAGAAACTATTTTAGGTAAAAACTTAGGGTGCAGCCACAGGGTTATTTTGTCTTTGGAAAATTGCATATAAGGAGGGTCTCCCATCAAAGCCTGCAACTCACACACTTTCCTTGCAGATGTTTTCTCTACAAGGACAGCAGTTTTCTGACATAGAAGGCAAAAAGAAGGAGTTGCCAGAAGCTCTAATGGATGTCCCATAAGAGCCATTAAGACAATATTATGGCCATGCTGGAACAATGAGAATGAATGTGGTATGATCCAATTTCAGCTTGAGATGGACCTATGGGATGATTGGAGTTGTAGGAAAAGCATACAGGAGAGTCAATTCCCAGCTCAGGTAAAAAGAAAAGCATTGGTCAAGGAGCCCTGACTGAGACCCTCTTGAGAGCAGAACATTTCTTGTTTTCACTCGTGGAGAACAGGTCCATCATTGGGATGCCCCACACCATAAAGATGGACTGCAGGAAGCTGGGCTTCAGAGACCATTTGTGATTCAGGGAAAAATTTCTGCTGAGGCGATCCTACAGGTGATTCTGGAGCCTAGGGTAAGTGATCAGCCACAGGGGTAAGGTTTTACCTGATGCAAAACTACCAGAGCCTGATCGCATCCTGACACAGCATATTAGTGTGTGCTTGGCCAATCTGTTCACATAATGCCTTGTCATGGTACTGTCGGTAAGGATGTATACCGCTGAGTCCTTGGTGTGATCTCGAAAGGCCTGACAGGCATTGCAGATGGCATGAAACTCCAGGACACTGATAAGCAGAGACTATTTCTGTTCCAACCACAGGAAGCCACATTTGAAGAGGACAAAGGCACAACCTGGTATATTAGTCTACCTGGGTGCTTGCGGTCAAATGGCCTAGCATCCTAAGGTATACTTAGGCAGTGGTTGAGGCTGCAGTTCCAGACATAGGTGGCAAATCCCATGGAATCAGTCACTCAGCAGAAATGCTCTCAAATTCAGAGTGTCTAGCAGGCTTCCAACCAACTTGATTCTTTGAGTTGGAACCAAAGTCAACTTCCCGCTGTTTAGGATGAGACCTGAATGATCAAAGTTTAGCATGAATTGAACAAGAGCAAGGACTTTGTCTCTGGATTGGTCCTTCAGTAACCAATCATCCAGATATGGGAAAACAAATTCCTTCTTCCCGAGGTATTCTGTCACCACAATCATGCATTTGCTAAAAATCCAGGGAGCAGAAAACAGACTAAAAGGGAGCATAGTGTATGGATTGTGCTGGTCTGCCACAAAAAAACAGAGAAGCCTCCTGTGGCTCCAGAGAATTGCTGTGCGGAAATAAGCATCCTGTAGATCCAGTGCAGCAAACCAGTCATTGTGTTTTAATGCAGGGAGAATAGTTGCTAGGGTGACTATATAGAACCTCATGTATCTGACAGATCTGTTGAGATAATGGAAGTCAAGGATAGGCCTCATCCCTCCCCCTTGGGCTTGGGAACCAGGAAATACCAGGAGTAGAACCCGTCCCTGATGCTGCAGGGGAAACCTCCTCTACAGCTTCCAAAGCCAGTAGAGACTGAACCTGCTCAAAAAGCAGTATATCATGACAGGGGTCCATGAAGAGTGACAGAGTAAGGAGGTGGGGAGGAGGAGGAATGGAGAGGAACTGTAGAGCTTAACCCAATCTGACAGTGCTTAGGACCCAGCTGACCACTGTAATTAAGTCCCCAACACTGTGAAAAGGAGCCAGCCTGTCTTCCAAGAGGGAGAATGGAGATGGAGAGATTATCACTGGATCATTGCCAAAGACAGACAAGTCAAAATGGGTGCTTGCTGGATGCTGTGGTAGGACAAGCCAGCTGGCTAAATCCAGAATCAGAGGGCCTTCATCTCTGTGATTTAGGATCCTTCCTAGGCTAGTCCTGCTGCCTTACAGGAAAGGAAGACTAGCCAAAGAAATACTGTAGGCAGTATTGCTGTTGCCTGCTATAGTGGCATCTCTTTACAGCTGGAGTATAAACTTCCAAAATAGCTCAGGAATCCTTAAAAGAGTGCAGAATCTTGTCAGTCTTTTTCCAAAAACAAAACCTGACCATCAAAAGGTAAGTCCTCAATGGTCTGCTGCACTCTGGGTGCAATGCTCAAATTCTGCAGTTGAATTGTGCAGTTCGTGATCAGAGTGGATGCCAGAATTCTGACAGAGGCATATGCTGTGTCCAGAGCTGACAGTAACGAAGTCTTGGCTCCATACAGCCTTCTGTAATGAATGCCTTAACCTCTTCCCTGGAAGCGTCTGGCAACTTGTCGGCAAACTTAGACATGGCAGCTCAAAAAGTCATATTTAGCAAGTAATGCCTGCTGGTTCACAATGCACAGCTGCAAGGAAGAGAAGGTATAAATCTTCCTCCTCATAAATTCCATCCTCTTGGAGTCTTTAAGAGTAGATTTACATCTTTCCTTTTATACCCTGCAATTTGCTGCAATTACAAGGAATTAGGGGGCCACATGGGCGTAGAAACCCTGACAAAACTTCCTGGGGATGAAGTACCACTTCTCCACAGGATTTGTTGTGGGAGGCAACAAAGTAGTATTCCAGGGGGCCTTTGCAGGCTCCAAAAAGACTAATTTACCAGAAGGGCTACTTTCCCTGGAACGGATGATTGGAGAACATCCAACAGTTTAGGTACATTCTCCTGTATAAATTCAGCTTCTATGCCTAAGGCAGTTGCCGTATGCCTTAAAGTCCTCAGGCAGTGAGGGAGCGGAAGAACCCAACATAGTAATTCTCCAGAGAGGATGAAGAAGTCAGTTACTGCACCAATGGTGGGTCCTGTTCTTGAATCACAGGATCCAGTTGGGATGACCTTGGAGGTCCAGAGGGAATGGACTCTGTGGTCATTTATAGATGAGATGGTTTGGGAATGGCTACCGTGAACTGGACTAGTGATCTCACTCTTCAGCAGGCCAAAGAATGGGACCTCAACAATGAGGAGTATCCCAAGGATTCCAAGGAGGCCACTGGGAAAATGGATATGGCATTTGTGGCCAGTAAGTACCAGGCCAAGAACTCCATCCCAGCTGTGGGAATGATGTTGATCTTAGTTCCGAGGGTAATCTGGGGATGGATTCTGGCATCTATGAGGTGATGATGAAGGAAAGGTTGACACCAACCTGGATCTTGAGGAGTCCCAGAAATTCTCTGGTTTCAACAGGGAGCCAGCCCAAATGGGGTGGACAAATGAACAGATTCACCCAAAGCCCCAAATGGGGGTGGCATTGGTGCTGAAGACGAATAGGGAACAAGCACTGGTGGTACCAAGTGAAACATACTCCCACCCAGTACTGGAAAAGGCACTGGCAGTGAGGCCAAGGGCAGCACCAAACTCGATGACGGGATCTCCTGCCAGGGCAATGATGGTACCAGGGGTGCACCAGCAACAATGGGGCTTTTGCTTGCAGGCATAACATTGGACTCAATTCCAGAATCTGGGACCTGCATGGTGTGAGCTGAAAAACCCAGCAGCATTATGACACCACCAAGGGCACAATGGAGATAGAAGCTATAGCACCCCAGAGAGTGAGAGAAAAAGCAGGTCTGATACGTCACCTGATACACCTGGAGACAGCGTTGGTGCTGATGTCATTGGTACTGGTCTGAACAGATGCCTCATGGCAACAACTGAAGTCAGTGGTACAGGCTTTCACTGATCTCAGCACAGTACCGGGCAGCAGTTGGACCTGCTCCATTCTGTGTGCTGGAAGGAGTATGGGGCCAGTCAGCAGATGAGGAAGAATCTCCCCAAGCCCTCTTCCTTGCTGCACCTGAGGCGAGAACGGGACTCCTCTTCCTCTTGGGGAAATGCCAGAGTTCAAACATGGAGCAGCATCACTTGCCAGTTTCAAAGGTGACTACTGATCAGACAGGGGGCCTCAGTACAAAGTAGGCCTCATGGCCTGCTCCAGAAGGTGCTGCTTCAGCCACAAGGCCCTTACGGAGTCCTCTTTTTGAATGACTTACAGATGGAACACCATTCCTTAATATGTCCCTCACCGAGACACAAGAACCTCGTGTGGGAATCACTATTGGGGATTACCCCCACACGATAAACAATGCTTGAACCTTGGTGAGGGCATCACACAGGGCTGCCAACTACTCTAACACTACACTAAACTAAACCAAAGGTACTACTAATTATTACTTAGAGGTAAAACTCGCAGAAAACTGAGCCTGAACACATGAAGTGACAACACCATACAGAGCTCCAACTCTAGCTGTGGGCAGGGAGATAGAACTGAGGGGAGGGGGGTGGTCACTGCCCTTATGTAGCCAGAGGAGGAGCTAAGGCCAGAGGGTGCAAGTGCCACCCCTACAAGTACTGCTAGCTAGGCAAAGTTGTCTGGCTTCAGTGTGCTGAGCTCGCACACACCTATGTGGAATACATGACTGCATCTACTCAAAGAAGATATATTGTGCAAGAGGAGGCTTGTACAGACAGTCCCATGAAGTGGAGGAATTTTGTTTTAGAAATTTAGGAATAATTTCTTGATGCATGTTTAGAACATGAAGGAACACCTTTTTCCTGCACCAATCTTGAGATGCAACAAAGATTGCTTCAAACGCTTGGTAAAAAGCAGCAGATCACATGAATGCTGTCACTCACCATGCATGTCTATTGTTGAGCAAATTTTGTGCTTCCCAACCATGTTTTCATGGGAAAACTGAGCTAAGAATTTTATCTCTGAGCTCATTGTTATGCATTTATAAACTAACCATGTGCTTGGTGCAGTACAAGGCAGCTAAAATCTATATCTGCCCTGATTTATCAATATGCCAGTACATGGCAATGCAACCAGCCATCCTGGGTGCTCATGTCAGTGTCCTATGTGAATGCACCATTGACCAATTAATGAAGACTTTTTTGTCATGCTAATAAACATGAAATTTCTTAATTGTGTCATTATATGCTGACCTGGCTGCATTCTACAGAAGTTAAGGATAGTAAAATGTCAGCAGAAAACTATCCTCCCCATTCCAACCCAAAATAGCTCCATGTGAGCTATTAAAACAAAGCAGAAATATTCCCAAAGGCTCATCTGGAGACAGATTAACAAGTTAGCTACAAAAACTTCAAGCTGCTGGTACATAGTATCATACTATTGGCCAAATTCTAAGTTGGGATTTTCAAAGGAGTAAAAGTATCCAACTTCCACTAAATTTCAATTGGATTTTTGGTCCAGATTATCAAAAATATTTAGGTACCTTTGAGAATCTGGGTCTTTGTGGCCAACTCTTTGAAAATCCCAGTTCTAGATTCTATAAGGTTACATATGTGTAGTTAAGGAAGCCAGTCAAATACTGAAACAATGGCTAATAATTTATTTAGTGATTGACAGGAAAAATATGTTGAATAATAGTCACAAATTATGTACTCATCCAGATCCACTATTTAAAGAGAACTAAGGAAGCTAATGCTGATGTGATGAGAATAGCTTGTGCAGGCATATAGCCCTTGTATAAAACTATATTTCAAATTGCTTTCATTTTGAGATTTAAAGTAGCTTTTCCACAACATTTAGAACTCAAAGATAAACTGCTTGAACTATAGTCCAGTTTCAAAACAGGAAAGTTACCATAATAGACTTGTTCATAAGAAAAATAAAAACATGTCTGTTTTTAGTCTAGCAGAGAAGTGGAGATAATAAATTTTATCCTAAATAAAAATTTGTTTTTATTTTGGAGACCAATGAACATTAAGTGACTCACTCTTGGGAAAGGGCTTTATTTTCCTATTGGCTCTTTATATTTAAAATTGATAATGTCTTTTTGAGAGCTTTTACCCAGAATAGTCCAAACCAGCTTCCTCAAAAGTCATTTTGTTTGTCCAGATTTTTGATATTTTGGGTGATTCACTAGACCAACAGTCTGTGATACTGAAAATACCTAATATTGGTAGCTTAAGCGGGACTCTTCCAAGCTGACACCCACTAAACAATGACAATTCTTCATACATGATTGGACTGAGTTGCATGGTTTCAAGGTAGGCCTCAAACCTAATCAGTCATTGGAACAATTTACTAAGGGTCATGGTGGGTTCTCCATCCCTAGCAATTTTTAAATGATGTTCTCTAGTTCAAAAGGAACGTAAGGAATCAGAGACTAGAACCCAGATGTGCCGAACCTGGGACAGCTGATGTTCCCATAGTGCCATCAGGAGGCCTTGCAGACCTGTAGTCTAGGACAGTGGTCTCCAAAGTGAGGTGCGCGCATCCCAGGGGGTGCGCAAGAGGATCCTTCGGTGCGCGCGGCAGGAGGAGCACCGCCGCTTTTTTTCCCCCCCCTTCGGCAGTTCGGCCAGGAGTCCGAGCAGCTTTTTTTTTTTTTTTTTTTTTGCTTCGACAGTTCGGCCGGGAGCAGGGGGTGCGTGCTCAAAAATTTTTTACTGATGGGGTGCATGATCAAAAAAGTTTGGAGACCACTGGTCTAGGAGCACATTGGAGAGTAAGTGCCACAGCAAGTACTGCCCAACAGACACAGAATGACAGCACCCTGCGGTCCTCTGATTGGCCAAGCATCCTATTTAACCCTGGAGGGTGCCCAAGGAAGTTGTCTGGGCAACCCCACAGACTTCAGGCTTGGGGCAAGTCCAGAGCTCACCTTGTCTCCTGATCTCTGGTCTCTGAATCGGCCTGACTTTGCCCCCGATGGTTGCTTATTGAGCCCAGCTCTAGCAATTCCTCCAACCCCTGCTGACTGACTGCCATCCCTGACATGTGGAGCCCAGCCCAGCTGTGACCACTAGGCCACACCGCCTACACTCCAGTCCCTTACAAGCAAATATCTATGGCTTATGTTATACAGGAGATCAGATTAGATGATCAATCACAGTGGTCCCCTTCAGGTCTTTCAATCTATGTAAAAAGCTGATCTGGCCAAAGAGACTAGAGGGATAAGCTGCAAGGTGGAGTGAATTTTTTTTTTAAATACTTAAGAATCAAAAGCAAGGCTGAGTAGGCTTGCCAGCTCAGTCAATAAGCCACATTCCAGAATCTCCAAGACTAAGAACCTCAGAGAAGTCATGACTAGGGCTGTCAAGCAATTAAAAAAATTGTGACTAATGATGCAAATAAAAACAATCACGATTAATTGCATTGTTATACAATAACAGAATACCAATTATTTAAAAATTTTGGATGTTTTCTACATTTTCTAATATTGATTTCAATTACAACACAGAATACAAAGTGTGCAGTGCTTACTTTATAGTTATTTTTATTACAAAGATTTGCACTGTAAAACAAAAAATAATATTTTTCAATTCACCTAATATAAGTATTGTAGTGTAATCTCTATCATGAAAGTTCAACTTACAAATATAAAATTATGTACAAAAAATAACTGCACTCAAAAACAAAACAATGTAAAACTTTAGAGCCTACAAGTCCACTCAGTTCTACTTCTTGTTCAGCCAATTGCTCAAACAAATTTGTTTACATTTGCAGGAGATAATGATTCACACTTCTTTTTTACAATGTCACCTGAAAGTGAGAACAATCAATCGCATGGCACTGTTGTAGCTGGTGTCACAAGATAATTACGTGCCGAATGCGCTAAAGATTCATATGTCCCTTCATGCTTCAACCACAATTCCAGAAGACATGCGTGTACGCTGATGATGGGTTCTGCTCGATAATGATACAAAGCAGTGTGGACCCATGCATGTTCATTTTCATCACCTGAGTCAGATGCCACCAGCAGAAGGTTGATTTTCTTTTTTGATGGTTCAGGTTCTGTAGTTTCTGCATCAGTGTTGCTCTTTTAAGACTTCTGAAAGCATGTGCCACAACTCACCCCTCTCACTTTTGGAAGGCACTTCAGATTCTTAAACCTTGGGTCGAGTGCTGTAACTATCTTTAGAAATCTCACATTGGTACCTTCTTTGCGTTTTGGCAAAGCTGCGGTGAAAGTGTTCTTAAAACCAACATTTGCTGGGTCATCATCCAAGACTGCTATAACATAAAATATATGGCAGAATGCGCGTAAAACACAGCAGCAGACATATAATTCTTCCCCAAGGAGTTGAGTCACAAATTTACTTAATGCATTATTTTTTAAATGAGCATCATCAGCATGGAAGCAAGTCTGCTGAAATGGTGGCCGAAGCATGAAGGGGCATACGAATGTTTAGCATATCTGGCATGTAAATACACCTCTACCTCGATAGAACGCTGTCCTTGGGAGCCAAAAAATCTTACCGCTTTATAGGTGAAACCGTGTTATATCGAACTTGCTTTAATTCGCCAGAGTGCGCAGCCCTGCCCCCCCGGAGCACTGCTTTACCGCGTTATATCAGAATTTGTGTTATATTGGGTCACGTTATATCGAGGTAGAGGTGTACCTTGCAATGCTGGCTACAAAAGTGCCATGCAAATGCCTGTTCTTACTTTCAGGTGACATTGTAAATAAGAAGCAGGCAGCATTATCTCCTGTAAACAAACTTGTGTGTCCTAGCGATTGGCAGAAGAAGAGTGGACTTGTAGGCTCTAAAGTTTTACATTGTTTTGTTTTTGAGTGCAGTTATGTACCAAAAAAAAAAAAATAAATAAAAAAAAATCTACATTTGTAAGTTGCATTTTCACGATAAAGAGATTGCACTACAGTACTTGTTCTTTTGTTTATAATTTTTACAGTACAAATATTTGTAATAAGATAATATAAAGTGAGCACTGTACAATTTGTATTCTCTGTTGTAATTTAAATGTATATTTGAAAATGTAGGAAAACATCCAAAATATTTAACAAATTTCAATTGGTATTCCATTATTAAACTGTGCAATTAGTTTTTTAAATCAGGATTAATTTTTTTGAGTTAACCATGTGAGTTAACTGTAAATAATTGACAGCCCTAATCATGACATTGATAAACAGGCCATGCCAGCCTTAACCAGTCTATCCCAGCACTCATAGCTGGTCCATAAGCAAGAAATGCTGTGCCAATAGACTATAACTGTCTGGTTTCTTCTCTCTAGTTCTGGAGCCTGTGCTCAAGAGTCTAGAAGACTACAAGAGTTGAAGAGTTCATAAACACCCTACCATTTAGTTATCACATTTTTCCCTTTTCTATATTTCGTCTTTTGTTTTTATTAGGTAGGAGATATTCCAGCCTTACTATATTTTATTTTTTGGGACATGTGAAAGTGTGGCTGTGCGTATAAGTACCCACAGCACCCATATAGGGAAGGCACTAGTAAGAAAAGATGCCCAGGTTGAGACAATTTGTAGGGCTATTTAAAAGACCCTCACATTAAAATATGTTCTGCATTTAAGTCCTGAAAGGACTTGAAATTGTCATCTGTAATTTCTGGAAGAATTGCTAAATATCTACTTATCAGAGTATCCTGTTAAAATCTGTATTACAATATCACTATTGGAGGGAGGGACAACAATTAGCTACCTTATAAGAATTGCAGTCTAAGAAGATTTAAGCATCTAAATGAAAACAGCCTGAGTTTCTGAGGGACAAAACACCTGAAGCTTTCATTGGCCCCTATCTACTAAGGAGGTCAATGGGTCTGTCAATATGCTTAAAGTTATGCACATGGTGAAATACGTTACTGAACTGGGACCATTAAACAGATGAGACTAGTCAGCACTGTGAAACCCGATACTTGGTAGGATGTGGTTCTTAGATGCTTTTATTGAGTGCAAAGTAGTATATTTATTTTATCTAGAACACTCAATCTTTCATGAATTAAAAAAGTTTCAGATGCAATCATTTATTTATTGTTTCTTAAAGCTGGAGAGACACCACACTAAAAATACAGACTGAGCAAGCCCAAGATATTTTATATCATAATGGATTTGAATAATTAAAATGGATAGCCTGAGCATGCAAATAGCCCTCAAAGGGAAAATAAACAGCAAAAAAAGTTCAGTGCAGGACACCCAAGTGAAGATTGTTAAGCTATTGCAAAATTTAAATATGCACATATAAAGAAGAACTACTTAAACACCAACATCATTAGCTTTTAATTAGTACATATTGGAAATGAAGATAGGAAAGAAAATGACTAGTTATTAAATCTATTCATATATATAGATGGAAAACCTCAAATTTATTCTAAATTGGTAGTTCCACAGTAGTCTGCAGTACCAGATAAATCAATACTAACTGAGTTCTAAAAGAAAAAAAAGGATTACTGTTCATATAACCAAGTGAATGTATTCTGTAATACCAGGAACAGCACATATTATAAGATCAGCCATGAACTGAAGTAAATCTTATAGCATAGAACATTTTTCTGATCTCAATGAAGAAAATGGTGTAAATTTTTAATGGTGAGAGTAACTAACCATTGGGACAATTTACCAACGGTTGTGGTGGATTCTCCATCACTGACAAGTTTTAAATCAAGGTAGGATTTTTTCTAAAAAAAAATATACTCTAGGAATTATTTTGGGGAAGTTCTATGACCTGTGCTATATAGGTCAGACTAGATGATCACAGTGGTTCTTCCTGGCCTTAGAATCTATGAATATAAATGTGCATTTCCATAATAATTCCAGAGGGATTTATAAAGTAATTAAGATATGCAACACTAAGTATATTGAGAAAGCTGCTCTCCATATTACAACATACCTTCTGACATAGTCTTCATTTTCACTTCCTGGAAATGTAAGTTTGGTGATTATTCCTAGGAAAGAACAGCATCTAGCTAACTCTTCAGTGGCTCTTTTAATGGATGAGCTAAAAGTATAAAAAGACTATGGGGGGATATGATAGAGGTATATAAAATCATGAGTGATGTAGAGAAAGTAAATAAGGAAAAGTGATTTACTTGTTTCCATAATACAAAAACTAGGGGCCACCAAATGAAATTAATGGGCAGCAGGTTTAAAACAAATAAAATGAAGTAGTTCTTCACACAGTTCACAGTCAACTTGTGGAACTCCTTGCCTGAGGAGGCTGTGAAGGCTAGGACTATAACAGCATTTAAAAGAGAACTGGATAAATTCATGGAGGTTAAGTCCGTTAATGGATATTAGCCAGAAAGGGTAAGGAAGGGTGTCCCTAGCCTCTGTTTGTCAGAGGGTGGAGATGGATGGACTTGATCATTGCCTGTTGGGTTCACTCCCTCTGGGGCACCTGGCCAAATTGGCCACTGTCGGTAGACAGGATACTGGGCTAGATGGACTTTTGGTATGACCCAGTACGGCCATTCTTATGTTCCTATGTTCTCATTTTAAAAACTGCTCAGTAGAGCTTGAAAATGCACAGAGAACTGACATTGTGTGGATAAACAGTATTGATATTTATTGGCTTTTCTAACTAGGGAGGCTGGAGAAATCTAATATAATAAAGGACCTGAGATTTACTAATTCCTAAATTTTAATCCCAGCTCTGACACTGTTATGATTTGTGCAAACCACTTATTTTAGTTGTGCCTTTCTTTCCTCATCTGTGAGGTGGGGATAACTAATTACTACCATACAAAGGTACTGCAAGGATTAGTAGCAACGGTATGGAGATATGCGTAGAAATAATTGCTACAACAATTATCACTGGCTTGATGATTTTTTTTTCCTGAAGAGATTACACAACACAATTTAAAGAAAATATTTATTCTCTCGAAATTAGTTTCCTTCCCATTCCAGAATACATGACATACAAAACACAGCAGCCATTACGACACTATTACAGATGATACACATTTATTCTTCAGTTCTTAGACCAGTGTCAGTGCTTAGTGCAATACTGATTGAACATCAGGTAATAATTTGAATCGAAATCAGAGACTCACAGGTAATGAATTTTAAATGAATTTAATCACACTTCCATTTTATTACAGAAGTTGTGTTTAAGTTAAACAGTGCCACAGTTCAAACAATATGTATTACACATGTAGAAAACACTGAAAGATTATTTATACTTTAGGTGAAATATTTTCACTGATAATTCAGTAGCCATAAATTCAGATAGGTTAACCACAATTGAAAAGTAAACAATATTTAGTTTGAATTTTTTTCAAGTAAGCAACTTTTTTCTTTACATTTTTAGTACCCTTTGCAGCAACTGTGCCTCAGACAGACAGTATAAGCACTTTGCTGAAATATCCTCCTTCCCACAAAGATAGGCCCTGATTCAGGAAAACATTTAAGAATGTATTTCACATTCAGCACTCTCTTAAGTAAATGGGACTTAAGCCCATGCTACAAATTAAGACTAACAACATAATCAAAAGTGCACTGGGGAAAAAAAAATTACAAACTTGCTTTTAGATTTTACAGTTGATCAAACAGAATAAGTGCAAAGTGAATGACAGAGGAACCCTTGCTACTGCTACATTCCAGCAAACTATTAAAAACAAAACATTATAGAAACCCATTAAATCGTAGCTTTTCTGTCCTTCCTTTCAGAACATACAGATTACCAAGACACTTGTATTCAGATGGCAGCTTTCTCTTTCAGAATTAACTTCCTCCAGACTGATATGTTCAGTGCTAACCACCATGAGACGTAACTGTGACATCACAATGACAGTTATGACATCCATTCATATCAGAAAATAGGAAAAAGCTAATTACGGAGGACACTGCTTCTGTTCGCACAGAAATATGGCAACAGGGAAAAATCAGAAAATATGCTTGTTAATTAAATAAGGCCAATATTACACTTTATAAAGCTTGATGAAATATGGCAGCTTCCCTTCCCTCCTCAATATTAATGAATTTAGTGCTCCTGAAGGGTTCTAGATTGGTAGAGCCTGAAGCCTCTCGTTATCCTCAGAAGAGCTATAGCACAAATTGCAGCCTCAATCAATGTCTTGCTCCATCTTGATCTGGTGGGACCACCTCTAAGGGTGAAAGGATAATTTTGTCTCCATGCTCATTTCATTCCTGGCCATTCTGTGCAGGGCCGGCTCCAGGCACCAGCTTAAGAAGCAGGTGCTTGGGGCGGCCAAGGGAGAGGGGCGGCATGTGCGGCAATTTGGGGGCGGCAGGTCCCTCACTCCCTCTAGGAGCGAAGGACCTGCCGCCGAACTGCCGCAGCCGATCGCAGCTTTTTTTTTCTTCTCCAATTGCCGCCCCCGGTCGCGATTGCGATCGCGGTTTTTTTTTTTTTTTTTTTTGCTTGGGGCAGCAGAAATGCTGGAGCCGGCCCTGATTCTGTGACAGGATGAATTAGAGACAGTTTGATGGGTGGTTTTGTGATTGGGCCATCTGTTCATAAGGAAATTCATTTTGCATGTGATTACTGAATAGCTATCAGATAACAACTTTGTCACTAGCAAGCTAGTCACATCCAAAAGAGGGATCTAAAGATGAAAGTTCTGCCTCACATTCCTGATCGTATGAGCTAGCCAGTCCCCTGGATACACTTTCTTTAAATTAATTTCAACCTGTTTAGCAGAGAGAAGATCTTGCAAGATTTGTCATCAGATTAGATCATATGTTACTTATTCTTATATATTATTAGACAACCACAGTATGTATGTGCACTTTGGTCTCTTTTTACAAGAAGATTTCTCCTGTACTTAGAAAAGGGTTCTGGACATACAGAGCATAAGCAAACTGTACTTAACATTTAAACCGTCTTTTTTAATTGAAGTACTCTGGTTAGAACACTAACAAAGTCTGCATTCAAAATGATGGGTGAAATCCTGGCCCCACTGAAGTCAATGGCAAAACTCCCACTGGCTTCAAATTCCAGGATTTCATACCAGGAATTTTATACATGTAAAGGTCTCTGTTTAATCTTAAATTATATCATATTACCAGCACATACATAATTGTCATTTAAAAATCAGCAGCTGTATATAAACACATTTCACAGTCTCTACACTGTACAAACTGTACACGCACTTTAACAAACAAGCTATTTATTGCCTGGAATAATCAGGTTTTTTGACATCTGTCTCTTACAAATTCAGCTTTAGGTTTCTTCGTTGAGGGTTCTGTTTTTCTGCAGAACTGTATTTAGTTCCTGAATAACATTTGGTGGCAACTTATCAGATTCCAAATTAGATTTGTTTGTTTTGTTCTCATGTTTCTTCAGTGTCCTCGATTCTTTATAGGGACTTTGGTGTAAGTCAGCAATGTCAGCACCTGTGTCCTCAACACAGATCAAGCTTCGATGTTTTTTCACATGGTTTTTCATTTTCTCCTCCTTGCGCCCTAGGCATTGTGCCACGATATGTGCTCTTTCTTTTAAATTCTTTTTTTCTTCCGCAATGTCATTTTCATCTTGTTCACTGAATGTCAGCTTTCCAGCTTTAATATGCTGAATAAAGTCAAGAAATCAGAAACAGAATGGTTCAAATTAACACAATATTCAATAATATTGAGATTGTGAGTTTTGCTCATTACTTTACATAACGGCTTACAAGAAAAATCAATTTTGCTGAAGAGCTGGGGCAGCATAGCTAATAGTTCTGGCCACAGTAATGGCGTAGGAAGGCATGGCCAGGTCCGACTCAGCGTGCACACAGCCCCAAGGAGTGGAGCTGCCCCCCACTGTGCCAACCAGGGATTGAGCGCATGGCCAGGCACCATAGCAGCAGCACTCCCTCAGACTCAGCCCCTCCCCGCATCCTGACTAGACAGACCCCTCTTGGCACACAGCCCCTAGCTATCCCCATCTGCACCCTGAACTACACCGCTGCCTGCACACAGCCCCTAGTTACCCCCTGCCTGCACCCTGAGCTGGCTGAAAGGCTGAAAAGTGAAGATGAGATCAGATTGAGCCTCACTAACATATATCCCCAGCTGGAAAAACTGCAAGGAGAAGCAGGCACATCCATCCCATTAAGAAGACTCCTTGTCCGGAAGTTATTTTATATTTTATTACAAAATTTGATCCTTTTCTAATTAGTTGAGAATAGGATTGGGTCTTTACTTACACAGCAGAGAAACATTTTACACTAAAAAAACTGAACACAATATAATGTTCAAAGTTGGACAACCATTTTGTTTTAAAATGAAATAAGCATTTTTAACAAAATTGATAACATTGTTGTGTTGCTTATTGTTCAGTTTTATAGAAAATCGTGTTTTCCTGTTTGAACACCACACATTTTGCTCTCAACATTTTTTTTTAAAGCGCAGCTTTACTAAAACAGGTTGGTTTCAAAGATCTTCAATTATTTCGTTGAGTGCATATTGCTAGGGATTTCTAGCATTACAACTGTTTACATTAAAATGAAAAGTAAACATGTACATTGTTTATTACAGTGTCACAGTTTATATGTATGTAATAATTAAAATTAATAATTCTCCTCAAGAGGTGTTAATAATGGACCACAGAGCCTATTGCAGTTACACAGATGGGCTTCAGGCAAAAAATTTGGGAACCCCTGGCATAGGGGATTTGAACATGCCACTGTCAACAGTACACAACTTGTTTGTCTGGTTGGTGCAGTCAAGTGGAGAGCAAGAATAGGTTAGTTGCTCTTGAAAAATGTATTCCAGTTCCCTAACTGGGCAAAAGGGAGGGAAAAGGAACAAAATACATATAAGTGAAGTGAGCTCCCATCTCCAGCATTCTTTATCTACTGAAGTAGTCTCTACTCAACTTCTTAAATTTCAGCGGAATCAACATTCACACAATATTTAAAAGAATATTATTTTGTCATTGCATTTGGGCAAAATAAACCAATGACATTTTAAAATAGATTTTTTTCCTAAGAAAGAACTGAGAGTTAAGGTTACTGATAGTGTAGTTCTCATTCATTAAGAGTGAAATTCACCCAGGAGCAACTGAGCTGTGGATGCTAGTGGAACTTTGGTGTTCTGATACCTGGGGGAAGGTCAGCCTTAGAATGACCAAGCATGGGGACTTCATACCCCTGCACGTGCTAAAACTGGCTTATATACATGGGCCAGATCTTTTTCTGGTGTAAGCTGTCATATCTCCACTGACTTCTACAGTGCTACGGCAATTTACACCAGCTAAGGATCTACCCTTGGCTCTCTGTAGGCCAGCACAGAAATAAGGAGTGATAGCACGGTTATTGGCTGTAATGTGTTTTCGTGTTGACAGTGGCCAAGAATCACTACACAAGTGTGCAAGGGAGTTCAGAAGCTGCCCCAAAACCTCAGTGTTGCAGTAGTTCTATCCTGTCTAATAGCTATGGACGTTCTCATTTTCCATGTATATTAAGAATATAAAGTCTGAACAGTAATTCTGCAAACCTCTACAAACAAAATAGAATTCAATTAATAAGTATGATGACCCTGAATAAGAAAATCTTCATAAATACATATAAAATAAGGTTTAGGTGTATTCCCTGGGGCTCTTTAAATAAGGGGTTCGATTTTGATCAGAAGATGCAGTAACATGGCTGGAGGGCTTTCTAAATGTCAGTAAGCCATGGTATTAAATTACTGCCCTGAAATTCAATCTGGAAGAATGCACTTTATTTACAACCCCTAGTAAAACCATGTTTCAATTTTGCATCTTCTAAGAAGCAAAATAGTGATTACATTTCTTAAAACCCAATATAGCTCCTTGCTAAATTGGGTACAGTGAGCTCCCTTTTTCCTGACGTTCTCTCCCAAAGTTGCTCTTACATGAAATTGGAAAAGGCCTAAAACAATAATCACTTTTGAAAAGCTTCTTCTCTTTTGAAATAAACTAGCAGATCAATAGATATTCCTTCTACTTAAAGTGGGGCATACCACTCACACAGAGAACTTTTTCAGTGGCACTGGTATAGGCTCAGCACATGGATGATTTATAATTTGCACGTTGTATAAAACCCATGAAATTGATGAAACCAGCTGTACAAAGTAAAGCACGACATAAGACTATACAGAAGATACAGAGCTAAGCGATTTCCCATACTAGTAATGTGTGTCAAACACTAGTGTAAGATGACCTGTGATCAGAATTACCATATTGTTCTCCCAATGATTTCCATATCAAAATGTAACTGTTTTACAATAAAATGATATTTTCCCCTAACTGCCAGCTCTGCAAAAACAATATGGGTATAATTACGATAATCTGGAAGTCGAACTTTTTCCTTCTGCATATCATCAGTAACAAAGATTGGTCAGACTAAATTATGTCCTCAGTTACATCTGTGCAATACTATTTCTGTCAATGGGATTGCAGAGGTATACCTTTCAATTTAGTAATAATTCTGATGATGATGCACAAGAATGGACAAATCTATCTTACATTCTCTCTTTTACCTTTGTTGGCTTTTCAAAGCTAACAAGACAAAAAAAAAAAAAAACCAAAAACAAAAAACACCACCTTACTTTAATCAGCCAAATAAGTAGACACAATTCAAAATACATACAGAGAGCAGATCCTTTGAGGAAGGTGGTACAATTTTTTACCATTTATGTGATACCGAGTACACTAAATATTAAGAGTGAAATTCTGGCTCTGCTGAAGTTGATGGGAGTTTTGCTATCAACTAAAATGGAGACAGGATTTTCACCTATTTTTTCCCTTTCGTACCCACAGCACTCATTGCTGACACAGCTGTCCAGATCCTGTTCTGATGCTGATATCATAGCTATTTTGCAACAGTGCTGGAACATGAATCTGGTTATTAGTTGCTTAATTACTCTAAGTGGGTATATTTTGATTTTAGTTATTTGATGAAGTGTAATAAACTTTTAAAAACATTATTATAAGTTAGTGCTTTCAGCACATACTGCTAAAGATGTTGAACATTGGTTATTTCTAGTTACCCATTACCTTTCACATTTTTAATTTAAACTTAACTAAATGTTTTTCAAACATTTATATTTTGTGCTACATATTTTATTTGTCCATGTACAGCAAAATTCCTTCAAATACAAATCAGTGCAGAAAATTATGTACTGCAGTTTGTTTGATATTCATTTCCCTAATATAGCCTCCTTTTTATTTTTTTGATTGGTCTATGGGTCTCTTAGCAAATCACCTTTCTGCTACCTTTATACTACTATTAAATTAATTTCTTTTTTCAAGTACTTCTGTCAAGGCTGTATCCCCACTTTGAACTTTAGGGTACAAATGTAGGGGCCTGCATGAAAACTTCTAAGCTTATCTACCAGCTTAGCTCTGGTCCGCTGCCACCATCTCAAGAATTCCCTCCCTGGGAAGCCTTGAGAAACCTTTCACCAATTCCCTGGTGAACACAGATCCAAACCCCCTTGGATCTTAAAACAAGGAGAAATCAATCTGGTTCTTAAAAAAGAAGGCTTTTAATTAAAGAAAAAGGTAAAAATCATCTCTGTAAAATCAGTATGGAAAATAACTTTACAGGGTAATCAAACTTAAAGAGCTCAGAGGACCCCCTTCTGTCTTAGGTTCAAAGTACAGCAAACAAAGATAAACACTCTGGTAAAAGGTACATTTACAAGTTGAGAAAACAAAGTAAATCTAAGACGCCTTGCCTGGCTTTTTACTTACAAGTTTGAAATAGGAGAGACTTGTTTAGAAAGATGGGGAGAACCTGGATTGATGTCTGGTCCCTCTCAGTCCCAAGAGCAAACCACCCCTTAAAACAAAGAGCACACACAAAAGCCTTCCCCCCCCCCCAAGATTTGAAAGTATCTTGTCCCCTTATTGGTCCTTCGGGTCAGGTGTCAGCCAGGTTACCCGAGCTTCTTAACCCTTTACAGGTAAAAGGATTTGGAGTCTCTGGCCAGGAGGGATTCCATAGCACTGTACACAGGAGAGCTGCCACCCTTCCCTTTATAGTTATGACAACTTCAGTATCAGGAAGCCTGCCAAACTATCAGTGGGGCCACTGGACAATCAAGGTACTAAAGGAGAACTCAAGGAAGACCAGGCTGCTGCAGAAAAGCTAGATGAATTCTTTACATAAGTCTTCACTACAAAGGACATGAGGGATATTTTTACCCCGAGCCATTCTTTTCAGGTGACAAATCTGAGGAACTGTCCCAGACTGAAGTGTCAATAGAGGAGGTTTTTGAACAAATAGATAAATTAAAACAGTAATAAGTCACCAGGACTAGATGGCATTCACTCAAGAAGTTCTGAAGGAACTTAGACACGAAACTATAGAACTACTAACTGGGTTATCTAACCTATCATTTAAATCAACCTCTGTACCAGATGACGAGGATAGCTAATGTAAAGTCAATTTTTTTTAAAAGGCTCCAGAGGTGATCCTGGCAATCACAGGTCTGTAAGTCTAACTTCAGTATCAGGCAAATTGGTTGAAACTATAGTAAAGAACAGAATTATCAGACACATAGATGAACACAATATGTTGGGGAGGAGTCAACATGGCTTTTGTGAAGGGAAATCATGCCTCACCAATCTGTTAGAATTCTTTGAGGGTCTCAACAAGCATGTGAATATAGCATACTTGGACCTTTAGAAAGCCTTTGACAAGATCCTACACCAAAGGCTCAAAGTAAGCAGCCATGGGATAAGAGGCAAAATTCTCTCATGGTTCACTAACTGGTTAAAAGATAGAAAACAAAGGATAGGAATGGTCAATTTTCAGAATGGAAAAAAAAAAGAAGAGGTAAAGAGCAGGGTGCCTCAACAATTTGTACTATTGAGCATATTCATAAATGATCTAGAAAGGAGGCAAACAATGAGGTGGGAAAGTTTGTAGTTATTCTTTATACAGATCTGAGGCCATGATCATCATGGGTTTAACAATCTATTGTATCAAAAGGAATGAAAATGCATGCCACCACTGAAATGGTTACCTCCATAAGTTTGGAATCAAATCCTCTGTTGGTTAAACTGAAATGTTATTTTTCCTCCTTCTCTTTTTGAACCATCTCAATTACATACTTCTTCAGGACAAGACTAATTTGGATTCCAACAATATATGCAAAAAATGCTAGTTTACACTTTCCAATGCTTAGTTTTGTTCTAATTTTCTTAAGGTATTCAAACAGGACCTGTGCAGATCTATTTTTATAAATCAAGTTCGATTCTTTTTTATGGCAGAGTTTCACAACACTATGAGCACTAATTGCAAACCTTTTTCTGACATGACTGTCACATGTTTGGCATGACATAATGGAGTTCTTGCCAACAGGGGACAACAAAATCAAGGCGGCCCTGGTAATGTTTAGATTCAAAATTATGCAGTTCAAGAAAGATAGGTAAAATCTTTACTTCCAAGAAATGCTCAATCTGAAGCTAGCTTAAAGATAATATAATAAACATTACATTGCACTTGTAACATCAAGCAAAAAGAAAGTATGAAAACAAGATTATGGGGTACCTTCAAATTGCATGATAAGTTTCTCTTTTTTACAGGAAAAATATTTTAAATGGTAGGAGTAAGAGGGGTTATTGAATAACTGTAAAACAAGGTACATTTAAAGGTCTTTGAATGAGGAAAGGAGGCTGAATAATTAAAAAAAAGAGTTAACAGAACTCAGTGGCCATTTAGGAAGCAATATCACAACTGCTTAGGGTTAGCATCCGTCCTTATTTCCCCGGACATGTCTGGCTTTTGCGTCTCTAAATAGCCATCCGGGAGGAATTGGTAACAAGGTTAAAATGTCTGGGGTTTTTTTCTCCCTCGCCTCCCTCCCTCCCTTCCATGCAGAGTGCGGCTGCTGATTGGGCGGCTGGGCCGATTGAGCCGCTCCCATTGGCCTCCAGCAGCCAGAGCCCTCCCCTGCTCCCCCCTCCCTCTGTCTGCAGCCCTGTGTAACACACAAACCGACCCACCAGGCAGCGTGTCTTGCCTACACGTGGAGCCAGAATGGTAAGGGGAGTCCAGGGGGGGCAGTCAGGGAGCGGGGGAGTGTTGGATGGGTCCCCGGCCTCCACCTGCCACCCCCCCTCTGCGCGTCCCCCTCCCGTGGGCCCCCCCTCCCTGCCTGCCTCTCCCTTGCCTGCTTGTACTGCCAGAGCCAGCAGCAACTGCTGTCTGCTGCCCCCGGGTCCTAACGTCCCCCATCCACTAATGGGAAGACAGTCTGCCCTTACCCTGCCCTTCCACCCTAGCCCTGAGCCTCTCCAATGCCCCAAACCCCTCAGCCCCAGCCCTCATCCCCCCACACCCTAATCCTCTGCCCCAGCCAGAGCCCTCATCCCCCCACACCCTAATCCTCTGCTCCATCCCTGAGCCTCCTCCTGCATCATGAATCCCTCATCGTCAGACCCACAGCCCTCACCCCTGCATCCTCTCTTATCCCCAAACTCCCACCCAAACCCCCTCCCCCCTTCCCACACTCCCTCCTGCCCTCAAACTCCCTCCCAAAGCCTGCACCCCCTCCCTTTGCACCGCCTCCCACCCCCAAACTCCATCCCAGAGCCTGCACCCCTCACCCCCTCCTGCACACCCACCCCCTGCCCCAGCCCGGAGCCTGCACCCAGCACCCAAACTCTCTCTCCTAGCCTGCACCCTGCACCCCACCTGCACCCTAATCCCCAGCCCAGGACCTGCACCCCAGACCTCCTCCCCCCACCCAACCCCCCTCCCAGAGCCTTAGGCAGGTGTGGGGGGGGTTGTTTCTGGGCACCACCAAAATTTCTACAACCCTGCCACCCATGTGAGTGGATAAGGGTCGGGGCAGTCAGGGGACAGGTAGGGTCCTAGGGGGGCAGTTAGGGTGGGGGTTCTCAGCAGGGGGCAGTCAGGGGTCAAGAAGCAGGGGGGGTTGGGGTTCTGAGGGGTGCAGTCAAGGGGCGGGAAGTGGGAGGGAGTGGATGGGGGTGGGGCAGGGCTAGGGCGGGGCTCCCCCCCCCAGCGTCCTCTTTTTTGATTGTGGAAATATGGTAACCCTACAACTGCTTGAAGAGACTGACTAACTGTATCACACATGCATCTGCTTCAGGAAAGCAGCACTGTCTAGTGGATAAAGCATTAAACTCTGACTTTGGAGACCTGGGGTCTATTCTCAGCTCTATCAGTGGGTTGCCTTGAACAAGTCACTTCACCTCGCAATGCTTCAGTTTCCTGATCTGTAAAACGGGGAAAAGGATGGTTATCCCCTTTGTTAAGCACTTTGAGGCCTACTGATGAAAAACATAGTTGTTATTACTATTATGTAGGGTCAATGATAGCAACTGTTCTGTTCCCACACTCAAAATGTTCCCCATTCCAATGTGCATGCAGGAGCACCTCAGTGCTCCTTTTTGGGGTGCTAATGGTTCATCTGATAAGTCACTTATGTTAGGACTGAGAAACACCATTCATCCCAGAAGTCTCATGGCACTTGAGTAAGTGCAAACGCCATTGCTCCAGACTTATTATTCTTTAAGCCTAATAATGCTATAATTGAAATGTACAGCAGTCAGTTCCATCTTAACTTAATTTGCAAATGGAGCTCGTTGCTACTAATACTGTAGGATAGCTACCTAAAAGTTCAAATCTGCTTTGGAGATCGGAAAAGATATGGTACAATATACACACAAAGCTATATCATCAAGGACTTTATTTTAAAAAACACCCTTATTAATGTCTAGTAACATTCATGGTAAAAATCCCATTTAATTCAAATGGGTGGCTCTTACTAAAAAAACCCCAGTGTTACTTTACCAACTTGCCACAGGGCTAGCTCATTATGCATTTAATTACATTGTCCTAACTATTCCTTTAATGGCAGAACAATACAAAGGACACTAATATTAGAAGCATCTACATCTCACATTTATCCAACTCCAGAGAGATAATTGCTCCTCGACTATATAAAAAGGACAACAAAATATAGCATTGTAATTGTAATTGGTAACACCAATGTTAACCACCAGCTTACCTCTGCATTTCCTCTGGTTTTAGAAGTATTTTTCTCCTGCTGAATGGGAATTAAAGGTAAGCCTCCAATCTTTGGATTTTTAGTTATAGACTGTTTCCTTGCTTTTCCAGCTGGTGGCCATATATCACTGTGCTGTAGAAACAAAATTCCTTATTCTTTGCATGCAATTTTATTATGATATATACACTGCTTTTTACATACAAAATTTTCTTAGTAAGACTATATACTATGCTCTATCATCGCTCCACATAAAACTGACTTTTTTTTAAGATAACAGGAGTGTGTTTTTTATAATTATGTTGATGCTTCTACAAATGCATCAGAAGTATTGCTGGAGGACTGCAAGATGCTAAGTGAATACAGCTTTAAGGTCTCAGTACACTGTCTATGTTCCAGAGATGTTCCTCCACACTATATATCAAAACATATCTATTGGCAATAGAACAAAAATCAATATTTAGGAAAACAAATGTATCTACACCTCTGCCTCGATATAACGCTGTCCTCGGGAGCCAAAAAATCTTACTGCGTTATAGGTGAAATCACGTTATATTGAACTTGCTTTGATTCACCGGAGTGCGCAGCTCCGCCCCCCTGGAGCACTGCTTTACCGCGTTATATCCGAATTTGTGTTATATCGAGGTAGTGGTGTATTTGTTTTTTAGATCCAAAATTCTACATAAATTGTATATATAAATACAATTATCTGACCAATATGAAAATAAATGTTTAAACATAAGGGAACATTTATACTGTTCATTTATTACTGTAAGTTAGTTATCATAACAGTTATGGTTCAGACTTCCAAGGAAGTTCAGGGGATTTAGTCATACATCTTCCCCCCATCCCAAAGGGTTAAATGTACTGAGTAGAAAATCTTTAAAAATCTTAACCTACAACATGTAATCTCCTCATGGTTGAAACATAAAAAGAGCTAGACAGCAAGTAGAACACACCACTTCTTTGGGTGAAAGGATAAATTACATTTTAGTGTAAAGAATTATGGGTGGGATTCACTAGGGAGACTTAGGCATTGCAACCCTCACCTGGTTTCAGACCTCTCCTGATGAAGCTTTTCCACTGCGTAGAAATAATTATTGAGGCAGGAGGACTTGAGTCTCTCACCTCCGAGGTGTGTACCCTAACAATTGGGCTATAGAGTTGCACTAATTTTCTTGGTGCCCAATGAATATTTAATTATTTAAACAAAGTGAGACAGCTTTAATGAAAGAGATTGAGGGAGACCCACCCCAACATGGCCAATAGCTCAGCGGTTAGTGACCAAGCCCAGGAGGTGGGAAACCCCATTTCAAATCCCTGCTCCAAATCAGCCCAACAGAGATTTCAATCCAGGTCTCCCACATCCTGAGTGCTCTAAGCATTGGGCGAACGGACACACCACCTCTTCCTCCTGCTTTGTGTGGGTTTAGGCATACTTTGTGCATGTCTACTGGAACGGGCCCCAAAAGCAAGACAGGTGTGGGGAGAAATGCCTATTTTGTGAATTGCTGAGAGTTAGGCACTGGGCAGTGGCAGGAGTTAGATCACTGTGTGCATGCCCAACCAGTGAATTTAAGGTGGTCAGGTGGAGCCTGAATGTGAGACTTCCGTGCTTAAGTCTCCTTTGTGAATCCCACCCTGAGTGTCTGTAACAGTTTTAATTGAATGGTAAATAATAAATTATTAATATTTGCAACTCATTAGGCAAAATTAAAATGTACTTATTCACAGTTCTGGCTCATCTAGGTGGCTCTTGTCAACCGAAATATATCACAATCTGTTTGTCTTTTCAGAAAAGAACATATAATATATCAAGTCCATTTTGTAAATATTATTCAAGAGCGAAGAGTCTGTAGATTGGTCTTGCAAAGCACAAAGTGACAGGGATAAGAGAAAGAGTATGTGTATGCTGCCATTAGTACATGGCATCTAAATTCAGGGGGGCAAGATATGTTTATCACTCAGGCTTATAACTTGGAGATCATCTTCGACTCTTCCTTCTTGACATGCACAAATCTTGCAGCTTCTTCCTTCACAGCATATTATAACTAAAGCACTGTAACCATTCCTCAGTTATGCCATTAGTCCCTGATGGATTCAATGAGGAGGAAGGCCTCTGGGAAGGTTGAGCTCAGAGAAACAGGCAGTGTTTGCATTGCATTTATCCGAGAATGACTGCTGTCATGATGGATGTAGAATGTTGTTTCAAAGCAACTGAAGAGAGAATATTTGGTGCTCAACTTACAGTGATTTCTGAAATTCTCCATGAAATATACTGCAAGAATTCTGTATGTATTTATTTAGTTTAAAAGGGTCACAGACTCAACTGGCTTTCATAAAGAGGTCTGTGGAGAAGAACCCTTAAACCACTCTAAATAACAAAATTTTCTTTCTAAGCAAAGAAACAAGGCTCCCTTAATTGAAGTATTAAGCAGAAGAATTACTGCCCATGTACTTGAAGGTATATCTTCACCTGGGTGCTAATTTTGGCTTTACTTGTCAGCTGCATGATGTGCTCAGAGGAATACATGCACACAGATATTAGAATTGGAAAAGATCTTTTTTGCTCATCTTCCCATCAATACCATGTTTCCTAGATAGCAGTGTTAAGTGCTTTTTGTCCAGACTAGTTTTATTAAATTCAAGACTGGGCTTGAACCATATCCCTTGGGATGACCATAAACAAGACAATGATCCTATTTTAGGCATTTTTTTTTTTTTTACAGTTTACCAATCAAAATACAAAATTAATAATCTCCATACTAACCCAACTTTCTCTAATTGAAGCCAGAGAACTAGAATAATTAGGTTATACAAACGCCCCCCAGGTTACGCAAATCCGACTTACGCAAATCCGCACTTACGGAAAAAGTTCTGTAAGCTAGAATTTTTTTTTTGGCGTAATGGTCGGGTATATGTTTCCGACTTACGCAAAATTCGAGTTACGCAAGGTGTTCTGGAACGGAACGCTTGCATACGTTGGGGAGCATCTGTAGTGAGATAAAATTTACAACACTATGGTACCTACCTCATCAGAGGAGGGAAAAAGAAAAGGATTAATACGTAATATCTTCCCTGAATACTACACTGTTCAGCTAAACACAAAAAGTTTCTATGGAGTAAAAGAAAATGGGTCTCCATCACCAAGTTAGGCTTCTTCCACTTCTAACGGCAAAGACTCTACCTTTGGATAATTTAATGCAAAATCTTGACACATATATGCTTTCTTTACATTCACCTTGAAGTTCAAATCTAGATTCATCACATCATTCAAACAAACGAAACCTACTGTCTAAAATTCTATCCACAGAAATGTGTTCAGATACCATGCCAATGCGTCTTCCATAAGAACAGAAAGCATAATAATTTTAAACATGGTCATCATTGAAATGCTGATTCAGGATAACAAATCCAGCTTACATACTTACAATGTTTTTTCTAATCTATAGTGGTGATGAGGATTAACTTCATACCAGAGACAAACACTTGCATGTACAAAGCATTCTGAGATTTTACATCTTCAAGTACGGATTTTACAGCAAATAATATTTTACCATGGAAAAATAGATCAGTTGTGTCTCATTAACGCCTAATGGCACAAATAATTCATGGTGTTGCTACATCTGCTAAAGACCAGAATGCTGAATAAAATTGTTCACTTAATACAGCCTGTTAATATTGTTAATTTATATACTGCATATCATGAGCAAGGCTGCAATTTAGTCATGGAGGTCACAGAATCCGTGACTTTCAAAGACCTCTGTGACTTCAGCCAGTGCCTGCCGGGAGCTGCAGGGTCCCCTGCTGCCTGCAGGCAGGCGGCAGTGGGGACCTCAAGAGCTCCCGACCGCTGTGAGTGGCTGGGGGAGCTCCCGCAGTTCCTAGCCGCTGCAGAAGGCGGGGAGGACTCCCACAGCTCGGAGCAGCCAGCAGAGAGGGACCCTGGAGCTCTGAGCCCAGGGTGGTGGGGGCCCCTGGAGCTCCCAGCCTGCCCACAGCTGACCAGGCTCCCCATTTTGTCATGGATATTTTTAGTAAAAGTCAGGGACAGTTCACAGGCTTCTGTGATTTTTCATTTTCTGTGCCCTATCCATTACTTTTACTAAAAATATCTGTGACAAAATCTTAACCTTAATCATGAGTAATGAGATGACAGTTTTCAAAGAAAAATAATTGAGGAATATGCTGAAGTTGGAAGAAAAAAAAAGTAGCAACGTGCATTCTTCTGTTTAAACAATCCCCAAAAGATATTAACTGCTTCTGTAAGTCTTCATTCCAGATTGATTAAACAAATACGTTTCACTCCATACTTGCTGGTCAGAGTTTTGTAACATTATCTTTCTTGTGATCTTGCATCAATAGGACTTGAACAGAGTTACTAAGCATTGGATGAGTTGTTTTTAAGCAACCTATGTCAATAACCTGTGAACCTATTCATTGAGACACTACCCTTGTTATCCCCATGAGATGTATTTCCGATTTGGTAGCTGTTTCCATGGAAACCACAATAGTTACTTCGCTTGGAGGAGCTGAATAAGACAAGGTTTTGAAAAGTCTGTTGCTTCCGAGACGTGCATTACACATCCCACTTCCACTATTTACAAAGGTCAAAGACAGACTCTCCCTCAAAGTCTATGATTATATAGTATGTATTGCAATAATCATGTGTCCATTCTGTATTATATACTCAGAACACAAGCAGGATAATAATATTTTTTTTTTTTTTATAAAAGAAGGTACATTAACAATGAAATAAATTTTTAATAGAATGGCAGCCTGTGAGGGCTGCTAACTATTACATTCTCAACTTTAATATTGCCATAAGTGCACACTACACAGTAAATTCTAAACAACTTACGACTCCCTCCGCAATCATATCTCCTTGAATATACTGCATTATATTGTTTGATATGGCTGTATAACAACTTCCACATGAAGAAAAAGGAAGCCAAATTTAACAGCGACGTCTACTTCCACATTTGTCACATGTTTATTTTCTCATCTTCTCCACAGGGGAGCAGTGGAATGTTTTGGTTTGAAATTTATATACACACACACACACACACACACACACACACACACACACACACACATTGCCATATGTTTATATTAGAGAAGGAAAGGTCAAAGAAATGTGCCTTGCATTTAGAGGGGAAGGTGGTGAGGTTTGTGATGGTCCTTACTTCCTGTGAGAGCTCATGCTTCATTCTTGGGTCAGCTCCTGAGAAAGCTCTGCACAGACAAAGCTTTATCTTTGTTACAGAAAGTCCCAAAGACCATCTTCAGGTTAAAAAAAGAATCACCTTTGATCAAATAGTAAACATGAGAAAAGACAGTTACCTTTTCCATAACTGGTGTTCTTCGAGATGTGTTGCTCATGTCTATTCCACAAAAGGTGTGCGTGCTCGCCATGTGCACTGGTGCCGGAAGTTTCTCCCCTAGCAGTACCCATAGGGGAGCGCCCCAGTGACCCATGGAGTGGCGCCTCCATGGCGCGGCGCCTCCATGGCGCGGTATAAGGGGCAGTGCGCACTCACCCCACCCTCAGTTCCTTCTTGCCAGACAACTCTGACAGAAGGGAAGGCGGGATATGGAATAGACATGAGCAACACATCTTGAAGAACACCAGTTACGGAAAAGATTACTGTCTTTTCTTCTTCGAGTGATTGCTCATGTGTATTCCACAATAGGTGATTCCAAGCTATATCTGTTGGCCGTGGGAAGGAGTTCACAAACTCTTGGGACAGAGGATGGCCCTTCCGAACCCGGCGTCCTCCCTGGTCTGAGAGACAATCGCATAATGCGAGGTGAACAGGTGAACTGAAGACCACGTGACAGCCCTACAAATGTTCTGAATGGGAACATGGGCCAAAAAGACAGCCGATGAGGCCTGTGCCAGAGTCGAGTGCGCCCTCACAATTGGCGGCGGAGAGATTCCCGCCAGGTCATAACAGGTACAGATTCACGAAGTGATCCAGTTGGAGAGCTGCTGAGTGGAGATCGGCCGACCTTTCATGCGCTCGGCCGAGGTGATGAACAGTTGCGAGGACTTTCTGAATGGCTTAGTCCGCTCCAGGTAGAAAGCCAGAGGCAGTCTCACATCCAACGTGTGGAGGCGGCGCTCCTCACTGGACGCATAGGGCTTGGGGCAGAGGACCAGAAGAAAAATGTCCTGACCCATGTGATAGGCGGAGACCAGCTTCGGGAGGAACAAAGGGTGTGGGCAGAGCTGGATCTTATCTTTATGAAACACCGTGTACGGGGGCTCGGAGGTCAGGGCCTAGAAGACGTGATCACAACCAGGAAGGCTACCTTCCACGAAAGGTGTGACCTGGAGCACGTGGCTAGCGGCTCAGACGGGGGCCCCGTGAGATGGGCCAACACCAGATTAAGGTCCCACTGCGGGACAGGGGGCCTAACATACAGGAAGAGGCGATCCAACCCCTTAAGGAATCGGCCAGTCATAGCATGGGAGAATACCGTGTGGCCCTGCACCGGCGGATAGAAGGCCGATATGGCCGCCAGGTGCACCTTGACCGACGAGGGCACCAGGCCCTGGGCTCTAAGGTGAAGGAGGTAGTCCAGAATAAGCTGATCAGAGCGGCCACCGTGGAAATGCCCCGCTCGTCCACCCATCTGGAAAACCGAGATCACTTTGCCAAGTAGACTCGGCGCATGGAGGGCCGCCTGCTTTCTAGGAGGACGCACTGAACCCCTTCCATGCACATCCTTTCCTCCCTACCTAACCATTGAGCAGCTACGCCGTGAAGTGGAGTGCCGCTAGGTTGGGGTGGAGGAGGTGGCCTGGGTGAGCAGGTCCGGGCAGGACAGCAACGGCCACGGCAGGGGGAGCACCAGGCCCATGAGAATCCCGTACCAATGCTGCCTGGGCCATGCCGGGGCAATCAGAAGGACCCGGGCCTTGTCCGTCTTTATCTTTTCCGGGACCTTGCCGATCAGTGGGAACGGGAGAAAGGCATAGAGAAACTGGATTCACCAGGACAGGAGGAAGGCATCGGAGATAGCACCCCGTCCCAGCCCCACCCCCGGAGCAGAACCCAGGACAGCGACAGTTCTGCCAAGTCGCGAACAGGTCCACCTGGGGAGTTCCCCATGCTTGGAAAAGTCTGTTCACCGCCTCTGGGTGGAGAGAACACTTGTGCTAAGAGAAGAAGTCCCTGCTCAAGCAATCCGCCTGCGCGTTCTGGACGCCCGGTAGGCAGATGTCGTGGGCTATACAAAAGTCCCACAGCCTGAGGGCTTCGCGGCAGAGGATCGGGCCCCACCTTGCCTGTTGATGTAGAACATCGAGGCCATGTTGTCCATGAGGACCCTGACCACCAGGTGCGAGCGGAAGGCCATGCACACCAGCCGTACTGCCCTGAGCTCCTTGATGTTTATGTGGAGGGTCAGATCCTGAGCTGACCACAGGCCTTGGGTCTGAACGTTCCCCACATGGGCCCCCGATCCCAGGTCCGATGCGTCGGACACCAGTTCCAGTGACGGGGCCCTGCCCCGAACAGAACCCCTTGGAGCATGTTTCTCGGGGAGGACCACCACCATAGGGAGGTGATAACTGGCTTGGGCACCGTGAGGACTTTGTCCGTCCTGTCCATGGCCTGGGAGAACTCAGAGGCCAACCAGAGCTGGAGTGGCCTCATCCTGAGTCTGGCGTGACGGACCACATACGTGCACGCCGACATGTGACCCAAGAGCTGGAGGCACACTCTGGCGGTTGTTACCAGAAATCTTGTGACTGTGTCGATGAGCCCCTTCAGGGTCTTGAACCTGTCCGATGGGAGGGAGGCTCTGGACAACGAGGCATCCAGGACTGCCCCTTTGAACTCTATGCATTTTACCGGGACTAACGTGGACTTGGTGTTGTTTACCAACAAGCCCAAAGTGGTGCACGTGGACAGAAGGAGTGCCACATGATCCCGCACCTATCACCGGGAGCTGCCCTTGACCAAACAGTCGTCCAGATAGGGGAAGATCTGGACCCCCCGGCGCCTGAGGTAGGCTGCCACCACCAACATACATTTCGTGAATACCCTGGGGGCAGTGGACAGGACAAACGGGAGGACCGTAAATTGGTAGTGTTCCTGCCCCACTGTGAAACGGAGGAAGCGTCTGTGCCTCTCGAATATATGAACGTGTAAGTACGTGTCCTGCAGATCAAGGGCGGCGTACCAGTCCCTGGGATCCAGGGAGGGGATGATGGAGGCCAGGGAGACCATGCGGAACTTGAGCTTCACCGTGTACTGGTTCAGGCCTTGCAGGTCCAAGATGGCCTGAGCCCCCCTTTGGCCTTCGGGATAAGGAAATAGCGGGAGTAGTACCCTTTGCCTTTGAACTCCCCCGGTACCACTTCCATCGCTCCTAGGCCCAGGAGCCACCCCACCTCCTGACTGAGCAGAGCCTCGTGCGAGGGGTCCTTCAGGAGGGACGGGGGAGGCAGTGGTTGGGCGGGGGGGGAGGGAAGGTAAACTGGAGGGTGCAGCCCCGGGAGATGTTGTTGAGGACCCATCGGTCCGAGGTCAGCTGTGACCACTCCGGGAGGAAAGCACACAACCGATTGGAGAAGGGGAGCTTTATTGAGGGTGGATCCCTGATGAGAACTGGCAGGGTGCCCCCGGGTGTCCCGTCAAAACCGCCTTTTCCGCACTTGCTTGACCTTGGAGGACCCAGGCTGGGGGGCAGGCCGAGACTGCTTCTGTGGGCGCCTCTTATAGTCCTGCGACTTCTTATAAGCGGTCTCGTATTTTGACTGGGTGGCCTGAGCGGGAGTCTGCTGCAGCTTGAACTTAGGTTTAGCCGGAGCCGGAACACAGAGACCCAGAGTCTGGAGAGTCGTGCAGGAGTCTTTCAGGCCATGCAGCTTTGTATCCATTTGTTCTGCAAACAGAGCTTTGCCGTCAAACGAGAGGTCCTGCAGGGAGGTCTGCGCCTCACTGGACAGCCCTGAGAGCAGGAGCCATGACGCCCTTCTCATGGACACCGCGGAGGCCATGGACCGCGCGGCCGTGCCCCCTGCATCTGAAGCTGCCTGCAGGGTTGCCCCGACAGCTGCTGGGCCCTCCTCCACCAGCGCTTTGAACTCCTTTCTGTCGTGCTCCTGGAGGGAGTCCTCGAACTTGGGCAGAGAGCCCCACATATTGAACTCATACCGGCCCAGGAAAGCCTGGTGGTTCGCCACCCTTAACTGGAAGCTCGAGGATGAATAAATTTTTCTTCCAAATGAGTCCAGCCTCCTTGAATCTTTATTTTTCGGGGTATGGGCTGGTTGACCCTGCCGTTCCCTGTGGTTGACCAACTCGACCACCAGGGAGTTAGGAGCAGGATGGGTGTATAAGTATTCATGCCCCTTGGCGGGTACAAAATACTTGCATTCCGCTCTCTTAGAGATGGGGGCCCAATAAGGCTGGGGTTTGCCACAGGGCATTTGAAATTTTTGCCACCCCTTCGTGAAGAGGCAAGGCCACCCTGCCCGGTGCCAAGGAGTACAGCACATTGAACAGGGAGTCCGAGGGCTCCTCCATCTCCTCTGCTTGGAGGTGGAGGCTTGATGCCACCCCTTTTAAGAGTTCTTGGTGGGCCCTAAAGTCCTCCTGCGCGACGGAGGGAGGAGGGTCCACAATCGCCTCATCCGGGGAGGGCAAGGAGACCGGTGAGGTACTGTATGTGTCCACCGGCACCAGAGGGTCCACCACCTCGTTGGTCTCCGGGCACGGTGCCGAGGATGTATGTCCTGGAAGGTCTGGAGAGGGAGGCCGATAGTCCTTCTGAGGCTCCAGCCACCAAGCGAGCTCCCACCGGGGTCTGCGTCAGGGGCCACGGTGCCCACTGGTACCGCCATAGGGCCCGGTGCCACTGCACCTGTGGCACTGTAGGCGTGGCGTCGTCGGAAGCGATGCCGACCATGGGACCGCGATCCCGAAGTGGAGGACTGGTACCATCGGTGACAGCTGCTCTGCGATCGGCTCTGGCAGGCAGACCCGTGACAGTGAGACGCCGGTGATCAGCGCTTGGGGCTGCGGAGGCCCTGGAGCGGGACACCAAACGGAACGACGTTGACGTTCATGCCGTGACCAGCTGCAATAGCCCCTCCGAGTCGAGGACCTTTGGCGTCATCTGCCTTGGTCCCGTCGGTGTTCGCTCCTCGAGGCAGACCGGTGCCAAGAGTCTTGGTCAGACGGAACCCAACCAGACAGCCTAGTGGGTGTCGAAGGCGATCCACATGGACTTTGCCCTGAACGGTCACTGGGCAGCGAACGGGGTTGGGAACGTTCCCTAAACCGAGACCGGTACCGAGCTGGGGGCGACTGCAGAGATCCCAGCGCCGGCTTGCCTCTGGAGCACGGGGCCAACATCGGCAGTGGTCCTGGTACCGGCATGGACATAACATCCCGGGCCGCCTGCAGGACCTCCGGTGTGGAGGGCATCCAGACATCCGGAGAGGCCTGCTCCAAATGGGCCGGGCTACTCCGCTCGACTTGAGTCGGAGGCCTAGAGGGCGGTGGGGATCGAGGACTGCCCAACATGGGTCTAGCCTCTGTCCCGGATGCTGCGGTGAAGAAGGCCTCTTCCTAGCCTTCTTGGCGTTCCCCGTGGATGGGGAGCGGTGCCAGCTAGTCGATGGCGCCGAAGGGTTGCCGTGCACTGACACCACGGTGCCGACACGCAGCGGCGTGCCGGGGTCAGCGCCGACTCCATCAGAATAGTCCGGAGCCTAATGTCCCATTCTCTCTTGGTCCGAGGCTTAAACGACTTGCAAATCTTGCAGCGATCGCTGAGATGGGTTTCCCCCAAACAGCGTATGCAGTCCATGTGCGGATCACTCAGTGGCATAGATCCCCTACAAGTGTTGCACAACTTAAAACCTGGGGCCCCGGGCATGCCCCGGCCTGGGTGCTCTAGCTAAACTAAACTAACTAACTACAGGTACCATAAACTGAACGAACAAGCAGTTTTGGGGACAAGCCACAGCAAAGCTGGAGCAGAGAAGTTCCGAAGCACCTTCACTGGCGGCAAGAAGGAACAGAGGGTGGGGAGAGCACGCAGCACCCCTTATACCGCACCATGGAGGCGCCACTCCAGGGGTCGCTGGGGCGCTCCCCTACAGGTACTGCTAGTGGAAAAACTTCCAGCACCGGTGCACGTGGTGAGCACGCACATCTATTGTGGAATACATATGAGCAATCACTGGAAGAAGAAATATCACATCCTAAAGTTTATTAGCTGTGAAAAATCTCCTCTCCTTCTGTTCAGCCATGGTGTGGGTAGTGAGAGGGTGTTTGTCAGTAGTGGCAGGGGAGGGGCCATCTCATGTGGGGTTGGGGCAGTAGGAAATACCTACCCAAAATCCCACTTAGTGGTGTAAGGACATAACTGGGTATGAAAATATCCCAGATGTAGGTGGCCATTTCTGCACCTACTTACTATCCACATCCCATTTATCCCTTTGCTATGCACTGGTTTGCTGCTGCTGCTGTGTCTCTTTTCAGTGCTTTATGTTCAGTTGGTGCCCTTTTTACAAAGTCAGGAAGGGTTTTTTCTGTCCCTCCAACTGGTGAGCAGAATGTGGGTTTTTAGCCTCCCTTCACCCAAAGAAACTTGGGAAAATTAGCTAGAGAGAGAGTTTATTTTGTCAAATTTTATTTTTCTTATTACAACTGCACGGCAGGTGTCCAGTGTGGGTTCTTTGGGTAGTAGGGATCAGAGCTGCCATTGCAATCCAGAGTGGGAGATGGGCTACATCTGGCTGGTGGGCCTGCTGCGCAAGGTGGGCGGGGGGGGGGGGAGAAAGAGCTTCAGCGTCTTACTCAGAAAGAGGCACCTCATCATCTCTCACATAAGGAAAGGTCAAAGAAAGATTTGGCAGTTTGGGTGCCAGATCTCTGGGGTGGTTCCACGCAAGGTGCCTCTTAAGCATTTGGCATGCCCTCCATGGCCACATCTTGGTGAAATGCACTGGACGTAAGCCACTGGACAGTTTTACTTAAAGTGGTGTAGGGGAAAATCCACTTGAAATCCTCTCCTGGTTGCACTGCAACCATGTTATGCAAGTTGTAGAGGCTTTAGCTGAAATCCTGGATGTGGTGTGATGCTAACTGTGATGCTGGTGTGACTGCTGCGTCTTTTTCAATACGTTCTTGAAAAAGAAAATGGGCATTTTGCCCTAACTAGCATTACAACAGTCCCCAGCAAAACAGGCAGCATTTTCTCCCCCCATATGGTCATGGTGCACCAGACTGGAAGCCAGGAAGTCTCAAGTTCTATACCCATCAATTAATCAGGGTTATGAAGATATTTAGCATCGGTGAAACCTGAAAACAGACAGAATTTTAAACACCGGCTGCCACCGGCAGACAAAACGGTCACACTCAATACAGGGATGACATTTGCAAACATCTGGCATCTAAAATATCAATTTTCTCTTAGCCCTGTTGAATTTTTATTTTCACCACAAGTAAGTATTATCTTATTTGTTACGCTGGGGCGACATTTTCAGAAGTGTCTAAGTGACTTAGTGTCCTTTGGACTTACAGTTCTAAGTGCCTACATCTCTTGAACATGCGACTTAGGCACTTTTGAAGATTTTACATTAGGAGAATAAAGCTGAGAAAAGCTAAGGACAACGTTTTCTAATCTGCTTGCTTAAAGTTTTCTATTTCTGAAAAATAGCTAAATTTTCAGAAGTGCTGAACACACGCTACTCCCAATACTCGGCACTTCTGGAGATCAAAAACACCTAGCTGCCCAAATATGGATACAGGCACCCAAATTTAAATGTTGTCTGATATTTCCGAGCCTCAGTGACCTAATATGTAAAATTTAATACTTCCTTATGAAGGAATCGCAAAAGTCAACATTTGTCAACTGTTACCCGCAGTGACTTTGCCAAGAAACATCCTGAATCCTCATGGAAAAAAGTAGAAGAAACTCTGATGCAAATATAGCACCATTTTCAAGATTCCCGCTAAATGGCTGCGTGTACAACTCTCCACTCTGGGTGAAATTTTCCACCATCTCTTTTAGTCCCTCTCACCACTACCCAAGCACATTAAAATCCTTTTGTATGGATGTGTTCTTGAGCTGCCACTCATAATCATACCCCACCTTCCCTACAACCTAGTAGCAGGTATCTCGCTATTTGGGGCCAGGATTTCACCCAATATGTTTACAGGTGATGGGCAAGTGGGTTGCCTCTCTTTGTCCAGATTCTCTGCAACACAAAAGAAAACCCAGGAGAACTCTATGAACTCCTCCAAAAAAACTACAGCTCAAACGTTAAGCAGTTATTACCTATCACTCTAAGCACTTGAGTGATAGATAATAACACGTAGCACATAGATGGGCTAAGTCCACATCTTCTTGTAGTTGTATGACCTCAAGCATTTCAGTAACATTACTGGCTTCACAGCATTATTCTTTTTGCTACAATGTATGGTTTATTCAGAACATCCATCCATACATTTAATTGTTTTGCAGATAAGTACAAATTACTGGTGAAACTCAGCGATTCACCGCTAAATATGAAATGTAGAGAATTTTTAAAAATCTTATTTCCTCTGACCAAAGTATTACCTGTGCATTGAAAATACTGGTCATCCACTCCATCTGTGTATCCTGTCCATCACAACACATGTGCCTACAATACAATATGTGGTATCATTAAAATAAACAGATTAATGAAGTATCGAACTGTAATTGTCACATACCACAGAAGCAGTTCTTGTTTTGACATTCAAAACCTACTTGGATTTCTCTTAATTATTTAATGTTGTTAGCAGCGCCGTATTATTGCCTAGGCCGACAAGGCCTAGGCCTAGGGCGGCAAATTTGCAGGGACGGAAGCTCCCCTCCGCGCCCCGCCCCCCTGCTCCAGCTCACCTCCGCCTCCTCTGCAAGTGCGCCGCCGCGTCCTGTTTCTCTCCCCTCCCAGCGCTTGCACCACGAAACAGCTGTTTTGCGGGGCAAGGAGGGAGGGGGGAGGAGGGGGAATGCCGCACGCTGGGGGAAGAGGCGGGGCCGGGGGCGGGGATTTGGGGAAGGTATCCAATAGGGAAAGGGAGGGGGCAGAGACTTTGGGGAGGGGGTTGGAATGGGGGTGGGAAAAGGGCGGAGTCGGGGCAGGGCCAGGGCGGCAATTATTTCCCGGCCTAGGGGCGGCAAAATTATTAATCCGCCACTGGTTGTTAGTATTTTATTATTTACATTTTACACATAAGAACTTCTAAAATATATATTAAATGCATACTATGAAAAGACTGAGGATCCAATCCAGGAATCCGTCCCTATTCTACAAAAACTGAAGCACCTGTTTAACTTTAAGCATGTGCTTAGTTCCTGGGATTTCAAATCACAGTTTTAAGCCTGTGCTTTGGGGCTTTGCTGAGCAGGGATCTTAGCAAGGATATGAAACTGACAGCTTAAACTAAAAGTTATTGCAACAAATCAACCAGTAATTTTTGGTAACAGGTAAAAATCAAACAAAAACAAGAAAAACACACACATTAGGTTTCAAGCACACTATTTAAAAAATGTTGACATTAAACAGGCAAACACACATTTGTTGGTGTTGGTTACTTACCAGTGGTGCTTTTCAGAATATACTGTAAGACCCCAGCTGAAAAAAATAAAACTCCACATTAAAAATAAATATTTATTTATTTACCAGAAACCAAAGCCATAAAAGAGAACTGAATGCTAACTTCGGGGTGCTTGCCAAATATTCCATAGGGAAGCTAATTTTACATGGAGATTACACCTCAAAAGCTATTGCAAGAAGGTTAATATGTAATTCTAATCTGAAAAGCATTTTCATTTAAAATGGCCTTATGGGGTTCCATGTTTATTGTCTCAATGCTTTGATATCAACTATGCTCTATTTACAAGTTGTGACAGGACCTTTTCATCTAACTAGCAGGTCTGCCAACTCAGTCAAGCTGGGCTCCTTTTACCTCATGAATCATCAAAACAGCAACAAAGTTTCATAGATCAAATTATGCTCTCAGTTATGTCTGTGCTACCCCATACATTTTATAGTTTCAGTAACACCTATGCAACCTCATGGAGTTGTACTTGGGTAATTTGTTGGAACTAATGTAACTTATTAGGAATTCTCTGATGATATACAAAATGGAATAGAATCCAGCTCATTAGGCCTTAGCTGTGTAGGTTCTGCAGGGCTGCTGAGAGTTTAAAAGAAGCATTTTTGTCACTAAAGTAAGGAAAGCTATGACTGAATACACACAAGGAACACAGCTGAGACAAGACATGTCATTTTTACATGTTCACTTTCAAGAGGAACACTGATATTTAGTCCTCTACAAACACAAATGAATGACTTTGAGATCCTTTGATGAAGGTGCTGTAACAGGCCAAAATATTCCTACTAGCAGTGATAGGGACATGGATTTGAAGCAAGTGGGGCAACTAGTGAGGGCAGTCAAGTGAAGACTTGGTTTCTAGAATGAAGTCAGGCAATATAATCTAATATATAGCACTGCCCCATTTCCAGTGGTGTGAGAGACCAGATCAATCAGCTGAAAGTTTGTAAGTGACCCGGAAGCCTGGGGTAAGAAAAATAAATCACAGAGTGGAGAAAAAAAAGAAAGGCGAAATGGGACCAGACAATAAGATGGCAGAATGAGCAAAAACAGAAGGAAAGACACAGTCAGCGAGAGCAAACGACCGCATGCACACACTGACACACACAATAGGGCAGAAAAGTTAAGAGGACAACCATATGAGCAGCTCTGCAGTGAGAGACCTGGGTTTGATGCCAGCTTCTGTCACCTCTGAGGCCTGGGCAGGGCTGGTGGAAGGATGTTTCGCGCCCTAGGTGAAACTTCCACCTTGCGCCCCCCTGGTCCCCGAGCCCCTGCCCTGAGGTGCACCCCCCCGTGGCAACTCCCCCCCCCGCCCTGAGGCGCCCCCCCTGCGGCAGCTCCCCACCCCCTACCCAATCAGCTTAGGCGCCACAAGCCTGGGGGGCGGGAGAAGTGAAGCAGCCACGGCGTGCTCGGGGAGGAGGTGGGGCAGGGGTGAGCTGAGGCGGGGAGTTCCCCTGCGTGCCGCCCTCCCCTCCCCCCGCTGCAGGCGGCCCTCCCCGCACTCCACTGTCCCAGCTCCCTCCGTCTAAATGCCGGCGGCGACGGGGGCGGCCGAAGATCCGGCCACCGCGGTCGCTGCTGAAGAAAATGGCGGCCCCCAAATCCTAGTGCCCTAGGCGACCACTTAGGTCGCCTAAATGGTTGCACCAGCCCTGGGGCTGGGTGTGCACTAAGGGACAGAGTGCTCTGCCTCTGAAGATAGGAGACCTACTAGTCTGCAGCAACTAACCCGACTCGGTCAGGAGTGCCACTAACTGGCTTAAATACAAAGAAAAGTCACAGCAATGTGGAACCTGGAGAAGGAAAATCCTTCATTGAGGACCCAGGGACTGGCACCAAAGGTCAGGACTAGTAATCTTTTTTGGCACACTAAAGGTGTGCCCACCATTGGAATGCAGGATACATGCTACAAGACTAAATTGAGCTAGTAACAATTACAGCCACAACAGAAAACACACTTCAGATTAAGAAAACCAATCAATAAAGTAATTTTCTAACACAGAAGAGTTAACACGGAACACAGGACCAGACAGCATCAGAACAAGTAATATTATAGAGTGCAATTCCATTCAGAATAAGGGACAGACTTCACTTGATTTCCTGATTTTGTGTGCGCGTGTGTCTGTACGTGTGCATCTGTGTGGTGTTCCATCACAAAACTCTAGTATTTTGCTATACAGAACATAACCCCGTTTCTTTTCTAATCTTACTTTGTTGGTGGCTTCATTTTCTTTTTCACTCCAAGATAAAGTTTCAGTGAACTGAGGGGCAGCACTTTTTCAGGTTTGCTAGTCTGTGAATGAACATAAGTTTCTAATTACTGCATTAGAAATTTACAAAACAGAATGGTTTATAAAAGCCCAATCCCCTTTTTTCTTCCTTTGGGGGTTCTCTATTCTTATCTTTTCATTATGGGTCACTATTTCTAATTTTTCTACCTCCCCCCATCACCTTTGGGGAAATAATCAATTACTTCTTACAGACCTAGTATAATTATATATGTGTATAAGGTATATGAGTTTCACAGCTCCAGCTTGAGGCTAGGAGATTGAAGTGAAGTTGAAAAATTTTCCAGTAGAAAAAAAGAGGCACATTTGAATGTCTCATACATGGAGCATAAAGCCACACTGTCAAGGTGCTAAGTAAGGTTTTAGGAGCATTAATTAATGCTCACATATGTGCCAATTTCAGTTTTTAGCACTAAGTATTTAGACACTTTCTGACATCCTGTGGTCATTCTACTTACGAAATATATCTAAGGATTCATAAAAAAAAAAGACATAATATTTCGTCTACATAATCTTACATTAGCTATTAACGCATTAAACTCTTCTCTAAGAAAAGGAGGATATTCCCCCAAGGTATTTTAAGGAAAGTACAGTATATGTATAAATCCGCTGCACAGACAAAAACAGCATCAAGACCAAAAAAGCAATACTTTATTTAAAAGGTATTCTTTACCAGAAGCTATAAATGTTAAAATGAATCGAATAAAACTAATCATAAATACAATACTTAGTTTTATAATTTTGTATAAATTGCACACACTCAAAGGATTCTGCAAAGCACTAAAAACTTCTGATATATTATGGACCCAAAGTGGCAAAGCTCTTAACACATGCTTAACTTTATACATGTGACTAGCCCTGTTAGTCAATGAAATTGTTCATGTGTAGGAAGTTAAGCACATGTATGTTTGCAGGACTGGGCCTAAATCAATAATATAGATTTACTTTTCTGCTTTTATTATTAAAAAGTTAAGTAACAACTTCATACTTTTTTCGGAAGGGGCAGGGGAGGGGAATAGGGAACAGAGGGAAAAAAGATAACATTCACAAAACAGTACACAGAAAAGAAAGAAGATACTATAGTGAAAGATGTTATTTTCCAAAACTCTTCTATCATGACATTTTTAACAAAAATAATTTAAAAAAAGTTATTGTGCTCTTGTACCTTGTCTTTTCTAAAAGCCTTGAAATTGCAGGGCAAACAAATAAGCAGTTATTGGAGCTTTATAATACTTACAACACCCTAGCCTTTAAACAAGCTCTGTACTAAAAGATAGTTTAGAAGCCAGTATAGAGCCTATGTTGGTTTCTAAAAGTTGTTTTAATTAAAACAAAGTTTATCACAATACATAAACATAGCTAAATGAGCTCTTATATTTTCTCAGTTTATTCCACTTTAACAACTCTAACATAAGCAAAAAATCTCTCTTCTTATTTTAATGCCTGAATTGCGTAGGCAAGCATAACAATTGCTGATTTGCCTGTCAACCTGTGTTCATTTTTTCATATGTAAAGGAAAGGAGTTTAAAGCTTAACTGCTCATGATTAGAAGGGTGCAGAGTATGTGTTTATACCTTCATATCCTTGTAAAGAAGCAGATTTCCTTCCCGTAATACAAAATAACGCTCTTGAAATTTATTTCCAGACAGTAATTTTGATGGTTCTTCTTTGTATTTCAGATAGCCTGCTTTCACATTACCTTTTACATTCTTCTCTGTCAAGAAGATGAAAAGCATTTGGTTACAGTATTTTTAAATATTGGAAATCACCGAGTACTGAATTTTAATGTGCTTAGCATTATTATGTATCAACACAATGATACCAGAATTTTATTGTTCTAAACTTTCTTATTTAAAAGTGTATGATGACTATATTGGTGCTGAAAGATGTCCTATTGATAGCACAGACAGAGGCCATGTAAGCTGTCTATACTGTCTCATCAACATAAACTTCAATATGAACATGGAGAGGCTAAAGTAAATTTCTAGGAAAGAATATCCCAAAGCTTATTTAGATCTTAGTTTCTTCAATGAGTCTAATACTAACTGATACATTATTCAACAAAAAGTATTTTGTCATGCTGGACTGTGGTAGTCAATTTATTTCTAGAGCTGGTCAACAGTTTTTGAATGTAATGTGGCGTGGGTAAAAACCTGCCTTTTCTGAAAAGTTTTGCAAATATGTTGGCTTTAGGAATTTGTGTGTTTGTGTGTGTGTGTGTGTGTGTGTGTGTGTGTGTGTGTGTGTGTGTGT
>NW_020664417.1:63705161-63715851 GCF_002925995.2 Terrapene triunguis | reverse complement strand
GTGTGTGTGTGTGTGTGTGTGTGTGTGTGTGTGTGTGTGTGTGTGTGAGAGAGAGAGAAAATTTGTGGCTTTTTAAAAATCCAAACCACTGTCAAAAATTTTCACTGCCAAAAATTGTGTGTTGTGTCAATTCAGTTATGTTTTTGAAAAACTGATTAAAAAGTGCTTTAAAAAAATGGAAAAAGGAAAATAGGTATATCTCAAACCCTGTGCAAGGGAAACAACTTTAAATGTTTGACATTTTTGCAAGTATCTTTTATTTATTTAACCTGTTCTACTCATTTCAGGTAGGTCGAATGTCAGCTGGCAATGACTTTTGGTCACTAATGTCTAGGCTAAATTTGAATGAAACTGCTAAATAAATTCCATCGGGACTGATATTTTCTAAGTAAAAAGCAATTACAAAAAATGCCAGTGGGTTGAGGAGAGATGTAAAGTGGGAATCTAGAATGTAACTCTATAGGTGCTACAGGCTGCCACAGCAACAAATTTGAATTTGGGGGAGCAAGACAACAGTGAACATTGTGGCTAGTCATGTTTAGATGAACAAAGGGTACTCTGCCTTTTATCTGGAAACTACTGTGAAAGCACTGTACAGCAAACCTAGATTCCTGTGACTGGGACACTGCTGGAGTTGGCATTCCTTTTTAAAGTTACTGCCACAAGACTCACTGAAAGGATACAGAAGCCAGCAGCTTATGGGTGACCAGTAGTTAAAGCAGATTGCCAAGAAGGAAGGGGAGTAATCAGGGAGACTATGGGCAACAGTGCTCCCTCATTCCCTCCTTCACACTTCAGCCCCTGTAGGGAGTCATATCCTGGTAACAACAGCTAATAATTCCATTATCCTCAAATACCACCACTCTATAAACTGAGTCAAGTTTTTGCAGTTATTTTTCTTCTGTTTAATTTACACATTTCTTAGATGCTTTTAGTTATTTAAAAAACGTGTCTGCTCTTGTTTACCACCTGTAGAACTATACTGTTAATGTTTTTAGTGGAAAAAACAATTATGTTATATGTTTTTACATTGTTGACTTGTTTTCAATAAAATTTTGATTTATGTTTTGCAAAGTTGATACACAAATTGCAACTTATCAAGAAGTGACACAGAATAATATAGCTGTAAAATATAAGGGGAAAGGACATAATATTTGAAATAAATTCTCAAAAAAGTTTTAAGCAAATCATACATGAAAGGTAATCAGGAATACAGCAAAGAGAACTAATTCATATGTAGGTAACATTTAGTTACAAAGATGGTGATACTTAAAGAACAATGCCTCACAGCAAATTACACAGTTAATTATATTTGGGAACTAGTGATTCCTACATTATATCATGATCAGAATCATCTAATTCTTCTATATGCATGCATTCCTTTGTACAAGTAATCATGATATCAAAGTATGACACAAAATGTAAAAATTTGGTATTACAACTGATAAGCCAGAATTAGGAACCTACTTGTAATATTGAAGGAGGCAGTAAAATGCATGGTCCAATACAGTTTCTAATAATATAGAGAAATTACTGCACCATTACATTTCTTCAACATTCCCCAGTAATCCCAAAATTACTATAATTTCCTAATTTTGCAATATTTTTAGTAACTCAGTCATGTGACAAGGAAATGTCTATCTTTTATTAATATTTCAACAGGAGCTTTCATACTGTATATTTGTCTCTCATACTCACTGCTTATAAGACTATTTTTACATTAAAATGAGTCAAGTTTGGCATACCTGATCCAAGACATTAAAACATACTAAAAAAACCTGGAATTGTTGGTAAAACAGAAGCTAATGGGTACTTATGTTGGATTGTTAGGAAGAGAAAATAATTTACCATCTTAATATGTAACAATCAGTGCTGTTATACATATGGGGGAATGTGATGGGGAGTGCAGAAAAATGGAATTCCTCATTTTTGCCTCTTGTCTGTATATGTTGCAGCAGTGCTTGTAACTATACAGTGTTCAATGTCTGTTCTCTTCTTTATGTTCCTTTTTTTTTTAAGGGTCCTTTAAAAATTTATATCATATATTAATAAATGAGGAAAATTGTTTCCATAAGTAAAACCTTCAAACTAATTAATATTGCCTGTCTAATTTATTTATATATATATATATATATATATATATATACACACACACACATACATACATATATACATACACACACACACCCCTCTACCTCGATATAACGCTGTCCTTGGGAGCCAAAAAATCTTACCGCGTTATACGTGAAACCGCGTTATATTGAACTTGCTTTGATCCACCGGAGTGCGCAGCCCCCCCGAGCACTGCTTTACCACGTTATATCCAAATTCGTGTTATATCGGGTCGCGTTATATCGAGGTAGCTGTGTATATATACACACACAGCACACACACATATATACATATACACACACTAGGGCTGTCAAGCGATTAAAAAAATTAATCACGATTAATTGTGCTGTTAAACAATAACAGAATACCATTTATTTAAATATTTGTAGGTATTTTCTATATTTTCAAATATATTGATTTCAATTACAGCACAGAATAAAGCATCCCTGAGGTAAAATCTACTCTCCCTTCCAAACAAGGGCTCACTCCGCTGAATGGAGCCCACCTAGCTCAGTAAAAGGAGGCGAGCCTCGCGAGCCCAGTATCAGAAAGAACCCTTCCAGAAGCAGCAGCAAGACACCTTCCCCACCCTCCTCTTGCACAAGTTATTGCTTGCTCCTCCCCATTGTCACCCCCGTCCTCCCACGCCCTCCTCCTGCACAAGTCACTGCTTACTTCCCCCTTCTCCCCTGTCCTCCCCCAACACTGAATGCTTGTTTGTCTGAGCGATTGGCTGTGCTTGTTTGTCTGAGCGATTGGCTGAACAAAAAGTAAGACTGAGTGGACTTGTAGGCTCTAAAGTTTTAGATTGTTTTATTCTTAAGTGCAGTTATTCTTTTATACATAATTCTACATTTGTAAGTTAAACTTCTGTGATAAAAGAGATTGCATTACAGTACTTCAATGAGGTGAATTGAAGTTTCTTTTTTACAGTGAAAATGTTTGTAATCAAAAATAAAGTGAGCACTGTACACTTTGTATTCTGTGTTGTAACTGAAATCAATATATTTGAAAACGTAGAAAACATCCAAAAATATTTAAATAAATGGTATTCTATTTTTTAATCGCTTGACAACTATACACACACACGCACACGCACTCTGTAATTGGGTCTACATGGATGGACTTCAGGCTTATGTGAATCTCCATCAACTTCACTGGGGCGAAGTGTGAGTATATAAGGGTTCAGGAACTGGACCTTGGCTGGGGGTGCGGGCTTTGGTGGGGCCAGAAATGAAGGGTTCCGGGTGCGGGGGGGGGAGGGGGAGGGTGAGGACTCCAGCTGAGGGTGCAGGTTCTGCGGTGGAGCTGGGGATGAAGTGTTTGGGGTGCAGGAGGGGGCTCTGGCCTGGAGCCACGGGGTTTGGAGTGTGGGAGGGGGTGCGGGCTCCGTTTGGGGATGTGGGCTCTGGGGTAGGGCCAAGGATGAGGCGTTTGGGGTGCAGGAGGGGTCTGGGGGTAAGTGGTTGGGATGTTGGGGGGGTGGGCTCTGGGAGGGGACTCCAGGCTGCAACTCCCAGGAAGCAGCCACAAGGTCCCTGCGGCCCCCTCGATGCATGGGTGGCCAGGGAGGCTCTGTGCACTCTCCTCACACCCACAGGCTCCGTCCCCACAACTCCCATTGGTTGCAGTTCCTGGCCAATGGGAGCTGTGGAGCTGGCCATCGGGGCGGGGGCAATGTGCAGAGCCTCCCTGGCTGCCCATGCATCTAGGGGCTGCAGGGACCTGGCGGCTGCTTCCGGAAGCCACACTGCACTACACATTGCACTAGGGCAGGCAAGGAGTCTGCCTTACTCCTGGTCCCACAATGCACCACCAACCGGACTTTTAATGGCCCAGTCGGCAGTGCCGACCGGAGTCGCCAGAGTCCCTTTTCAACTGGGCATTCTGGTCGAAAACCAGGCACCTGGCAACCCTAGGAATAAACAGGAATTCAGTCCTCACTCTTCCAATCCAAATGGAATTGACAAATTATTACAATTATATTCATAACATTGGGATTCAACAATAACTTAAATCCCCTCACCCATCAGCTCAAATTGAGAGAAAATAAAGTCACAATTATATTAATAATAAATAATAGGAATCATAGGACTCGAAGGGACCTCAAGAGGTCATCTAGTCCAGTCCTTGCACTTAAGGCAGGAGGTGACTATCTAACCTGCTCTTTAAAATCTCCAATGACAGAGATTCCACAACCTCCCTAGGCAATTTATTCCAGTGCTTAACCACCCTGACAGTTAGGAAGTTTTTCCTAATGTCCAACATAAACCGCCCTTGCTGCAATTTAAGCCCATTGCTTCTTGTCCTGTCCTCAGAGGTCAACAAGAACAATTTTTCTTCTTCTCCTTGTAACAACCTTTTATGTACTTGGAAACTTATGTCCTCCTTCAGTCTTCTCTTCTCCAGACTAAACAAACCCATTTTCCCCCCCAATCTTCCCTCAAAGATCATGTTTTCTAGACCTTTAATAATTTTTGTTGCTCTTCTCTGGACTCTCTCCAATTTGTCCACATCTTTCCTGAAATGTGGTGCCCAGAACTGAACACAATACTCCAGTTGAGTCCTAATCAGCAGAGAGTAGAGTGGAAGAAATTACTTCTCGTGTCTTGCTTACAATACTCCTGCTAATACATCCCAGAATGATGTTTGCATGTTTTGTAACAGCATTACACTGTTGACCCATATTTAGCTTGTGATTCACTATGACCCCCAGATCCATTTCCCCAGTACTCCTTCCTAGACAGTCATTTCCCATTTTCTATGTGTGCAACTGATTGTTCCTTCTTAAGTGGAGTACTTTGCATTTGCCCTTATTGAATTTCATCTTATTTACTTCAGACCAGTTTGTCCAGATCATTTTGAATTTTAATCCTATCCTCCAAACCACTTGCAACTCCTCCCAGCTTGGCATTGTCTACAAACTTTATAAGTGTACTCTCTACACCATTATCTAAATCTTTGAATATAGAGGATACCCAACTCCCTCCATAGCAAGAGGATTTAAATTAATGGTCACAACTGTTTCATGATCATAACTTAACCACAAAAGATAGATAGATATTAGGTCGCTCGTCTGCTGTGACTACTGCCTATCACCAATCCAAGTAAACAATGAGACAATATTGTACTCCTTTTCTGCCTGTATCCACTTATTGTCTCTTGTCTTATACTTAGATTGTAGGCTCCTTGGGGCAGGGATCATCTTTTTGTTCTGTGTTTGTACAGCATCTAACACCATGAGGTCCTAGTCCATGACTATTGCTCCTAGGCACAAAAGTAATACAAACAATAAATCATAATAATCAGGATTATTTCTTTGTTCTGAAGTTTGTCTTTAAACTGATAAAACCACTTGTTCTAAAATCAGTAACCCTCTTGTCATAACAAACCTGTCAAAATCTCTCTCTCAGTTCTACCAACTGATTGACACATGGAGCTTTATATCCAAATCTTAAGGGAAATTGCTTCAATTCTGTACCACATAATTTATCCTTGAACTGACTATTTTCTATATTCTTTGCCTGCCACTAATTGGGTGTCTGATGCTGAAATTAAACCTAAAATAATTTCAGTTTTTGTCTTAATATGGGAAATTCTCCTTTTAGAGGAAGAAATAAAGACTTATTAAATACAAGTGAGCCTTACTGATTATCTTGTCATAAAAAAAAAAAATACTTACAGCACACACTTGGGTTTTCCTCCTTGCTACTTGAAAGACCTGGATTATCTCTTGTTACAGACCTCATCCTTCTGCTGTCTAAATTTATTAGACATGCTAACAGAGAAGGAAAAACTAATGGTCACCAAGGACATTACTATATATCCATAATTAAAAACTCTGGTGGGTTCCATGTATAAAAATCTGAAGACATTATACAGACATTTGCTTCTTTCTGTTAAAAAAAACTTTGCCAAACTCATGACCAAAGGTAGGAGGTGTTTTTTTTTTTATATAAACACCATCGGTCTTTATAGTCTGAACAAATGAAAATTCTGAATGGCCCAAACAAGCAAAGAAGATATAAAGGAGGCTAGTCATCACAAAAAAGAAAATTAAATGATAAAGCCTCCATATCAAATGATTTTGGCACATATTAATAAACATAACTTTTAAATTAACCTCTTTCAAATGTATCAAGCAGTTTTTGATAAGTAATTTCCTGGATCTTTCAATACTATCAATTTCTATTACATATAAAAAATGCTGTATCTAAAAACCTTACCCCTCTCTTTGGTAAATGCAGACTTTTGGTGACATGGCTAAAAAAACCTCTTCCTGAATCTAATATACCATAAACAGAGAGGGCTCAGCAAAAGTGGAAAGTCAAAAGAGTCTTATGAATAACTTGAGTGCCAAACACACTGAGCTGAAATTAATTTTAGTTTTATAGATGCCAGAAAAGGCATTTGAGAGAGTCATGGAATTGTTTTTTTGAATCCCTGTGACGAAAAGCATCCGGGTATTCATACCCTATGCGCCACTGTAATAATCTTTGTACAAAATCTGCCTTGAGAGGTACCATCACTAATGATTTATTAGTTTTCAAATGGTACCTCATATATATACACATGCATATTTACATGTAAGTGGTAAACAGGATTCTCAATACAGCAGGAGGAGGAGATGGCAGAAAACGGAACAATTTATATTTTAGCAAACACAAGTGGGGAAAGGAAGAACATGGAACCTCCTTCATCACCAGACTCCATGTCACCTTCCTCACTTTTTGGAAAAACTTTGCTTGAGAAGTAACCTTCAGAAGAATCCACTTCAAAGGTTCACTGGAATATAAAAGAAAGGGGCAGAAAATCCCAGTTCTCTCTTTCACCTAAGACAACAAAAGCATCATCACCTCTGGCCCTCTCCAACCAAACAAAGGGTCAGTTGGACTAGATGACCTCTTGAGGTCCCTTCCAACCCTGATATTCTATGATTCTATCTTACCGAAAGACTGTAGGTGAGAAAGGCCAATTTAAATGATGCCTTGCTAGATTAAATTTTAGACTTTTAGATGCGTGTTTTCACTTTAATTTGCTTGTAATCATTTCTAACTTTATCCCTTATACTTGAATTCACTTGAAATCCTACCTTGTTTTGTTAATAAACATTTGATTTTTAGTGTAATCCAGTGCAATGTTAAAAATTAACTGTTTGGTAACTGCAGTTAAATTAATAAACTGCTGAATATTGATTCCTTATGGGGGCAAGGGATCTTAATAACCGAACTGTCCAGGAGAGGGCTGGACTTTGCAGAACACACGTTTTGGGGGGAAAATCTGGGACTCAGAGTGGGTTGGGGTCACTCTGTTAATAGTAACCAAGAACTCTGGAAGCCTGAGTGTGACTGGTGTGTTGCTGGCAAGCTGCAGGGGTCAGAGCTACTGGACCAGGGTTGTCATTATACAGACACTCAGGATGTGACTTGCATGCTGGTAGGCTGTTTACGAGAGACCCAGGTTGGCAGCTACAGCAACAAAGCATCATGAGGCACCCAAGGTTACAGCGGTGACAAACTTTCACTGATCTGGACTGCACCCCATTGCCAAGCCCTTTGCATATTTGCTGTTGTTGGTAACTTTGCACAATGGATCCAAATTCTAAGTTCTGCTCCCAAAGGACTTGTCTCAGTTAATAACTAAAATTCCCCTGGTTTGGTTATTTGGGAAAAGATACTAAGCCCACTCTTCATTTTATTTTTGTTCTACAGAACTAGTGGCTGTATATTTTCCCCTGTTTAATGGTGCCTAGGTGAGAAGCCACTCACATGATTTTTCTATATGCTGCTTTCCACCCTCCTCTTTATTTTTAGTCCAAACCAATTTTCAATTTATAAGTGTAGGATTCATTACTATAACCTTTGTTAGAAGAAGTGGGGAACCTTCTCTGCCATGAATCACACTCACATTAGGGAAACTCTTTGAAGATGTACAAGTATGCTATTTTTGTTGGCTTTTTAAAGGGAACTAAATTGACTTAAGTTCTCAACATTTCAGAACCATTATTTATACTCCCATGTCCATATTATTTAGTGCTGATGGTAAATCAAAGTTTCATCAGACCAATTATAACCAATTGCCAAAGAAATGGAAATGAAGTTTAGCCAAGCTACAGCATTAAGGGCAATTAACAGAGTCAATTACAAGGTCTGAACTATGCTAGGAACGTCATTGCTACAAATGCCAAAAATAAGGCACACAGTACAGAAACTCCAAATAAAAAAATGGAATCCCTCCTTGAGTACAAAGTGGTTGAAAGAAATTTGAGCCAGATGAAGATGAAACACTGGGTGCTTGATCAGGCCACACCAGAAAATAAAACAGATTCAGTAATAATGTTAATGTTAAAGTGAAGGCTTCAACTTTATTAACTGTAAGTGGAGAAGAAGGGAGCAAGAGAAAAGAAGACATATGCCCACTGAAAATACCTGGCATTTATTTGGGCCCAACACAAATAAATGGCCTCATGCCAAATATCAAATAGTTAGGGTTGCCCCCCACCCTTCAGCATAATTGCTAGGATCTAATCCATAACCATGAATGAAAGTACACATGAATGATACGTCAATCTGCATAGACATAAGGTCTCTCCTCCCTCTAGGCTAATGGATCCCACCAGTTATCTCCTCCTTCCCTGCCCAGGAACAATCTCCCTGCACATTCTGGGTAGGAAAGCCGCAGAGAAGCCAAGCCAGCCCCTCCCTTCTGCACTCCTCTCAGGATTCCACAGGGTGGCTTTCCCTTGCTGGTCTAATCAAGGATGACTACGAGCCGCCAATGTGATATGGCCGTGAAAAAAGCTGATGCAGTCTTGGGATGCATCAGGCGGGTATTTCCAGTAGAAATAAGGAGATGTTAGTACCGTTATACAAGGCACTGGTGAGACCTTATCTGGAATACTGTGTGCAGTTCTGGTCTCCCATGTTTAAGAAGGATGAATTCAAACTGGAACAGGTTCAGAGAAGGGCTACTAGGATGATCCACTAGAATGGAAAACCTGTCATATGAAAAGAGACTCAAAGAGCTTGGCTTATTTAGCCTAACCAAAAGAAGGCCAAGGGGAGATATGATTGCTCTCTATAAATATATCAGAGGAATAAATACCAGGGAGGGAGAGGAATTATTTAAGCTCAGTACCAATGTGTACACAAGAACAAATGGATATAAACTGGACATCAGGAAATTTAGACTTGAAATTAGACGAAAGTTTCTAACCATCAGAGGAGTGAAGTTCTGGAACAGCCTTCCAAGGAGAGTAGTGGGGGCAAAAGACATATCTGGCTTCAAGACTAAGCTTGATAAGCTTATGGAGGGGATGGTATAATGGGATAGCCTAATTTTGGCAATTAATTCATCTTTGACTACTAGTGGTAAATATGCCCAATGGCTTGTGATGGGGTGGGATGTGAGTTACTACAGAGAATTCTTTCCTGGGTGTCTGGCTGGTGAGTCTTGCCCACATGCTCAGGGTTTAGCTGATCGCCATATTTGGGGTCAGGAAGGAATTTTCTTCCAGGGCAAATTGGCAGAAGCCCTGGGGGTTTTTCGCCTTCCTCTGCAGCGTGGGGCACAGGTCACTTGCTGGAAGATTCTCTGCACCTTGAAGTCTTTAAACCATGATTTGAGGACTTCAATGGCTCAGGCACAGGTTTCATACAGGAGTGGGTAGGTGAGATTCTGTGGCCTGCAGGAGGTCAGACTAGATGATCATAATGGTCCCTTCTGACCTTAAAGTCTATGATTCTATGAAATATTCCTCCCTTCCTTGCAAAGGGACATTGGGGGATGAATCAGAACCATTAGCAAAAGGATAGTACCTGGGCTCCCAAAATTTGTTTTTGTAATTTACCAATATGTATACATGGATTTACACATAATATTAGAAACAGAAGTGTTATGTGTGTAAATGGCTACAGTGCATAAACATCAACACACATTCCACATTTAAGAAGTTTTAAACCCCTTCAAATTGTTAATTAAAATATATACTTTTTTATTTGCCAATATTTTAATTACTATTTGTTTTATGGCAGTTAATATTTACACATTTAAAGAGAAATGTTAGCTTCTCTCTACTGCTTTTATTGCTAATGTTTCTAGTAAAAATTAAGAATTACAATGAGACTTGTTAAAACTCTTGCAAAATGAAACTTCTTTAAAGCAGTGTTTATTTTTAACATCCTAGTGCTTAACTTCTTTACTTTTATTAAAATAAAACCTAGTTACAGTTGATTTTGCTTGTATCATTGACTCTGCTTCATTATTAAGACAAGGCAAGAAAACCATAGAAATATTCCTTAGCATTTTTCAGTTTTTACAATGAACAGCAAAACGTGAACATTTCTGAAATGGTGCCTGTTGTGCTGGTAACAAATTGACATTAAATCAAGTTTGATTTACTTTCATTATTTCCTTTTTAGATCCCAACGTTAAGGTGTATCGGATGTAATGAATGTAGCAGTAATGCTGGAGTTGGTAAAAAGCAACAGAGGGTCCTGTGGCACCTTTGAGACTAACAGAAGTATTGGGAGCATAAGCTTTCGTGGGTAAGAACCTCACTTCTTCACTTGCATCTGAA
>NW_020664417.1:63601047-63704761 GCF_002925995.2 Terrapene triunguis | reverse complement strand
TTCTTTTTGGAAGGAAGCTCCACCACTGAGACAGACAGACAGACGAAAGATTAACGTATTTGTATAACTGGAAGTGACAGAAAAGAAAATAACATTTATATGGATATGTTGATAGGTAGTTTTAATATTTCATCAAGTCTATCAGGAAAAAAATCAGCACTAGGTTTGATTGCCACAAATACCACCCTCATACAACTTGAATCCATAATGTACTGGTTTTCAATCTTTTTTTGTTGTAAAACATGCAACATAGAAATTCCCCTCATGAATCCACCTTCCAATCCCCCATTTTTCCTGAAACAACTATAGTAAACAATTAACTTAACACATGAGATGGCTGTGGCTGTAACTGCTAGATCACATCTCCTCATTTTACATCTGGGCTATGTTTACTCCCTGGGTGTCAGACCTAATTTTCTCTTCCTACCTGTGACTTCCACTGCCCTACTCTCTTTTACAGTTTGGTTCTGTTGTCCTATGTTTGCTCTAGTGCTCCATTTTGGTGTAATCAGGATACACAGTCAATGATTTTAGTCCAAAAGGACATTACCCAAGGTAGAGAGGCTCTATGTTGTTTTTATTGGTCAAAAACATCATCAGAAACATCTAGTTAGGCCTTGACTGGGCTATGAAAAATCTGGATAGACCTTAACTGCACTACAATTATCAGCAAGCAACACATGGACTATCTAGCAGTGCTCTGTGAGCCAACAGTGGTATGCAGAGCAGTTTCTGAACTGCTGCCACAGAGTTTTCCTTGGATGTTTTCATATACTCAAACAGTGGATTTTATAGTTTGGGAAAAAAAGAACACCCATAAACCCACTTGTTCAGAGAAATTCAGTGGAACCTTTGGTAGAGCTCTGATTTTTATACTGTGTAGTACCGGAGACTTTCTCAGATATTTCAGTGGTACTTTACACACACACAGAACAATCACTGAAACAGCTAGCGAGTTTATGCCATGTTGGTACTTTGACATAAAACGTCTAATTTTTCAAAAGATAAATGTACGTACCATTGTAGAGTTTTACTGCATCTGCTGTTAGGAGCTTCTTTATTACAAGATACGCAGCGCATGGCTCAGGTAATGAACTCCAATGAAGAACTTGTTCCAACACATTCTCTGTGTAGTGTAGAGGGCGCTCTAAAAATGTCAAAAGTGTAAAAAAGAAAACATAACAGACAAGAAACAACAAAAACAAAACCACAGGTCCTGGTAGGTTACATAAGCCTAAGTATTAATGTGGATCTCTTTAAAACATGGAACCTTACCTCGTTGGTTGTTCAAGTGAATTCTACAATTAAGCATTTACCTCTACCCCAACACTTTTGCTGCTATGTTCCAAATAAATTTCAATTTCAAGCAATGCAATGCAATGCATACCCAGATGAACATCAGCAAAGTGTTTAAAAGAACTCATTATATTGAACTCTTAATGGACCCTTCTGAAAGGACATAAAATACATAACTGTACTACATACTATCTAATGCAAAAGTTAGATTTAAACATAATTTTATATTTTTATTATGGTAACACCGATGGTGCCAGCCCAGTTGGGCCCCATTGTGCGAGGCACTGTACAAAGTGACATTCTCTGCCCCCAAAAGTTTGCAATCTAAACTATAAATATAAAATTTCAGTTATGGCAAATAATTTCCTCTTTCTCATCATCACAATCTGTAGTAATTTATTGGCATAAATTAAATTATCCATTAAAAAGGACACAAACAGATATTGGGCCAAATTCTTGGCCCCACTCCGTTCCCTTTGCAAAATAGTTATGCAGTGCTGGCTTATCAAACCAGGAAATCAACCGACCCTGGCACAGGAGATATAGCACGATAAAAGAGGGTGTGGGCACAGTGTCAATGCATTTCAGTAATCCCTGAAGGCAGAAACGCACTTTAGGGGCATCAAATGGTTACACACAGTCAATATGGCCCTGGCCAACCCAAGGATCACTGGCCAATTCAGATGGTGTTTGGGAGCTGATGGCCTCCAGCAAACCCTCCTCTCTTATGTGTTTAAGCATTCTTGGGCATGCAGCAGCCTTTTCTTGCTGCTGAAAGTTGTCTCATCCACTCCACCCTATAGGTGATGTCATTATCACACCTGGGTTTCCAGGCTTCCTATGGGCCTAATCAGATTATCTTTAGGGGGTCAGGAAATAATTTTTTCCTCTGACAAGATTGGGAAGGTGTCTAGTGGGTTTTTATTTTATTTTTTTACCTTCCTAAAAATGCTATTGGCCTGGTAGGTGGAGATGATAAAGGGATAGTAACCCACTTCCAAAAAAGGAGGAAGTAATAAAAGTTAGTAAGTGTCACTGTAACTTGGAGTCAGTGTCCAGAGTGACTAAGAGGCTTCAGGAGGCCAGATCCTGGGATAAACCTGAGCACTGGACTCAGAAGGAAATTATAGAGCCTGTGAAGTCCTCCTCTCGCCCCCAAGACTCAGTCTTCACAGTCTGAGCAACCTTTCATCTCTGCCTTCATTCCTTCTGGCACAAAGGTGGTGTAATTCAACAATTGGCTAAATTATGAATTTGGTAGTGGGTATCTAACTAAGGGGGCAAGCTTCATTCTTTGATTGTATGTTGTGATTTAACCCTGTACTGGACTCAATTAAATGTCTGGTAGCTTTTGGGAAAGAGGAAGATCAGCAACCCATTTAATATTAAAAATAATAAAGCTGAGGCCTATCGTTTTAAATCCTTCATATTATCCCTAGCATGGATAGGTTTCCATGATCCTGGGTGCCTAATCAATATAGGTATATTTTTTATAAAATGCCTAGGTGACTTAGGAGACTTTTTGAAAATATTTTAATATATTGAGATGTTTTGAGAAAGACATTTTCATAAACATTTGTTAATTTCCCCCAGTAACATTTCTTAGATTTAATATTAATCTGAATGTATAATGTTATCCTAGTTTATATAAACTAATTACAGCAAGTTTTCGGTTTGCATTGTCACAACAATTTAAACAAATAAATATAATGTGACTCAATGGAATGTAGGTTCAGTAGGCTGAGCTGTGGTGGGAGAGAACAACATGGCACCCTTTAAACAATGTGCTTAGGAGTCATTAAGGCCAGAATTTTGAAGAGCTCAGTGCCCACAACTGAAACCAGATTTTCAAAAAAGTGCCTAGCTCCTATTAAGGCACCAAAAAAAGCAGTCAGATTTTCAGAAGAATTGGTTGGGCACACATTGGGCATTGAACTGTTTTGAAACTCAGGTTTGGAAACTCAGGAAACAATTGGGGCCAGAAAGTTCAGCCCTCTATCTCTAAAAGGCGTCTGCCTCCTAAACAGCGAGGGAGAAGCATGGCACCTAGAAGGTCTTGCTACCCATTTTAAAAAAAGAACAGGAGTATTCTATGCAAGCACAGGCAGCCAGACATGCATATGGACACATCATTGCAGTAACACCCGTGGGGTTGGTCAGTACTGCAAACTGCACTAGTAGAACCTCTTTTCTTGCACAATGGCCCAATGGGAGAGAGGTATGATGGCATCTCTTTTATTCACCAGCACAGTGCAGTGGGAGGCATAATTTAGCTTTGCATAAGAAATGATTTACTTAAAGGCATATTAACCCAGTTATTAAGCTTTTTTGTAATTGTTCAGAAGCGATGATTATGGGGAAGATTAGCAATAGTCTTCTGTGGTCAGTAATTCAATAGTCCCTTTAAAACTGTGCCTGTACAGGAACTTTTATTAAAGTAATCCTAACTTTGGAAGAGATTTAGGAGTGGGGTGGTCCTTTAAATGTAATAACATTAAACCAACTAATTTCCTTTGTAAAAGAGTTAAAATTCAACCTTAAAGCAAAATTAAAAAAAACAAAAAAAAAAAACAAAAAAAAGCCAAGATGAACCTGGCACATCACCACATTTTCCTAGAATATAAATGCTCCCAAAGTAAACACCTACTCTTTTATTTATAGCTACATTTAAGACCATCTGTCATCATAGATTATATGGTACATAAATCATCATGCTAAAATGCATTAGCTATTTTGCTGGCAACATACCTCCTTTACAAGCTATCCATCTCACAAATATTACTAAAAAATGACATCGATCCTATTTGGTAATAGCATATGGTACTATGAGTTCTCTGCAAAAGGCCAGATAATTTTACCAATTATTTCAACTGTTCTATATGTAAATAATTTAGTTGATTTTTAATATTGTAATTTCAGTATTTCTAACATCAAATGGTCAACATATAGTTCCAATTACCCTGTTTCTAAGGTCATTATGCATTTGCTGGTAAATATCCAGAACAAGTTATTTTGGTCTGAAACAGCAATAATGAGAAGGAAATTACATTTCAGATAATACAAGATGTTAATTTTCTTGACTTCTGAGGGTTCATTTTCAGCATGATGCCCAAGAAATTGTTTGACAATACACAAAAAAGTGCAGCTCCCCAGAGACTGCAGGGTAGACGCTAATGAACTGAATCTCCCAATGCCCTGGACAGGTGCCAATAGACAAGTACAATGATACATGCTAAAAATACTTTATCTTCTGTACTGATGTGTCTGAAAGAAGTTGTGGTCATCAGCATGATTTGAAGCAAAACAAGCAAATCTTATCATCTGGGTCTCCCAGTCTCTTCTCTTATTTGTGTCTTTTAGACTAAGCTCCTTGGGACAGGGACTGCACAGTCCACAGCATGACAAACAAATGTATTAAATAATAACATTAACAAAGGCAACTTGGAGACCAAATATATTTCGTTGGCTCTTATCTCCCCAGTTTGGGTCCAGGAGTAAAGCTGTAGCATTATATATATTAGCCCAATTACTTTTTATATATATTTCAGGCAAATTAGAGAAGTGATGATAATGAGATCTGAGCCTTTGAGGTCATTATGGGAGTCTTTCCATTAATTTTAATCGAAGTTGGGTCAGGCCTTATCTGGAGCTGTGATGTGAACTTCTAAAACAAGGAATGATCCTGAGAGGCACTGCGTATCCACCTACTCCTATATCAGGATTAGACCATAGTTAAATTTGTGGCAGACTAGCTTTCATGAGTTTAAGGCCAGAAGGAAACATTAGATATGACCTCCTGTATTTCACAGGCCTTTACATTTTACCCAGTTACCATTGTATTGAGCCAAATAACCTGTATTTAGCTAAAGTGTATCCATGAGAAAGGCATCCAATCTTGATTTGAAGAACCTCTCTACACCATTATTATTTTTTCAATAAATGTTCTTATGTTCAGTTTGGGTTAGATGTTTATGTCTATCTAGAATCAAGGTATTTTAGCCTTACTTCTCAGAATTTCCTGGCACATGCCATAATATTTTGTTAGTTTGCATGGCCAATATATCAAATTTGCCTCTTCTGTAGACTACAGTACTCTGTAGCACATAAATTAATATAAAGTTGCCTTTATTTTCAAGTCTCAATGGAAGTCTCAAATTAAATTTCTGGGCATCTTAATTTTCTTTAATCTGAAATTATATTAAAACCAAAAGAAATGTGACACTTTGCTTCTGATCTCCTTTCCCTTTCCTCCTCTCTTCTGTTATTTAAAGATTAGCTATTTTTGTATTTACTATATAAGGGGCAATATTTCTTGCATGGTAACTTTTCTCCATTAGTCTTTGCTTTTAGTTTCAACCTTGGGAAGAACTGCTTTTAAGTTTAGCCAGGACTCCACAGAATCTCCGCTGAACAAGTGCCTCTCCTGTGTTTACTAATCTCATCCCCCACTTCCAACAATTTACCTGCTTCCTGTATTGCACAGGTCCCCCCCTCAACTCTGAGGAGTAGGGATTACAGGCTGCTTGTACCAGTAGGTCCCTCAGGAAGACTTTCAAACAATAGAAACATACAGGCTTCTGTTGACTTAACCGAGACACTGAATCAGGTCTTCTGTGTTTAGTTAGTTTGCCCCCTATTTATGGTTAATTCCCTGAACTTTGTGAATCTCTGGCTTTTATTGGCTTCCCCCAGACCCCATCATACACAGGGCTTGTAGGGTCTCCCCCTAAACTTGGTTTTACACCTCCTCCAACATCACTAGTTCAGTCAGCCTTTCAGGCCAACGCTGTACTCGTCATTGCATCCAAAATACTTCACAACCTAGCTTACCAGCGTCTTTGCTTTTATCTCTTTCCACTACCCCCACCCCCTCCTTTCATATCCCCTTAAATCCTCATTTGCCAAATTTGTACTCCATTTCAGTACTTCAGCAAATGAGTAAATTTCAGGTACTATCTAAATAATAAATAATCTGTTTGTATTCATCATTTGTCATCACAGTCAGTCAAAATAAATAGGTCAATAAAATGCCAAAGTTTTGTGATCCCTCTGGCTGCATTACAGGTAAGAGTCTTTGATGCTATTACAACCTCTTTGGAGCCAACCAATGCTCATGCATTCTAAGATGTTGAGGAAAGTTTTGACACTTAATTTAATTGAAAAGTAGTGATTCAATCCCATCATGTTTGCTGATACTGCGAGGCCAGCACTAAGTATGGCAGCAATTCTGGTAATTCTTTAAGGCAAGGGTTCTCAACCTTTTTCTTTCTGAGCCCACTTCTCCCCTGCCACATGCTATAAAAACTCCACGGCCCACCTGTGTCACAATAATGGGTTTTCTGCACATAAAAGCCAGGGCCGGCGTTAGGTGGTAGCAAGCAGGGCCTCATGCCACAGAGGCCCCCGCAAAGCTACATTGCTCAGGCTTCGGCTTCAGCCTCGGGTGAAGGGGCTCAGGGCCTGGGCTTCCACCCCATGCGGCAGAGTTTCCTGTCCTGAGTCCCAGTGAGTCTAATGCTGGCCCTGCTTGGCGGCCCCCCTGAAACCTTATCGCAGCCCCCCCCAGGGGACCTCGGACCCCTGATTGAGAACCTCTGCTTTAAGGGATTTTAAAAATTATATTCCAGATCAGCGTTTGGGGATTATCCATGGCAATCCAGAGAATTTGACAATCCCAGTTTTCACAACTTTCCTCCCATTTAATTTATTGTTTTTAAATTTAATAAAGAATGGCCCATGTCAGAGAAACAAATTATTTCACACTTTGCAAAGAAGATGACCAAACTATATAGGTACCACATTATTCTATACCACACAAACACACAGAAATGTAAAAACTCTATAAACCTTACTTTGTAGACACGATACATGTTTTTTTCCCTAAGACTATATATATCTTTCAAAATGTCAAAATGGCCCCTGTGGTAAGTGAGTGGGTGACAAGATACAAAATATTAGTAATAATATGTCAATGATGGCATAGCTGCCGTCCTTCTCTTACTATGTTTAAATTTATAACAGAATGTACCTTCATTTTAATAACTTCTGTCATTTTAACCGTGAGTTCCAGCATTAAAACTGCACTCCAAGTGTTGGATTAGTAGAAGAGATTCAGTACTTACAACACTTTTTTTATTTCTCCTTATAACTTATGAACTATATTGTGACCTTTTGGCCTTTGGTGTTGTCAGCTTTACAGTGATGTTTACATACATTTTGTTTACCTCATTATGTATCTTACAGCCCAGTGTGATAAATGTAAAATGATACAACTTTTGCTTGTGTTTTTTTCTAGCTTTTTAAAAGTAAATTGACTGAAAAAAATTAACAAGAGTGCATTCTCTCTAAAGAACTGCATACTTTCTTCGAGCATCTTCTCCCAAAAAGTCAGTATTACTTATGAACCAAATGCTGATCTTCCATTCTGAATACATTTTGTGTTTGAAACATTATTATATGAGTCTATTGTTATTTTTTTTCTGGAAGTATGGGCCATAAGTTTACCAAGTTTACCAAGAACCAACAACATTTTTCTACCACATATTTATGAGCCTTCAAGCCAACTTATTAAATCAGTTTTTAATGAACCAAACTGGAGGAAAGGATCACTTTGAAATTCTGATGCCCAAAGAGGTGGAATGGACCTTCATTATATTTATAGGCTTTATGTTTTGACTTTTTGTTTTAGGTTTCCACTACAAGTAAGAGGGAACTGGAGATTCTTAGAGATGTGTCATCCCTATTTGTATTCCATACATGGGTGCACACATGTGCCATGCTCCTGAGTCCAAAAGTTTTCCTTAGCAGTGTCTATTGACCCACATGTGCATCGTGCTTCCTCTTGTGCTCGCAGCCGAGGGCACATAATAGGTTGTGCAGGTCGACGCCTCTCCAGTGTCCTTACCGCTGAGTAGTCCAGTCCATAGCAGAGGGGATGGAGGGTGGGTATTGGAATACAAATAGGGACCATACATCTAAGTAAACCTCCTCTTCTTCTTCAAGTGATGGTCCCTATATGTATTCTATATGTGGGTGAGTAGCAAGCAGTGATCAGCATGGAGGTGGATGTGAGAGGAACTGCAATCTGTAGTACGGCATGGCCTACAGCGGAATCTGCAGCTATCGCTTGGTCGACGTGAATGTGGAGACGGAGTTCCAGGGTGCACAACAGATTGCCATGGGACATCTGCAAGGCAGGCTGATGTGGCTGCTTGTGCTCATATAGAGTGCACTGTGACTCCATCAGGTGGTGGCACATTAGATTGTTTAGCATTTGCGGATGCACCTGGAGACCCATTTGGAGATTCATTGGGAGCAGAGGGCTTGGCCCTTGGATCAGTCAGCAATGGTTACAAAGTTTCAGCGATGTGCAAAAGGAACTACTATCTACACCTATAACTATATACAAATGGACAGAAGCCACTGTCATAGCAAAAGCTAAGAGTGCAAAGGAACAGGGGTTCTGACTAAGGCCATATGGCAGTGTGACAAGGTGCTAAGCAGAAAACTGCTTAGCCCACCCTCTGTCACTCCAGCTACAATTAAGGGAGGTGAATTGGAGCTGGGTAGACCACCTGGCCCTCATCGGGGAAGCTTGAACAGCTGCTGCCTCAGGCTGGGGCTGGATAAGAGCCCCACGGGAAGGAAGTCAGGGGGGAGCTGGAAAGAGGAAAGGTGCATTAGAGGAAAAACAGAGAGATAGCTTGCCCCCTTTCTCCTGCTGGTTGACTGCAAGAAGGGGACTACTTGTATGGTGGAAAGGTGGTGGGAACACAGCCTGTAAATAAAAGCACCAGGTGGGTACTGCACCTAAAGGTCTCTGTGTGACTTTCTCTGCCCAGCGGGGGCAGGTGGGCCCTGCAGGGATGCTGTTACAGGCAGTAACAGGGAACCGGAGAGGCATTGACTGCCTGAAATATTATACCCTCATCTCTGAGCACAAGGGGACACTGCTAAGGAAAACTTCCAGACTTAGGTGCCTGGTGCACATCCACACCCATGTATGGAATACATGTAGGGACCATCACTCGAAGAAGAACTATGGAGTTTTGATTTGGTTAACTTTCCAAATGAAACCAATAATATGGTAAGAAAACACACAAATATTGTTGAAAAAAAAAAAAGTCACTAACCTAGCTCTCCATTTTCAATCACTTCAAAAGCAGCCCAGATCTCATCCTTGTGGGGAATGATGTTTTTTATTCCTAATACATCATTAGTTAATTCTTCTGCCTCTGTCAAAGGCGATACCTGTGATACAGATTGTAGCAGTTCAGAATTTAATAAATAGTTTCTGAAGTACTAATGGCTTCTGACTTGTGCAGACATTTTATACTTTTGTGATGGAAAAACAGTCCAACTGTTTCTTTTTAAGCACAGAAATACCAAGTTTGTGAATCCAATAATTATTTCTCAAATTGCTGGCCAGTACATTTTCATCAACTTTGTTGCATCAGATTGGAAGTTATTTCAGCTAAAAACTGTAACTTCAAACCTTTCCCTTTATCTTCACCCCTTCCTCCCCCAAAATTAAAGCACTACAGCTCAGTTCCATGTGAAACAGAAAGAAAGAGCATGCTGTGATCTGAAAGGTAACAATTACTACAGGCACACTATGTTTTTTGGTACAGTTCTCCCTCTCTGCCCCTCTCCCATCCCAGTCAATGATACTGAATTTTTTGGTCTTTAAAAACAAAAAAAATCCAGAGTTTTTTGGTTGATATGTCCCATGCAGCATAAAATGATAATGAAATGGAACTAGACAACCCGAACAAGGTCAATAGGTATCTTGCTAAAATTGCTTTTCTAATCATATCCATCCTTCATTATAGCAGACATTTAATGTTCTCCTTTACATTTGAGCATTAGAGTAGTATTGCTTAGAGTCCAGTACTTTTCAGGAGTGCTATTAGACCCGAGGCTGGAAATCTCAATTATAGTGAGTGGGGAGGTTAGGCTTCTCAGCACCTAAGCAAGGCAGACAGCCTCTGGCAGAAAGAGACATCAGGAGGAAGGCCTTCTAAACGATCCTGTGCTGCTAAATAAACTGCAGAAATCACTAGGCAATTGTTAGTATTCCTATCTACTGCAGCAGGACAGTGGTGTCGCTGTGAGCATCAATACTGCTGTACCCTGCCATAAAACTGAAAGTGGAGGTCTCTGCTTTAAAATTATGCCATAGCTTTCTGCTTAAAAGTACAAAAGAAATACTATTTACAAATTTTAATTAAGCCACAGCTTGAATGTAAATAAATAAATAAAGAAAGATGGGAAAAGACATGAACTAATAAACACAAATGTAACAACAGACATGCTAAAACTACATATAAAGAAAACAAATTTGTTTCACTTCATAAAAAAAGTTTATCAACAAGTTATAACAATTTTACATACTAACCCTTATTATAATACTACAGTCTGGCTCTTTTCTTTCCACATAAACTTCAATTAACAAATCTCCAGCTTGGGAAACCTAAAACAAAACACATAAGTTACAAAAATTAAAATGCATTAAAATGTATATAGCTTTTTTCATAATTGGGAAAATACAATCATTATTTCACAGCAATAATAGAGTCTTATCAATACACAAACCTTCTTCCATTTTCTAAGCTGCAGAAAGCACCAGCATCCATCTGATCAATCATAGATAGGTCTCTGTGTCTGTCATGGAGATTGCAGAAAACATGGACTTTCCACGACCTCCGTGACTTCTGCAGTGGTCAACGTGGCTGTCCCCAGGTCCGCCCAAACAGCTGGCTCCGGGGTCAGGCGCTGCTCAGGCAGCCCCGGGCAGTGGTCCCCAGGGTGGCCGGAGCAGCCACTGGCCCCACCCCCCTATCGCCCAACAGCGACTCCCCTCTCTCCCCGCAAGATTTAGTCAGGGGTATTTATAGTATAAATCATGAACAGGTCACGGGCCATGAATTTTTGTTTATTGCCCGTGACCTGTCCGTGACTTTTACTAAAAATACCCATGACTAAATTGTAGCCTTAATCATAGGAAGTCTCTACTGTAGGGTTGGCAACTGATTCAGGAAGAAATCTGAACTTGACTAATGCAGTCATGATCATATCTATCAAAATGCATATGAATTTTGAAGTATAGGTTCAGGAACAGGAATTCTAGCTAGACCAGTCATGGGTGAACATTATCGGGAAGACAGTCTATGCTTCAGAGATCCACCTCCAGAGTGCAAGTCAGAGGAGATCTGTGTTTAGTTGTCCAAGCTTGGAAATTTAATCTGTCGTATTAGCCAAACTGTATGGTCAGAAGTTGATCTCAAATTTACCTGATTCACTCACCAACATAAACCCATTTCACAACTATGATAAAAGAACAACTTGTTCGTAAAGCTCATAATGACCTTTGCATGGCAAAAGTTCTATTTCTCAGAGATTTTAAACTCTTCATCCACAACCACAAACCACAGAGGAGTTAATGCAACTCACCCTGGCAGCACAGCCAGCTCATATTGTCATATGGTCCCCTATTGCTGCACCTGCAAAACAACTGATGTTCCTGAGCATGATTCCTGGCAAAGTCAATGGAACTGAAATTAAACTTCTCTTCCTTAATATGACAGTGGAAGTTAATGATAGTCCATCTGCAGCTTCTAGGTTGTTTTCCTAGGGTATTAGGCTGCCTGGAGCATCTGCTCTCCAGCATTGTACCTTTGCTATCTACATCACAAATTACTGCTGAAGAAGAACTTGTCTGGGCTTTGGAGAAGACATAGCATACATGCTACTATAACACTTCGATGTGATTCTTTTTTCCTTTCAACTTAGTTCATCATTCATTTGCTTCCCCTCACAGGATGAAGGAGAATATATAGCTCTTTATATGAGAAAGCCAATGGTTTGGATTTTGGGGGTGGTGGTGGGAGAATGTGGGACAAACTTTAATAAGAAACAAGACAACAATTAATTAGAAATTAATTGATCATTAACTAAAATAGTTTAAAAACAACATTTAAAGTTCAACCCCCTAGCGCTCACACACACTTTTTTGCTTTGTTAATTATTTCATGAAAGAATACGATAAAAAAAAATTCTATTTACAGTGGACACCAATACAAATAGGATATTTATCACCTTCAGTATTTACATTAACTGAGGGGTTTGTGTTGTTTGCAATGAAAAGTATAGTGAATACTGCAAATTCCTGATAATGGTAAAGACTGGTGGTCAGTAAAAGTCTATTTTAATGGTACCTATGTAATCTTGTAAGGGGATATATTTTAGAAATATGTATGACTTTAGTAAGTGGTCAAGTTGATAAAATGGACAAAAGGTCACTCAGTGAAAATAATGGCACGTAAATGTATAGAAAAACAAAAGGAAATATTTCTACATGCAACGTGTAATCATTTTGTGGAATTCACTGTTCCAAAAGTCCAAGTTTTAAGATAGAATTAAGATCTTTTAAAAAAAATCTGTGATCATTAATAGCATTTGCGGTTATGCATACTAAGTGTAACCAAACCATCTGCTTCCAATCAGAAATAAAACAAGGATTCTGCCCCCCACACATTTACACTCTCCATGGACAGCTTTGGGCAATCGGCTAAAGACTTCAATGATATTTTTTTTCACTCCCATCTAGACATCAGATATTGGCCAACACTGAAAATAGGATGCTAAGTTGAATGGGCCAGTGGTCTGGTAAATATTGTGCTAATAAGTAGAATTTTTTTATGATAAGATTAAATAAACTGATTTTATGTTGACTACATATTAGTTCATATATCCAGAAATACAAATTGTAACATTCTTGTTAACTCAGACCTTTACTAAGGACTTGATAATTATGGAAGTAAGGTGAAAACAGAATTTAATGATGACCAAGTGGGATATATAAAAACACCAAACTTCTTCTTTTTCTTCTTCTTTTTTTTTTTAAATGAACAGATAGAGAATTTTCTATAGAAATCTGGCTTGCTCATTCATAACCATAAAGCCATCTACATTGTGGACGACAAATTTCATTGTTCCAAAGAGAAAATATCAAGTGATTTAAGTACTGAGGCTAGGTGCAGAACCTACACTCTTAAGAAGATAGTCATATGCCAATTTAAAGGGGCATAATTTGAAATCCTGTGATTGTGTATACAGTAGCAGGGTTTCAGGGAAGATATAATATGGAAGAGAATGAAAAGAGTGTGGGGAAAGGGGGAGGTTAATAGTTAATTTGAAAAAAACTGGACCTTTCATATTTGATCCAATATCAAGACTAGCATCCAAATGATGGTAAGTACAATAATTTGGGTCACAATTCTGAGACACAGAGACACAATCATGCTAAACAACACACACCTACATGCATATATATGGGTTAAAACCTGAGGAGGCTGAACAGGACAAACAGATTCAAGCTTCATAGTGTATGTAATAGGATATTGAGTAGAATAATGGGGTAACAAGGGAAGCTATGAAAAAATATTCTGATTAGTTTACAGAGACTGAAAAGTAAATACACTGCATCACTCAATTTCTACGAACATTGACATAATGGAGAAATTGTGACTTTAAAGTTAGTTTAGCTCCTGAGAATAGAAAACTAATGGAAGCATTTGTGAGGGAAAACATGAAGCTACTTTGAAGAAAGCTTCTTAATTACAGTGGCACAGACTCTGAAAATCTTAGTTCCTGGTAAAGTTTGCTTTTTAGATATTACAAAATAGGGTTGCAAGAAAGAACGAAGTTGACATTTGATTTCTACTGGGGTTATGTAAACAACTGTACATAAAAGAAATATGCTGCAAATTACAAACAGCTGGCAAAATGTTTGGCAGATAGAACACAAAGAGTGGTTAATGAACTGCCAACTGGAATGGAAAACGAGATCATCTTAAATGACATTTCAGACATGAGACCTTTCTTGGGTTGCAAAAGAAATCTGGGAACGTTAGCTTTTCCATACAGTTTTCTATATCCCCTTTATGTTTGTTCATTTTAAGTGCCTGCATTATTTAGTCTCCCTGCTCTAGCTCCTACATGAATGATGGAACAACAACTATAGTTCCAGAGAGCAGTGTTTTGACTCTCAGATCTTAATTGAAATAAGATTCTCACTCAGGCTACACCTACACTTGGAGTGTGATTCCCAGATCGCATAGACATGCTAGTTCTCATAGAGCTAATGCACTACAAATAGTAGTATAGCTGTGGAAACATAGGCTACTGACTCACTCTGCAGAAGCAGCTGCCTCCCTCTCCAACTGACCTGATACAGCAATGAAGTTGGGAGAGTTTTCCTAAATTGCTTGTCTGCTTAAACTGTGGTGATAAGAGCATGGGGGATTTTGCTGCCTTTCTTGATCTATCACCTCCCCTTTCTCCGTATAAGGGGTGTATAGGGTTTTGAAGGCAGGGAAGCAGCCTCATAGGCTATGAGCTGCAGAGAGCTGCTTCCCCCGCCTTTGAGATCCTATATACAGTACACACGCACGCACACAGACGCTGCTGCTGCAGGTGTGGTGTGGATGCAGATAGAAGATAGAGTGCAGATCATGAGTTGGACACAAGTGGATTCTTGTGGATGCAGATCGGATGCGGACCCGTATTTTTGTATCCAAGCAGGGTTCTACCTATGGTTACGTATGCAGGGCAGCTAATCCATGCTGCTGTTTGCTGCTCCCATGCTACCGCGGCTACACTACTTTTTGTAATATGCTAGCTCTAGCAGAGTCAGTGCATGGTTGTCGTGAGATGAGAATCACACACGCCTCTGGCTCCAAGTTTAGATGTAGACACAATTTCAAAGGACTAGATGACCGTGTACCTTATGCAGTGTCAGTTGGCAGCCAGCTGCAAGTCACATTCATAATACTAAAGAGGAAGGTTGGGCTTTTTAAAAGCACTCAGTATTGGCCTAACTCTCTTCCCAGTGAAGTCCATGGTAATACCCTCTAATTTCAATAGAACATAAGCACCACCATACTAATGGTCCATCTAGCCCAGTATTCTGTCTTCTGACAGTGGCCAATGCTAGATGCTTCAGAGGGAATGAACAGAACAGGCAATCATTGCATGATTCCCCTGTCATCCATTCATAGCTTCTGGCAGTCAGCATAGGGAAACCCAGAACATGGTGTTGCATCCCTGACAGTCTTGGCTATAGCCATTGACGGATGGACCTATCGTCCATGTACTTATCTAATTATTTTTTGAAGCCCATTTTAACAGTTTTGGCCTTCACAACATCCTCTGGCAATGAGTTCCATAGGTTGACTGTGAGAAGTAGTTCGGCCAGTGCTGCGTGCTTTTGAAAATCCCACTTAGAATATTTAGCAGGTAGGATAGAAGCACAGTACCCTAGAGGAAGTTTCTGGAGCCACTGTGCTTTAGGCAGGCAGAACACCCCATGGAGAGGATGCAGTCTATATACCTTGTCTTCCATGCATGCACAAAACAGCTCTCAGAGGAGTGCATGAATACACGAGTGTATTTACATATGCATAAGATACATATAGCAAGTTTCAAAAAGGTTCACTTTAAAGCTGAGACATCACAGTAATATATTAGAAGTGTCTGATCCAGCAAAAATTACTCTCTGCAGTTGCTGACACATAGAAGTTCCACAAGACTCAGTTGCTGCTTGGCCACAGAGACTAATCCTAATTCAGAAGGGAAAATGTATTAATTTTGACAACCGAATTGCCACATATGGCCATCAAAGTCTTGGGAACAATATCAGAGGGACTTCAAATGAAACGGAGATAGGAGCACTCCTTACATTTTAACACGGTATCAGGTTATTTCCTGCCTTACTAAAACCAAACGTAAGGACAGCGCTGGTAAAGGAGAAAGGGGCAGGTATACATTACTTTATTTTAGAAGATTTTCCTGCTCAGAACAACTCCAAACTCAAACACAAATTAACCCCTGGGACACAAATTTTCAGAACTTTTAAATCTGATCTTTAAAACAAAAATGCCCACAGTCAAGCTTTCAAAATGAAGCAATAAAATCAGCCATTGGTGAGCGTTTGCAGTCTATGTTTTACAAAGAATGAGAGGACAGAGTATTTTCAAGTGGGGATGTTTAACTTCATGCAGGTGAGAAACAAAGTTAGAATCTGTGCCCTTGTCTGCTGAAGTTAAACTTCCACATAAATATGGCAGGATCAGGCCTTACTTTGTACGATAATTTTAACCAAAATAAAAAATGTTGTAGCAGCTCAGTGTCTATTAACTATGAATAATAAATATACCATGTATTACATTTTAAGTAGTTTCTCCTCTATGAATAGTTATTATTAGAAAATATAAATGAGATTGAAGAAAGTTTTGAAAGAGATTTCTATGGTGATGAGTTTGACTGTTCTGGAGAATAGGGCTATTATCCCCACCTTTGTTTAAGAACCTCTCTACCAGTCAAATTCTCAGTCTGCTAAATATTGCATGCGAGTCATCTTTATAATCCTAGTAGCACAGAGACAATGTCATTCTACTTTCCTGTTATCTACCACACAGGTCTTTAACTGCAAGGAAAAGACTGGTACAGTAAAAAGAACACTGTATCCCCGGCAATATGCAGTTCAACTTTATCTTCTCAACTGTTGAAAAAGTAATTATTTTTTCCTTTACATTTTTATAAAGTTAACAAAAACAGCCACCCCTGCAGCAAGCACTTCCAAGCTGCCAATGGCTACCTGAGTTAAGGTCTGTTGGCTTTCCCAGCAAGTCACTGGTATGAAATGACTTTCCACTCAGTGATTATTACTTAGAAAATCAACCTATAGTGTTGCTCTGTTTTTGTGACTCAAACTCAGTACATTAGAGTTTTGTGTACACAGTGTTGACAGTGACTTAAACAAACATTGCAGCTCCATTAATATTTTTTACATTGGATAGTGAAAATCTGCATGCCAAATATTATTTCCCCAAATGGCCAAAGTAGTTCTATGAAATGTTACACTTTGTTTTCCTAGAAATGGAGAGAAGAACTAAAACAGCAATGACTGCTTTAAGCTAGGATCATCTGTAGTGCTTGCAAATCACTGAGAAAAGAATTGCATTTTGCACAATATATGCCATTAAACCATTCAAAACTACAATAGTCTGAGGACACTATATTAAATGATCAAGCCATAAAACAATGTATAGCGCTCATCCATTTCACCCACAAGCAGTGAATAAGAGGACTCAAAATTCTACTTGCCCAGACTTGCATAACAAAGTACTTTCTGGAGAGAGTGAAAAGAGGAGGAGTAATTTATTGTAAGAACCTATCCATAAAAAAAAAATCTATTTCTTTTCAGAGTGAGATTTGCCAAAACACAGATATTGTTGATACATTTTGCCATTTGTTTGTGGAAGAGGAAACTGAAATAGTGCTTCCTGAAAAGCAGATTTTTTGTACTTAGAACTGAGAACAAAGTCTACGTTCCACAAGAGTTTCTCTTTGGGGTAAGCAAATACATACAAATAAGAATGCTGCACAAAGCACAGTACAAAAAAGAGCTAGATAGAGTGAAGATGAGATCACAGATGTGTTGGAGCTGTACAATACAGGTATGTCAGGTATTTAAAAGGGTGTCATAAGGAGGAGGGAGAAAACTTGTTCACCTTAGCCTCTAAGGATAGAACAAGAAGCAATGGGTTTAAACTGCAGCAAGGGAGGTCTAGGTTGGACATTAGGAAAAAGTTCCTAACTGTCAGGGTGGTTAAACACTGGAATAAATTGCCTAGGGAGGTTGTGGAATCTCCATCTCTGGAGATATTTAAGAGTAGGTTAGATAAATGTCTATCAGGGATGGTCTAGACAGTATTTGGTCCTGCCATGCGGGCAGGGGACTGGACTCGATGACCTCTCGAGGTCCCTTCCAGTCCTAGAATCTATGAATCTATGAATACATCACGAATTCTCTGAGATGGTACTGCAGAAAGAGGACACGCACTTACTGATAAACAGGATACATCTACAGTTACAATATTAAATAGCAATGTGACAATATCTACAGAAAAATCAACGGCCAGATACTTTACCTCAGGTGAGGCCTCATGAAGATTTGACAGTTTTTATTACCCAGCATTAGCACTTTTTTGGAGTTCTTTTTTCCATTAAAAGGAGCAATTGAAGGAAAAACAGACTTTAAAAATGACATCTGGACAGGTTAATTTAAACGCATAATGCATACTTTTTTCATTTTTTTCCTTAAACTAAAGTAAATATAATCTCTAGGCAGTAGCTTCCCTTATTTTTATAAAACCTTTGAAATGAGTACTGTCTTTGATTTTAAAAATAGAATATGACAATTCTAGAAGTGTATTTCTTTAAAAACAACTAGTTTTTGTGTAGGTTACTGTAAGTTATTTCCCAGAGTCTCAACACATACATACATAGAAACTATGACATTTCACACAAATATGAGTAGTGACTCAAATATTCTTTAAAATAAATAAGAAGGAAGAGAATTTGACAATTAAATACATAATTAAATGGAAGCATTGTCTCTACTACTTTCAAAAGTCTAAATATCACATTACACTACAAATCATCACTCTTCAGCTGCGAGCTGGAAATTTCTGGTTGAATATCTTTGTTTGTTTGTGTTAAGGTTGAAATAAAAGTGCTTTTTGTTGGAAGAATTTAAACTCAGCTATTGATAGGTTGATGAGACTCAAGCCAGGGGCTATAAAATGCAGTGGGTGGAACAATCACATATGAAGTCTGATTATGAATAGAGCAGAATTTGTTGCAAGCAAAGTGAAAACAAATAGTCAGAAACACAATTCAGGCTTCTCACAATTCTTCTTCCCGGCAACTACTAAAGTCCCCACATAAACTGGTCAATCATTCACAAGGATCTGTCTCACTTTGGTTTTACTGTGGGAAAATTAGGTATAGCATAATGGATTTTTTTTTTAAATGACACCAAATGACTGCAGGAAGCTTAAACTTCAATTTTAAAAATGAGAAAGCAAGCCTCTAGCCTCTTTCCTTTTGAAAATAGCATTCAGAACAAGAACCAATTCCTAAAGAGAGTGCCATAGTGATCTTTCCAATAAAACATGGAACATCACATCTGCCTCTTCCTAGCATTCCGCTCTGTCCAGAACTGTAGTTTTGGCTGAATGCACTCAGCTATCAGCAACCAGAGCTCCCAAATTGGTCACCCGTGCCCAACGCCTTCTATTTCTCTTTTCCCACCAACTCCAAACACATGGAAGTAACAGTGGAATCACTCCCAAGGCACTTCTCTCATTTATGCTCTTAGCTTCAGTGGCTGTACCAGTAGTGACACCAGGAGAAACTGCAAATAGCACCATAGCCATTGGAGCTTCCCTCATGACTTCCTATGGGGATGAAATCCTATGAAAGGGACTGTTCATTGCAGGCATTTCTTGGTGCTAAGTCTCCAGGAAATCACACAGTTAGAAGGTAGAAAAATTATCTTTTCTCCAACTTTCTATGTGCCTAGATCTTAGGCATCAAGACTTTATTCCTCCCAGCAAAAGTCTTCTCTCAATAGCATCACCACTCAAAAGCAATAGAGATAAGATGTTGCTGTATTTCTTTTTTAATGTAAATTTCAGTCCCTTGCCAGCAGGAGGCATGTGGTGGTATTATATTTAGCCCTTTGCACTGGCAAGTCAGGTGCACACATTGCATGAACGAGGCCAGTGGCAACACAATCTTCACATGAGGCAGAATTTTCTCTCTCTCTCTCTCTCACACACACACAAGGCATTCAAGTTTTCATACATGCACATCCACAAAAGGGCCATACAACAGCACCTTTCTCCAGAGCAATGAAATTTGACATCCATGGCAGAAGGGGAGAAGACAAAGTAATACAGCTCAGCAGAAATACAGAGAATCATGGAACATCTGACTTCCATGAGCACCATAACAAACTTACTTTTACTGATGAATTAAGGTACTTTGAGATTTACGTGTTACACCACACGCATAACCTAGAAGGGCAGCCACCAATACTGACATAGTTTGATGTGTCTCCCTCACACTAACTCCTGTAGCCCTACTAAACTCCTAAACTTCCCAGGGCTTCTCCCCAACCTTATTTCAGATCTCCTACATAAATCACAAGTTCCATAGGTTTCCTTTTGTCATGGTTAATTCAGCTGCCCACCTGAGCAACAGCTTCCCAAGGTTCAGCTCCTGTCTTAGAATCACTGCCATGTGCTCTAATTGGGACCACACGTGAACACTATTCAAACCTTAGCTAATGAAGCATGTAGCTACTCACTTAACAGTTCTTCTTGCAGAGAGTATAACATGCAACAGCTTCCTAATAACTTCACAGAGCAATTCAAAGTGGGTTTGTTTTTTTTAAAAATAAACGTTATGGTTTGAAGCTCAGACCACGCCATTATCTATTGATAAGCCTGTTTTATAAAACTCCAATACATACAGAGAATTCTATCCTAAAGATAGGAGCTCAAAATGTTTTCCTAACAATGCCAATCACTACTTCCTACAGTTTATAAAACATATGGAAAGAAATACATCTAAAGTTGAAATTTGAGTGAGATATATAGGTAAGATATAGTCCCATTATGTGTTAGATCATAATTTCATGGGAACAACGCTGCATAGACACAGTTGTTTCACTTTGCTGTTTTATGTCTCTTTTCGAAATGGGTACATTATGCAAATCAGCATAAAGAAATACAAAACTGCTACATGACAACAAAATATTCTTTTGTTACGATCATTCCCAAATCAATTGAGTTTCACCACTTACTTGGGTGTCTTTCCATTTGGTAATAAAGCTGTTCTCTGTATCCATTTGTTTGACCTGATCTTCATTTATCTGTTAAAAATTGATATTTCGGTAAGTTAGAGGGAAACTAACATAACGCTTTATCATCCTTAGTGGATTCTTTATAATGGCTAACAACACTAAGAAAATCAAGTAGGGTTGTTAGGAGTGATTACGCTTACAATGTATTTTATCTGATTGAGAGATTTTTTCTAGTATCAAACAAGAGGCACTATTTTTTATCGAATGTAAATCTAAAGAGGATTTTTCCATAAAATCCATCATACCGCTGAGCTCTTTATAATATCAACACATTTCCTCTGTGACCCCAGATAAAAAAGAAGAATGGGTCACAAAGATTAGTCACTAGTAATGAATAAATTCAAATTCAATTGGATTCAGTTCTTCTGCAAAGAGCTTTGGAAGAAAACAGTATCTCTCTGAAGTGCTCATCATTAACTGAGTCAAAAGTCTGGGAATACCTTAGCTGCAACACAAGAACCATAATAGGTGAACAAACATACCACTTTCAAAGATCACAATCTTGGAATTTGTTAAAAACTATGCCATCTTCATGCCAGTGAGAAGAGTTGTGCGCACTCATTTGGAAAAGACTGATTTACAACAACTCTAGAAACACAGCTTTTTCTCTTCAGTCTAGACTAGTTCAGAATTAATGTCTAAAAGCAGCCAAATAAAAAGCAACGGCCACAGAGCTAAAGAATTAGAGAATCCTGCACACTGTGAAGCAGTGCAACCAACATTGCACAAAAAACATTTGTGAAGACAACATCTTTGTGCAAGATCATGAAATGCATAGAGATTTTCAGACATTTTACAAAATTCTATTACCAGAGCACTTAGGACACTACATTATGTAAGATACTTACATCGAAGAGTTGTACGTAATTTTTAATTAGATCTTCTATTACATTGACTTCTTCACTGGTATGTCCTTTAGTTTGAAATAAACATGATGAAAACACCATGGCTAGATTGTGCGGGTTCATATAATTGATTTCTGAACATTTATGCACCCTGTTTGAAAGAGAATAAATCCATTTAGAATACTCCATTGTTCTTGACACTGCTCATGCTCGACTCAAGGACACAGAGTGCTTTTCCAACAGCCGTATTTTCAACAGTATAGTTTTATTAAACAAAATTATTAACCTATTTTTATCTAGTCTTTTACATGTATGTAATGATTTCATGTACTTTTACACAAACATTAATTGATGCTTTCTTTCTGTCTCTGATCTATGGTAGTGAGTGGTGTCATGTCAATAATCATTTTCATACTACTACTTCATTTTGTGATCTGTATAAGTTGGATATGGTCAGAAAATGGGGGAAGAGATAATGAAACTCTTAAAACATTTTTGTTTCTATAGTGCTGTTAAAATTTTCTAACCAATTGTACTAGTTTTTTTTTTTTTTTTTTTACCGATTCCAAGTCAGAAGTGACCATTGTGATCATCCAGTCTGACCTCCTGTATAACACAGGCCACAGAACTTCCCCAAACTAATTCCTAGAGCATCTCTTTTAGAAAAACATTCAATCTGGGTTTAAGAATTGTCAGTGATGGAGAACCCATCACAACCTTTTGGCCACAGCATCACATTGGGAGCTCGTGTTCAACTGATTATGCTTCCACCACAATCTCCAAATCTTTTTAACAGTCACTGCTATACGTGCGTATACATATACATATGTAAGCACATTATGCTCTACATGATACTTTAAGAAACAACCATTTCTTTAAAATACCACAGGGCACTAGGTGCCAACTTTTGCTATATCTGCTTAAAGTGAGTGTAACACCGACAGGCGGGATCAAACCTGGGACCTCTGGAACTAAATGCATAAGCATCTACTGCATGAGCTAAAAGCCACATGGCTCTTAGCTAAGGCTGTAGCAGACTCATTAATCTCTAAGTGGTCGAGGTGCCACTAGAGGGGATAGAGCACCACACCCAGGTGGTGTGGGGTTACATGGGCACCTTAAAAACTCACAATTTACTGATTTTAACCTTATTTCCTGCATTTCCCATACTTGGAAGAGGAGGTTACTTACCTGTAACTGGAGGTTTTTCGAGATGCATGGTTTCTATCTGTATTCGGGTGAGAGTTATGCATGCGCACCATGCACCCAGAGCTGGAGAATTTGAAAGCAGTGTCCACTGGTTCGTGCATATGCCCTAGCTCATCTTGTGCCTCCAACCAAGGGAGTGAAGGGCGAGGCGGATCATCCACCTCTCCAGTTCCTTCTAAAGCAGAAGGGAAGGAAGGTGGATAATGGAATACAGATAGGGACCACACATCTCGAAGAACCTCCAGTTACTGGTAAGTAATCTCCTCTTCTTCGAGTGATGTCCCTATTGTATTCCATTGTGGGTGACTAACAAGCAGTACCTAAGTAGGAGGAGGATGTAGATGGTAGGGCTGAGCAGAGTACCACCATACCAAAGGAGGCATCAGCAGAAAAGTCCTGCACCAGGACATAATGTCTTGCAAATGTGTGAATGGAGCCCTATGTGGCCGCTTTACAGATTTCGAGGAGGACTACCTCCTGAAGAGATGCCATACGTGTTGCTTGCGCTCTGGTGGAATGAGTTCTTAACTCATGGAGAGTGGGGGGGGAGGCTCGAAAGCTGAGAGAGTAGAATGCAGCCAGAGACCATTTGGAGATTCTCTGGGTGGAGATGACGTGCCCTCTGACTCAGTCGCTATAGCGACAAAAGTCTTAGGGATTTCCTGATTTGTTTTGTTCTCTGTAGGTAAAAACCCAAGGCCCACCGAACACTGAGGGAGTGGAGTCTTTGCTCCTGTGTGGAAGTGTGCAGTTTTGGGAAGAACACAGGTAACAATGTTTTGTTTAAGGTGAAATTCCAAAGCTACTTTAGGGGTAAATTTGGGGTGCAGATGCAAAGAAACCTTATCCTTATGGAATGTAGTGTACGGAGGATTGGCCATCATCTCTCCAAGTTGGCCAACCCTTCCACTGAGGTGATGGCCACAAGGAAATCAACCTTCATGAAAAGGATGGACATGGACTATAACTAAAGGCTCAAAGAAAAAAAAAAAAACCTTGTGAGTACTGAGAAAACAAGGTTTAGGTCCCACTGGGGAATAGGCTTCTGAACAGGTGGGAAGGTTTTTATTAGGCCTTTCCAGAATCTATTGGTCAGTGGATGTGTGAAGACCGAGTAGCCCTAAGAAAGTGGATGGTATGCACTGATCACCGCCAAGTGGACTCGCAAGGAGCTCATGGACAAACCTGTTGTCTTCAAAAAGAGAGGATATACTCCAAGATGAAAGCAAGATTTGTAGTCTCTGGGAGAATGCCTCTTTGGTGTGCCCAAGACGAGAAGCTCTTTCACTTAGCTAGGTAACATTTTTTGTAGTATCCTTTCTACTTTTAGAGAGGATGTTTCATATGGCTGTGAAGCATGAACATTCTACAGATAATGCCCATCAAAATACCAAGTCCTGAGGTGGAACGGATGCAGATCAAGGTGCTTGATCTTGCCCTTCCACTGGGTCAGGAGCTCATGGAATGTTGGGAGAATGATTGGTGGTGAGGCTGACATGAGGAGGAAATTAGGAAACAAGAACTGTCTGGCCAGAAGGAGGTTATCAGGATGACCTGCACTCTGTCATGCTGGATTTTGTGTAGAACTTGTGGCAGAAGTGGTAGTGGAGGGAAGACAGTTGAACTGGTCCCACCAAGGAAAAAGCATAGTGTCACCCTAACAGTGGCATCCTAGGGCTCTTCTGGAGCAATACATGATGCACTTCCTGTTTGCTATAAAGCGGTGAACAGATCCCTGGTTGGGGTCCCCATAGAGTGAAAATATTGTGCAGTACCAAATCATGGATCGCCCACTCTTGGTCGATTGTAAAATGTCTGCTGAGGGAATGTGCAAGCACATTTTATTTTCCCAGAAGGTAGGCTGCCAATAGGGAGATTTGATTGCTGATACACCAGTTCCAGAGACCTGACAGGGAGGTGGATCTCAGTCCCCACTGCTTGTTGATGTAGAAGACAGTTGTAACATTGTCTGACATTATAAGGAGATGGTGAGCATGGATGAATGGAAGAAAGGACTTGAATGACTTCCAGACTACTCACAACTCCAAGATACTGCGGTGCATCCTGGACTCTCGAGATGTCCGGGTGCCTTGTGCTCGGTGGCTATTCATGTGGCCACCCAACCAAATAGGGATGTGTCTGTAATAACGTTCCTGTCTGGAAGGGAAGGGAGAAAAGGGACACTAGTGCTTATCTGAAGAGGATTTGTCTACCATAGCAGGGGAAGACACTAGCTTGGCTGGAACTGTCACCATGAGGTTCATGGAATGATGGTTTGGGGAGTATAGTGATTGTAGCCAAGTTTGAAGGCAATGAAGGTGGAGTCTTGCAAAAAGGGTGATATAGCTGCATGAGGCCATATGACCTAGGAGAGAGAGATGTTTTGACTGGTACTCGAGGGTTGCTTGACACATGAGCTATGGTATTATTTATGGTCTAGAACCTATCCTTGGACAGGTATGTTCTTGCTGTCAGGGCCGGGTCATGGGCAGCCAGACCTAGTGGTAGGAGCTGGAATCCACAGTCAGAAGTCAGCTGGGCCAGGATCCTGGAAGGTCAGAAACCAAAGCCAGACTGGAGATCAGAACCAAAAGTCAGAAGTCCAGAGCTAAGCCAGAGTCAGGATGCCAGGAAGTCAAGCCAGGGGATGGGTGGGGGGAAGAGGGGGAGCATAAGCAGGAGGCACAAAGTGGATCCCAGTTTTTTAAGACAACTTCCTGTTCCTGATGCTGTCATAAGTAGGGCCAGGAGGCCAATCAGCTGCTCTGGGGCTCTACCAATGGGGCATCAGAGGCAGAGCCTCAAACTGGGGCTGGGCTTCATGAGTCCTGGATCAGCAGTTGGTCCAGTGGAGGGTTGCAGCATGTCTGCTCCTGTAAACCCTGTGGACCTGGGTTCAAGGCCTGTGCATCATGACATAACCCCCACCCCTAGGGGCACCCTCTGGGAGACATGGGTCCAGTTTTCTTGAGTGGCTCCTATGGAAGGCCTGAACCACGGCAGGAGCATGAACATTCTCTGCTGGATCCCAAGTTCATTCCTCTGGGCTGTAACCTTCCCAGTCAATCAGGTATCACAATTTACCCCACTTGACCTTGTATTTGTGGAGCTTAGGCTCTATAGGGAAATGTATTCTCAGTGTAAGGTTTTAGGAGTGACACACGGAATACAAGGTGGTCCCTAAGGGACTGAGGGAACTGAAGCTCAAAGGTTACTAAGTTGATCCGATACAGGCCAAGGAAGTGGTGGTCTAGTTTCTGAGAGGGTCTGTCTGTGCAGAGGTGTTCTGTAAAAAGCCATACCTTTTGTCCCACAGTGTAAGCCAGGCCTTGTTGCTACTACTACTGAAAATATCTTGGTAAAGACTCTAGGGGCAGTTGCTATCCCAAAAGGAAGTTCTCTTTATTGAAAATGGTTGAAGCACACCATGAATCTGAGAGAGCATCTATGGGCAGGATGAATGGCTATGTGAAAGTATGCATCCTTCATATTGAGAGCCATGAACCACATGGCCTTTTCTACAGATGGAATTATCACTGCCAATGTGACCATGCAAAATCTGAGTTTGTGAATGAAACAGTTGAGATGGCAGCGGTCAAGCACTAGTCTCCAAGTGCTCTTCTTTTTGGATATTAGGAAGTAGGTGGAGTTAAACCCTCTCCTTTGGTCTTGAGGGGGGACATGGTTCTATTGCTCCTCGCTGCAATAAGGAGTTCACTTCTTGAGAATACTCTCACATGAGAGTTTTCCCCAGGGCCGGGGAGGAGGTTTCTGGAGGAGGTAGTGTTGCAAAATGTATTGTATAGCCAGAGTGGATGACGCCAAGCACCAACTTGTCCATTGTCATCACACTCCAGGTGTTGAAAAAGACTTCCAGATGACCCCCAAATACTGTGGGGCAGGGGCGGGAGGTGTTGGGCTTAGTGTTTTGTGGCTCTTGAGCTCCCATCAAAAATAACGTTGAGCCAGGGATTGAGATGCCAAGCCTATTGCCGAGGGTGTAAGGAAGTGGGACTTTTGAACTCTTGGTCTCTTATGTATTGGTTCAAAGTTGCTCTGATAGAAAAATTGCTGAGCCATAAATCTAGATGTGACCTGTGGGTGGTGAAACTTCCTCTTAGTGACAGGCATATCCATACCAAGTGGAGGGCAACCCTGGAAACCTTCAGGGTATAGAAGGACTCGTCTGCCTTCTGGTTGAAGAGCTCCTGTTCATCAAGGGGGAGGTCCTCAATGATATCCTGGAACTCCTTAGCGAATCCCGACACATGGAGCCATGACTCCTTGCGCACGACAATGGCGGTAGCTGTAGCTCTAGAGGCAGCATCGACTACAGATTGGAGGGTGGTCCTGGCTACCAGTTTGCCATTGTCTGTCAGAGCTTGAAAAAGAGATCTGCCTTAATACGGAAGGCTGTCAAACTTCACAAACTTGGCGTAATTCAGGAAAATGTATTAAGCCAGTAATGCTTGGTATTTGGCTATCCTGAACTGGAGGCTGGATGATGAGAAGATCTTTCCTCCAAGCAGATCCAGGCATTTTCCCTCTTTGTCAGCAGGAGTAGACGGGGGATGCTGCTTTCTAGCCCTTTCAGAAGAGGCATGGACCACCAGTGAATTGGGAAAGGGGAGTGAAAACAAAAATTCTTGGCCGGCACATAATAGTGCTTCTCAGCCCCTTTGGTGGTAGGAGTGCAGGTGGTAGGAGTGTGTCAAACTGTCCTAGCTGACTCCAGTATGGCTTCATTAACAGGGAGAGCTATTCTGTTGGTTCCAGAAGCATGCAAGATGTCTAAGAGTTTGTGCTGGGAGTCCTGGATCTCTTCAAAAGCAATTTGAAACTTTCCAGGAACTCTGCAGAGAAGGTCCTAGAACTGCCTGAAGTCATCAGGAGGCAGGGGGGCTAGAAGTCACCACTTTATCCAGGGATGATGATGGCAGCCTTCCTGGTTCCAGTGGAACTACAAGATCAGGAACGTAATGTTCCTCCTCCTCTGTCATATCCGGGAGCAGATCTGAGCATCCCCTTAGCGGAGAGACAAGGGGTGTCTCCCTGGCAAATTGGATCAACTCTTCAGGGGGAGTAGACCAGTAGGCGTGGTTGATAGGTGGTCACAGGGGCCCCCATGGCATGGGGTAGCAGAAGCTCAAAGTTAGATGAGGTAGAGATTGTTCCCAAGCCAGTGAGGGTCTTTTGAGTGGTGGTGGACACACAGGATAACGGAAGAGCAGTTCATTGGATGACTCAGAATCTCCTGATGAGGAGTGCCAGTGGTGGTACTGTCAGTGCCATTGGAGGGGAGATGTATTCTGCAGATGGGTCAGGTGATGAGCTCCTTCCAGCGGTTGATTCTCCCGGAGGTGGTGATATGTCCCTGGAAATGGAGGGGCCCAATGGAGAAGGAGATTCCGGATCTGGGAGAGCAAAAATGTCCTGTGAGGCGGGCATCAGATACAGAGCTCCCTAGTAGGAGAGGGGTTCTGCTTGTCCAGGCCACCAGAGCCTATGAGGAGGGTGGTATCCATAGTTGGCAGTGATCTGACTTAGTCAGTCCTGGCGGATCCTGGGGTTTGGAAGAAGCCAGGGAGGATGGTACTGATGGAATACAGTCTGGTACAGGTGGAGTCCTTTGCTTATGGACTTTCTTGTCATACCACTGGGATTTAGGACATATTAAATACTCATATTAAATACTTTACAGCTGAGTCCAACTTCTATGAAGTGGACTTACAGGAAGATTTAGTCTCATGCTTATGACAGTGCTTCCTAGCTTCCCGATAAGACCCTGCCGTGGGGTTTGTCGGGGTAGATTCTCCTGCGTCAGCGTTGGACTTTGCAGCAGGAGGTGTACTTTTTGCTGAATCAGGCTAATGTACAGGGGTGATCCCCTGCCTGGGTCCTCCAAGAGATATCTGTGGAGATGAAGTTCCCACCTCTCTCGGATACAGCTGGGGAACAATCAGCAGATACTGCACCACACTGCAATGAGAGAGTCCCCAAGGAAGTACAAACAGCGTTGGTGGCCATTGCTGATCGAGAAGGATCATGAGTAGGAAGCACTGAGTTTGAAGCCTGGAGTCCTGGGCATAGTCCAGTAACCGAACAGGGAACAAGTCAGTGGGAAGGTCCCCCTGGGAAATTAATCTAATACTAAACAGTAAAAACTATTAAAACTGTTAAGAATCATCTAGTTTGAAAAGTTTTATTTTGTAGAAAAAAGCCAAAGCTGAGGACACTAAAGTATCTGACTCAGACCATGTGGCGGCAGTGAGAAGGAACTGAAGAGGCAGTTGGTCTGCCCCGACCTTTATCCTCTTCAGCATGGGCACGAGATGTGCCAGGACACATCCACAGACCAGCAGAAACTGCTTTCAAATTCTCTAGCTGCGGGAGCATGGTGCGCATGCATAACCCATAATGTAAGACAATAGGGACCATCACTCGAAGAAGAATAAAGAATTATCACTAAAGACTTAAAAATTGTTATTTATATTGATAGAATAATTTAAGGACAACCCCTGTTGTAGCTTTATTCTTCAACTCCGCATATTGTACTGAAGCAGGCATTCCAGAACCCCCACTTCAGATATTCAGCTAGTTTATGACAAATAGTAGTGGAACGTATTCAGTTGCTACTACCAAAAAAACAAAAAACAAAAAAAAAAAAAAAACAAAAAAAAAAACTATTTAACAACAATTAACACTGATCCATTTAATTCAGTCTGACTTGTGCAGGAGCATCCAAGCTGTACAATTCTGATACACTCTTCACAGCTTACTCTATCTTAGAAAGAGATACGGGTTTTGCTGAGTGCTTCAGTCTACGGTTTCAAACACTCCCCCGGGCTGTTACACTTGCAAAATTAAAAAGTAATGAAACATAGCTAGGAAAATTAATTCTTAAAGCCATCATACATATTAGACTCTCCCTCAGAGTCTTCTCTTCTCAGGAACTGCTATGCATGATGGAGCTTATTAGAAAGGGCTTTTAAAAATCCTTTAAAACTCCCTAGGTCCTTCTGCCCCATCTCTTTTGGAGGATGACAGATTCAGGTAGCCTGGTCTTAATCGGCTCATTTAAAATTCACTATATATCTGCAGCTTCCTGTCAGTGCAAAATTGTTCTTTAAAGTGTGTTGGTATCTATAGTTAAAATTAAAATGTAAGAAAAATACAGTTTATAGATTACAAATTAATGCAAATCTTATTAATCCTATTTATGAATCAGTAAAATTAGCCATGACTAGTTGAATAGCTCTGGTACTTATCGATAAATGAAGTGTTAATGACATTTCAGTCATGCCAGTGAAGTAAAAAATGCTTATTGAGTGTTCTCTACTGTGGTGCGAAATCTGAGTCGATCTGCTGACCCACTGACCTGTAAAGGTGTTCAATTAAAGCTGCCAAAGTTGCCCTGTTGACTGGTGGAAGGCTCTGAATAAAAGTTCCATACTTCCTCACTCGTTCCTTTTCATTCTGTGTATCTAATGGAGGAGGAAACAAAAAGTCACTGGACATTCACCACAATGCATGTCCCAAAACAAGAAAAATACTGATCCACTACAATGGCAACATCTAGTCATTTAAAATTACAATTCAACCAATCAGCCTCCAGAAAGCAACAAATTGTTTTTCATCAAAGAATGCCTTAATATTTAGAGAGTGCATGTGTCTGTAGTTTGTAAATTGCTTTGATTTGGAGAGAATATACTTTTTTTGCACCTTATTATTATAGTAATATGTAGAAGCCCCAACTGGGGTGAAAACACACAGTGCTCCAAATAGTTTACAATCTAAACAGACAAGAGAGATGAATGGTGAAATGAGAAGCAGAGGCTCACTGAGGTGAAGTTACTTGCCCATGATCAGACAGCAGGTCAGTGGAAGAGCCAGTGATTGAATCCAGTCTCCTGAGTCCAGTGTGTTATCCATTGATCTACTCTGCTCTCTACCCTGCATCTACCTTGACTCTCTCCATTGTGCCTAAAGCCGAACCTGCTGCCTACCTTGCCAGGCTCAGGAATAAAACCACTAACTCATATCATGCTTTTCTTCCCCTCCTCTTTGTTTCTGCCTCAAATCTTGTTTTGCAAATTTTCTGTTCTCTCCAGCTAATAACTAACCATCTCTATTCAGTGTTTAGCAAGATGGTGTATTAAGAATACTACATAAAAATATAATGCACTGTTGCATATAGTTTTTCACTACTTGGAAAATATAAAAAACTGATTTAAATTTCTGTTCCACATATACCTCGTGTACCTATCCTCTCTCACTTATTTATAACTGTCACACAAGTACTCCTGGTAATATTTAACTACAACAAGAGTCTCTGCTGCAAAGCTGGAACAGAGTTCTAGTCACATGCACTAGCCAGGATGTTAGTCAATGAGACTTCATTATGGACCTTCCCTGAAAAAACTAATTTAAAATGTTGCTCATGAAACTTTTTCTGACTGCTGACTCAATGACAGCAATCTACGTTTCAAAATTCAGTCCTACACTTCATCTTAGTTGAGGTCAAAGGCCAGTTACTGGTACTAAGCCGTGTTGTTGTTGCGATGTCGGTCTCAGGATATTAGAGACATAAGGTGGTGAGGTAATATCTTTTATTGGACCAGCTTCTGTTGATGAGAGAGACAAGCTTCCAGCATCAGAGCTCTTCTTCAGGTCTGGGAAAAGTAATCCCATCTTCACAGCAAAATACAAGGATGAACAGATTGTTCAGCATAAGTAGTTAACACATAGTATAAGGGACCATTCAAGGTAGAGTGGCCCATTAACACCTCTGCAGTCATAGGAGAAAAAGAGGGGGTTAGTGGTTTACAGATTGTTGATTTATGGCTTATTACAAAAATCTGTAACCTACTAACTCCTTCTTTTTGAATGGTCTCCTACAATATGTGCCATTACCTAACCCACATTGTCTCTCTAAGTTACTGGTGCTATCTTTCCCATGAATTTGCCAAGTTCTCAAATGGCCAATACTCATCAAACTTCTATATTTAGCTCCATCTTTTGCAAAGTTATAGAGCAATTAATGCTGCTATATACTTTTTAAATTCAATGTTTTATTCTTAAAATGAAACTGGACATATTTATAGTCAATAAGATTGTGTCATGTAAGTGAACTACAGTGGTATCAATCTTGTGTGCTTCATTACTGTAGTACCTGAGCAGCTCACAATCTTTAATGTATTTATACTAACAACATCCCTGTGAGGTAGCAAAGTGCTACTATCCCCATTTTACAGATGGGACACTGAGGCACGGAAAGACTAAGCTACTTGACCAAGGTCACACAGGGAATCTGTGGCAGATAAAGGAATTGAATCTGTCTCTCCCAAGTCCCAGGCTAGCAATGTAACCACTTGGGCCATCCTTCTTCTGAAAGGAATCTACAATTCCAGTACCGTACTTGGGGGGGAAAAAACCTCAAAAGTTTAAACTACAAGGGTGTCAATATTTATGTTATCATAATTCTTAATTATATTTACTCACTTTTATTGGTAAACAATATAAAGATTTATTGCCCCTGCAGGTAAACATCATTTATTTTCATTTCAGTCAATATTTATCTCCACGGTCAATAAACCCTGATGTTGACCTCAACAAAAGTCAAGGTCCTAATAGTAAAATCTTCACCTCCTATAATTATACCAGGAGGTATAATGCTAGCACTGTTTACAGAGTAGATAAATGCGTGTTTATATGTTTCCTAACTATTAAGGACCCCAAAAAACCTTTCAACCAACCACTCTAATTTTAAACCCAGTTAACATGTGACTATGGACTTGATCCTGATCTCTGTTAGGTGGAGAGACATATCCTTGGGCTTCTAAAATAAGATGAAGTTGGGTTTAGGTTGAAGTCTCACCGTTTTCTTTCATGTTTAAGTTTGTTTTATTTGTACTTCTTAAAGAGAGGCATATATAAACAACAAATTACTCAACAGCACAAGTACAGATTTAGTAACACACATATATCCATACTGATGTGTATATATCACACATATAGAACTAATTAAGCCAAAGGATCTTTAACGACTGCAGGTGTCAAGAGCTTGATTTATGTCTCATGCAGAATATGGCAAGGGTGGCCAAACTGCTGTTCGTGAGCCACATGCGGCTCGTTTATAGTTGAAGTGCAGTTCCCGGAGCCTCCCACAGCCCCCATTCTCCACCTACCAGACTGGGAGGAGGGAGCTCGGGGTTTCTGCCATGCAGTGGGGTGGTGGAGCTAAGGGCTTCTGCCAGTGACGACTGGTGCCTGCTGTGAGTTGGGGGGGGGCACACAATTTAAAGGTTTGGCCCCTCCAACAGCTTGCATCAAACCCCCCTAGGCACGCGTCCCCTCTTACCCTCAGTGCCCCCTCCCTGCAGCTCCCAGGTGTTAGCTTCATATGGAGAGGCAGCAGCAAACAGATGGAAGCTGCAGGAAGGGGCTTCTGCTTTAGCTCCTTGGGGAGAGGCAGCAGCAAAAGCAGCGACTCTCCCTGCAGCTCCCAGCTGTTTGCTGCTGCCTCTACCCAAGGCGCGGCTTTCAGCTTGCCGGCTCCTGCAGCTGCTGTGCAGGGAGGAGGCCCAGTGGTACCAGGTGACCAAGCAGGGCCAGCAAACCCTGGCAAAAATCTGGGAGGGCACATGACGCCATGTGTCCCCCTCACACATTGCCTCTGACTTCTGCCCAGCGGGGAGGACGGTCTTGGGGCTTCAGCCCTAAGTCCTGGCAGGCGCGCCCTGACTCTTGGACTTCTGAAGATTGTTGTATGTGGCTCAGAGTGTCAGTAAGTTTGGCAACCCCTGGAATATCGCATCACTAGTATCATGCCCCTTAACCACCAGGGCTCTTCAGTACGTACTCAGAGGAAGAGGCACCACCTACTAAATACATGGCCTCTATTGGAACTGCAATGCCACTTTCTCCAGCACGTGTGTGTTACTTGCAAACCTCACATCCAGCTATTGACTAACCTTACTTAGCTTGGGACATCTTACTGGAACACAACACAAGATTGTATATTTGCAAGCAGTAGACATAGAAGACCAGGCAAAGAGCATTATTTACAGGTCCGAGTGTACAAATTAATGCTTTTGCTACTGACTTCAGTGGAGCTGGGATTTCACCCATAATTTCTCAAAGTGATTTTTAAATAATATATATAGAATCCTTTTATTGATTATTCAATAATCTGATGTTTGCTCTGTGCATATATATTAAATATAAAATACAATATTTTGTATTAAACATGTTAATAAGAGTTCACATTTACATGTTCTTTTCCTAAAAGATCACTTCTGAGCTATGAACAAGACTTATTTATTTTGCCCTGCATGTATTACCTAGTGCAGAGATCCAAAATGGATAAAGCTCTTTAGTGAGAAGTGCATCATTTATTTGAGACAGGAAACATTTCAGTACATCAGTCACATCTTCCAGCTGATGTGTTCCAGCTCTCAGTTTAACACTTCTTGCATCTTTTTTGAAGCTCTCTAGCAGCTCACTCACATGGGAAGGATCCCCATTCTTTGAGTAGATATGTTTGCTACCTAAACCTTAAATACAGGAACACAAGGAAAAAATCAAGTGTTTTCTTAAAATCAAAACATTATTCCTTACACAACACTGACCAGCACCACCAAACCCAGTTACAGTTAACATAGGCCTCTTTCTAGTGGATTTTTATTAATGTCAAATTGTTCTATGAGCACTACTTCAGGAAGAGTTTAAAATTACAAATTCCAATAATCATTTATGGACTTCTTATAATCATCATAAAAGAGGTGATAAAGGGAAAGGGCGCTGCCTCTTTATATAAGGTGATTTCTTTCCGGTTTAATATATCTGCACTTCTGACCCTCCCCCAGTGACCCTTCGGGACTAATCCAAAGGTATTATTTTAATGTGTGTGTTTGTTCTGAGATGTTTGACTCCAGAGGCCTTAATGACGGCACTGCTGATTCTCTCTCATTTTCAGGTGGACAAGTTCCAGACACCACAAGGGAGCCACTGGCAATTCCACTGTTCCCGTGGGTGGACTGGAAGCTTAAAGAGACACTGCCAATTTGAAATATAAAACACCTGAAAATATGTTATGAACGTCACCTTCGACTACTACAGATAAATAAAGCCTTTTATATTAAGTTTGTTAAATGTGTGCATTTGACAGCACTGTGTGTGTAGTCAGTTTAATTGTTTCTCTTTGTAGAGGCTGCTTTTCCCTTGCTTCTCCTTAAAAATGCTGCCAATCATGCCAGCTCTGCTGCCAGCTAGTTCATGTTTCCAACAAACGCATCCCTGCTTTCTTCCATGGCACCCTTTATGTATGGAGGGAAACTCTGTCAAAATCCATGAAAATCACCAGCTTACATTCTCCTTCAAACTCACCTCTACTGTGTTATCTAAAAGCACTATCATCTGATAGTGGTTCTGCATTGTTAACCTTGGTGTGGGGCCTGGTAAATTCATTTATGGCAATTTGTTCCTTTTCAGGCATATTTTAAGTATAAACCACTACTCTAGCAAGAAAGAAGCATCTGATAACTGTCTCAGCTGAGTACACTTTATTTCTCTCACACTCAGAATACTAATACTAATTATCATAATCATCCCATTAAAAAGGACACTATATACCTCTGAGCTGAGAACAAGCATTTTAACCCTGAGGCTAATTTTTGAAAGGGACGTTAAAAATGTCTGAAAACAAGGGATTAGCCTAAACGTGCCTTCTCCTTCATAACTACAGCATCACACTTCCCATGCTTCAGTAACAGTTAAACACATACAACTAGATTATGATACTTGGGAGAATAAAATGTTATTTATAAAAATTCTTCAGCTTGCAAATGAATCAAAAATAATTAAGCAAACAATTGTTCTTGGTTTCAGCCAAGAACACTACACCTTGGGATACCACGGTTTACCATAAGACAGCACTACCATATTCAAAACAAAAGTTATTCAGCTAGACAAACCATCAGTGTTAAAATATGTATGTATGGAGCACGCTTCATTAAACCTATTCCATGCTGACAGAGGACACAGACACTGTCATATTCTGGAAGCATGTCTTTATAGGGTTCAGAACACTAGGCTTGATTAATTCTCAATGGTGCAAAGGGTGAAGGCAATTTGCACACACCCTCTACAGGAAACTGTGCTCCAGACAGATTTACCTTAGTAGAGGATAGATGCCCCTGTCCTTCTTTGGCTGTTCTGCCAGGTGGTGAAAGAGGTCGGAGAGGGAGCAGTAGCTTTAAAAATACAGTCTGGGATCCCAGTTTGTGGAGATCTCTCAGGATATATGCTCAGCCTGCTCTTTCATCCTGGTTGACTTTATTCACTTCCTGGGATCAGCTGACCAGCTCTGGGTGCTCAGGTGCAGAGGGGGTTGCAGAGACCTTGCACAACTGCATGTGGCAGATTTCCTGCCATATGGGACTTAAAGTTTGGGCTTAACCATGCAGTGAATCAAACTCCACAACACAAAATTATAAAGGGGACGCATGGATTGCCAGCCAGGTTCAAGTTGCAGTTCCCAAAGTTTCACTTATAATCAGGTATGTTGCACTGTGCATCTCTAACACATCAAAAACTACTGCAACACAAAGCACCTGCTGAAAGCAGTGACAGGGTTAATAAACGAGTATGGGTTTTAGCTACAGTAGCACATAAACTCATTCAATGCAATCTGATAGAGATGCTTCTTAAGTATTATATGAATGATCCTAGGAGTTCAGCGAGTTGAATAAAATCTCTACTCCACTTACCATACTGTGTAACAAATGCTATACAGCTGTTCACTATAATAGGAACGTCATTTTTGCTGAGCTGCTGATCTTGTAAGGCATTACCATCTGTACGTGCTGCTTTTTCAATTGCAGTATGCCAGACCGTGAAATCCAACTTTGTATGACCATGGATGTATAATGTTCTGCAAAGTTGGAAAATATTTTGAAACAGTAATAAGGGAAAGAAGATAGAAAACTTCTCACTTTTCCAAAGCAGCACAGTAGTTCTCATGAAAAATGAATACACGCAAATAGATTCAAAGGCTCAAGGTAATATTTGGAATAAGCCATCAGAGCACCTGACTTAAATATACTACAGGAGGCTGTTGTAATGGCCTATTCTACTTTTAGTGCTTTCATTTTTCAGCAAAATATTATCCACAGTAGTACAAGTATTATATACTGGTGCCAGCATGTGTTACAGTAGAGACAGACTAGAATCCATGGACCTTGACACAGGATTTGGGATGGGGCCTTTATTAATGCTTTATTCTTTTTGCTCTTGTGCACCCACTCTTGCAGTGCACACTCAGGACCGAGTCACAGTTCGGTAGAGACCACAGCCTCACTCCCAACTTAATAAGATGAATTAATGGTATCCTTCTCTTTTCTGTTTTCTCCCCGAGATCCAGAACTGGAGACAATATAGGCCAAGGGTGTGGATGGAGGAAGTCCCTGTCCCTGTGAGGAAGCTGAGCTACCTGAACTAATTCCCTTCCCCCATCCTCTCTGCTACACAGAGCAGTGATTGTCCAGGAATTTTATAGATCTGGGTGAGGGAAGCAGAGTGGGGAGAAGAAACTCTGAGCACCACGGAAAAGTAACTTAGCCAGTTTCTTTATTCATTTCCTTACCCTGAACCATTCAGTTTGGCTGTTCTTTAAGCTGACTGTAAAAATCCTCACTCTGTTTGTCCTTACTTAGCTTTGGCTCCTGGGAGGCAGCTCCAAGACTTGTTTAATGGTTTACGTATAGCGAAAGTGTTGAGTTATCTAATGACCGTTCCCAGATTCGTTCCTTTACCAGCAGGAGGAGAATATGAACCAGATTTATTGTGATTGTTTAGCACAGAACTCTATGAATTAGTAACATTTTATTTATTTACAATATTTTGTGCTGAGTTCATTCATAGCATGTTGCAGCACAGCCAAGACCAGCCAAGTGATGCCTCAGTTGCCTTCAGGCCTGCCAGGTTCTGTGGCAGGATCAGAGGTGCAAAACACAGCAGGCACTGAAGCAGCCCTGCATCTTGGAGACCTCTTTCAAATCTGTACCCAGACAATAGACGTGCTCTTATCTGGCCTGATTTTAAATCTCCTTATGTGCTCCAATAGGGATTATGAAAATACAAATCATTCTGGGGCTGCGGAAAGGTGAGCAGCTATAGTCACCATTTTGAACTGCTTCTCTGAGAATTTGGCTCCCAATACCACTCGTTCAGAAGTAATGCTTCACCACCTGTCCTTATCTGATAGCACACACTGTACCATATGGCAAACGAGTAGGCTGGTCTGTCTCACACTGGGCACAAAGAGAGGGAGAGCTTTGCAGGGGCCGTGCTCTCGGACTCTGGGGGGCAGAGGTTGACAGGAGATAATGCATTGCTCCCAAGCACCCTTTGGCAGCCATTCAGAATGCTAGTGAAGAGGGGGAGGATCCTTTCAGTTCCTTTCCAATATGATGGGCACAGCATTCTCTGCAAAGTCACACTTATGCATTATTCATTCTTGTTGCTGCTGAAAAATAACAGGATTTATCTTGTGGTTGAATGTCGCTCAAAGGAAGTGAATAGAAACCTCAATAATAGAATTCTAATACACATAGGAAAGCAGCATACTGTAGGTACAAATATTTTCAATGTCTTCCAGTTATTCCACTCAGCTCAGAGTCACTAAGTGGCATACCAAAATATATTATAACTTGATAATTCACCTTGTTTTCTAAAATTTGAAAGCTGTCATAATAGATCCTAATGCTAATAAAGGAGCGAACGTGGCATTGGCTTCCTTGTAACAAAGAAGGAAGAAAAGGAGAGCTATATTTTGATGACAGCCCTGTGGTTTCCAGGATTTCACGGCTGGAAAATTCTGCTACTACAGCAGAAGTTGGCTACAATTGCTGGACAGGGCATTGGGCTATGTTATGCAGGAAGTGCCTTCTGGCCTTAAACTCTGAGTGTATGAAAGTAGGTATTCAAGCTTCTCTCAAAAATATAACATTGACCCTACCCCAAACTCCAGGGCAGAGACAGCCAAGCAGGCTGGAGAAGCAGTTTCAGCATGTATAGCAGCACCAAACAGGGAGAGAGGGGAAAATGAAATCCAGCCATGGCTACTGCCCCACCCCCCACCCCTCAAAAAATCACTGGACTCTAATATATTTGCTGAGGGAGGAGTGGTGACCTAGAGGAGGATTAAAGTTGCATTTAAATTAGACCTGAGCACGTAATTGATTTTTCAGTTTGGTGCGCGAATTGAAAAAAATGCAGTTTGTTTTGAACCAAAACTATTCTCCCTCCCCCTCGCCCCCAGTTTTTCATTTCATTTTGTTCAAACTACATTTTAGAACCAAACCGTCAATTCAAAATGACATTTTGTTTTCAGGTTTTTTCCCCCGTCAAAACTATTCACCAAATTAGCAAATAGTTTTGGTTCACTGAAAAAAAAAAAATGTATTTTTCAACTAATTTACTTACTTAAATTACAAACTCTTTTGTTGCCCAGCTCTAATCTAAATCTTATGAGACAGTCAAAATGTGTGTTCAGCTAACAGTGCTATCTATGTATTTAAAAAAAAAAAAAAACAATCAGTTACCTACCTTTTTGTAACTGTTGCTCTTTGAGATCTGTTGCTCATGTCCATTCCATTCTAGGTGTGTGCGCGCCCACGTGCAGTCAGAGATTTTTGCCTTAGCGGTATCGGTAGGGTCAGCTGTAGCACCTCCCCTTGAGTGCCGTGCTCATGCGTTGGTATATTATGTGCTGCAGACCCTACGCCCTCTCAATTCCTTCTTGTCGGCAACTCCGACAGAGGAGTAGGAGGGTGGGTAATGGAATGGACATGAGGAACATCTCGGAAAGGTAGGGAACCATTTTTTCTTCTTCGAGTGCTTGCTCATGTCGATTCCATTCTAGGTGACTCTCAAACAATATCCTTGGAGGTGGGCTCGGAGTTCATAGCCTAGCGGCTTACAGTACTGCTCCACCGAAGCCAGCATCACCCTGGGCCTGCTTGGTAAGTGTGTAATGGGATGTGAACGTGTGGACGGACAACAAGGTGGCCGCCCTACAGATGTCCTGGATAGGCACATTGGCTGGGAAAGCTGTCCAAGAGACTTGCACCCTGGTTGAATGGACAGTTATGATCGTCGGAAGCGGCACCTTTGCCTGATTGTAGCAGTAGCAAATGCAGGCGGTTATCCAAAAAGAAATTCTTTGAGCGGACACTGGACAACCTTTCATCATGACGGTCACTGAAATGAACAATTGCGTCAACTTGCGGAATAGCTTGGTCCTTTCAATGTAGAAGGCTAGTGCCCTCCTGACATCTAGGGAATGCAATCTACATTCCTCCGACTAATGTGGCTTTGGAAAAAAGAAGGTAAGTAAACGTCCTGGCCCGTAAGAAACTGAGACCACCTTGGGCAGGAAAGCCAGGTGCGGCCGCAGCTGGACCTTGTCTTTGGAGAAGACCATATAGGGAGGTTCTGAGGTAAAAACCCTAATCTCAGTTACCCGGCGGGCGGATGTTATCACAACTAGGAACATGACCTTCCAGGACAGGAGAAGGAGAGAGCAGGAAGCCAGAGGCTTGAAGGGGGTCCTGTGAGCCATGACAACACAAGATTGAAGTCCCATGGTGGAACAGGGTACCTGATGTGCAGGTAGAGATGCTCAAGGCCCTTCAGAAAACCTGGCAGTCATGTTCTGGGTGAAAACTGACCTACACTTGAGCGGCAGACAGGAGGCTGAAATAGTGGCCAAACGGACCTTGATAGATGAAAGAGACAGGTCTTGGAGCTTGAGATGCAGAAGGTAGTCCAGGATCAACTGCAGCGAGGTTCACTCAAGCCAAATACCTTTAACAGCGAGGTTCAACAAGCAAACCGCTTCCATTTGGCCATGTAAGTCACTCTGGTAGAGGGATTTCTGCTGCCGTAGGACCTGCTAGACAGCAGCCAAGCACTCCTGCTCCTCCACATTTAACCATGCGGTAGCCAAGCCGTCAGATGCAGCGCCGTCAGGTTCAGATGCAGAAGACTGCCGTGGTTTTGGGACAGCAGGTCCCGCCTGAGCGGCTGCTGTAATAGAGTAGCCACCGAGAGGTCCAGCAGCTTGCCAAACCAGTGCTGATGTGGCCAAGCTGGCGCTATGAGGATCACCTTCGCCCTGTCCTACTTGATTTTCATGAGGACTCTGTGAATCAGCAGCACTAGAGGGAAGGCGTACAACAGAGCCTCCTACCACGGGAGCAGAAAAGCATCCAAAAGGGAGCCTCTGTCAATCCCCCGGATCAAGCAGAAAAAGTGGCATTTCCTTTTCTGCCATGGCTTGGAACTGAGCCTCGGGGAGGAAGGCTCTGGCCTGAGTAGAGTCGAGTTGAGTTCATTGTTGAACTCTGTGAGTTGTACTGGAATGAAGGTTGATTTTTTTCTTGTTTATTAAAGCCCTAGGTCATGACAGGTGGAGAAAATCAGATTGAGATGCCGCCTCGGTGCCTCAGGTAAGTGGCCATTGGAGCTATGCACTTTGTAAACATTTGAGGCTGCCGAGAGCCTGAATGGCAGCACCGTGAATTGAAAATGGCGGTGGCCCAACATAAAACGGAGGAAATGTCTGTGCCCTGGGAAAATGGAAACATGCGTCCTTCAAGTCAAGGGCAGTGTACCAGTCTCTCAGATCCAGGGAGGGAATAATGGAGGCCAGAGAGACCACGTAAAATTTTAATTCTTGAGAGACTTGTTGAGGAAGCGCAGGTCCAGAATGGGTCTGAGGCCCCTTTTGCTTTTGGGATTGGGAAGTAGCGAGAGTAGAACCCTTTCCCCTTCAAGTCTGGGGTGACCTCCTCTACCGCCCCCAGGCATAGGAGATTCTCGACCTCCAGAATGAGGAGTTGCCCATGAGAAGGGACCCTGAAGAGGGACAGGGAATAGGGGTGGGTGGGACTGAGGGTCGGCCACAAATCGCAGGGCAAAGATATTATGTTGAGCACCCAACAGTCTGAGGTCAGTCACGACCAGGCCAACCGGAAGGGGCGTAGGCGGTTGAGGAAAGAGCAGGGGAGTGGATCCTGGGAAGTGACTGGGGCACCATCCTCGGGCACATCCTCAAAATGTCTGCTTCTTGCTTTCTTCGCCCCTGGAAGAACCAGGCTGGGCAGAGGAATGGGAAGATGAAGGGTGATGCTGTTTAAATCCTTTGTCTCTGTCCTTCTTCCAGTAAAAGCTGTACCAGGAAGCACCCAGGACCTCAATGGAGGCAGAGCCGGTGGGGGACACAACAACTTTCTAGCCTGCAGAGGGGTGTGTAGGCCCAAGGAATAGAGGGTGGCACAGGAGTCTTTAAGGCCATGGAGCCATGCATCAGTCAGCTCTGAAAAGAGCCCTGCTCCCTCAAACAAGAGGTACTGAAGGGTAGTCTGTATCTCCTGGGACAGCTCAGAAGACTGTAACCAGGAAGTGCACTTCATGACCACCACCGTGGTGACTACCCAGGCCGCTGAGTCTGTACCGTCCCAGGCCACCTGGAGAGTGCCTCTCACCACTGCTTTGCCCTCTTCCACCAAGGCAGCAAACTCCTGGGCTCGGTCCTGTGGGAGACTCTCCTTGAACTTGCTGATGGAGTCCCACAGGTTGAAATTGTTCCTGCCTAGTAACAAAGACGTATAGACTAACAGCCGTATTGGAGCATCAGCTTTTGTGGGTGAATACCCACTTCCATCAGATGAATGTAGTGGAAATTTCCAGAGGCAGGTATAAATATGCAGGCAAGAATCAATCAGTCTAGAGATAACGAGGTTAGTTCAATCAGGGAGGATGAGACCCTCTTCTAGCAGTTGAGGTGTGAGGCCTAGCAGGGGCTGATGGTTAGACGCCCAAAATTACAGGCTGGCTGTCGAATAAATTTTCTTGCCAAACAAGTCCATCCTGTTGGCATCTTTATTTTTTGGTGTGCTACTCGCCTGGTCCTTTCATTGACAGTGGATACGACCTGGGACCCCACGGGAACTCCAACGCCTAAACTATTATGCTAACAGTTAACTTAAAGGTCTAGGTCTAGCTAAATACATATCAACTAACAATAAAGAAGACAGAACAATGGACTGTAAGAACTGCTAATGCTCTTGCGATGCGAGACAAGGCACTCCGACCAACTGTCACAGACGGTAAGAAGGAACTGAGAGGGCATAGGTTCGGCAGCGCCTAATATACCAATGCATGAGCATGGCACTCAAGGGGTCGCTACAGCCGATCCTAAGACTATCGCTAAGGCAAAAATCTCTGACGACTGTGCACATGGGCGCGCACACACCTAGAATGGAATCGACATGAGCAAGCGCTCGAATAAGATTTAATTTACCCTTTCCTGACAAATCAGACGAAACATTTTACTAACCCTAAGCCATATTTGGTATGTTTGTCTGTAAGAATGTGATGTTACAAACCAACGGCAAGGTGGTATGAAGAGGAAAGTGTTTCTGAAGCACCCCCTAGTATGTGGGAATAAGTGTAATACAGTTTACAAGATTTTCTATAGTACTATATATATTTGGGGGGACAGCTTTGCAGCTCTAGCATCATCTATTGATGTAACTTTCATCTCTTTGCCCACACATTTTTCAGCAAACAGCAGCAAAAAAGCAACAAAACCCACTACTAGAGAGAGATCCAGTCACAGCTTAAGACAAAGTAAATCAGTAAACAGTAAAAGGAGCTGGTGTCTCATTCTGCTCACGATTGAATCACCTGTCAATAACACACTCAAATGGACTTTATTATTTCTTTTATAAATTTCAATCTTTGAAAACAAATCCTTTTTCTATTATGTTTATAAATGCCTGCCCTTCATACAAACTGACAATTATTTTGCACAGCAACTTAGATATGAAATGCTCTCCAAATGTCCTATACTGTATACAAACATTTTAAAGTACAGTTAAGAAAATATACTATCAAAATAGCAGATTTGCAATAAGGGTTTAAAAAGTTTACTCAAAAAAGTACCGTATATACTCGTTCATATGCTGAATATTTTTGGTAAAAAAAATGAGGCATCAAAGACCGGGGGTTGGCTTATAAATGGGTCTACATCAAAGATTGCCGATCCCTGATCTAATACATTGTAGTTTTGTTTACCTGGAGCGTCTGCAGGCATGGAGCCCCTCAGCTCCCTGTGGCTGCAGTTCACCGTTCCCAGCCAATAGATGTGCCACTTCCCGCAGCTCTCATTGGCTGAGAATGGTGAACAGTGGCCACAGGGAGCTGAGGGACTCCATGCCTGCAGACGCTCCAAGTAAACAAAACGTCCCAACCCGCCAGCGGCTTACCCTGATGGGCTGGGAGCCAAAGTTTTCCAACCCCTGAAATATAGGGTCAGCTTATAAAAGGGTCATACCGTTTTTTTGCTATTTTTACCTATCCATTTTGGGGGGTCGGCTTATAAACGAAAGGGCTAATGAATGAGTATATACGGTAAGTGGTTTGTACAAATTAAGGTTTTTAACAGTGGAACACACTAAGCAAATGCTGTATTATCTAAGTAATGCTTATTATTGGAATAAGAATCAGATTTCAGCCAGGGTCCACCTGTCATAAAGGGCAATGAGCTGTGCTGCAAGTCAACCACAGCTTCTTAATCTATTTTTCCCTTTACCAGTAAACAAAACTGATCAAATTTTATGTCTTGTGAGCAGTTTCATTTTAGGTGAAATGGTCCCTGCCCCAAGAAATTTATAATGCAGGACTGGGCTGTTGGAAGCAGATCCACCAGCATGGAGCAGCTTGCAGGATCATGGCCTAAACATTCACATTCTTTCTGCTGGCACTTAGTAATCAGTATGTGTGGAAAATTACCAAGAAGATTGTTATATTTATTTAACTGGAAGGGGATAACTGAAAGCGGACAAAAGTGAAGAAGCTGCTCAGAATCAGACAAGTATAACAACAAGGGGCAAAGTTCAGCAATCTTTCAAATGGCAACTGAAGGTCTTTATACCCCTGCACAACATCATGATGGTAGCACTGAGAACATCCATTCAGCTATGTACAACTTTGTGTTTTATGTCTAGATTAACACCTAGATGCCAGTAGTTTCCACCCCATTTTATGCTCATGATTGCATTTCACAAGAAGTCTTATTGTTGACATCAAAAGGTAACCAAGAAAGCAATGTAAGTAATGAACCATCAGTATAATTAAATTATACCATGATGTAGGAAGCGGTTATCATCTAAATAAGAAAAAACACCCTAAGTACAAGAAAAGGGCAAGAGAAACAAGCACCATCTGGATCACATTCTGGTCTGAAAATATTCACCCACACTTAAGAGGAGGTGGGGAAGTGTCTCTTGAAGAAAACACCTTTAATAAAAATATGCCTATATAATAACTCATTATTCCTTAAAGGAAAACTCCAGTGATTTAGCATAAACTTTTCCAGAGGTGAATACTTCCTTTTCTTAAAAATGCTGAGCCGGACCAATAGCTTCAACAGTACAATATCTTTTATACCCCAGCAATAATAATTATACTAGTTATGTTACAATTTATAATATATGCTCCATTACTCATCTACAGTTGTTCACAGACACTATTCCTCTCCCCACTAGACAGTCCACCAGCAAGCCACCAAGACTCTCCAACCCAACTTGATCAGTCACCCAGTAGTGGGAGAGCAAGGGAAACAGGGAGGGAATGGGAGATGGATTTGCCAAATGGGTAGTGCCTGGGCTGTAGGAGAACTAGGGATATAGCATGAAGGAGCAAACTGGATGGGGGAACCAACAGGAGGGATGAAATATATATGTATGTGTAGCTACAGTATAAGGCTACACTGTGACTGTGGGGCGCTCCAGATACAGGAGATGGAAAAAGGATTGCTGCTTCAGTTTCTGTGTCTTACTGAATGTCACCAGGTAAAACCAAAACACCTCTGTGTTCCAAGCTTTTTTTTTCTTTTTTAAAATGTTAAATCAAAATAAATTTCAAGTGTTTGTTTTTTGTTTTATAGGTTTAAAGGATTGTAAATTTGGCCAGTCCATTGGAGTTTTGCCTTAACGGACTGTCTCACTCAAATCTTTTTCAAGGAGCTAGAAATTTAAAGAGAGAAATACTATAGACTCTGAGAACAGTTGACTCTGATTTAGCTCTGTCAGAGCAATCTTCTGTTTGCTATTGCACTTAATATGCTCTGACCATTACCTTTGTACCTGAGCAGGTGGTGTCTTTGTGAAACAGTCCAGGTACCATGTTGCTATTGTCTAATCCTGGCGAGGAGAAGGCACCGCACAAGTAGAAGAATGAATTGGCGCTGATATTGTGATTGTAACTGAGAATCTTTAAGTTGGCCCCTGCTCATAAGCCTTTCATCATACATTAAAACTATGAAAATCTTGCGCGCTTCTCCGTAGCAAGACTCTGGGCTTGTCTATAATGGCACTTTACAGCGCTGCAACTTTCTCTTTCAATGCTGTGAAGTGCCAGGATAGACAGTGTACCAGCGATGGGAGCTACGCCCCTCATGGGAGGTGTTTTTTTTTTGTCCAGGCCCAGCATCTGGCAGTTGGAGGCTTAGGGACACCCAGAGCATGGGGTCGCATCCCTGACCATGTTGGCTAATAGCCATTGATGGACCTATCCTCTACGAACTTATCTAAATATTTTTTCAATCCTATTATACTTTTGACCTTCACAACTTCATCCCCTGGCAATGAGTTCCAAAGGTTGACTGTGCATTTTTTGAAGGAGTACTTCCCTTTGTTTATTTTAAATCTGCTGCCTATTCATTTTATTGGGTGACCCCTAATTCTTGTGTTATGTAAAGGGGTAAATAAGCCTCTCTTATTCACTTTCTCCATATCAGTCATGATTTTATAGACATCTATCATATCTCCCTAGCCATCTCTTTTCCAAGCTGAATAGTCTCAGTCATTTTAATTTCTCCTAATATGGAAGCCTTTCCATACCCCTAATCATTTTTGTTGCCCTTCTCTGTACCTTTTCCATTTCAAATGTGTCTTTTTTGAGATGGAGCGACCAGAATTGCGAGCACTGTTTTAGATATGGGCATACCATGGATTTATACTGTGGCATTATGAATTTACTGTCTTGTTATTTATCCCTCTCCTAATAGCTCCTAACTTTGTTAGCTTTTTTGATTGCTGCTACACACTGAGTGAATGTTTTCAGAGAAATATCCACAATGACTCCAAGATCTCTTTCTTGAGTGGTAACAGCTAATATAGACCCCATCATTTTGTATGTATAGTTGGGATTATGTTTTCCAATGTGCATTATTTTGCATTTATCAATACTGAATTTCATCTTCCATTTTGTTACCCAGTTTTGTAAGACCCCTTTGTAGTTCTTCACAGTCTGCTTTGGACTTAACTATCTTGAGTAAATTTGTAACATCTGCAAACTTTGCCTCCTCACTGTTTACCCCTTCTTCTAAATCATTTATGAATAAGTTGAACAGTACTGATACCAGAACAGGTCCCTGGAGGACATGGCTATTTACTGTTATTCATTCTGAAAACTGACTATTTATTCCTACCCTTTGTTTCCTGTCTTTTAACCAGTTACTGATCCATGAAGGGACCTTCCCTCTTATCCCATGACTGCTTAGGTTGCTTAAGAATGTTTATCAAAGGCTCTCTCAAAGTTCAAATACATGCAAGGTCCCTTCCTCCTTTTCAGTGTGGGTTGGAGCCTAAGTTAAGCCTCTGAAATAAGCAAAGGGTTTGCTCAGGTAACATAATTTAAGACTTAATAACACCATGCAGCTTTATTACTATGACCAGAATATCATCAAGATTAATAAAACTCTGTGCCTGGTCCTTCCTTTATAGGTCAAATTTGTCAGCAAACTTTTAGATTGTCACATTATGAATCATTTTTATGTACCAAACCTCCTGTGCTATGACAGCACACGTATATTTTAAGTGTAATTTAAGGCATAAAGATTCATAAGTAATTATGCAAGCGGTTAAACCCACCCCCCATCCTTTCTTTGCCAGTGTTACTTATGAAAACATGAACCATTCAAATAAACAAGTGATGAAATTCTGGTCCACCAAAGTCAATGGCAAAACTCCTATTGACTTCACTGGAGCCAGGATTTCACCCGAGGTATTTTCGTTACTTTCCCCAACTGTATTCAAAAAAAAAAAAAAAGAGGAGGCAGGAGATCTGCCATCTTGATTCATTCACTGACGCAAATAAATTTTAAGTGTTTTGTTCACTTTCGAAGTTCTAATAGTTCTGTAACAAACTTTTCTCATCTTGTCTCATTCCCATTAGCTACTTATTGATACTTTGGACTGTGCAATTTTTCTCTAAATGACTTATGAAGTAATACCAAGGATTTCAATATAGCAGAATATAGATTCATCATGCCTAGAAGTCCCTGGAACTCCATTTAGCAAATTGTACACTACAAAAACATGATCACAAGTTGATGGACATAATATGAAAGTCTGGAGGCTTTGCTGTTTCATCACCACCACACATTTGGTCAATACTAACTAATATTGAGGAATTCCAAATAGATGTACTAACGGGTTAATCTGCTGTCTTCATATATCAAAGCTGAATAGAAACCATAATAAAGTAGTATTTTTAACTCTTCAAAATCATGCCACAATTAATTGCTTATCACTAACAGAGACAATATCTGGCAGGCATGCTGAAAACCTGCATAATTATGGAGTAATATCCTAAAAAAACATTACTATGCCAAAGCTCTTATATCCATATGGCTTTTAATGGTTCAGATAATGTGAACACTATGCATTTAAATTTAGTGTGGCAGACTTAAGTGGAGAAAAATTCAACATATTCATGCTCACCATAAAAAAAATCAGTTGATGCCCCTGCTGGAATTACTTCCAAATAGTTCAGAATTTCCATTAAACTATCAAAGCAGTTCAGGGAAAACTTGTCTCTGCTTGACAGAAATATTATAATGAAAGCAATAATAAAATCTGACTTAGAGCTAGAAGCTTTTCCGAGCACTGATATCTCTGAAATTATATGTATGGTATAATCTGTTGGACTATGGTTGAATAGCATACCCACTGTCCCTAGTTGGGCTGTGTGTTTTTATCACTGAGCCTTTCAATATGTTTATTTTAAAAAAAGGCTCAGGGAAAGGTGTTAGTTTTCCATCTGAGTTGCCATATTCAGTTATGATGTGCAATACATTTTTAGGAAATTAAAAAGTGCTTATGAGAGAATTAAAATACTGGAGACACAGATGAGTTTCCTAGAGTAAGACAATAATTTACTTGGGACATAGATGTAACAGGTATTTAGGATATTGGAGGTTTGCTATAAATGGCAATCAAATCATTCATAAATGCAACTTTGCAATTGTTGTCTCCCCCTCACACACAAAAAATTAAAGAGAAAACAACCTATCTTCTGCCATCACCAGATGTCCAAATGGTCCACTAGTCTGAGTATCATTGTTTTCTGTACTTACCTGCACATTGTTCACTCCCTCAATATCATATCATTATCAACAGTCCCATTATCAGATGAGGGTTTTTCCCCTTAATCTGAGAATGTTTTTAGACTTCCAACACAGTGCTGTTTTCCTAAGGTCTGAACCTTGCATAAAGAAAAGAGTCTTTCATTTTCACACCCCTTATCACGATCTTGTCAGTTTTGTTTTCATCACGCTTGCTTTCCTTCAGCTATCTTGCTGGCAGGAAATTGCTAACGGCTTGGGTAAGCCATCCTTCACTTAGTTTTATCCAACTAAACCATAGCTAAGGAATGTGCAAGCTTTTCATCTTAATTCTATAAAGGTTTCACATCAGTCAAGAAGTAGCTTGGACCAGTTATTGAGCATACTTGTCCTTGTATGTACAAGGAAAATTGCACAGTTTAGATAGCAAAACTACAAAAATCTACTTTGAAATAGACATTGCTTCACTAACATTCCCTTGCAACTAGTATCAAAAAGTCCTTTTTCTACCAGTATGTTACTGATTAAAGTCATGCATTAAATTAAGAATAAAAAGGATAAACCACACATACCACCTTCTACTCTTACTTCTAAATTGATTTAAATAAAGAACCTGGGATATAGTAGTCATGTGAAGACAGAAGCAGTGTGAAATTTTTAGAAGGGTTCTTGTTCTTTTTGTCTACTTGGGAAAGAAAACTAGGGCTTTCTGAAGAGGCCTAGATATGAGTGATGGAATAATCTCTCAATATGAAAATTTTACTTACTTAAAATACACTGTTAGCATTTTCTGACTCAAACTTAAGATTTATTTAATAACAGAGCAATTTTTTTCTTTTAAAAGGCCACAATTTACTTAGAAACCACAACTGCAAAAACATGACAGATAAGCAAGAATCCTAAAACCCAATCAGCCGAAAAATCAGACCACATCTACTAGAGTTTTAAAATTGATAATATACAAATGAACACTTTACCTTCCTTTTTCAACAAGCAGCAAGACATCTATTTTTTCTCCATTTTGAATCACACTGCTGATTGCTGAAAACAAAACATAATGAAATTTTCCTCTTGGAAATATGTGTAACAAATTTTAAATGACCAAAGGAACATGAAGCTCATCAAAATGTTTTAAATTTAGCATGCATTTTGAAAAAGTGAACATATGGCAAATTATTAAAGCATAAAAACAAATTACAATAGATCCAAAAGTATATCAAGAAAAACAACCTGGATAATAACCAAGTAAAAATAAGCAGATTTTTAATGTAACTCCCACCTCACTGTTTTGCTGTATCAAATTAACCTTGACCTGGAAAAAAAGCATGTTACAGTACTGTACAGGTGCATAAGTAAACTGGATTCTTGAACCTTGCATTGCTTGCAAGCTTGCTTGCATTCCAATGGCTGTGAATATTTACAATATCATATTATGGAGGAAAACTCACTAGTGTAGTGTGAAGACCATTTCCACTCTTGATTATGTTGATTTATATTGTGTGTGTCTATATAGGTGTATGTAAGTATACATATCTACATAGTCACCCGCCTATATAAAAGTATACATATCGAATATATACATACTCCACTATATTTTTATAATCAGTATTATCTAATCAGTAAAAGCTTTGATAGGTAAAACTCAGTTGAAGCATTGTTGTGTCTATCTACAAACTGGGCTCTCTGAATAGGTAATCTCTTTCAAAGAGTCTGTGGAATATCTTCATGTTGCCATCCACCTCAAGAGACAGCAAAATCTTGAATTTCAATCAAGTTCAATAAGCGTATCCTGGTGCATGAATCAAATGCCAGTAGCTTCCATTTTTGTGTCACATATACACAATAACTCATTTAAATTCACTGTTGCTTCAACACATGGAAGATGGGAGAAAAAGTGGCGAGTGACTCTGAAGAGTCATTATTTTGCAAACTTCAGTGACCAGTATATAATTCAATTTCCTCATTAGTAGGAAAGACCCTTACTTTTTGGCAATTGAAAAGTCAGAATCTAAGGAGGATGGACAGTCTGGGTACCTAGGAATTCAGAAGGAATTATGTGACTAGTATTACACGATGTCCATTCCATCATCAGAATCGAAGCAATATTACTTGCCGAAGGACCAATATTCAAAAATTAGGCCAACATGCATCCTTGCACAGGCAAATGCATAGCCAAAAAAACCTGAAATTCTGAATTCTCATATAACTAATCCCAATGCAATTGTTTCAGATTTTGATGACCACAGACCTGACAACTGTAAATCAAGCTCAGAAAGTATTCCAAAGATTAAACAAGAGCCAGAGGTATGTGAATTCATGAAGAAATAGATGCCTTTCACAGTACTGATGGAGAAATTAAAGGAGGTCAAGAGGTCTGCTGGCTTTTAAGTTACTTCTTGCTTGAAGTGCAAAACAGTCTCATATATAATAGCTGTGCAGATGGATAGAGCTACAAATAGATAAGAATAATAGCATGAATGAATAACTATATATAAAGAGATAATAAAATTTATGAAAAGCATAATTTCTAACCTTTCCCACCCCCCGCCCCTATATTCCATGCTGCCCTGCTCTGTATAATTATATTACAAAAGTAAAGAGGGCTCCAAAATCTAATTACTCTATTATGGAGCACAGTGTAATCTACTATAGAATGTATTAAATAAATATATTCCTATCTTCCTCGCATCATGAAATTGAGCAAAGGAAAATTTGATACTAAAGTAACAGAAGAGTGAAAAACACTAGATGGTGAAACAGTTTTCCAAGAGGAATATTATTTTCCAGTAAATTTGCATACTTCTAAACTAGACCAGTCAATCGTCTCAAGAATACACACTGAATGTTTCTGCATTGACAGGAAAAAAAAGACAACAGACCCAATAGGTCATATATTATTCTATGATCCTGCACTCTTGTAAGAAAGATACCACTATAGCTAGACCAGACTTGGTTTACTAACTATGATGCTATGAAAATAGCTTTAATCTGGGCAACCAATGGAAATAGAGAAACAGATATAGATAGACAGCACAGTATGAGAGTGGATGGGGATGGCATTTGGTGCATGCAATGGGATGTGTGCATTGAATTCCTTGACATTCATGATTTTAATGTTATACAGATATTCCCAAAAGCGAGGATCAGAATAAGTTTCTTAGAACACATGCTAATACATTTCAAATATTCTCTGAAATCTTACTTAGCTCCTGCAGTCTCCTTAGATGTATTGAATCCTCTTGAGCATTCTCCATTTCAAGACAAAAATGTAGACTTGACTTATCTATAGCAAACCAGCCTTTTCTCCACTGATCAAGATTATGGCAATCTTTGTAGTACAGCTGGCCAATCAGATCATAGTCTCTCTTTAACAAACATTCAGCCATGAAGGGAACAAAATGCTGCCAAGAAAAATGAGAAAAAATAAGCCACTGCAAATACCAAAGTTATACATACACAAAATAATAATGCATATGTATTAAATGGGGATGAGTTGACAATATAGATAGATATTGCACCCCTTAATAAGGATAAAAAATAAATACATACGTTAAATCCTAAGACCAAATGTAAAATCAGGAATAGTACAGGTTTTCCAATTCTGGTCTCTTTAAGCTTGCAAAGTCAATGATCTATTTTTATTATAAGTAATGTAACCTTTATGTACCTTGTTTTATTTCAGTAGAAAATATGTGAGAAGCATAATTGTAGCCATACTGCTCAGTTGATGTAAGCTCCTATTGCATGGATCAGTATCCATTGATACTAACACCTACTGAGGCTAGGTCTACACTACCCGCCTGAATCGGCGGGTAGAAATCGACCTCTCGGGGATCGATTTATCGCGTCCCGTTGGGACGCGACAATCGATCCCCGAATCGACGCTCTTACTCCACCAGCGAAGGTGGGAGTAAGCGCCGTCGACAGGAAGCCGCAGAGGTCGATTTTGCCACCGTCCCTACAGTGGGGTAAGTCGGCTGCGATACGTCAAATTCAGCTACGCTATTCGCGTAGCTGAATTTGCGTATCTTAAATCGACCCCCCCCCCCCGTAGTGAAGACGTAGCCTGAGACACTAGCACATATACAACCGTATTCTTAAGGTCAGTGTTAGAATGTTGCATACCAATTCTCCTTGTGTTTCATTGTATTATCTCAATACACATCTACATTACAGTAGATATTTTCTTCTGCTGCACAGAAAGCCTTTGCATACCAGATAGCTCAGTATTCATCAACTTACATTAAAGAACGGTTTCCCAGACGATTCTAAGCTGACAATGCCACTTTAGATCTTATGTAAAGGCTCTTGGCCTAATTTACACAGATAATTATCAGCATTACCTTGGCTATTGCCCAGGTCCATTTTCTCTGTGAATGTGCGGTTTCAGCGCCAAATAGAAAAACACGTTCTGTCAGTAAGTAGATTTCAAAGGTAAAAGTGGCCCTAAAGCAAGCAAGAGAATAAAAAAGTTGTATTTAGGATAATATGAAATAGCCAAGAGCTCAATTTTTTTTTCTCTCTCTCTCTCTCTCATACTCTCATTCCTATGGAAATCCATCTGCATTTTTCTTTTAATGTTACATACATAAAGTAGCTAATACTATAAAACCGTTTATATTATGCAGTCATAGCAGGATGGTTACAGTACTTTTTAGGTCAATACCTTTTGTGAAGGCATTGCATATTGGGCTTTGAATTAAGTTGAAATGAAAATTTCATTGGAAGAGTATTACTTGATCTTGAAATTTTATGTAATTTCAGGACAAATCATTGTTGCAATACATTTAAAACATATTATGCTTGTTGAATATAAACAGACTGTTTACCCACTGAAAAGGATGTTGCAAATGATTCCTTACTGATATTAAAACATACCTAATATTTTAAAGGTTGGCTAATCAAAATTCACATTTTGCTAATTGTAACATAAAAATAATGATGCTGCCATTATCAAAGAAAATCAGCCTGAATTCCTAGCCAAGATTTCTCCCCCAGTCCAACACATTTGGGTTGTGACTCTTCTTGCAAATACTGGAGGCAGTTCAGATTTGTCTACAAGCTTTGCAGATTGCTCATGCCCCTCCACCCTCATTCCAAGTGAGCACTTCCAAAGTTATATGGAAATTCGTATTATTAGTAGGCTAAGCATCTCAACAGTAACAGCTTATTCCACTCCATTAAGAACAGACATGAAATTAAATAGGCCATCATATAGTCACCCAACAAACTTCTCAGGTTGGGTGGACTGGAGGAAATATCATTCCCAGAAAGGAAATGAGGCAAGAAGTTTTCAACTCTAGACCTTCCACCCAGGCAGATAGAATTGGTAAGGTAGAATTAATTAGGGAGAGATTAGTAGTAGTAGTAATACTCTGGTTTCTCTTCAGATCGTATAAATCTTTCGCCTTTTATTTATTTTGGGCCCCGTAGAGCACCTTCCTGCCAAACAATGCTTCTGCAAAAAAACGAAGGCCAACCCTGTAGCAGTTTATGAATGTGTTCATGCATCAGCAGGTGTCAGCTTTATAGATTTCCTTTGTGGGTTTCAATGTCCTTTCCGCCCAGGATACTGTCCTGAAACTTGCTGAATGGGTTTTGATTCTTTTTGGAATCAGTGTGTCTGTGGCTTCACATAATACAATACTACTGGCACTTCCTCTGGAGGTTTTGGATGTTTTAGATAAAGATGATGTGAGGGAGTTTTTCTTGCTTAAGGTATCCTTTAACTTCTTTTCACACATTTAAGGTGAAATTCTGGCACCACTGAAGTCCACGGGTGTTATACCATTGACTTCAATGAAGCCAAGATTTCACTGTATTGCATGATGTGTTTTTTTCCTGTGTGTTAAGGCTTTGGGCAAAATGAGGGAAGAATGATTTCTTAAGATCTAGGGCAAGAAGAGTTAAAGTTCTGTGGTGAAAGACTCTGGAGTACAATGGACTACCTTTTCTATCTCTGTCAGTCAAAAAACAAGAAAAAATTTCTCCCTCCTCCTCCCAACCTTTGAAATGATTTCGACCAGTTCTACTGTCAATCTAGATACATGTATGTTCCCATCACTCTGCTTTCTGAAAATCTCAAATACAACAGAAGCAGGGCAGAAATATCATCCCTATTCACTAGGATGGGAACCAAATTGCACAAGATGTCTTTTGACAGAGCTGGAAAGTGCATATGTATTCCCCAAATCCAAGTTTAGAACCTAAACCATGTGACCATTCTTGTCCTCACAGAACAATAAATAATAATGAGAATCATAAAAATGTAGGGGTGGAAGGCACCTCAAAGGGTTCATTTAGTCCATCCATTATGCGAACACTCAGCTCTTATCAAACCCTTTCCATCTGTAGATCTCAAAGTGTTTTATAGCAGAGTTCAGCATCATTAGCTTCATTTTATAGATGAGGAAACTGAAGCACAGAGAAGGGTAGTGACTTGCTTAAGGTCTCCCAGCAGACCAGTAGCAGAGCCAGGAATAGAGCCCACATCTCTCGAGTCCAAGTCCAGGGCTCTATCCACTAGGCAACAGAGTCTCCCGGTAAAGGTCACGTTTTCCAAGACACAGATTTTGAAGACACTTTTTGAAAATGTAGTTGTGACCAGGAAGCAGGGCTTTAGGAAAAGGAATTAAGGGAGTTATATATGCCATTGATTTGAATGGATGGTTCACGTCAACTTGTAGCACTGTGAGTAGATCCAAAGTAGGGAAGTTAGGCCTGATTGCTCATTTGAATATGTGTTTCCTTAAGGAAACCCAATACTGTAGAGACATTTACCAGAGATTTAGATGAGCCTGCATTCATGATGGTGTTTGACACAGAGATGTGTCGATACGTAGTTTTAACCTACGGTGTAAGAAATCCAGAAGATCAAGAATGCCTGGCTTTCTAGGCTGTTCACTCTCTGAGTTGACACCTGAAGGAGATGTGTGTCCAGACTCTTGCATAAATCAATAGAGTGGAAGTCTTGTAAGTGGCTAGGACAGTATCTATTATACTGGAAAGTACATCCTGTTCAGAAATTACTTAACTCTTCAATAGTCATGCTGCGAGGTTCATTTCAGAAGAAGTGAGCCCTGGGTTGGAAGATACATGATCAAACCCTAGAGACTGCTGGACATCTCTGAACTGCCCTCCTTTATTTGCAGGAAGAGAGGCACAAGCCAAATGTTTTGGCCTGGGGGAGAAGTCAGTCTCCGAAATCAATGTTTCAATTTATCATCATTTAGCAATTTGTATATTAAGGATAAATTCCTTTTACAGAAAATGTGGACTTCCTTACTTTAATTTATGCTGCCCTTTCAAAGTTACCCTGCATAACATTTTTATTGTCTACTAATAAAAAAAATCGCCAAAGACCACTTAGTTATTTCTTGTCACCCACATAAAACAGCTCAGCTCTTTTGTAAGAGTCCAGGAACATGTGAAGCAATAATGAACACGTTGTCACTTCTTAGGACAAAGGCTAGAAAATGTCTTCATTTATTTTCAATGACTAATTTTGGAACCTACCCTGTATTTAAAAAGGAGTCTTCTTTGTGCACCACAAGACAGATAACTTCACTGATGTCAATCATACCAGTAGGAGTGGTTGTTTTATCATTTTCATAGTAACTCAAGAAGCCACTTTCCAAAGTACACCACCTTTTATTGCAGTCTGTGGTTAAAAAGACATTCAGTATGTCACAGGATACTACAATCATTAATATTATATAAGATACATAGCTATAGGAATGACTTCTCCACTGATTTCAATAGGGCTGGGATTGCACCTGTAGCACTCATACAGCAATACCTATACCTCATATAGCAAAACCCTAAAGAAAGAATATTAATGTATAGTACTTCAACCAGATATTTGTGAGCATAATGCACTCGTTTTAAATTGTCTGAGTATTAGAAATACAGATATCAAGTTGCTTTACAAGTTTCTCTTTGCTGCTTTTTAAATTTAATACTGAATTTGGTTTGTTTGGTGTTACAGAACCATAAGATATAGAATTAAAAAAACCTCCAAAGTTAGAAACATTGAAAGTTTCAGGAATAATGTATCTTGACAACAGTTGATTGCAAAATGAACAGTTGAATCATAGCATACAACAGAGAAAAGGTGCTGCTATTTTTTCCATGAACACTGGAAATAGAGGCCAACACAGAGTCAATCCATTTTCCACTGTAAGGTGATGCTACAGTGCCCACTCAATGTCATAAGGCTAAGGAAAACAATCTAAACCTTTCAAAGATTCTAGGAAAAACATGAATGGTTGTACTGTCCAGAACTTATATGCATTGCAGACTACAGAACACAACAAGAAAAACAGTGTCAAAAGTTTTATTATTTTAAGTGATCAAGAAAACATGAAAAATTTGCTCCCAGAAGACTAGCAACTCATGCTGTCAAATCAGAGAACACACGAAGGATTGTTTCATTAATCGAATACAATTTTTAGTTTGCTTTGTGTTTTAGGAGGACAGGAACGAGAGTGGGTTATGTATTATGAGTCTGATTCTCCATTCGCTCACAACAGTGAAACTCCATGGAATTCAATGGAGTCATTTACAGTGGGGTATACTGTATATACACTGTAACTATGCTGGTGTTTAGAAGACCTCATGTTCAACTGTTCTTTAACAAATACAATGTTGAGGAGGTTTTAAGTGTCACAGACAAATGTTTGTGTCTGGAGGATAAATGTACTAGGAACAGTTTCTGGCTGAGCTTAGATGATATTTATGTGCATACAATGCTGTGAACAGGTGGCAATATAGTAATGTTAATAATACATAGCATTTATAAGAGGTTGAGTTAATCCACATTTTATCCTGAATTAATTACCAAAGCATAGATAGGAATACCCATAAGCTACCATATACATTTATTTATTAAATAGATCACTTAAGCAACTTACAGCATTACTGGAAACATTTATTAAAATTGGATGTTTCCTACCTTTCAGAAACTTAAAAAACATACACTGTTTAAGAGATAACATATTATAAACTTTGTGTCCCTCTATATATTTCTAGGTAATCTTAGGAATGCTTCTTACTTTCCACTAGGAGAGTGAAAGGACTCAGTATTGCACAGGATCAGGTCCTAAGAGATAAGCCATATTGCTGGATTTGCAGAACCTTCTCAGCCTTGTAATTTTGCATGTAGGCTGTAGGAAAAAAAAAAACCCTGTTCTTGGATTCTTCCATTTCATAAACTGGCTCTGCCAACAACTGTGATCCAATTGGCTAATAAGGATTTATGCTCAGGTAATTTTCTCCAGTGGGCACAGACATCAGGACCATACAATAGCTTTGTGTTTTAATTAATGTCTGTACAGTGGTTTGAATAGGTAAAGCAAGAATTTGTTATTATTAGGCTCAGCGGTCCTATCCAGGACAAGCTATAAATGAGACACACTAAAATTTAGACAGAAGTAACCTCAGGATAAAAATAATCTGCAGGTGAGAGTTGAGCATATTTAGCTCCTCATAGGACTTGGTTTTAAGTTCTTCACAATGAACATATGTCCTCACCACAAACTATTCCATTTAATGACAGGTTTCAGAGTAGCAGCCGTGTTAGTCTGTATCCGCAAAAAGAACAGGAGTACTTGTGGCACCTTAGAGGCTAACAAATTTATTAGAGCATAAGCTTTCGTGGGCTACAGCCCACTTCTTTGGATGCATATAGAATGGAACAGATATATCTCCTCAATATATGTTCCATTCTATATGCATCCAAAGAAGTGGGCTGTAGCCCACGAAAGCTTATGCTCTAATAAATTTGTTAGCCTCTAAGGTGCCACAAGTACTCCTGTTCTTATTCCATTTAACTGGCCCTAGAATAGGAATGTTCATACAGGACATAGCTGACACACACATAAGATAACTGAGGGGGAAAAAAACATCACTAGCCTACAGTTTGTTTGGTTATGACACCCACTGCTATCAGTCTTCACTTTCTTGTATAGTAAAATGCAGCTAAAGTGAAAAAAACAGATCAGTTCTCATAACCAGGACCTAGGAAAACATCCGGCGGCTTAAAATACGTATTGACAAGTTTAAAGATTTTGCAACTGTCTGAAGTGCAGCGTGAGCTTAGTTTCACAACTTGGTATATAATCTTCAATACAATCAGTTTTAAAAAGGAATATGATTATTCATTTTTAAACAATTGCCTGTCTATGCAAAATTCCAAGTATCAGTGTAGAGTTTAAGAGATTTTCAACTCTAATAGGACCAGAATTTTAGCTGAATTATTATAATCTTGCAGAGAATGGCTTTGGAATGCTAAATGTTTTAGAAGACACCCATAACCCAGCTTTTCTTTCTCCCCTAAAAATAATAAACACTATTCTTTGATGTATTGCACCAGAACAGTAGCAAGGTTTGAGAGCTCTTCTCATTGCTTATTAACAGCTGTTAACTAAACAAACACTTCTCCAAATGCTGTTCATCCCTGCTGAAGTGAGTGCTAGTAATAGGATGAGAAGTACACAAAAAGCAGGCCTACCATCTTCTCCTGTATCTAAAACACAGTAGAAAGCCACTAATTCATACTTATTTAATCCACAAATCTGCCATTTTCATGGAATGAAGAATAGTCCAGTCATTAGGGCATTATCCCGGCACTTGAGACACTTGGGTTTAATTCCCTTCTCCACTACAGATTTCCTGTATGAACTTGAGCAGTTCACTTAGCCTCTCTGTGCCTCTGTTTTCCATTGGTAAGTACTTTAATATTAGTGATTTTAGTAAAAGAAGGCAAACAAAGTTTAAGTGTAATTATCAGAGGGGTAGCCGTGTTAGTCTGAATCTGTAAAAAGCAATAGAGGGTCCTGTGGCACCTTTAAGTCTAACAGAAGTATTGGGAGCATAAACTTTAGTGGGTAAGAACCTCCACTGTGCTGAGACTGAACAATGCTCTGGGTGCTCAAAGAGCATAGGGATGCCCCGGTACTGTGACAGCCACTAAGGCTGTATGCAGCACATTGGCTTTCTAGAGGTCAAGAGGGAAAATTGCAGCAACTCAAACAATATTCCTGAACTGCCTGTAATAGGCTGAATCTCATTGGATTTGAAACAGTTGAACACTGGGTATATTTGGATGCAATCTGAATGCTGAGGCTTGGACTTATGCTGTTTTTTATTCCTTTTCTTAGCTCGTGATGTACTGGTGATTTTTCTCAGAAAACTAGAAACCTGAAATTCAGGATTTCTCAGTGATTGTTGAAATGCAAGGCCAATTACACTGTTAATGAACAGCCATATTTCTGCCCTGCCTCTCCCCCCCCCCCCCCCCCCCCCGCCCCATTATGGAGCTAAAAGACTAACTTTTAGCAAAACCTTTGTATGAAGTCCGTTAAAGACGCAGTGGTTGGGGGTTGGGACACCAGTCTTTCCCTCTGATAACCTAAATGTTCTTCCCACCTTTTTACTTTTCAGACGTTTATTTGTCTTTCTCCTTTTCTTCTCCAGCAAATTCTGACCAGAGAGATTTGTGGTTACTGTGATTTTCTTTGAGTGAATACTAACTTCTTTTGCTTCTTTAAACACTGGTGTCATTTTAGAGATGTAGTTTGTCTTTACAGAACTTTTAAAAGTCTATTGTTAGACGTTAAGACACTAAACTCATCCATTGTACAGAATCAATCAAGTAGAGAAAGTAAAAGATATTTACCTTCTTTCAATTTCCTGTCTGTAAATAGCTTAGCAGCATTATAAGAAACTTTGTATAAAAATTCGCAAAGAAAAGTAGAATGTGAAGTATCTTGAGAGAAGCCACTTTCAAAACCAGTATCATAGTTTGGGAAATCTATGCAGAGAACAAAGACAATAAACAACACACAGAATTTCCATTATTAACATTTACAGCCATTTGACCTCCTGCATCTCATTTCTTGAATACATAACTGACAGTGTATGCAGTTTTCTTCACCTCATGCTATGCATAATTTAAATTATATTCCTAGTATTTTATATATTGCTCTAATTGAATTATTTCTTGCATATATTAAGTAAAATAATGAAGTGTGAATTAAAATACTTACATTAGGTGCGATGTTACTGTAATCCAGCAAGGATAAATGTAAAGCACCATATGCTTTTATTAAAAAAAAAAAAAAAAAGGTAAAATAGTTGCTTTACTAAACTTCACTTAATATACTTGAAGAATTTGTTTCCTCAAGTCTCAATCATGCCTTTGCTGCAAGCTCAGAGCAAAGAGCAAAACGAGATGGTGACAGTCACCATCAGCTTTCCCGGTTTCCCCTTACTCTGGGGAAGGAAGGGCCCTGTGCCAGGCACACTACATAGCTATCCTGGCTTGAGCACTGCGGGGAACAGAGACATAGAGCAGATTGCAAGACTCCCATCTTGACTATCTGGGGCCTTAAGTTCATTGCACCACTTGCCTTTGAATGGAATATGGCTGCTTCTTAAGTGAGAGTGCGCATTACACCAGGCACCAGAGTCTGCACTGGCTTCTGATTAATGTCTGGGTGAAATATAAGGAATACAAAGCCCTAAATAATTTGGGAACTCACTGCCTGAGACCACATCTCAGAGCTGTATGAGCTAATATTGACCTGATCTAAGACAGAGGGTGTTAATGGCAGTGTTTCTCAGAATCCTTGAACTCTCTCCTCTCCCTGATCAGTCCAGAGTTGTTGACTTTCAAGGCATGCTCTAAGGTTTCTCTCTTTTCTCTGAGCTACAACAGAAGGCATGAGATGAAGGAACCAGGATGGATTGGTGGGAGTAATGCTGTTATTTTATGCTGACTTGATTAAAAGGATGAGCTATATTTTGGGAGATGGTTTTGTGAAAGATAGATAAGTCTGTGTGTTGCAGATACTGTTAATGATTCAAAGGCTTGTAGTAAGCACCAACAGCTTCAGAAATGTGCTTTGAACAAATTAAATGGATACTTAAGTAAAAGTCCCACAATCATTATCATATGGTCTCTCCAGGTTCTCTCTGTGATTAATATGAAGGCTCTTGATTTCCACAAGCATGCAAGTTACACGTGACTTTTTCTCGATTAAGTGAGACCTTAAGCGTCATGTTTTAGCAAAAATGAAATTTAACTAATTCCACCACCCCTTGTTCCTACACCACGCCAAGCACATTTGTCAAAGACTTATACTTTTTCAACCCAGTACCGATGTTCTAGATTTTTCTCCATTAGCTTGTTACATAAAGAAAGTTTAAAAACATGAAGAGGACATAATAAAAAACTCTATACCTGAGAATTTATTGTGGTAGAGGAATTCCATTTGCAGCCTTTGTCCTGCTTTCTTGGCTAGTAAGTAAGGAGTACTGTAAACAGGATCTCCAGTGGCACACATAACATCAGCTCCACTAAATAGCAATGTCATTGTTTCCAACACGTCTTGTTTAACTACTGCAGCACACAGGGCCTAATCATGTAGGGGGGGAAATGACAAGTCAGTTTAAAACAGAAAATGAATGGGAGTAAGTATTATTATTTTTTTATTTAGGTGCAAATTCCGTTGTCCCTGAACTAACCCCCCACACCCTCATTCACAGATCCTGCGTATAGTGGAAAGTAGTAGGCGGGAGAGGGAGTAATAGGTAGAGATCCCTCTAACGCCCCTGCAGTGGGGTCTGAATCCTCCATGTTCTGCAGAGAAAAGGCTGTGTGAAGTTATTACACGGGGTTGGCTGGCTTGAGTCAACAGATATGCTTGTAGAGGTAGCATACTGCATATAGGAAGTACTCCACTAACCCTCTCCCTCCATAGCCTTAAGAGAATTTCTCCCTTTCTCATCTAAACTTCTACAGAAAGCTCTTGCTGTCAAGTCCCTGGTATTTGGAGTTGACTGAAAGGACAGAATTTGGTCCCAAGACTCTACGCTAAGTGAAATTAACAGATTGTATTTTGAAAATCGTGTATTTGATTGATAAAGTGATTAATGATTCTGGGGCACCTCAATTTTAGGGCACCTAAATTGAGATAACTTAAGAGGGGCCGGATTTTCAGAGGGTGGGTACTTAGCACTTCCTGAAAATGAGGGCCCTTTAACAAGTGTGAAGTTGGGTGACATCAATCATTAGTCAAATCAAATCACTTTTGAAAATATTGATCCACATCTTTAAATCAAGAGAAGTTACGGTACATGATTTCTGCAATCTGCACCAGTTTAAGTTCCATGATTTAGTGTGCATTTAATATAATTTATTTGAATTATTTAACAAACAGGTTTCTCTGAAATGAAAGACAAAATGCTCTTGTTGCATTGAGCAATTCTATCATGCCAGTTGCATAAGTCAACACGTGTTTATCTAGTATACATGAAAGGACTTTATGTTACTATAAAAGAGTGAAAATGACCCATTGAACTGAGGGACTGGAAGTGACCGCAAAAGGTCATCTAGTCCAGTCTCCAGTACTTAGGCAGGACTCTGTATTATCTAGCTGATTTCTTTTTCTGAATACTGATACAGTGAACTTTTAACTGACATTTGACCAAATCTCCCTTCCCTCTCTCCCCCCACAAAACGACTAAACTATAAATAAAAATCACTCTCTCCGTCTATATTTTTCTGATGAAAAGATTGGGGTCAATTTAAAAGAGATTATACTACCACTCTATTTTACAAGGCATGTATAATCCAATAATGGTCTAGATGACCTATTGAGGTTCCTTCCAGTCCTACACTTCTATGATTCTATAATTACTTGGCAATGGCCAAGTAACTACAAAATAATGTCATGTCCCCGCAGAGCACTTGATAATTACATCTGAAGTTATCCAGTAGTTAAGTGATTAACACACACCAATTATAGACTTTAGTACACCTCTACCTCGATATAACGCTGTCCTCGGGAGCCAAAAAAATCTTACCGTGTTATAGGTGAAACCGCGTTATTTCGAACTTGCTTTGATCCACCAGAGTGCGTAGCCCTGCCCTCCCAGAGCACTGCTTTACCGCGTTATATCCTAATTCGTGTTATATCGGGTCGCGTTATATCGGGGTAGCGGTGTAGTTAGAAAAATAAAAGTTTACAAAACAGAAATAAACAACTACAACTTTTCTCTATTGTTCACAGTTACCACATAGCCACTGATTTATTACATGGTTATTACAGACAAGTTACCCAATGAAAATAGAATGCTCTATTTTCCTAAGCAGTTTTGGGTGAAATTCACTCCTCTCCATATGAAGCATAAGGAATCAGTTTTTGTTGTGGTGAAGTCAGAGGGTTTGAGATAGAATTTAGTCAAGACCATGGCAAACAGTAAGGTTACACTGTGGGTGGGCTGGATGCCTTTGACGGTCTTTGAATGAAATGAATATGCATTTGTTGCACATTCTCATGGCTACAGGACTATAAAATATAGCTAGTTCGTTAATACAGTGACGGGTTCTCCTTTCAATAAGTGAGCTCTTCTCTTTCCAGTTGGGAGCAAAATCACTTTTTGCTAACTCTTATTTGCTAAACTCAATCCACCCATCCCGCTCCCCCACTTCATTGAATAGTGTGTATGTACACACATTTTCCAAGTCTGACTAAGAAGTAATCAAATATGCAATCTGTCCAATCTCTGTGTATTTTAACCCTGACCACAGCACTTCTTCCCTATCCATGGACCTCAGTACATGTGACTATGCACTCAAATCATCAATGGAAAGCACAGGTCTCCTTTATGAGACAGAATACTGGATATCAAGAAAGCTATACAAAAGTTAAAAGTTAATCTTAAATTTGCCATCTAATAATTGATGACAATCTATTTGTGTAAAAAGGAATACTGAGAGCTCTAGATTTCTCATTTCATTTGTTCCAGCTTGCTTCTCTTCTAATGGGGTACAATCTACCATATAAGAGAGTGCGCATGAGTTACTTTCACACTTGATAACACTCCATGATTTAATGTAGTAGAATGATGTTACATGTCAGATGTATTATATAGTACATTGGCTGTAGTAGAAGAAACAAACCACTGCAGTGGGAATTTCAATCTGCCAAGTATGTACTTGAAAATTAGAAATCCATGATTTAATGTATGGTTGTGAATAGGCATATTAACAGGAGATACCATCATCTTTTACAAACACAAAGAAACAGATTGAAAAAGCAGCAACAAAAATAACATGGGTCATAGTTTTAAGAACTATTAACAGACATTATACATATCGAAAATATTTCAGAAGATCAAAAGTATGAAACATATCGAGGTCATTTAAGAGTAATTGTACTGTATGCCATATGATTTGTTGCATGCAAGAGCATAATCCAAACAACAGTATCAAACAACATGACCTGCACCTAAAATGCAAGGTGAACAGGCTTAATTTAACACAATATATTGAGAAGTTTTTATTAAAGGCCTCTCAAGATACTTGTGTGTAGAGGCAGCATATACTGAGTGCTACCAGTTAACTCCATACCCTTCACAAGATCAACCACAGATCACAACAGATCATTCAATCATTTCTACCCCCAAATAATGGCTAAATGCTATGGAATTAGAATTTGGGGACTTTTTATGATGAAGGTATTTTACTACTTGAGTAAGCAAAGAGCTACATACTGATAATGCAGTGGACTGTACAGATAAAAAGTATCTGTCATTATTGATTCTAATAGCTCACATGTAGCCTTGGACAATAACACTGTTAGTGGCTGTATGTTAGCCAGGACGTTGTCTCCTACCAGTCTAAAAAAAGGTTATACAAGAACTTAGGTAGAGTGATTGGGAGGGATCTCCAACTACACATTCACACTCACAAATAATGAGGGCGGGACTTAGTTTACCACAATATTACCTTATTTAATTCTTCTTTGGTTTTGTAGCCCAAAGGAGTTTTCCTGAATCTTCCTTCTTTGTATTTTTGTGTAATAAACATTATCCTTTTTTCTAGAGGGGAGTCCATATGCAATTCCTCTTCTGGTTGAAGTTTTCCTGCCCAAAAACTGTTTGCCCTTTTATTTCCAATGACAATAAAAAGCTGCCAAAGAAAAAGAAAAGGTAATTCAATGCAAAAGATATTGAGGTAAACTATAAAATCTTTTAATCTGCTAAAGTGAAAGATGATTAGAGAAAATTGAGTTGACTCTGGGGGAAAACAATGGAAGCCTCAACAGAATCATTGCTTATGCTGTCCTGTTAAATGGTGGATGAATAATGAAAGAGTCCAGAGTTCTATGTCCATGATTAATCACCAGTAACAACCGAGGCTTAACAATGCTACTCAGACACAGTATTTCAAAAGGAACTGGACAAGATCTGTAGAAAGGTTAGCAACAGAGGATAGGCAAATATGTACAGAAGCACAGTGTACCAGCCTAGTGCTCCTTATAAACTTGGAAGTAAACACTAACTTTTACCTGTCAAAGTAACCAACTAATTTCCCACAGCAAAAGGAAGATGTGAGGTGATGAAGAGGGATCTCATTGTAGAGAACACATACGGTTACTCTTAAAAAACGTCTTCCATTTTCAAAAGATTTTATTGTTGGATAAATATTCCCTGGGAGTAAAAGGGGGAAACATTGCTGGATGTCTCTCAAAACAAAGTAATATTTTAAGCACCACTACTGCAGGAGATTCTCAGGAAGATTATTCTAGAGAGAATAGCTTTAAAATTTCACTCACTCCTTTTCTTGAACTGAACTTGAATTTTTCCTACAAGTGTGTAATAGGGAGGAGTCCAATTTAGGGCTAGATTAAGGGCCCGTTAAGAACATTTCCAAAGAAGTCATAGCAAAGCAATGCTCCCTCACTGGGTGGACTGCATTCAGTTAATGTTAGCAGGGAGCCGTCAATGCTTGATAATGGACTGCATTCTGGAGGGTGGACTGCAGTTGTACTGATTCTCAGTGTGGGGATATAGGAGTGTGTGTGTGGTGGAAGACCACTGTAGAGACCAGCTACAGTCTAGCTTTGCATATCTAATTTATATCAAAATTATCAAAATCATTTACGCAACATTAAGAAGTATTTAAAGCAGTATTGCCAAATTATGATTGTATTGCTAATCTCAGGATAATATTTAATGTATTTCTTAAAGCCCCAACTCCTGGAGTCATGCAACTTTCTGTTAAAAATAATGTATTGAGGGGAGAGTGGGGAAATAATTCAGCCCTCATGGTTTTGGCGAGAAGCTGGAAAAAACAGAAAGGAAATAAAAGTAATTAGGGCTGTCAAGCGATTAAAAAATTAATCGTGATTAATCGCACTGTTAAACAATAACAGAATACCATTTATTTAAATATTTTTGGCTGTTTTCTACATTTTCAAATATATTGATTTCAATTACAATACAGAATACAAAGTGTACAGTGCTCATTTTATATTTGTTTTTATTACAAATATTTGTGCTGTTAAAAAACAAAGATAGTATTTTTGCATTCACCACATACAAGTATTGTAATGCAATCTCGATCATGAAAGTTGAACTTACAAATGTAGAATTATCTACAAAAAAAATAACTGCATTCAAAAATAAAACAAACAATGTAAAACTTTAGAGCATACAAGTCTACTCAGTCCTACTTCTTGTTCAGCCAGTCACTCAAACAAGTTTGTTTACATTTGCAGGAGATAATGCTGCCCACTTCTTGTTTACGTCACCTGAAAGTGAGAACCGACGTTAGCATGATACTGTTGCAGCCAGCATTGCAAGATATTTACATGCCAGATGCACTAAAGAGTCACATGTCCCTTCATCTTCAACCACCATTCCAGAGGACATGCGCCCATGCTGATGATGGGCTCAATAACGATCCAAAGCAGTGGAGACCGACGCATGTTCATTTTCATCGTCTGATTCAGATGCCACCAGCAGAAGATTGATTTTCTTTTTTGATTGTTCGGGTTCTGTAGTTTCCGCATCAGAGTGTTGCTCTTTTAAGACTTCGGAGAGCAGGCTCCACACCTCGTCTCTCTCAGATTTTGGAAGGCACTTCAGATTCTTAAACCTGGGGTTGAGTGCTGTAGCTATCTTTAGAAATCTCACATTGGTACCTTCTTTGCGTTTTGTTAGATCTGCTGTGAAAAGTGTTCTTAAAATGAACAACATGTGCTGGGTCATCATCCAAGACTGCTACAATATGAAATACATGGCAGAATGAGGGTAAAACAGAGCAAAGACATATTATTCTCCCACAAGGAGTTCAGTCAAAATTTAATTAATGCATTATTTTTTTAACGAGCGTCATCAGCATGGAAGCACGTCCTCTGGAATAGTGGCTGAAGCATGAAGGGGCATACGAATGTTTAGCATATCTGGCATGTAAATTCCTTGCAACGCCGGCTACAAAAGTGCCATGTGAACCCCTGCTCTTGTTTTCAGGTGACATTGTAAATAAGAAGCCGTCAGCATTATCTTCAGTAGATGTAAACAAACTTGTTTGTCTTAGCGATTGGCTGAATATGAAGTAGGACTGAGTGGACTTGTAGGCTCTAAAATTTTACATTCTTTTGGTTTTGAGTGCAGGTATGTAACAAAAAAAATATATATATATATATATATATATACACACATTTGTAAGTTGCACTTTCACAATAAAGAGATTGCATTATGGTACTTGTATGAGGTGAATTGAAAAATACTATTTCTTTTGTTTATCATTTTTACAGTGCAAATATTGTAATAAAATATTAATATAAAGTGAGCACTGTACACTTTGTATTCTGTGTTGTAATTTAAATCAATATATTTGAAAATGTAGAAAAACATCCGAAAATAGTTAATACATTTCAATTTGTATTCTATTGTTTAAAGTGATTAAAACTACGATTAATCGTGATTAATTTTTTAAAATTGTGATTAATTATTGAGTTAATTGCATGAGTTAACTGTGATTAACCGACAGCCCTAAAAGTCACCCAATAATAATTATTTCTTAAAATTAAATGACTGTTCAACCAATCTCATGAATGGTGGGGGGGGGTGATTTTTGAATACTTGGGTTGGCAATTCTGTTAAAGAGTAAATACATTATGCAAGAATAGGGCTTATACATTTATTTTAATGAGCTGAGCCTTTAAACACAAATAAGAAAGCAACTTTTATACCAACAATCACACAGGTCTAACATATTTTTCACAGTATCTCAAGAAGTTCAGTTATCACATAACCTACCTCAATCAGCTCATTGCTCCAAATGCTGGCATCCATTTTTAGGCTCCGGACCTTTGAATCTCTGGGCCCTAAAGATCTGTGCTGTCCTTAATAAAAATAAATTAATTAAAAATATTATTTAATTTCAACTGAGCCTTTTGTGTTAAAAAAATAACAAAAACATGACTTTAATAAAGACAGTAGTTATTATGTGGATTGTTTTCAACACAGACTGGTCATATGCAAGAAGTTTGAAATTTTTAGATAATTACAATACTGTGCAATTCACACTATAATAAAAGCAGCACCCTAAATTATGAAGAGATTGTAAATTCTTTGGACTAGGAATGATGTATTTTCCATGTTATGTAAATACAGGTTGAACCTCTCTAATCCGGCACTCCCTGGTCCGGCAATATACGTGGTCCAGCATAGGGGCCGACTCTGTGGGTGCTCCAGGGCTGGAGCACCCACTGGGAAAAATTAGTGGGTGCAGAGCATCCACTGCCGTCAAGCTCCCCCTTCTGCCCCCCTCCCCCTGTGCCTCTCTCGTACCAGCGGCCCTGTGCTTATCAACTCCTCTTCCTCCCTCCCAGTTCTTCCAGAGCACTGCAAACAGCTGATTCACAGCGTTCAAGATCCCAGAGGGAGGGGAAGGATGAGGACCTGGTGCCAGTGGCTGGGACCCCGGGCCACAGCAGGGCCCCCAGGCGGGGGGCCATGCTGGGCACAAAGCCTGGGGGTGCTCCACTACCCCCCGCACCCTTACTTCCCGTGCCTATAGAGACCCGCTGGAACTCTGCATTGACCTCCCGTGGTTCAGCAAATTCTCTGTTTCGGCACCAGTCGGGTCCTGAGGGTGCCGAACGAGAGAGGTTCAACCTGAACTGTTTACCTTTATGCAATTCTTTAAATATTTAATATATCACCGATTTTTTTCTGATACAGGGGACATTTAAAGATTTTTTTTGTTAAACTAATTGGAATTTTTAGCCCTCCCCCCCCACTTACTGCAAATGTAAAAATCCTGTTTTACCTGCCATTTTAAAGTAGGTTTCTACTAACATCTCAAAAATATTTCCTTGGTAACCATAAAATATGTACTGAAGTTCTGGAGATAATTTCTGAAATGTTTACTTTGCAATGTCTACTCGTAAGATTTTGTTAAAGGAGCACTCAAGAGAAGGCCACTGTAGAGAAACTAAATGAATTCTTTGCATTGGTCTTCACTGCAGAGGATGTAGAGATACACGCATCAGAGCTCTTCTTTTTGGCTGACAACTCGGAAGTTCTGTCCCAATTTGATGTGTCAGTAAAAGAGGTTTTAGAACAAACTGATAAGGTAAACTGTAATAAGTCACCAGGACTAGATGGTATTCATCCAAGAGTTCTGAAAGAACTCAAATAAGAAATTGCAGAACTATTAACTGTAGTATGTAACCGAATACTGACATCAACCTCTGTACCAGACAACTGAAATAGGCAATTCTTTGGAAATTAGAATTATTTGAGGGAGTCAACAAGCAAGTGGATAAAGGTGATCCAGTCGATATAATATATTCCGATTTTCAGAAATCCTTTGACAAGGTCAAAGGAAAAAATAATCCCAACTACACATAAACAATGATGGGTTCTAAATTAGCTGTTTCCACGCAAAAAAGATATTGAGGTCACTGTGGATAGCTCTCTGAAAACTTCTACTTATTGAGCAGTAGCAGTCAAAAAGGTTAACAGTATGTTAGGAACTATTAGGAAAGGGATAGAAAATAAGACAGAAAATATAATGCCACTATATAAATCCCTGGTGCATTCACACCATGAATACTGTGTCCAGTTCTGGTCGCTGCATCTCGCTTTCCTACGAGGCGAGACTAAAATGATTAGGGCTGTTCAGTTTAGAAAAGAGACTATTAAGGGGGGATATAATAGAGTTCAGTAAAGTCATAAATGGTGTGGAAAAAAATGAACAGAAATGTTATTTACCCTTTCACACAATACAAAAACTAGGGGGTCACTAATGAAATTAATAGGAAGCAGGTTTAATACAAACAAGAGGAAGTACATTTTCACACAATGCACAGCTAACCTGTGCAATTCACTGGCATGGAATATTGTAATGGCCGAAAGTATAACTGGTTCAAAGAGATAGGTGCATCAATGGCTTTTAGGCAAGATGGTCAGGGACACAATATTGTGCTCAGGGTGACCCTATACCTCTGGCTACCAGAAGAGGATGGATCACTCCAAAATTGCCCTGTTCTGTACACTCCCCTGTAGCTCTAGTACAGATCACTGCAGAGACAGGATAGCAGACAAAATGGACCATGGTCAGACCCAGTATGCCAGCTCCTAAGTCCTTATTTATATGGCTACAAGGTACCCAGTGCCTCTACAGAGACACTAAGGAGGCTTAACTTCCACTGATCGCAATGAATTACTCATTTCAAGGGCACTGAACAACTTAGAGGATTGGACACATTCATACATGGAAGTGGTTTAGAATAATGAAATATATCTATACTTCAATTTAAAAATATCACAAACTTCCATTAATTTCTGTTCCTCAAAACTTTTGCAAGGACATGTTATAAATGGCACTTTAAGCAAAACAAAAACAATGCAAGGACATGCACCGGTATGCAAATGACATCCTGGAGAACCACCACGGCCTATTTTTAATTACTCTACCTGCACATTTCTTACAAATGACAACACAGAGATTGATGGATGCCCAGTCGGGATCTGGAGCTTTACAATCAGCACAGCTCCTGTTTGACTCATTGAACCATATCTTCTCAGCTACTTCATAATCAGAGAGAGTTTCTGCTATCGATTGCTGCAATGCTTCAATCCACTCTTGTTTCTCTCCTTCCGACTCTGCTGTAAAGCTGAAACAATTGACTTTTCTGCATTATTGATCTTTATTTTAAAGCCCAATTAAACAGGGTCTACAGTTCCTCTTATGCATTTAATCTACAAATGAAATTGCCGTTCAAAAATCTGACTTCCCTAGAGATTTAAATATCAAGACAAGATATATTCTTTCATTTTGTTGCTTAATGAAAACTCCCTTAACATTCCAACATATAATTTCTTTATAAGCTAAATTATTTAAATGCAATAGTAGTTTTTGGTGCACTCAACTTTCGTTCCAGAGTTGCTTACAATCTTTTTACTCAATATAAATCAGATTTAAAACTTGAGTTTAAGCCACAGTATCACAAATGACTAAGGAAGATATAGCCAAAGGAGCTATTAGTATTTACTAAGCAGTAGAGATGGACTATCCCATAGGTAATAGCTCTAAATAGGATATTCCTTTGCACAGACCATCTAATGTTGTTGGTTTAGTGTAAGTAAAATACTCACTATCTGACCCAGTTAGCCACAGACTCAAGTCATTGATCATGACCAATCTACCTGAAGTTCTATGCTGCTAGAAATTAGAATCAGACAGGTCACCAATGAAACTGAAAATTATGCTTGCTTTTCAGTCTCTTGTCCCAAGCTTAAGATCCAGAAATCCAAGGAAAGGAATAGGAAAAGGAAAATCATTTTTCTATATTACTGCAGTTTCATTTAAAGTGCAATAGTTTACTATGACATTCCATAAAAAGGTTTGTATATCTTTATTAGTATTCATGCTTTTGTTTACAATATCATTCACCATGGAACATAATGAACTTGCAACTAGCTTCAATGGGAAGTTCTTAAAAGGGGTGGCATATGATCCTTTTTTAGAATAAATTGATAACTAATTACATGGACAAAGTATTATTTTCGGTACCTATTTTACCTGACATTTTTATTTATTTATTTTAAAGAAAAAGACTTTACAGTGACCTCTCCTTTTTCTTTACCCTTGCTTAGAATGAAACCACACACAAACTCAATTCATCCTTATATTATAAAAATAAGAATTTGTAAGGCCTGGGATATCTAGTAGACACTGTACTTGGAAAGGGATGTAATAGATTAATAAGTCAGCCAAAGAAATAACATCTTACAACTTTATAAAAACACTGAATCATCATATTTAAATTACTGCAATTTTTACCAAAAGTGAGTAAGGTTAATTTTAATGTCAAGCAAACATTTCTAGAATTTACTACCAGTACTGAAAATTTTTATACATAAAAATGTGAACAGCTCTTACCTAAAGCTTTTATAGGGAGTGATTATTTCAAAAGACTGTTTTGCTGTCCTGTCCACTTGTTTTACATTCGCCACATTCATAGGGATTATAGTGATACCAAACCCAGTCTTAAAATCCTAGCAGAAAAAAAAAGGAAAAAAATTAAGGTTTCATTCTTCATTAATCAGAAGATTCAAAATTATTAAACCAGCGATTAACAAGCTCTTCTTGACTGCATTGAGAGAGGGCTAAAATACATTAAATACTTTCTTAATATTACTTTTCTATGTAATAATTCCTCTAGTTTCTAGACGGATGTTATTTGATCACAAGTGGGCAGGTAAATGTTCTATGCAATTTAATGCGAGGTAAAGTAGCCTAAGAGAAATCTCGATTTTAAAACATGATTCACTGGATTAAATCATACTTCAGTTTTTGATAACCTCGGTTTCTACAGTGCAACACTATATATATATGCTGCATATATATATTAGGCATATGTAATAGTGCTGCATATATATATTAGGCATATGTAATAGTGCTGCATATATATATTAGGCATTTCTAATACTAAGACAATGCTTTCATAACGTTTATAAAATTCTAGTTCTTGAACACTTGACTGGTTTTGCCATTGATCTGTTGAATGAATTTGGGCAAGTCATTTCACCGCTCTGTGCCTCAGTTTCCCAATCCATAAACTGGGGACAGTAATGCTTGCCTTTGAAATAACCTTTGGACAAAATGCTTAATAGTAGAATCTGTGGTCTTGTTAGAGATGCTGAACATGGGCTTGCTTCCATTTTTAAAAACAAAATTGAGCAAGAAAATGAAAATTCATAACAATAATAAATTCATATATTTGTATCATAAATGTTAAGTAATAATTGCATCACAGTAGGAAACAAAGGGCTTAGCACTGTAGACACATATAGTAACAGAGTCCCTACCCCAAAAAAATTATAATCTTCATTTTAGAGCAGAACCTAAAACAGTATGGAGGCATTGAGACTCTATTTCAATTAAAGTTGCTTAATTGATTGTAGTGGGAAAAAACCTGTTCATGATTTCCTGCAAGATTGACACCAAAACAACCCCTTAAAGTTGTTCCATTTAATTTTTTTAAGTTAGATTTCAAGCACATCAACAACAAAACTGAAGCTACCAAAAACCGTTGTGGCAATTAATTCTCAAACTAAGAATTTCACTATATGCCCTTAAAACCTGCCAAACTCTTTCTAATGCAAGTTTTTCACCTTTTAGATTTAGCCATTTCCCCTCTCCCTTTACTTTAATTCTATGCCTCTAACATGTTTGCGTTTATTTTTCTTCACTTTCAGCCACTTCCTTACATTTTCTTCTAATACAATGACTTTGATCCTGATGTATCTATTCTAGAGAAGACCAAAAGCTCTCTGAGGAACCTACACAGTGACTAATTCATCCTCTCTGATCAGTTCTATAGGCACAGACTGAGGAGTATAATCACTTCTGAGCATAGACTTGACAGCATGTTCTATAGCAATGAAGTATTCTTAAAGTCCGACTTCACTGGTGAAATTAACAGAAGCCTGATGCATAAAAGTTAAAAAAAAAAAAATACCATTGAGTCTGAAAAAAGCAAATATTTAGTTTTGAGCTACAGTGGCTATGATGGGTTAAGTCACATGGGAAGAACAAGATAGAAAGATAGCCAACAAGAAACTAAATGCTATCATTTCTTCACTACTTTACTTTTAAGCAAACTAAATGATTTGTTGATTATAACAACCCATAAGAAGGCAGAGCTGAGCGAACAAACGGCACCCACTTGAAGAATTGTGCACAATTCTGGTTGCTAAATAGAGAATGGATATTGAGTGACTGGAAGAAGTATGAGAAATAGGTTTTCAGAGGACATAACCTGAGATCCTGACTGGAGGGTAACTGTGCTTTACCAATACTTCATAAAACAACAAATGGGAAAAAAAAAAAAAAAAAAAAGAGGGAGTGAGGGGCAGGAGAATGGGGAAGGATTAAGGTGGAAAAGCAGAGGGGGGGGGGAGATCAACTTATCCCCTCCCCAGCCCTTTTGCATAATTAATTATTTCTCCCCCTTCCCATAAATTTGGCCACTGTAATTAATATGGCCCATATTACCAAAGGCAACAACAGAAGTTTCAAATATGAAGCCACTCAAAAGGAATCAGAAAGACACAGGGTTCAATTCCCTTCTCCACCACAGACTTCCTATATAACCTTGGACAGGTCACTTAGGCTCAGGTCCTCAAAGGAATTTAGGCACCTAACTTCTGATTCTGCCTCAGTTCTCCAGCCGTAAAATGGGAATAATAGCATTGCCCAACCTCACAGGTTCGTTGAGAGGATAGATACATTAAAGATGTGTGATGCTCTGATAATTTGTAATTGGGGGCCAGCTAAGTACTATAGATCATAGATAGAGGGAAATAAATATAAATATGAAAGTGACATGATTCCTTTTTTGTTCTTATGCTTTCACCACCTCACAAAAGACATTCTTGCTTAAACAGTGGATATTGTAAAAGTTGGGCACTTCACAGCACTTGGAGGAATATCACAGAAGGTTCCTTACCAAAACACTCTTGGATTTATTTACGGTATTTCATTTCACATTAGATACCATGAAACTTTCTTACAAGTGTGAACATTTTCACCTCCATTCCCATTTATTTGTTTCACCACCTGTTAAGTTTTGTTTTAAAAAAAGATTGCAAGCTCTTCAGAGGAAGAACCATCTTATTGTTTATCTGCACAGCATCTAGCAAAGTGGAATACAGGCCGGCTGAGGCCTCTAGACCTTATTTTAATATGAAACTGCAAGGCATCTACAAGTCAAATAAATGACATAAGAAGTCATTTCAAACATTTACCCACTCATGGCCCTCATCCTCCAAACACTTACATACAGAACAGCCCTACTGAAGACAGCAGAACTATGCTTGTGCATTAAGTTAGCATGTCCATAAAAATTTGCAGAACTGGATTTTAGAGTAAGAGGATCTTTAGAAAGCTGCAGCAATTGGGGAGTCAGTAATACCCTTCTTATTCTAATCTGAAAAATATAACATAACACACTATACAGTCAGTTACTCCATGCCTTACTGCTGTAAGACAGCACCCCATCTGGTAACTATACAGCATTCAGCAGTTGGTATAAAGCAAGTTTTGTGAGTGACACATACAGCAGAATCAAGGTTCAGAAATTATAGGCTGTTTTGATTGCAGTATTGTTCTCTCCTTCACTACTGGGAGTTTGAACTGGATGTAGGGAGGGAAGAGAGCGTTCCTCTTAGAAAGATAAATTAATTCATTTTAAGAGCATGAGAGGACAATAGGGCCATTCAAGCACCAGTCAGAATGCACAGACAGCGAAGATCAAGTATCTCCTCTCTGGAATAAGAATTGTTTTACCCCTACAGATTGAAAACTCATTGTTCAGGATAGTTTAAACCAGTACATTAGAGTTTCTGAGCAATGGAAGAAGAAGCTTAAGAACATTTAAAATATAGAGGGAAAGCAGAGTTTCTTAAATCAGAAAAGTCTATATGATACATTTGTATTTGGGGGTATATATTTGGAGAATAAAAAAGGGGGATCCTGGACAAGAGCTTTTTTTAAAGCTGTATATAGGATACACTGGGAGAATAAAAATATCAAAAAATAAATCTCAATTACATGCTCATGACTTTAGGGAAAGGGAGCTATCCATGAAATAAGACAATGGGAACCTAACATATTTACTGTAGTAAGCGGTAATTTTCCTGCAGCAGGAATCATTAGAACATATGATCCCCACTGTCATTGCTACAGAAGTCTGTATAAACCCAACCTAGAAAAAAGTCCTTCCCCCTACATCTAAACCAGGTGCATCCAGATGGTGCATCCAGAATTCTTTGCACTTACATTCTAACCAAGAATCACAGTGTGTTATAATTGGTTTAGTTTCATAACACCCCTGTAATATATATCTACATCTGTAAACAGACTGAGAGTTTAAGGGTAACATTTACAAATTTAGTAAAGTCAGGACCCTACATCCATATTTAGACATCTAACTAAGATGTCTTATTTTCAGAAGTGTTGAACATTCACAGCTCTCAGAAAATAGGCAACCAAGTACCTGGGCCTAAGGTCATGCAAGAAACCTAAAGCATATTTGTGACTAGAGGAAAAGTCTTGTGGCTCCAAGTTAAATATATGTTCTACCCACAAAACCATTCTTCCTCTCAAGGGGAGTATAGTCAGTCATAAACAACCTTACATTTCATTCACTTTTGTTTACCATTTCTGGTCGCCAGCTCAGTTCCCCTTCCAGACCAAATTTTGCCTGAGCCCACCAACTCCAGATTTGTGGTCTTTAAACTCTACAAGTGGTTTTGTAAGGTTATTTAAAAGTTATAAATAGCTGTGTTCCGCTGTGCTCTACTTTTTACTGAACATACCGTTATTGCTGTGTAGTCTGTTGAAAGACTTATTAGAGACAGTTAAATTGCACAGCAAAAAATCCCCAGAACACGTGCCCTTTATTGCTTCTTTATGATGTATGACGACAACCTCAAACATTTATTCTAAAGAATCAAACTCTACTTGGTAATTTTTGCATTAGAAATATCAGACCTAAATTCCTCCACTTTTTGCTGGAGGACAAGAGGGATAATGACGACACCACAGAAGACTGAAAACTGAACAGCAGCTTTACTGAGAGAAGAGGGGAATGTTTAGATTGGAGGGTTACAGCAGAATGAGAATAAAAGGACCTGTTTTTGGGGTTTTTGTTCTAGCCTGCTTTACTCAAAGTCATGACAAAATGGAGCGAGGGGTACGGGGGAGAGAGCATAGCTCTCTGAAAAGATTCAACATCCCTTCCACTGGCAGCGGAACACTGGGAATGCTGCAGCTCAGGTTTCAGTCTGTTGTGATACTGCTGTCCTTATCAAGTTGTTCAATCCTAAAGTCCAGTAAAAACCTGGAATTCAACACTTGATATTTAAAAGGTTAAAAATACATATTGTATTTAAAAAAATACCAGGGGAAAAAATCTTCAAAGTCTTTTTGACATTGTAAAAGAGCACCAAAGGGTAAAAATATAACTATTCTCGCGATTGCAGTTCACCTTTTTGACAGTCCTGCAAACCAGTCTAAAATATGGTCTTCTAGACTTGTGAAACCATTCTAGTTCCAATTTTCCTTTCCCAGTAGAGTGTGTGACCTTTAATCTTTTTTAATCAATTCATTGCTTCAAAAGTATGATCTTGCATGTTTCCTTAGATTTACCTTTGCTTTTTGGAGTAGCTCATTTGAGGTTTACTTTATGCAAGTTGTCACAAGGTTTGTGGAATTTACAGCAAGGCTTCCTTCTGAAAACTAAGAAGTCCCTTAGCAATTTAACATGATTTAGACCTTCCTCCCTATATTAGTCCCACGTTATTTGATTTTCTAGCAGCCAAATAATTTCAAATAGATTAAAAGCTAGTAGCTGGAGTACCTTCAGATGAGGCAGTTAAAACTCCCTTATTTTTTAGGTAGAGTGTAGTTTAGTATTTTCAGCTGGAGCAGAGCGGTTATTTCCGCCATGTAGAGATTGAGAAATTTGTTTCCATATTAATGGAATGAAAGAAAATTAAGATATGTATCACTAGAATTTGAAAGAATGAAAGAAAATTAAGATATGTATCACCAGAATTTGAAAAATATAATTGCTCAGTAGTCTAGGAATCATTTTGATTATATTAATTCTTCTCCACAAAGCTATACTGACTTGTCTCCTTTTAAAAGGTATCCTTTGCTTTAGTCTCCCCAGTTATATTTCATCAGGTTTTCCAAGCCTTTAAGATTTATGCCATTCATATTTCAGCCTAAAATCTTTTAAACCTAGATTTTAATTGAGCACCGAGAGAACACATAGGCACAGTTTCTTATACCCTTTTATTGCTGATGCTTTAGAATGTCAACAAAGCACATGGTATACGTATAAATACTACACATGCAAAAGGGAAGTTAAAAGAATATTTTCAAGGTTTAAAAGTCAAGCATTCAAAAGTTAGAAAATACCAGAATAAAGGCTACCTGTGCAACCTTAAATCATCCCCACAGTGTGTATGCATTATGATGCCATCTTTAACCACATGATCACATTCTCAGTCCCAACCAAAAAGGATCCCACATTTAAAGAACAAAAGGGACCTGCTCTGGGGATGAATCAGGGTTGTGTAGTAAGGGAGATTATTGTTTCCAGGATCCCAGTCATGTGTGTCACTTATTTTTAAAAAGCAACAGAGAGTCCTGTGGCATTTTGTAGACTAACAGATGTATTGGAGCATAAGCTTTCATGGGTGAATACCCATGCGTCTGACGAAGTGGGTATTCACCCACGAAAGCTTATGCTCCAATACATCTGTTAGTCTATCAGGTGCCACAGGACTCTGTTGCTTTTTACAGATCCGGACTAACATGGCTACCCCGCTGATACTTATTTTTAAGACGCTACTCAGGTGAATTTCATTAGCTTATTAGCTTACACCCAAGATATTCAACAGTTAACTTCAACCCAGTCTGTCTACTAGAAAAGAGTAACCCAACCCAACAAAACCAACATTTAACAAGATCCTGAATCATTGTGGAAACAGACAATTTAATAAAACAATGTGGGGAAAGTTAGATAATAGCCTCTCTTGGGGAACCTTGCCTAAAGGGGAGGGGGGGAGGGGAGAAAGCTTGACAAAGCACATAATTAAGGATCCATTAACAAACAAACAAACGCATCTATGATTATCTCTGAAAAGCATTTTAATAGTTGTAGTTTTGATTCTTGGGGGATGAGATGGTGTAGCCCTTGTTTCAGCGTAGTCTAATACTACCAAGTAAAATAGAAAATTTGAGATATAGTCTAATAATGATTACCAAGAGCCATAGAAATTTACTATCCCTGCAACCCAAACACACACCACTTTGGGTAGAACAACTGCTTTGCTCAGTTTCCAACAAGTCACCACACTTGGGTATAATAAAATTAAGAAGTGTTATAATAAAGGCCTTCAAGCTGTGATGTAGCAATTACAAATCATGCAGTTATTACAAGAAGCTGTTTACACAGGTAGCAAAGAGTCTTGACAAAAGCCGATATGGGGAGGAGACAATGCTACAGTAGTTTAAGGATGGTCCATTCATTTCTCTTTTGTACATATGCTGTTTAAGTAAGCACTGTATGAAATGCAAATACTCATATAATAAGCAATGTGGTATTCTCTCTCTGAAAGCAATCAGAAGCTATTAGTAAAATATTAAGTTTGGGGGTTAAAGAAAAGTGGTCCTGGGATAGACTGTGATGTTTTCTGGAAAGTCCTGAAGGGACACAATCCTGCCTTGTACTTCATGATGAGTTAGACTGAAGGGGAGGTTGCTAATAATTATACATAGTAGTTGCTAATAACAATAGATAGTAGTTGTCCAAACATTCCAGCCACACTTGCTCTCTACCACTTTTCACTTTCTCTCTGCCAGGCACCAGGAAAGCAAAACAGCCTAACACCACCTGGGAGCCATGAATGAGAGACAGAGCTGTATGTCAAAGGTAGACTGATGGCGCCGCAGACCAAACCATCATAGTATCTCCCCAGTTTTACATAAATGGTGACCGGGGGGGGGGCGCAAATAGATCCTTGTGGCACCCTGCATGACAGAAACATTGGCGCAGATGAACAATTCCAATTTGTACAATTACTGTAATTCCCTTCCAGAAGGGCTTCCTCATACCACGTGGCATGTTCTGAATTCAGCAACACATTAGCTAATGGGCATGAGCAACTGTGATCATATTATGCCTGTCCTGTGTTCTTTCCATTTGGCTGCCTGTAAAGCTATGAAATGGAATTAAGATGATCCAGCTAGTTAAACAAAATAAAAATAAAAATATAAAAAAGACTTTAACAGAGAAAGCCCAGGATATATTCAAGACATTCAACATTTGGCTCAGCCCAAAGGGTGTTCACTCTGACACCATCCACTGTTTAAGAAATCTTGTCATCATGTATCAGGTCACAGACAGTGCTAACACAGGTCTTATGATGTGGAACTTGCTCCCATTTAACATCCATCTCACTCCTCATTCCCCACTTTAAATATTTCCCCCCCCAAAGAGCGATTTTTTTATGACCACGCCTCAACACTTAACTAATATCTGGAAATTCATTTATTATCTCTGCCTTCAGTTTTACCTTGTATTAGGGCTCTTCCATCTATTTCTTGATTATCTATTTTTATGTCACATATAGCATCCATCTTGTAGTGTTCAGCATCCTGAACTCCTTAGTGTGCAAGGGAATTTACAAATATCGTTGTTACTATTAACATTTCAAGTAGCCATCTGGACTTCTGGAGAACAGAAGCTAAGATAGAACCTAGAATTTTGCATATATATTTATCAAGCCCGTTTTCTTGAGACCACTTTTAAAAGGTATTGAGCTCTATCATGATTTCCTAAGTTCTCACACGTGTGTAGTCATGTTTTGTTGCTGAAGTTTTAAAGGATTTTTATTATGCCTGTCTTGCTCAAGCAAAATTGCTAGAGAAGTCAGTGAAAGCTTTGAGTAAGGATCTTAAGTGCCTCGGGTACATCTACACTGAGAAAACAAACAAAACAAAAACACCCACAGCAACTAGTCTAAGAACCTGGGTCAACTGACTGAGGCTCACGGGACTTATGCTACAGAGCTAAATATAGCAGACCAGACATTCCTGCTTGGGCTGGAGACTGGACTCTAAAACTCAGCAATGGGGTGGGTTTCAGAGCCCAGTTCCTAGCCCAAGCCGGAATGTTTACTCTGCTATATTTAGCCCCACAGCTCGAGTCCCATGAGCCTGAGTCAGTTGACGCAGTCTCTGAGACTACTCGCCAACGCATTTTTTTGTTTTGTTCCATGTAGACGTACCCTAAGAGATCTAGATTGTGGATCATGCAAAGCTAGTGCCCCTCCTCTCTAGAACTCCTTCAATTGCAGTAGTTGGATGTAATGCAAGACTCAGTGATAAGCCCAAAGGAAGGTAGAGTTCCTGCTTCCACAATAAATTATTGAATTGTTAAACCAATAAGCCAAAAGCTATTTGTACAAAAAATATTCACCCCAGTGAGCTGGAATTTTGTTTAGAAAGCACAGTGCTTTTACTCATTTCTTAAAGGCAGAGAGAGAAGTTTCAAAAATTTTAGTACCCATTTTCTACACATAAAAGTAATTTTATAGTCAAATCATTTTTTCTTCTGCTTTGGCAAGAAGAAAATGTACTAGTTTCATAGTTCACAAATAAAAACTGGATTTTTTTTTCTTCAATAAACAGACTGGCAACACTTCTCAATTGAGTGGATTTCCCCAAGTTTTATTTATCTCCAAACAGTCTATGAGATTCCAAATATTTGCAAAGTAGGCATAAAAATAAGTAACAGGACTGAGTTTGAACTTTTCTTTTCAAGAACATCACATCTACATACATCTTTTTATTTACTTACTTTTAATGGCAAGTACTACCCAAATAGGATTAAATATAAAAATATATATTTTCATGGAAGTGTGTAGGTCATCAACAAATGAGCCTTATTATAGAAGTGCACTAGTGATTGTTTAGTTAAGAATTGGGTCTGGGATACCCCATTTGACAGGTCTTTAAAACCTCTCCAAAAAAAAAAAAAAAAAAAAAAAAAGCAGACCTGTTGTAAGAATCAAAAAGTGAAAAGATGAAATTTAGATGGAGTTATTGAACATATGTTGATGAAAGTACGGCATGCCCAAAGGGGTAAAAAAAAAGAAAAATATACTCGGAGCAGGGGGGAATTATTGCTGAGATGTTGGTGGTTTGAGTCTTACTTTTTTTTTCAAAACTATGTTTCCAACAGGCATAAAACCACTAGCATATCACATCTTCCATGTGATTTCAGAAAGCCTTGCTAAGTGCAGGTGCTTTTGAAATCTCATTTACTAATGGAATGTATTTTGTGTGTGCACCTCTTCCAGTAAAGAGGGTTACTAACCAAAACTAGCAATGCTGATTTCAGGGTCCTAAGTCTGTGCTGCAGAAGAACAGTCATCTTTTTTGTATCCTTGTGGTTTTTATGCCACAGACAATAGCCTCAAATATAATGACCATGATTGGTCCCCTCTGAAATATATGATGGAAATTATGTCTGCCTATATTTTAATATCCTCATCAAATCATAAAATATGGCAAATTACCTTCCTTTTTTAGGTGTATTTGCCTTCTTGATGAGTGACAATAGCTTTACATGAATGATTTTTGTTTACTCTATGTCAGCAAACTCATAGTTTGATTTTATTTCCTGTAGTATAGCAAGCAGAAATGGTGCACAGAGTTCCTCTTCAGAAAGAGAGGAAGACTGTTCAGGTAAGCATACTCTGTAAGGTGAAAGACAAATCAAACACTATTCTGTATGAATACGTTAAAAACAAGTCAGAGACAATGGAAGGTGGCACTAGAAAAGGTTCAGAAAAGGGCAACTAAAATGATTAGGGGTTTGGAACGGGTCCCATATGAGGCGAGATTAAAGAGGCTAGGACTCTTCATCTTGGAAAAGAGGAGACTAAGGGCGGATATGATAGAGGTATATAAAATCATGAGTGATGTGGAGAAAGTGGATAAGGAAAAGTTATTTACTTATTCCCATAATACAAGAACTAGGGGTCACCAAATGAAATTAATGGGCAGCAGGTTTAAAACAAATAAAAGGAAGTTCTTCTTCACGCAGCGCACAGTCAACTTGTGGAACTCCTTACCTGAGGAGGTTGTGAAGGCTAGGACTATAACAGCGTTTAAAAAAGAACTGGATAAATTCATGGTGGTTAAGTCCATTAATGGCTATTAGACAGGATGGGTAAGGAATGGTGTCCCTAGACTCTGTTTGTCAGAGGGTGGAGATGGATGGCAGGAGAGAGATCACTTGATCATTACCTTCACTCCCTCTGGGGCACCTGGCATTGGCCACTGTCGGTAGACAGGATACTGGGCTAGATGGACCTTTGGTCTGACCCGGTACGGCTGTTCTTATGTTCTTATGTAAACTGGCTTAGACAATCAACACAACTACCTGGACAGTTAAATGAGATAACAGAAGTTTCCTCCCTTTTCAAAAAATATTTCTTTTAAATACTTCAGACTTGCTGCTGGGACTCTTCACCAGCACTAAATTAATCTCCAGACCAGAGATAAAGTTTCCACACATTTTAGTTCAGCATCATAGACAGAGGAAGTACTGAAAAACTAAGAGGACCTGCAAGTAGGAAAATTATATTCCCCAGTTACTGGCTAATTTGCTTTCTATGCTTTGATTAAGACAGCACACATACTGGGTTCCTTTGCTTAACTCACTGACAAGATGACGACAAAACACTACACAAACTTCCCAATCTCTACCTCTCCCTCTTTGACTTCTCCAGTTTGAATCCTTCTGATCTCAAAGGTATCGCTACATATAAACTATTATTTTGTCAAAGCCTGAGACTAGAAAGCCTGGCAGAGTGGGAGTCTTTGCCAAGCCAACAGGAAGGGAGTTAGGAAAACTAATAAGAACATAAGAATGGCCATACTGGGTCAAACCAATGGTCCATCTAGTCCCGTAGCCTGTCTTCCAACAGTGGCCAATACCAGGTGCTTCAGAGTTCCTTCAGAACTCTTGGGTGAATACCATCTGGTCCTGAGGATTTTTACTATTTAATTTATCAATTTGTTCCAAAACCACCTCTAATGACCTCTCAATTTGGGACAGTTCTTCAGATTTGTCACCTAAAAAGAATGGCTCAGGTTTGGGAATCTCCCTCATATCCTCAGCCGTGAAGACTGATGCAAAGAATTCATTTAGTTTATCCTCATTGGCCTTATCACCCTTGAGTGCTCCTTTAGCAGTGGCCCCACTGACTGTTTAGCAGGATTCCTGCTTCTGATATACTTAAAAAAAAAAAATTGCTGTTACTTTTTGAGTCTTTGGCTAGTTGCTCTTCAAATTCTTTTTCTGGCCTGTCTAATTATACTTTTACACTTGACTTGCGAGAGTTTATTCTTTCTAATTTTCCTCTATAGGATTTAAATTTTTAAAGAATTCCTTTTTACCTCTAACCAGTTCTTTTACTTTGTTGATTAGCCACGGTGCCACTTTCTTGGTCCTCTATTATGTTTTTTTGGTTTTTTTTTAAATTGTGGTGTACATTTAATTTGAGCCTCTATTATGGTGTTTTCTAAAAGTTTCCTTGCAGCTTGCAGGGATTTCACTTTGGGGACTGTACCTTTTAATTTCTGTTTAACTAACTTCCTCATTTTTGTGTAGTTCCCCTTTCTGAAATTAAATGCTACAGTGTTGGCCTTCTTTGGTATTTTCCCCCTACAGGGATATTACATTTTTATTATGGTCACCATTAGCAAGCGGTTCAGCTATAGTTGCAGCTATTGGCATTCTTTAGCTCAGTTCAGGTTGAACTAGAAGAGAGTGGGGAAAAGGGAACTTCTGAAAAGAGAGTCTCAGAAACCCTCTTTTAAGTATTCGGTGACTAAGGGCTCTGTCCACAGATGCACAGCTGATAGCATGTACCATAAAAAGACTGCAGGGAATACCAAAAGGTAGCTTTACAAAGTTTATCCACATATTCTTCTCCAGTCCAGCCCAGGAGGGGACTTGGGCTTTAGTAAAGTGGCCGCACCAAGACACATTAAACAGAGAACTTTGATGGCCTTATCAGGTGCGGCTCTATGTATTTTGCCGCCCCAAGCACGGCAGTCAGGCGGCTTTCGGCGGCACGCCTGCGGGAGGTACAACTGGTAACGCGGATTCGGTGGCATGCCAGCGGGAGGTCCGCCGGTCCCGCGGCTTCGATGGACCTCCCGCCAAATTGCCGCCGAAGCCGCGGGACTGGCGGACCTCCCACAGGCATGCCGCCGAAGGCTCCGACTGCCGCCCCCACAGGGACTGGCAGGCCGTCCCCCGTGGCTTGCTGCCCCAGGCATGCACTGGTGCCTGGAGCCGCCCCTGGGCCTTATAAGTCTTCTGAACCTCTAGAGATGCCTCTTTGAACTCAAAATGATTTTTGATCCAAGTGCACTGGATAGCCCTTCTGAGAATCAAGTTAGATAACAGACAAATTCTTATATTAAAAGTATATTGTGATTCTTCAAAAAGATTGGCAAATGTGTTGGTTCGCACTTTTCATCCTAACTGCTCTCTGATAGTTAATGGGATTACATATAAAAGAGTAAAGCACAATGTAAGTTTCTCAAATCTAAGTGATTTACCATTAAGCCATTTATTGCTTTATCACATAATACAAAGTTTTGATTTATACCCAGCACATTATGGGTTTATATAATTTTAGTGACATGTCACCGTTTCCATCCTATATATTCTATTTTTCCCTGGGTTCATAAAAGCACAACTATTTGCTCTTAGCACAAGCTTATATATTCTCATAGTGGAAGTGATTTTTACAATTTCAAAGTTATTGTTGTCTTAACAATAAAGTTTGACCAAAAAGTGGAAGACAGTGAATAACTTCCATAACTTCCACATTAGAAGAGCTAATATCAAGAATTTGCAGTGAAAAAAAAAACAAAAATAAAATATGGGTCCAATGCTGAACAGGCCAACCTCAAAACTTCAGGACTGCACCTTAAATTAATGCAGCATTACTGAACTGAATCAATTGTGCTGCAGTTGATGGACCAATATTTTTGTTTGTTTTGAATGGTTTCCTTAAACTCTCCAAATCAACTCATTTCAAACCAAGACAAATTAGGTATGAGTGTAATATTTTACCCAATTAAAAACCAAAAATCAGACATGGGGGAACTGAAACATTTCCTGCTGAGGACAAAGAAGATAAAATATCCATATATATATATATATATATATATATATATATATATATATACACATACACACACACATATACATACACACACACACACACACACACAAACATATATGCAGTACATATACAATAAGCTTACTCCTGAAGTACAAGATGCTATTCCCTTTATTTTTAAAATATTACAACATTTCCAAAAATCAAACTAGCAAGACATTTTTTCCAAAATCTACTGTGGGAAGCTAGTCAGTCATTGGAATTGAACAATCTGATTAAACGTTGAATGAAGGAGTATTCTTTTTTTTTTCCCTTTTCTTTTTTGTTCTACATTTATCTGCCACTAATTTCATGGAGCTTCCCCCTTGTCATTTTATGAATAGGGACACAGGAAAGATTTGCAGAACCCAGGATAAGCTACAGAACTGTGACCCCCTCGAAGCATAACAATTCTACCTGTCTCCTAGTTCCTTTCACTTCTCAACACTTTCTCCCCAAGCTGCTTTCACAAAGGGAGGTGGGAATCAAAAACTTGTTATTTGAATTTTCAAAAAGACAAGAAAAGTTGCCAATGTTAACTCTGCTTCAGCGCATATAGTATGTGGTATTTTTGACCACTAGTTAGATTCCTTTAAGAGCATTAATACGAACGGTTTAATGTAGTGAATGGAAGTGTAACTTTTGCATTTTTCAACTTTTCAAATTTACCACTTGACACACAATGGCCGATGTTGGTCTGGTGGGTCCCTTTACTTGGCAGAGGGTTAGGATGCCACCCCTTGTCCCTGCTCTTGGGGGGGGTTGAGGGCTCTGCTAGTGACCCAGGAAGATGGTAGAGGAGGGAAGCAGGGAAGGGGTCTGGGTTTGCCCCTCACTCTGAGCCCCACCCCCGCTCAACCCCTGCAGATTTCTTACCCTCTTCCCCCTTGTGTAGAGTTACCCTCAGTCTTTGACGCTGGGAGAGGGAGTCTCCCTGCTCTGCTGGGGCAGGGTCTCTCTTCCTGCGGTTCCCTGGCCTTTCAATTCTCAACAACACACCTCCAAACTCCAATCCTCCCTCACTCCACACTGTTTGCCTGACGCAGGTGGGAGGGTATATTAGGCTCCTGACAGGGCCTTAATTGGCTACAGGTGCTCCAATTAACCTGTAGTAACCCTCCCTAATCTACAGGGAACCACGCCTTAATTAGCCTAGCCCTAGGGCTTATATATCTCCCCTCAACCACTCTTCCACTGCTCCCTGGCCCTGCTGTATCACACACCTTAATATTTATTAACGTGGGTAGGTAAACAATTTTAATGCACTTGACATTGTTCTGAAAATATATCATTCAGTATTTGTGCCAAGATAGTTCAAGGTACTTTACACAACAGCGTGATTTAATAAACTAATAGTCTACAATGCCAAGTTGCTGTCAGCAACAGCCAAATTATAAAGTCTTCTGTTTTGATTTAGAGACAAATGGCGGCATCACCCTGATATCTCTGGATACCAAACAGAATGTCTTAAACAAAGCAACAACTCTCCTGCATGTCATGGTTAGGTACTATACAAAAGATTATTATCATGACCTCCTTTAGGGCTTGGGGTACAACAGATCACCATGTTAGACAGACAAGCTAGACCAAAACTGTGAAGGTTTTATAGATCAAACAGATCACCTTAAAGAGATTATCTTGCAAGTGGTGATGCTGAGCCAGAATTAGAGTTATGAGACTCGGTATTCAGAATCCCAGCAACAGCATTTTGTAGCAACTGGCAGGGAGAGGTTATCAAAAGTGTTTCAATGATGTTAGAGAACTGGAAAGAGATTCTTCAGTATCAGGAAGACCTGACAGATGCAGTCTGTAAACACAGTCAAGGGGCAGGCAATATACTTTGCACAGCAGGGTCCTGTCATTTCAAATGCTGAGCTGACCTAGAATTTAGGGATGAATTCCTGGCCCAACTGAAGTCAATGGCAAAGCCTCCGTCCCCAATCCTACAAAACTCCATTCAGGCTGCATTGTGCATACAGGAACTATGTAGAGCCTCAAGCCTTCACAATCAGAAGGGCAAGAAGTTAATACAGAAATAACCCTAATAGGCCTTGTGCTAATTTTTAAGTAAATCTCCATGCACTAGTATCTATAAATCAATAGATGACAGAACTGTACAACTAAAACACCTGAACAGCTAGAACCAAAGAGTCATGCAGAACTGTGATGTGATAACATTTTCTGGTTTTGTGGCAAAGATGCACTCTATTCACCTTTTATTTTTTCTCTCTCTAAATTCCAGTAGAGTTACTCCTGCATATATGAGGAGACATATTTCTGACATACTATACCTTGGTATGAATCGAAGAATGAAAATGAATCGTATAATGAATACTCAACAATAGAGTTTGTGCTAATGTAACACCTTTTGTTCCAACATTAGCATTTAGCAGCAAGAACTCCAGTGAAGCCATTCAAGTTTCATACAATTTATTTCTGAGAGTTTTTTCCAGGAGTGGTTGGTTGCTAGTGCCAACTATAAACACACGTATATTCTTTTTAAGATCATCCTGAAATAATATTTGACAGGCTGGTGTATTGGACATTATTAATAGATGCCAATAGTGAAAATGGACTAAGCAAGTAGACGGGTGTGGTGGAGTATCTGCCCCACCCACATGCTAGAGGGGGCTGTGGCAGGCCAGGGCGCCTGTGCAGCCCAGCAGACAATAAAAGAAGGGTTTATTGGGAGCCAATCAGGGCCCGGCTCAGCCCTATAAATAGGCTGCTCTGAGAGGAGAGTCAGCTTGTCCCAGACCTTCAGGGAGGAAGATCTGTCTCCTGAGCAGGAGACCAGCACCCAGGACAGCGCAGTGCTGGGCAGGCTCAGGGAAGCAGAGTGGAGCTTCAGCCTGATACCTGCCAGACTGCTGGCCCTGAGTAGAAGGGCCTAGAGGGTGCAATGGGGTCAGAGGGAAAGTGACCCAGGGAAGGCTGAAGGCAAGGGAAGAGAAGGAGGGCCGAGAGGCTGCCGTTAGAGGGTTCCTGGGTCGGGACCCAGAGTAGCAGGCGGGCCTGGGTCCCCCCCTTGCCCCCTTGTGCTGCACCGGGCTGTGGAGCAGTGGCCAAGTCAGGCTGCAACCTGCCCCCTGATGTAAGAGGGGCTAGACTTGGGGGTTGTGGCAGGCCGCTGAGGCCAGTGCAAAGACTGCTGTTTAACACACACACACCCCCCGGAAGGGGGTGTGGATGGACTAAGGGGCACTGCCAGAGGGCAGTGGTCCAGAAGAGGATGCTGCAAGCCCGAGAGCGACGCGGGTCCACATGTCAACCGAGGGTAAGACGACGGACGGGACTCCACCAGGAGGGGGCACTCCACTGGACAGAGCTAATTCCCAAGACAACCAGTAGGAGGTGCCAGGGGGTGAGTCCCAACCCTGTCACAACGGGCCGTATACTACAATATTTGTCCCTTTACTCCATTAATTTTAAGAGGAAGAGGGGAAATTGGAAGTTTGGAAAACAATGGAAAGATGACATTAACAGGCACCTGGCACTGTCCACTGTCGGAAGACAGGATACTGGTCTAGATGGACCTTTGGTCTGACCCAGTATGTCCATTCTTATGTTCTTAACAGGGTAAGTTAGTGTACTTACTCAGAGCTATAACATCCCTTTGCATATGAAGACATGCAGAAGAGAACATAACACAGCTAAAATTGTGACCTCTCCAAGGTACTTGTTTTGTTTGTTTGTTTTTTTTTCCTTACAGAAGCATAGTGATATCAATAATGTGGAAAAATATTGGGTAGTCTGACTCTCATGCATCTGTGGTCTGTGCTATTCTCTGCACCAGCAGTATGGCTGGCTACCACTGGCTTCTCCCTCTCCTCATGTGTGTGCTCACATGAATTTAATGCTGCTTCAAGTGGCATTAAAAACTTTGCATATGTTTCTGCCAGCTATACTAACTAAACAGGAAAAGACGTGCCAGAGTAGCTGTTCAACTACTCCCCTTTCCTGACCTTTTCCTCATAGTGTATTTTTAACTCAATCATAAATTCATCACCATGGTGCAACTATTTCCATCTCACCGTTTGGAAGCATCTCTCATGGCTGTTTAGGTCTAATTAAATACAACAGAACCTATTTTGCCACAATCTCATCAGTTAAAGAACTGGAAAGAAATTCTTCAGTATCAGGAAGACCTGACAGATACAGTCTGTAGCCACAATCTCATCAGTACTGAGCCACAGCCACTGAAGAAGAATCCTTATTTAAAATATCCTGAGCTGTGCTTAAAAAAAGTTGTAATACTCTAATTATGCAATGGCATTAAATAATGGATGATCCTGTGATCCTTAAAAGGGTTGATTATAGGCTAAAATATCAAAAGTCAAAAAGGCATCATCGTGACTATAGTTAATTAGCTAACCATTACATTCTTTAGATTAAAAAAAAAAAAAAAAAAAAATCTATGGCCACTTTTACTTTACATTCTCATTATAAAGTACAACTGGTTATGCAAGCTAAAGGATAAAACCTACAAGTTATGAATGCTAGAGATAGCACTACATTATGAGCAAAAATATTAAGAGATACATTTAATTTAAGTAATAGTGCTAGCACAGCAGTGTTTTATAAGGCAATCATTCAGTTTGAGCTGATAAAGTTCAAGATAGTTGCTGAAGCAGTTTACTAGCAAGAGCCCTGGATTATTGCTGAGAAAGCACAGTATGGTACTCCCTTTATTGTTAGTATGCTATATATCTTAAATATCCCCTCCATAAGCAATGAGTGCTTTATTTATTTAGCATGAAGTGTGGACATTGGAAGAAACATCCACTCTAGAAAATAAGACATAATAATAATTATATACGGTAAGTTATCAACTGGAACCGCATCTTACAATATAAAATACATGTAAGTAAAAAGACAGCAGGGACAATCAAAGAATCACGTATAGAAGTTCAAAAGATAAAAACAACACATCCCTTAAATCATTCAGTGATTAATGTTCATAGTAGTTTAAATAAATAAAATTCCAAAGATTTTCCTCAAAGTAGACCAACTCTTAGCTGATGGAAACTCAAATGGCCTAGTCTTTAAGGCATTTCAGGAAAAGGATCATCCTTTTTCCTGTTGCTTTCCCATCAGTCAAACAACAGCACCACCAATCTTAATTAAAAAAATGGTTACTAGATAATTAATGGGAGTATGAAGAGCTCTGTGTAAGCTCAAAAGCTTGTCTCTATCACCAACAGAAGTTGGTCCAATAAAAAAATAATACCTCACCAACTTTGTGTCTCTAATTAATGGGGGTGTCAGAACTGAGTGAAAAAGCAAAATTCCAGTCATGCAATCAGGTCCACATGGGGAGACCTGTTCATCCACACACTTCATATGGGGCTCTGCATGGACACAAGACGTCAATTGTAGGATCAGGAACTAAAGAGTGGGGTCAAATCCCTGAGGTCTCACGTGTCCACTAAGTGCATTCTTTTTAGTAGAAAACTGTAATGTCCTACAGATTCTTTGTATAGCGCTTGGAAGTGCTAAAGTGCAAAGTAGAATTAACAGCCTAAACAAAAACTGCATTTAAAATACTGTATTCTAAAACTCTTCACAAATGGCAGTTAAATAATGAAAGATATATTTTAAATAACCAAAACTTGTAGTAACATGACACTCTTAGATCTATTTCCTTCTCAGGACAAAGCAGTCAATATAAAAAGAAATTTGTTCCTCCTTTGTCTTTTTAAACATTAAAATATGCACAGAGAATGTTTCCGAGAGACATGGTATGTTGTAGTAATCCTCAAAACAAAAGCCCTACTCTCAGTTCTCAAAGAGAATGAATTTTGAGATTAAGGCACTGTAATTTTACCAAATTCATATAAGGCATTAGATGAGTGTTTCTGATATGAAAAACAGTTTCATACCTGAGAAAAAGCATAAAGAGGGAAGGAATTAGTGTCATTTCTTTGGTACCTCAAAAAGCTACTTCTTTATTTGGGGTTGGGCAAATCTGTTCTGAATTACCTCTAATTTGATAAAAACCTAAACAATTTATTGAAGTTTACAAACACTCCTCTCCTTTGAAGGTTGACATCACCATGATTAGCTGGAATTGACTAAGGTACCAATGCGGTTCTACTTAAATTTCATATGCTCTCCTGTATGTAGAACAGATTAAAAATGGTGCTGTCTCACTATTCTGAAAAAAGAATGATTTTTTTTTAATTCTTGTAGTTTTAAAACTGGTTGTTAGGTAGTCAAATATAAAATAAGCCCATGTATACATGTGAATGTTAAAGGATTGTATAATCCATAATGGATAACTAGATGTGGAACTGTCTGGCTTGTGCAATTAGAAAATAAGTTTAAGGGTAGAAATGCAGATGTGTTCTGTCCTTAGCACGTACTAGTGCAGTGCTAACTATTCCTAGGACTCTGGATTTCAATGATTTATTTTAAAATACGATGTTTGATGCAAAGCCACTGGTTTCTGCAAAGCAACACTTATTTATTTAAAAAACAAAAAAAACATACCTCTACCCCGATATAACATGAATTCGGATATAACGCGGTAAAGCAGCGCTCCGGGGGGAGGGGTGCGCACTCCAGCGGATCAAAGCAAGTTCGATATAACGCGATTTCACCTATAACGCGGTAAGATTTTTTGGCTCCCGAGGACAGCGTTATATCGGGGTAGAGGTGTATATGGCCAAGGATTTTGTTTAGGTGTGGATCCAATTCTCATTAGAGAAAGTATAGATTGAGATGGTAGTACCATTCTACCCTGTCAAATTGTTCTGAAACCTCCTACAATTATTTTTGTAAATTTAGTGCCTCTCCATAGAGTCCCTTAGGGTATGTCTACACTGCATCTGGGAGCAAGCCACCCAGCCTGAGTCAATAGATTTGTGCTAGTGTATTAAAAAATAGCTGTGTAGATGTTGTAGTAGGCCCTGCTCCTTCCCTAGATTTGAGAGCCTAAGCACAAAGCCACAGCGTCGGAGCAACATCTACACAGCTGTTTTTAGCCACATAGTGTGAGCTCCACTAGCACATCTGTGGACCCAGGCTGGGATGCTTGCTTCCAGATGCAGTGTAAATATACTCTTATTGTGCATTATGTTTGATCAGAGCCATCCTTCTGCTCATTGAAATTTTTAACATGATCATAGTAGTTAGATGCAAACATACAGAGTCTACCTGAATTCCACAGAATGCCATTAGAAAGCTGGGGATTCAATCTTTCTTTTTTTTGACCAATTCATCATGAGGCCTTCGATCATAGTGGAAGAGTTTTTGAACTTCCATAACAAACTCTAGGATTGTGTCAGGTGTTACTTTTTTTCCAAATGAGATCCTAATAGTATCGCACCATGAGTCAGAAGTTTGGGATGCCTGCACTTGAGAAGTATTCATCTTTTTCATTTAATTTTTGTTGTCTGAGCAAATGATGGGACCTCATTGCCATACGTTTCTCTGTACTCTTGGATGACATCTTCAACAACTTGGATACAAAATTCTGCAACATTATTTTCAGGTGTAGAAATCACCGGTATTAAATAGGACTATTTCTTCCCATGTGGATGTTTATAGTCAGTGTGTCATTTCTCATGCTCAGGTATTGTATACTAATATTAATTCTTTTAGCTTTTATTTTCAGCCTTATTTTTGGCACTTGCAGTATATAGTTAAATCTGCATGGAGCACTTTCATTCAGGGCAAAGCATTTCAATAATTTCTTTTCATGAATCATTCTGTGCTACACTGTTAGTAAAAAGAAAGTTTGTAACTTTCTTACTGAATTCAAGAATACACCTTTGAGGTTTTTAATTGCATAAACACCAATTGATTTAAGAGCAGTCTCTGTTCGTCTTGAATACCCAAAACATGGCGAAAATCAATCTGATGCTGAGGAGTTGCTGGAAGACCAGGAGCATAGATTTAATTTATCCTCACAGCTACATTTTGATAGCAACACTGTCACTTAAACTGTCTCCCTGGTTGGATCACATTCGATGTTTGGTGCTTCCACTTCAATAGAACAAGTTCCAGTCAATGGCACATTTGACCTTAAAGAATGCACAGGAACAGATTTTCTGGACTTTTTGAGATGAGCACAAATATCTTGCTACAGGACTTGAATAATTTTAAAATAAAGTCCAAAGACTGAATGAACTAAAACACACTTAGTTTCATACCACTTCCTTCACAATTATGGCATATTAAATTAGATAAATTCATACACTGATATTTGGTAGTGACCTATTTATATGTTTATAGTACTGACCACCAACAAAGCTGTTCTTTTCTTTCAGACCTAGACCTTTTCCGTTATCCATGCGGCACCTCAGAAACACTAGCACAAGATCTCCAAAACCACACACATGCTATCCAGTAAAAAAAATTATCTTCCCTCTACCACAATCCTAATGATAATTTGCCCTGCTTCTCCCCAATTTCTAGATCAGGCATTTCCCTTTTACTATCTGCTTCTATTATTTCTCTTTATCTCCCACCTCATACCTACAACCTATCCCCTGATCTCAATTCCTCCCACTCCCTGTCCTCTCTCATTCTATCTCTCATCCCCTCTCTCTCCCTTATCTAGTCTTATTTACAACCTGAAATACAGCACTAAAGAATTCCTCTCCATTCTTGGTGTTTCTAGTATCTGTTGATTCACATTCCCCCTTAATCATCATGCAGTCAAACTATGGAGAGAAGTCTAAAGGAACTAAGTAAGAGTCAATGCCCTCCACCCTTCTCATTGTGTTTGTTGTGCTTTTTGAACTTCCCCATATCTGTTAACAGCAAAGTGGTTACCAGAAATGAATACAATATCCCAGGTGTGGATGAACCAGAATCACACAGAAAGGGACCATGACCTCCTTCGTTCAGTAGGTCCTATCACCTTTTCCTTTGTTAGTCATCCTTTCCCCATCACTCTACTGCTAAAACCCTCATCTATACTTGCTAAATCCTCACTAAGCATAATCAATCCTTCTCCTTTCTGGGTTCCTTGTGTTTTTTTACGTCTCACCTCATAGTCTAATTGATTAAAAACATAGCTGCCAAAGTAATCATCTTCTATTACTCCTTTGATCCATTTTATATGGCTTCCCTTTCTCCTGCCACGTCAAGTGCAGGCTCCTCACCTTCAAGGCCTTGTTCAAACTCAGTTCTACTTGCACCTTTATCCGTTTCTTCTTACTCTCTACAAGTAATACTACTAGGTATTTGTACTGGCACTAAATAGATGCTAAATAGTTTTCATTGCCATTTTTGCTAACTCATCAAAAACATTTGCTTCATATGCAACATTTAACCATCTCTCTTACAACATTTAAGCCATAATGGGAAAATTAAAGCAGAGGTACAAGTTGTTACACACAAACCCAAGGAATCAATATGAAAAGTTTTTAATAAAAAAGACCCACTGATAAAGCATCTTGAACTCAAAGAGAGAAGTTCAAACATTAAGCTGAAGACATTAATCTGAAGTCCATCATGGGACACACACAGCTACACACAGAAAGTCACACACTGTTCCACAATCCCTGTGAGTGTAGGAAAAAAGAGCTCCACAAACCTCACAAGTCACCAATCGCAGGGCCACAGTCTGGAATCATTTGAGGCAGTGATAAAAGGTGGAGAAAAACCCCACTAAACTCTTTCTCAAAGCCACTGACAAAGATCTTCACCACACAGATACATCTGGAGGCTCTCCCTGACAGAGCCAACTGTCCAAGTGTCTGCCAGAATCTTCTCCTATAGCTCAGTGGAGAGAAGGGGTCACCAACACTACAATCACAGCAGACTGACATTATAAACACAGATTTAAGCCATCCTAAAGGATCAAGCACAACACCAATTTGTGCATGAACAGTTTTAAAACAGAAATGGGAATTTCTGTAAGTTATGGGCTGAGTAAATAGATTCTGTATGTTCTATTTTTCACTTTTGCTCCACTGAGGAAGTTTAAGAAATCCACACTACATACGCAGTCTAAGAAATTGATGGTTTCATAGTAGCAGTATATCACTGCCAGAAGCTCTAGCTAAACCAATCACTTTTTAATGAGAAATAGACCTGAGACATGAAGTTCTGATCTCAATCTGAACTTCACGAAGTTCATGATGGTTATGTTAGGATCTGGCATTTTGGCTCAGACTGTTCTCTACTTTTAAAAAACAAGGAAAAATCCTGTAAAGTGCCACTGAACTTTTCTCTATCAAGTTTAGTAGAAATCAATAAATCAGCTAGATCTGCTCTCATTTCAAGATAGTAAGATGTCTAAATAGCTTCTTTTAGCACTGCAGTTATAATAAACCCCTGTAAGTCACTGTGGATGTAGTTCTAGTATGGATGTGAATTCTAGGATACGAGGACATCCCTGAGCATATTTGCCTGGTAATTATTGGGTAAAATACTCTCTCTTTCAAAAGAGACAGATTTTTAGAACACTAGAGCACTCTACTGGTTTCAAAGCTGTATTATTTATTTTCCTCTTCAATTAAATGCTGCAAGAAAAGTAATGAAGAATCACTTGTGTTTGAACTTCAAACTAAATCAAAATGGAAGGATTACCTGTAAAGGAAGAAGTACAAAAAAGAAAAGTAGTATGTTTAAAGAGGGAAGCCATCCTTCTTGATTTCCAAATACCCAAGAAACATTAGAATAGAGGGACAGTCTTTCAAAGCAACTACAAAAGACTTTCTTCACATTAAATTCTTAATAACTAAAATGACTGAAATAGGCCATATGCCCAACCTGTTTTTGCACTGCATATTTCCCAAGCTTTTTCTTAATTCTGGACTCAGGAATACTAGAGTGCATGTGACAGATTGAGGACATGTTTGCTTCTGTGTTAAATTTTGTCATTTTGTTTTGTAAACCCCATTTTGTTTCAGAGGCTCTACTTTGTATTGCAGCTTCCTTTGTGGATTAGAGCATCAATTTTGCCGCAGGGGCTTGATGCCTAGTGGAAGAAAGACTATGGCTGAGAAGCTATGATGCAACCACAGTGTTCAATGACACTCTCCTACTGGAGCAACAAGTTTGCTATCAGTAAGGCCAATAACTTGTAATGACTCTACACTGAAGCCAGCTGGGGGCGCAGGGCCGGCTCCAGGCACCAGCAAAGGAAGCAGGTGCCTGGGGCAGCCAATAGAAAGGGGCGGCACTCCATCCGTTATTGGGGTGGCACGTCTCTGTCTTCGGCGGCAAGTCCTTCAGTTCCTCTCTTCCTCTTCGGCGGCCCTTTGGCAGCAGCTCAATCGGGTTTTCCTTTTTTTTTTTTCTTCGCCGCTTGGGGTGGCAAAAAAGCTGGAGCCAGCCCTGTGGGGGTGGGAGTAAGTGCCCAGAATCACTGGCCTGAAGCACATGGGCAAAAGGGTGACAGAGACTGAGGTAAGCTTCCATCCACCACCACATGCAAGTAGAGCAGGCTAAGGAGGGAAAAGGCAAAAATGGCTGCCTAGTGACTATGAACACTGAAGAAATCCAGGACTCACAGGAGGGGTGATATCAGAGTCAGAGGAAGAGTATGCAGGACTGTTTGTTGTTTTTCAACAATCTGTATGTTTTAGTGCTATTTAAGAGTAGAAAGCCTGATGTTGAGCAATTCCCTTGCTAGGCCAGTATTCTTTGCTTATCTGCTCAAATGTCCCTGAAAGCTTTAATTGCAAAGCTCAAGGCACCCAAGGTGATATGGAACTCAGTCTATAAGCAACTGCAGGCTAAGGAGGGTTGTTGCACTGGTTCCAAGATCTAAGGTGGCTAGGCTGTGGGGGGAATTTACTGCCCAAGGTTTCAAATGTAGGATCTGCATCTGGGAGTATGCCTGAGAGACCCAGATCTAGGAACAGTGACAAATCACTATCCAGATTCAGGGGCTTAGAAACACATGGAATCCAGCATTTAGATCCAACTCAACAGATTGGTGTCCTGTCAGAGGAAGATTGAGTCAGCTTGTGACACCAAGGAGCTCCAGATGAAGATAGCCATGTTCCATCCAACCATTTAACTTCTTCTAGTTAAGTCATTTATTTTCCTTATTCTTGTATATGATGCACTATACTCATGGAATCCCCACACTCACTCCATTCCTTAAAACAATTTCCTTCCCTGTGATGCAAGAGAGGGAACTGTCTTGCCACTGAAAAATATAATAAGAAAAAGAAACAGCACAACAACTTGTTTTCGCACTATTTCAAATGACTTTTGGCTGATGGCAAAAAAACAAGAGAAGAAAAAAATAAAAGTAAGTTATTTAATCTCTCATTCTTTCTTTCCTATATAAGTAAGAGAATGTAGTAAACATCAGAAGGAATGAGAAAAGATGGAAGAAAAAAAAGCATAAAAAAATCAGTCAAGCAAAGAAACAACATAAAAAAAATCTGGGAAAATGAGGTGATTTAAAAGAAGTCTGAAAAAGAATATTATAGCCACAAACGGGGGGAAAAAACCACCCAAAAGAACAGTAAGCTAGAGCATGAATAAAACATAATGGCTAGAAAAATGTTTTCTGAAGACTCACTCTCGATATTCTAAATAAATTTAACAGAGGGTTTTGCGGCTTTGTATATTCTCCTATCCTTAATAGAAAACTACTGAAGAACAAGTTGTAGAAGGGGGATCAAACCAGGACTCCAGTGTTGCTGGCATAATCAACTGCAGATGCAAACAGGTCACAACATCTAGGACCAGATTTTCAAAAGAGTTCAGCAACCCAGAGCTTCCGCTGTTCTCAGTGTGAGCCACTGAATCCTGAACACTTCAAAAATCTGACCCAAATTGTGGGGGCTGCACAATTTTCAAAGTCTGGCCTCAAATTTGTACAATTTCCCTTTGTAAATGTATCAGCAGCTTTGTGCTTGAAGGTTAAAAGTTAGATACTTTTTTAAAAGTTTGGCTGTTTCTCTTTAGTAAAAACAACTCAGTTCCAAATAAAAGGCAGAGCTACAGTCACAAGCATTTTGAAAACTGCTTAATGTTTTAATTCTAAGTAACAGTTTATCCTGGAGGTATAAGTGATGATGGCTCTAAACTTCTATTTGTTCCTCATTTCAATGTAGTGATGGCTTATCCTCACTTTTCACTTAAAAGCTTGGGGGAAGAGGCTAGTAGAATACCAATGCCACTCACTCTGAAAGACATGCCCCCAACATTATCTGGATAACAAAACAGGATATTAGGTTGATGACAATACAGTAGGTATTTGACTGAAAACTGGAATATGAAAAAATATAGTTTCTCAACAGCTGGTGTTGCTGTTGCTTTAGCCAAAGACATTGCTTGGACTATTACCTTTGTAGACGGGCACAGGATTCATGAGAGGCCCCAGTCCTGCAACTTGTTTCATTCAGGCAGACCTCATACCCACATGGAACCACCCTGAAGATCATGGGTATGAAAAAGAAGTTGCAGGATTGGGACCTAAAACATCTTTTCTGCTGGGGGAAATGAAGACAATCAAGATGAAATACATTTCCATTGCTACTTGGTAGACTGACTAATTTTTGTATTTAACAGACCACTGGCCTTAACCTTTTTTTAAATAAATATATCAAGTTACAGGGCACCTAACTAGCTACTGTGGTCATGACTGAATCATGATGGAGGCCCTAAATGCCCCCACAGGGCACCTAACAAGACTCTTTCCTCTTCTGGGCACCCTTTAGGACAAACCTTCCCTCTAGCGAAAATAAATATCAAACTTAAAAATAAGATGTAGCTACCACTCATTATCTCAGCCACAATATGGTTTAGCACTGGGATAAGCCTAAGTAAGGTAATGATAAAAAACAAATGAACTGGGCCACAATTTGTGCACAAATCAATTAGTTTTGATATCCAACCACACAAAATGCATCTGGTGAGTCTCAGACTTCCTTACATACACACACCCTCAAGCACTGCACATGGGTCTAGAGAGGGAAATTCCTTCGCGACTCTCAGTGGGCAGCCATATCCTGGGAAAGAATGGTGGGACCTAATCCCAAACACGTGATAGGCCCCAGCACAAATCTTGGTAGCTTCACAGAGGAGAAGACCAAGTTGAAGGCAATGAGGGTAAATTACAGACGGACCAACCTTATTGACTGTCCCGATTCCTATTTGAAACATGGAAACTTGAGTGGAAAAAGAGCAGGTTTTGTATCTCTCTCAAGTCTTTGCATATGAGGCTTGCTCTGACACCATGTCTGGGTTAGCATGCATTACCAAAGTGAAAGAGGGGTGTGGAGGGATTGAAAGAACAAAAGAGTCAGATTGTAACAGTACAAAGGCACCACCCTGGGAGTAGGGGCTGCAGGGAGGAAGGGGGGAAAAACCAAAACAGCAACAACAAAAACTTGTTTGTCTGCGTTTCCCCCTGCCACTTGGGACTTTCCTAACAATTCCAGCTAGCAAGATCTCTGTGTGACATGGGAACTCCATTTTTCCGTATTATTATTATGCTAGGAAATATTTGTGGATAAATCACTGGATTTTATGAGCGGAATTAAAGTGTCAAGTTACTATTTTGTTATTTTATATTGTTTATTTAAAATTTTTGTAGTGCACCATGAGCAACATTGATGAAGTCAAACTTCTTAAAATACAGACATTTCTTTAAAATTTAGTGGAGATACCATTTAAATACTACAGATAATCAAAAGTACATACTATTCATACTGTACTGTTTAAAAGTCCGAATAACTAAGCCATTGCATACAATACATCCTCGGTCTTTATGATTACTCTACATGTGTATATTGTAAGCAATCTACTAAATTAACCCCATCTCTCCCACTGACCTATAAAGATATCCGGAGCTTATCACTAGTTTGTTTTTCCCTGTTGTACAATGGAGGTGGTGACACACATTTTGCTTTTAAAAGCCCTTTCAGAACTACAACAATGCTGTGTGATAACACAGAGCTAAAATGTGACCATCCAATAAGTGGCATAATTTTCTAACTCACTAGTTTAATCATTTTTACACGAATTATTTCACAAAAATGTATGACAACATTTACCTGTTCATTTTTGCAGAGCCACACATTGTTCCCCAGAAGTAAAGTAAAGATTTTGGTTTTGTATCCTTTTAGTTCAAGGTATCCACTTTTCTCAGGAGTGATAGCAGTTCGAGTTTGAGAGGTATTGGACTGTGATTTCAAGGCGCCGAGCATTGTATTAATCCAGTCAATCCTTTCATCTAAGGAAAAGGAAAAGGAAATTAGACAAGTGCAGCATGTTCCTGTAATGTTGCAGCTTCCTCACTGTCTTCACATACATGCCCATGAAGGTGCTCCAGTTCTTTTGACTAAGCTACTGTGTTGCATAGGAAATGTCATACCAGATCAGACCAGCAGTCCATCTAACCTGGTATTCTGTCTTTGGCAATGGTCTGTATTAGATGATTGAGAGATAAGTGCTAGAATCACTATTCTAGACAATTCTAGGACAGAGGGGAAGTTTTTTTCTAACCCTATTAGATAGCGGTTGGCATGAAGGTTTATTTTCCTGGGTGGGTTTATCCTAATTTAACTGTGGATATTTCCATGAGGGAAGGGAATGAAAAAAATAAGCATGAACATATATCAGGTAAAGACTTAAGACAGAATCTGCACTTCAGTAACTCCCATTGTCAACATTCAACTTCTCCAAGAACACAATACTTTTATCACCTAAATTTTCAAATGTGACTATGCAGTGGTGCTGTAGCTGCGTTGGTCCCAGGATATTAGCAAGACAAGGTGGGTGAGGTAATATCTTTTACTACAGTGTTTCCCAACAGCCAGACCGTGGACTCATGCCAGTCCCGGAGATCTCCCTGACACAGTTTAGGAAGGCAGCAAGCCAGTCCTTTGTATCAAAAAGCTTGAGAAACACTTCTTAACTGGAAAAACCTGAAGAAGAGCTCTGCCTAAGATTGACAGCATGTCTCGCTCATCAACACAGATTTGTCCAATAGAAGATATTACCTCACCCACATCGTTCTCAAACATAACTAGTGATTTTTGGGTG
>NW_020664417.1:63542815-63601037 GCF_002925995.2 Terrapene triunguis | reverse complement strand
TGGAAATATGGTCGAAGTAAGATATCTCAAGTTCAGCACCCAAAAATTGGGGAACTCAAAATCAGCAGGATTTTCTGAAAATTTAGGCCTATATAATACTGATAATATAGCTAATGTTTTTATGCAAAAATATTTTTGCAATTTACAGTCTATTTCATTAAGGTATACCTTGTTAAAGTCTGCATTATCCAAGGAATTTAGGAAATGCCTGTTTGAATACTCTTTGCATGCATTATTAATTTAACAGCTTACAAAAGCTACAAAAGCAAGTATTTGAAGTAATACAATTCTATTCAGTCCTTCACTCATCCACTCTGTCCAGTTATTGCACAGGACCAAGATCAAGATATATGTTAATGATGAATATTATGAGAGTTATTATTAGACTTGCCCCCACTTGTGGCAGGACTATGATGAAAGCTTTAACTCCATTTGCTTTGGGAGATTTAATTCACAGAATAAGTTATGAAACAGTACAAAACTGATTATTTTTCTTTTTTCAGAAAAAAATTTCAGTGTTGAATTTTCAATTTTTTTTAACTAACTCTAATATGTTACAGCACCTAAAAATGTATTATAAGTCTAGATTACAGCCAAACAGACCTTATCCATATCCCAAAGAATGCAAAGAGAGGGTGACAAAATAATAGGGTGCAGACATGGGAGGCAGAACAAGGATTACAGCAAAAAGTTGTTACTCAGCAAAAGGTATGTGCACAGCAAGGTGTGGCATGAATGTCTGTTCAACTCCATTCTTATAAACATCATCTTAGAAGGGTGTGTCATGGAGGAATCTTAAAGAAGACAGAATAGCAGTCTGACAGATCACCTCAGGAAAGGCGTTTCAAGCACATCTCTTAGAGTGGATAGTTCAAAAGATCAATAGGTGCATAAAAAAGGTATTTCAACATGTAGCTCCATCAATGAGCTCATATATGGAGTTAATATAAAAAAGGTTTTCCACAAACATTGTTGAATTCTAATCAAATCATATTCAGATTTCAAAATGGAGTGGGACATTGTTTATTAACATAACTGTGGATATGTCTACACTGCAGCTGGGAGCGGGCGTCCCAGCACAAGTAGACAGATATGCGCTAGCTGTGCTCGAGTTAGCACGCTCAACATAGTAGTGTAGCTGGAGGTAGCATGGGTGGCAGCTTGAGCTGCCATCCAAGCACAAACCTGCCTGGACCCCTGGCATACTTTGACAGCAAGCCCAAGCCGCTGCCCATGTTACACCCAGCCACACAGCTATTTGGAGCATGCTAGCTCAAGCAGAGCTAGTGCATATGTCTAGCCGTGCATTGCAGTGTACATTTACCATGTGAGACAGTTGTCTTAAACCTCCTGTCCCAGTACTAAGACTGGTAAGTCTTCACAATTAGTACTGCTCACATACAAACTTTGTGCATCTGGAACAAGAAAAAAAATGAATGCAAAGTCTACTGTAAGCAGCTCACAAAACTTATTTCACAGTTAGTTTCTCCTCCCCTCATTTTTAAATCCAGTTTTCTTCTTTTACCCAAAAAGCCTGGGATCCATGTCTGCCAGAGCATAATACTTCTGTGGAAAATAGGTAAGGAAAATATTTTAAAATACCCTCAATGCCCTATGCCTACTTACGTCTTCATAGAGTAACTCTTCAGAAAATGCTCCTGACCTCCCTGGGGAATTGTCTACCCACCTAACTTTAACTAAAGTGAAGCAAAACCTGTTTAGACAAGCCATGAGAGAATCAGAGAACTATGATTTATTCAGGCCCACTTTCTGTTTATCAAGCATTATGGTCTACCAATCCAGAAACAGAAACAACAACATGTGACTTAGGTGACCAAAAAGAAAGCGCATTCATGCTTTGATATTCTCACAGCGAAGCATTCACAAGCAAGCCTCAGACTGAAATATATTTGAAAAATCCTGCTCTTGAATTCTTTATGCAAAGCCACAAATGGCAGGAACCCTTGGAAACATCCTCTGAATATTTTTCAGTCATGAACAAATTCATGCAAGTTGAGATTGGTTCAAGAATAGTTTGTGCATATACAGGAAAGGGAATTTGGGTGTATACATTACTGAATACTTCAAATGGCTCTAGTTATTGGTACGGACCATTTTATTTGTCCCAAACCTACTTAGAACAGTAAATCAACAGCTGCCTAAGCAGGCTGTTCTGTCAAGGGAGGGTTGCACATTTAAGAAAAATACAATTTGTAACCCATATAAAAAGTTTATCATAGGGCATACAGAGGAACACTTTAAAAAACGTATAAATAAAAAATAATAGTTGATCTGTTTTCTCATTATCCAAAGGCATTAGTACATAAAGCAGATTATGGCCCTACAAAATTTCATGTTACAATGAAAATATTTTTGAGCAACAGTTAAAAAAACAAAAAACAAAAATATCTTTAAAAAAAATTGCAGATCTATTTTGAAGCCAGCCAACAATGTAAAAATGCCTGAAATGATTTGAGCCAAACCTGATAAGGCTGGGATACTGCACTCAAAGTTATAGCCTGGAGCAAATGTTTATAGCCAAGCTATAACCCCATAAAAAATTGGAGTTGATAATGGAAATGCTGACAGACTTTTAACTATAATGGTGCTAGTGTACACTGCTGTAAATAAATAAATAAATTCTAGTTAATATTCCATTTTTATTGGATTTTTCATAAATAACTCAAGCTGTACACACTTTTTGGTATTGATTTTGCATAATACACTCTACAGGTTGATAAAAAAAAAATCTACAAGAAATTACTATGGCCTCTAGTTTAATTTAACCTTATTCACTATCAAAAACCTCATTGGAAACACTGCACGTTTGACATTAAATATAAGCCACCAGAAAACCCAAGCCAGATTTCTTCGATCTCCACATCCAAGCCATCAACTTCACTTTGCTCTTTGTCATTTTTATACTAAACAGTCACTCAGAGCAGATGGCTGAAAGTACAGGGATTATAAGTAGCTCTAATAAATGTTAAAGAATACCCAGAAAAAATTTGCTTTATGCCATCTTAAAAAAAAAAAAACTTGCTGGAAAATACCCTTTATTTTTTTTCCCTAACCAATACAGTACTTCAAACTGGGATTTCTATCAATTAAGTCCCTCAAAGAGTTGACCAAGCAACATAAAACAATCTGCATATTCCAGCAGATCTGATTAAAGCACAAATTTGCTTTAGGAAAGTAGGCCTTTAATATAGGCAGTTTGGGCTATGGGAAAGGCACTTGGTTCTAGTAAATGAAAAACTCAGGCTAAGACAATCACTGTCAAATAGTCCTAGGGCTGAACTGCACAGAGGACTCAATGACTTGGCCTTTAGACTAACTTTGGAATCATAAGACTGTTGATAACAGTCTCTCCTCTAGTTGGGAGGTAATCTATCCATGGAGTAAAATTCTGTCACAAAAACCTACAACATATGAGCCCAAGATAGCTGGATCCCAGTGACCTTGCTGGAAGTGACAACATGCACACAAAAACATTGATTTTAGGAATGTTATTTACCTATAGCCACCAATATGATCTGCTAACATTTGTCATTTAAATATGTGCTCTGCTTACCTTCCTTTTCCACTCGGAAGACAAAAGTCCTATGAGCTGTGACAACTTCAAATTTATTTTCCCCATGGACTCTGACTGTAACTATCGCTGAGAGCAGGATTATTCCCTTAGAGTAAACTTCCTATATCAAAAACAATAAAAATAGTTAATACGACTTCATAAAATTGTAGGTAGTTCTACTCAGATGTATGCCATTATGCCTGTAAAGTTCACATATTAATTCAGTCTATTGCATTATTGATAAGTCATATTGATTACCAAAGTACTTCTGCCCCCTCAGAATTTGCTACATAACACCAGTTTCACCCTTATGTAGCTATCCACAGTTGCCCCTTTCTCAGAAGGAGTCTGACTCCATGCAGGTACATTATCCAATATAGAGTAAAACCACATTTTATAAACTCCAATTACATGAAACTCTGTATTCCAAAATGCCACTGTCAGCCTGACAGTAGACAACTGTAATTTACCCTAGTTTTACCACAGTCTTGGGTATCTCTAGGACTTCAGGAAACATCAGCTACACAGATAAACTTGACTCATTGAACAGTGTCAGGGAAGAACCAAGTCAACTTTTTCCCCCAGACATCATAACACCAGGAAGGTATTTTCCACATAGTTGGTCAGTGAGAACAGGAGATGCATAGATTTTACCTTTAGCCTGGGATTGGAATGGAGACAGAGATAGAAGGGACCATACAGCAGAACAGTAACAAAAGAATTAAGAACTAGGGAACCTCCCTCTAGGCTCAGATGTTCTCTTCTCCCTAACATGGCAAAATGTCTGGGAGTCCTAATACTTCTAATTTGGTGGGGGTGGCGGTCTCTGGCTCCAAAACAGTGTTTGGGACAAGAAGGCCCAAAATAGAGGTGGGGTGATGGAGAAAGCCTACCAGAGTTTAGCACGACTTTAGTTTTTTTGTTTGCTTTTTTTAAACAAAAAGGTCAAGCCATCCCTTACACCAATGGGATCACACATCACAGGTATTCAAGTTCCAGTGAGAGAGAGAGCGCGTGCATATGCAGGAAAATCAGATAGGATAGTAGTGTATAGAAAAGGGGTGGGCAAACTTTTTGGCCCGAGGGACACATCTGGGAATAGAAATTGTATGGTGGGCCATGAATGCTCACAAAATTGGGGTTGGGGTGCGGGAGAGGGTGAGGGCTCTGGTTGGGGGTGTGGGCTTTGGGTGTGGCCAGAAATGAGGGGGGGGGGGGAGGGAGGGGGGCTCGGGGCTGGGGGAGTGGGCTGCAGGGGGGAGGGCTCCAGCTGGGGGTGCGGGCTGGGTTGGGGTTGGAGATGAGGGGGTTGGGGTGCAGGAGGGTACTCTGGCCTGTGATCGAGGGGTTCAGAGGGCGGGAGAGGGGTCAGGGCTGAGGCAGGGGGTTGGGGTGTGGGGAGAGGCTCAGGGGTGCAGGCTCTGGGCAGTGCTTACCTCAAGTGGCTCCTGGTAGTAGCGGCATGTCCCTTCTCCGTTGGAGTGCTGGAGGGGGCCAATGAAGCGCATAGGAGCCAGAAGGGAGCCATGCCGCGGCTTCCGGGAGCTGTGTGGAGGAGCCCCCGACCCTGCTCCCCGGGTGCAGTGCTGGAGCGGGGCCATGTGGCTGCTTCCGCGAGCCACGTGGAGCGGCCCCTGACCCTGCTCCCTGGATGGAGCGGGGCAAGCCCCAGACCCTGCTCCCCAGCAGGAGCTTGAGGGCTGGCTTAAAACGGCTGGTGGGCCGGATGTGGCCCATAGTTTGCCCTCCCCGATCTAGAATGCACTTTTAAAAAACTGCTTGGCTTCAGAGCTTGGGTTTTTCCAGCCCCTCTATGCTTGGGTCAATCTGCCTTCTGATTAGAACCCAAATATGCTACTGGGATTTAGCAAGTGAGAAAGCAACATATTTCTGACTGGAAAGGGTTCAATCAGTTTCCCACAAAAAAATTCTAGTTACAATAATTTTCCACCTAGATCTTTTTATAATAAAATTATCCTCTGTGTCTGCACTCAATGTATCATTTTTAAGGTTAAAAGCTGAGCGCCCACTAGATATATTTTCTATTTATTCACTGTATTACTGATCTATGTAAATACATCCTACATGTCTCACGTTTTTCCCTTTTAAATACATATATATTCAATGAAGGCTGTTCGGACAATTGCAATATATCAAAAATATAATGATGCAATAAAAATGATGCATTTTATTTCAAGCAATCACTTCTACAATTATGTGAAGAACTACTGTTTTGGTAATTTAATCTTAGTGTGTCAGCACAATGAAATAAAGGATTACACACAGAGAACCATATCATTAAGGGTATATTTTCTTTGAAAAGGGATTTTAACACAGTAGCTATTCATTTGTCAGAAAAAATTGGGTGCCACATTAAAATTTTTTTTACAGTTCACAAAATAGAATCATAAGGTAACAAATTCCAATAGCAGATGCCCTAACGGCACTCAGATATAATTATGTTCTGGTGTTTGCAGGCATCTACTGGCTATGTTAGGTACTGTAGCAGCATTACTCTATCAGATTGCTAATATGACCAACAACTATTCTTATTTCATAGTATTTGCTAAAAAATAACTTTTCTTTGTACTCTGTTTCTCTCCTCTCCCCGACAGGTAACACATTTTGGACATTGGGATCAAGAAACACAAATGCATTTTGACGAAATTGAAAATATACACCCCTTCAGGGCAGAGAACAGACCTGGTAAATTTTAATGAAGGTCAAATTTTAGGAACTTCTGAGCAACTTGGAACAGGAATTTATAAATGGAAAGACTTTGGTAACTCTAGTTACCAGAACTGGTGCTGTAGCTATGACTAGCTACACAGCTGCTGTAAGACTATGTGTTTTTTACTGGCAGATTAGAGATGGCACTTCTATTCCTATTGACTTTGGGACTGAAAGTTCTTGTACTTGGTCTAAATACAAGAAAAGACAGGCTGATGATGGAAAGAGTTCTGCAATTAGAAATTGCTAAAATGTTACATTTCCTCTTACCACTGTAGCTCATGGTTAAAACCATCCCCTCCAACTAGCCATTAAATAACATAAAATAAAAATGTTCATCCCATCCTTTATGTTCAAGTTAGTTATTTTGTTGGTAATCTTAGATGCGTGTTATCTAAGCCGTCCTACATGGGAGACTCTCTCCCCCATGTGCCATGCTGGCAGTATTGCAATCAACAATGACTCTCATACTACAGCTCCCTCAAAATAAAAAAATAAAGAAGCAGGGAAGTGGCAGAATGTTCTCCATCAGGGGCCTTCTACTTTGGAAAGTTTCCCCTCCTTTATCTAAAAGAGTCCAGGTTTTTTGACAGATGGGGCATACTACAAGGAGTATCTATTTACTCAGACTTTAGGGTATATCTACACTGCATTGTAAACCCAGATTCAGGTTTGAGCCCAAACCCCGCTACCGTCCACACATGTCTGATTCAGCTCAGCAAGCACTCAAGACTAAGGACTTAAGCCCCTGCTGGGAGGTGGGTCTGAGTCCAAGGCCTGCTGAGACTTGCGTCCCAGCCCTATCACTTTGTAGCAAGGGCATAGCTCAAGCCTCCGAACCAAATCAAAAGGTCTGGCTAGTGCAGCATTTGCATGACTGAGGGCAAGTCTTCACTACGGGGGGGGGGGGGTCGATTTAAGATACGCAAATTAAGCTACGCGGATAGCGAAGCTGAATTCGGCGTATCGGAGCCGACTTACCCCGCTGTGAGGACGGCAGCAAAATCGACCTCCGCAGCTCCCCGTCGACAGCGCTTACTCCTACCTCCGCTGGTGGAGTAAGCGCGTCGATTCGGGGATCGATTGTCGCATCCCGACGAGACGCGATAATTCGATCCCCGAGAGATCGATTTCTACCTGCCGATTCAGGCGGATAGTGTAGACCTAGCCAAAGACACCCAGGCCCAGCAATTGTAAACCCAAGTTTACAATGCAGAGTGGACACTAGGGGTATGTCTACACTACGGGATTAATCCGAATTTAGATAATTCGAATTTGGGAAACAGGTTGTATAAATTCGATTGTGCGCGGCCACACTAAGCACATTAATTCGGTTTTTAACCACATTAATTCGGTGGTGTGCGGCCACACTACCCCATTAATTTTAACCACATTAATTCGGTGGTGGCGGCCACACTAACCCTAATTCGAATTAACAAAATCGATTTTGGCTCTACTCCGCTCGTCGAGGTGGAGTACAGAAATCGATTTAAAGCGCCCTTTAATTCGAACTAAATGGCTCTGTTGTGTGGACGGGTGAAGGGTTAATTCGAATTAACGCTGCTAAATCCGAATTAATCCCGTAGTGTAGACCAGGCCAAAAGCATGGGCTTGGACACCCCAAGTCCAGAAGCACAGGTCACACAGATCCAGGTTTACAATGCCCTTAGGAAGGAGGGCACAGGAAGGGATCCCAAAGGACAGCATTGGGAGCAGAGACACTTATGAAGGCCTAGTTGTGTTGGGGCTGTTGTTGAGGTTGACTACTACTTTCAGTTTATTGTTTTTTTGTATTTTATGTCGAAGGCACTGGAGTGCCATGCAGCTGTCTTACTATATACTTTTATAAATTAACAATCTTTTGATCTATTGAGTTGCATAGCAGAAATATACATATGCTGGACAATATACAAATGCTGCTGAAATCTATCACTCCAGATATTTATATGGACCTCACTACATAATTTCAGAGTGCCTCACAATCTGTATTGGATTTTATCATCACAACACCCTGCGAGTTTGGGAAATATAATCCCCACTTTTAAATATGGGGAACTGAACACAGAGTAGATAAAGAAGCGGCTTGCCCAAGGAAGTCTCTGACTGAACCAGGAACTGACCCCATAACTTTAGAATCCCAGTCCAGTACCCTATGCACTAAACCATTCTTTTTATGCACACTTACATAGGTCTTACACTGTTATGTTTCCCCAGGCCTTTATCCTTTGTTGGCATAACCAGCCCTTTTTTCACCTCAAGACATTTGGAACATACAGCTACTAAGTGTTTGCAGGTAGAGATGGACAAATGTGAGCAGCAGAAGCACAACCAATAGCAAACTAAAATCCTACAGATGCTTCTTTTCTCTCTGCCACAAGTTACTCAGAACATCCTTCTCACTTATGACTCCCGTGGCTTAGATGTGATACAAGATTATATCACGCAGAGCACCTGAACTGCACTTACCACCTCCACCCCCACGGCCACCCTCAGTTGAAATAGACTACCACAGTTGAAAGGTAAACATGCACACTCACATGGTCATGACATTGAATTTAGACTTGTTATACTTGGGTTTTATCTATTCACCTCAATTTGAGGCAGCAGAAAGAGCAAATGACTAACTTTAATACAGTCTCACCCAATACAGGAAGAATATCCCAAAATTAAAGTTACTGCAGACTGCCTCAGCTGAAAGCTCACCTTCACTCTTTCACTAGAAGATCAACGCATTTAACAAAAACGAATGGGGTGTTTTTAAATCTCTAAGGAAGTTCAAGTAATTGCTGTTACATTAACTATTACATCTGTGACGAAGTGGGACTGTTCTTAATGTTTCCTCTGAATACTGTGTGGGTGCCTCAGTTTCCCCTATGCATTTCTTAAGTCTCTAGGTGGTGGGATAAAGGCCAGTATGCATAAATGGCCAGCACTTGTCTCCTAGCAACAAATGGCTGGGGGCCTTCCCCCTGCAAGGGGTTAGCTAAAGGGGAACAAAGATCAGGTGACCTCCTGGCCCGGGAAAGAGACAAAGGCCAGAAAGGAGGGGCTTGAGGGGTTTTTCAGTTGGGAGCTGGCTGGGGACGGGAAGTGAGTGCAGACAGGGTTGTCTGGCTCGCTGGGCCCCAGAATGGACCTGGCGGAGGGGTACTGTTCTCTGTACCTACAAGTTCTCTTTTAGACCGTGTTCCTGTCATCTAATAAAGCTCTGTTTTACTGGCTGGCTAAGAGTCACGTCTGACTGCGAAGTGGGGGGTGCAGAACCCTCTGGCTTCCCCAGGACCCCACCTGGGCGGACTCGCTGTGGGAAGCGCATGGAGGGGCATATGCTGAATGCTCCAAGGTCAGACCCAGGAAGGTAAATCCGAGTGAGCTTCTTGCCCTGAAGACAGTCTGCTCCAAGGGAAAGGAGGCTCCCCAAAGTCCTGACTGGCTTTGTGGGGAGCAGTTCCAGAGCATCACCCGGGGACTCTGTGACAACATCTGAGAGGAAGAGACCCTCTGGTATAGCACGAGAAGCTCCTACACAAAGAGACTGAAAGTCCACAATGGACTGAGGGAATTGAGCTTGCTTATCTGGCTTTTAGATAGGGAAACGCAAACCGTGTTGGAGGGTGGGTAGACACAATGACTGTTGGAACAATGACAAGTTCTGAGTATGTACCAGCTGATAGGAAAGTGAAAAGTAAAGCTTTAGCACTGTGCAAAATCAACACAACTTAACATCCAGCTGCATTCTGTACATATTGTAAATACAATGAAACTGGAATAGTTTATCAATCATTTGTCAATAGCTACTTCTTATGCACAGGAAATAAACGTCTAGTATTAAAAATATTCTTTTCTGATGAGGACAATTTCCGAGCCATTCAGAAACCTTTCTAAATAAGCAATCAAATGAGAAAGATTCAGCTATTTCCTTCCCCACCAGAAGTACTCATATTAATATCACAACCGGTCAGAAGTTCTCAGATGGAATGGTTTTCTGTCAGAGAGGGCAGATTCATCAAAATCTAGCCTTTTTGTGGAGGTGGTTTGATTGTGATTTAGGTCTGACAGAACCCAGACACAGCTCTGACAGAACCTTCCCTGGTTCCCTGACAGCTTGCCTGGCCGGATCCTAAGCAGCCAGCCTGGAGAACTGCTGGGGGCCCCGGCTTCCAGGCTCCTGGCTCTTTGGCAGCCCAAACTCTGAAAGCAATGTCTGAGCCAGGAGCCAGTTCTCCCAGCTCTCCTTCAGCTCAGTAGGCAGAATTTTGTTTCAAAACTATCAAAACAAACCATTTTGACTTTTCAATAATAAATAATAATAATCTGCATTCTGTTTTGCATATAATTTTTATATTTTTTGTTTTCATTCCAAATCAGAATGAAATCAGATTCTAAAATCATACACGAAACGAATTTATCATTTTCAATACAGCTGTAATTAATATGTCCCAGCTCCTCAGACTTTTGAAATGATAACCTTACCATACCAACATTTTTGCTTTACTATAATTTAGGTTTTGTGGAATTGTAGTTCCTTACGTCAAAAACAGACAGCACATTGAGACAAAAAAACATGCAGATTTGGTTGTTGAAAAGCAGCCTCAGATTGCATTTTCCTTTTATAAAACTCTCTCCGCTTAACCACACTCAGTTAAGGATGTAACCACACAGGATGTTGCTCTCACCACACTAGCTTGCTCAAGCCTGTGTACGTATAAGAAATGAGCAGCATCAGTGGCTCAGTGAAGAACAGTATCAAGGTCAATGACTGCTTGCAGGAAATTGGACATTTTTCTTCATATATTATATTCGGGTATGCGAGAAAGAAAAATGTGTACTTATTAAAAGAGAACCACTCTACTGGTTTGATATTGCTGAACAAGGTCAGAGAAAAGTGGTTCAGAAAACTCGGTAAGACCCTGCTGCTTAGAAGGACTGAGTATAAGTGTGTGGGGGTGTCAAACATACAACTCTCTCACTCCCCCCAACCCCTTTAGTTTTCTTTTTAACTTATTTGCCATTTGGCAAACTTCTCCTTCTCACTCCTTCACCTTCTGCAAGTTCTCAATTAAAGTGAAGCAGATAAGGCAATTTAGCATATGTAGTGTTCCAAGATAAAATACAGAAATATTTTTAAACTTCTCAGCATCTACGCAGCGTTAGTATACCTCTGTGAATGCTGTTTGTAGTTAAAAGCTGCCAAGGACTAGCAGTAGCTACATAAAACTGGTTAGGTCGGCACCTCACAATATGGATTTGCTTATTATTAATTTGTGTTAGTATTTGTGAAAAACAGTATGAAACTAGACATTTAAAATACAGAAAACATTCTCTGTCAGAGTAGAACCTGATTTCTGAAGATATTGCACAGAGGAACACACTGAACACTTGTCTTCACTGCAGCGTTGGTTCCAGGTATAACTCGTGTGTTTCCCTAAACCCAACACCCGTCAAAAATCTCTAGCTCAAGTTAAGTGGTGCTTTAAACTTGAGCAAGCTGCCCTGTCAGGGGTATGGGTTAAAGCTCAAGTGCTCTGGACCGAGAAATTCAGCTACTCTGTGCAGCTAACAACATTCACGCTGTGTTTCTTGAATGTTGTTTTGCAGTGTGACTGTTCTCAACCGAGCTATGTTAACTTGGGAGGTGTTAGTTTGAGTTATCCACACTCTAGTTAACACCACCATGAAAAGAAGACTCTATATATACACAAACTCTTTAGATCATTTTTAAAATAAAGGAATAACTATTAAAAGTGACTTGTGGGCTTACAGGCAATAAAACACTGCATTTTATCACTGTTATCCTCAGCCTGCAGTTAAATCTCAAAACAAAACCCTACAAGAAACACTACACACATAATTTTTTCCCTGGTGAGAGGTTAAAACACACATGACAGATTTTAGTCATGCTGCTCAATACACTACTGGAAGGAACCCGGATACTACAGTACAGAGGGGCATTGCTGGCACCTGATGGCATATATCACATTAGTAGATGGGCAGGTCAGGAAGTGAGGAAACAGACTGACAGAGCGAGATGGGTACCCAGAAGTCACCTACTACAGAACAGGCCTAACAAGGAACATAACAGAACACCACTGGCCATCACGTACAGCCCCAAGCTAAAACCTCTCCAGCACATCATCAACGATCTACAACCTATTCTGGAAAATGATCCCTCACTCTCATAGACCTTGGGAGGCAGGTCTCGCTTACAGACAGCCCCCCAATCTGAAGCAAATACTCACCAGCAACTACACACCACACCACAGAAACACTAACTCAGGAACCAATCCCTGTAACAAACCCCGTTGCCTATTCTGTCCCCATATCTACTCTAGTGACACTATCAGAGGACCCAACCACATCAGCCTCACCATCAGGGGCTCATTCACCTGCACATCTTCTAATGTGATATATGCCATCATGTGCCAGCAATGCTCCTCTGCCATGTACATTGGCCAAACCGGACAGTCTTTACGTAAAAGAATAAATGGACACAAATCAGACATCAGGAATGGTAACATACAAAAGCCAGTAGGAGAACACTTCAATCTCCCTGAACATTCAACAACAGATTTAAAAGTAGCCATCCTGCAACAAAAAAACGTCAAAAACAGACTTCAAAGAGAAACTGCAGAGCTACAATTCATTTGCAAATTTAACACCATTAATTTGGGCTTGATTAGGGACTGGGAGTGGCTGGCTCACTACAAAAGCAATTTTCCCTCTTTTGGTATTGACACCTCCTCATCAATTATTGGGAGTGGACTACATCCACCCTGACTGAATTGGCTTTGTTAACACTGGTTCTCCACTTTTGAGGTAACTCCCTTCTCTTCACATGGCAGTATAATAATGCCTGCATCTGTAATTCTCACTCCATGCATCTGAAGAAGTGAGTTTTTTACCCATGAAAGCTTATACCCAAATAAATCTGTTAGTCTTTAAGGTGCCACCGGACTCCTCATTGTCAAGATATTTCGTGTAGTTAGAGATCTGCAGGCTCTGCAATTATCTGCATAAGTATGACTATGTCACGTGGCCAATTCACATATGTTCCAGCAAAAACATGCTCCCCTAATCCAAGGGTGAGAAGAAGAGGGGGCTAAAAAGAGATGTTAAGTCAGGCTTTTATAGGCTCCTTATTGTCTTCCTCAAAACACATTCGCACCTATGCTGGGGTTTATGAGGGATCCTCAGAAGGCATCCTTATGACTGGCTTCTCCCATTCCTGCACCAAATGTAGTAAGGGCTGAGGTGGCAGGGAGGCTCTCATCCCAAGCATTTATCTTCAGTTATCTTTTTAATTGTTTTACCTAGTACAGATGTATGGCTCAATAATCGATAATAAAGTCAGTTTTAGCACCTTTTCTCTTCAACACATTAGTTACAATGGTGACCATGCTTCAGTCAAATGCTGAATTCTCTATATTGTTAGTGGCTTTACTTTGTTCGTCAGCTCCTGCCCTTGAGTGAATGCCATCTAGGACTAGTGATTCACTGCCATTTGAATCTTGAAATTATTCTATCACTTTCTCCATCCCCCTGATCATGCCTTACTTTTACATCGAGTGTAAGAGAGTAATCTTGGGTAGGCCTTCTCCCTTACCCTCAGTTAATTTACATGGTGAAGATTCATGAAAAGAAATCATTCAGCTTTTGTCTAATCTCCTTATCCCCTTCAGTGTAGTCCTTATGCCCTGGTAGTATATCAGACCATTCTGTGCTATACATTTCTCATTTGTTCTTAAGGATCTAAATAATCATAATATAAAACCCCTACAGGAGTTTTGATTATTGGTCTCCACCATAGCTTTCAGAAAAGTCACAGTCTTTGCAAAGAGAGATGGCCTTGGTCACTGGTGTTTTGTTTTAGCCAGGCACTCCTATTGTTTCTTTGCCAGAAAATGCTCTCGATGTTTCAAATAAACTCATATCCATACACTCTCAGCCCCAACACACACACACACACACACACACAAATGTGTGTCTTGATCTGGAGTTTAGTTCAGTTCATTTTCTTCTACTTAAAAGAAGATCAGGATCTTGTGAACCATAGGGCAAGAGGTAGTCCTCTTGTGGGTGAATACTGCTTGAGAGATAGGAAGCAAAGAACAAGAATAAATGGCCAACTTTCGGCAACAAAATATCTAGGTACCCAGGGGATGAGTCCTGGAACTGATAGTGTTCAATATATTTAGCAGTGATCTGGAAGAGTAGTAGAGTGAAACGTTACATAAAACTCCTATATAACCAATTTTCATCAAGGAACAAGAAGTCTTTTGATGAAAACCTGATGCAACTAATTTAAAATGGGTAAAAAGTTATTTTGTACAACATATATCAAAAGATAACTTACCTATGGAATTTACAGTTGCCAAGACAAATAGTTTAATAAGATTTTTCAACACAAGACAACACACACACACACACAGGACAGTAGTGGGAGTAACAAGAGCTGCTTCATTTACACTAACTGTGGCAAAAGTTTAGTAGCCATCAATTCTCAGGTTTGGAAGTATAAGCCAATAGCCAGTGGGCGTCAGGAAGAAATTCTTTCCACTCCCCAACTGCATAGCACTATACAGCTTAGAATATTGTTGGCTTTATATACAAGCCAATTCAGATAAAAGCTAGTCAGTCTTGTCCAATATGGAGATTCCCAGAAGAAAGTTAAAATCAGGAACAGAAACCACACACTGATTAATGAAAAAAAGATGTGTGCCAAATTCAATCCCTTTTTCAAGCTTATCAGTGCTTATCCATCATGCTCAGCTTGCCATGACAAGCCAGGACAAAAGTCACTACCATCGGCTAAATAGAATTTGATCCCTGCAGTATGGTTTGCATGATCTTGTTCAGTTTTTCAGATATTCTGCAGTACACATGTCTTCTACAAAAAAAGCAAAAGTTCTGAGAATACCTCTCTGGAAAGGTCAGGAAGGGGATCAGAAAAAAAGAAATATTAGCTGAAGATCCCAATAGTATCTTGAAACATTTAATATAGTGTCACATCCTAATATTTTGCAAGTGAAAATACTATTTAGAAACAAGTTATAAACAAATACTAATTTATATTTATTTTTGAATTCTTTTATGTTACAGTAAGCATAGCTCATCTGCACTTTACCTTTCCAGTTAAATGGTAGGAGACCAAAACATACTTATTTAAATACACACACACACACACACACACACAAAAAGATGCTTACCTTATCATTATTGTAATAAGAAATACTGTCTCCATCAAACTTAACCCAGCGCTTCTGAAACATACGTTTTCTGTAAATTAAAAATGAAATTTTTTTAAATGATTATAAAAAAAAAAGGTAGTACCACATTGAAAAGTTCCCAGTGGAAAATAGAGAACAATAGGAAGAGTGGAAGCATGCCTAACAGTATTTAGGCCTAAACATTTACAAAATTAGAACAGTCTCATTTTTCAGTTCAGCCACATTATCTTTTCAATATTTTAAAATATTGGTTTCAGATACAAGAAAAAAGAATGATCACTACCATTAGGTGCAGTGTTGCCAATTTATTTATGATCTATTTCATATTTTTATCAACATTATAATCTTCCGTATCATAACCACCTTTTTTGGTTATATTGATAATATTAACAAATAAAAACTGAAGCACTTTTAGCAATTTACTTTTACAGCTTAGTAGGCAATGAATTTTAAACCACACAGGGGATCTGGAAGAAGCAAGATGTTTTCTTTCACATCTCTATCCCTGCAGACAAAGTCTACTTGTACTTCCATGTCAGTACATCCCACTAGTGGACAGGAAGCTAAGGCCTGGTCTACACTACGGGGTTAGGTCAAATTTAGCCGCATTAGGTTGATTTAAAAATGACTGTCCGCACAACCAACCCTGTTCCGTCGACCTAAAGGGCTCTTAAAATCAACAACTTTTGTACTCCTCCCTGGCGAGGGGAGTAGTGCTAAAATCGACTTTGCTGGATCGAATTTGGGGTAGTGCAGACGCAAATCGACTGTATTGGCCTCTGGGAGCTATCCCAGAGTGCTCCATTGTGACTGCTCTGGACAGCACTTTGAACTCCGATGCACTAGCCAGGTACACAGGAAAAGCCCCGGGAACTTTTGAATTTCATTTCCTGTTTGGTCAGCGTGGCGAACTCAGCAGCACGGGTGACCATGCAGTCCCCCCAGAATCGTAGAGCGTAGAATGTTTCTACGCTCCCCTATCATCTCCGTCCATGAGGTTATCTCAGTTTAGAAGGCGAAAAAAACGCACTCGCAATGACATGTTTTCTGAGCTCATGCAGTCCTCTTGCACTGATAGGGCACAGCTTAATGCATGGAGGCATTCAGTGGCAGAGGCCAAGAAAGAATTAAGTGAGCACGAAGAGCGGAGGCAGGACGCAATGCTGAGGCTAATGGGGGAGCTAACTGACATGATGAAGCGTCTGTTGGAGCTGCAGGAAAGCCAACAAGAGCACAGACCCCCGCTACATCCACTGTATAACCGCCTACCCTCCTCCTCATGTTCCATAGCCTCCTCACCCAGACGCTCAAGAACACAGAGGGGAGGGGGGAGGCTCCGGGCACCCAGCCACTCCACTCCAGAGGATGGCCCAAGCAACCGAAGGCTGTCATTCAAACAGTTTGATTTTTAGTGTGGCTACAATAAGCAATGTGACCTTGTCCTTCCCTTCTCCCCCACCCCATCCGGGCTACCTTGTCCGTTATCTTTTTTTTTTTTTTTTTTTTTTATAATTAATAAAGAATGCATGGTTTCAAAACAATAGTTACTTTATTTTGAAGGTGGGAGGATGGTTGGCTTAGAGGGAATTAAAATCAACAAAGGGGGCGGGTTTGCATCAAGAAGAAACACACAACTGTCACACCGAAGCCTGGCCAGTCATGAAACTGGTTTTCAAAGCCTCTTTGATGCGCAGTGCGCCTTGCTGTGCTCTTCTAATCGCCCTGGTGTCTGGCGCGAAACAATTGTCTACAGTTGCTTTCACAGAGGGAGGGACGACTGACAACATGTACCCAAAACCACCCGTGACAATGTTTTTGCCCCATCAGGCATTGGGCGCTTAACCCAGAATTCCAATGGGCGGGATTTGTGGGATAGCTACCCACAGTGCACCGCTCTGTAAGTTGATGCTAGCCATAGTGGTCAGGATGCACTCCGCCGACTTAATGCGCTTAGTGTGGACATACGCAACTGACTGTATAAAATCGATTTCTAAAAATCGACTTCTAAAAATCAACCTAATTTCATAGTGTAGATTACCCTAAGAAACCACCACTCAAGAGCATAAGCCACACTCTACCACAGCCCAGAGGTGCTGATAAAATACTCCCAGAGTGTTTACCACCATCTTCAGCTGGCCAAGAGACCATAATCCTTCCTCTGCACCATGGACTCTGCCAAAGTAATTTTGCCTACATCGCTTCCAGTCTGAATCTACCATTTAAGATACCTCAAAAGCTAGGACTGATGCAAAATGCAGTTGCCTACTAATCATGTGGAAAAGGCTGACATAAGCGTCTCTGGTTCAGTTCAAACTTGCTGATCATCTACAAAGCCTTAAATGGCCTGGGACATTGATGTTTAACACTATTTATCTCCTTATGATCAGTCATGATGGTTCTGATCAGCTAAAATATTTTGTCGTCAGTCCCCAGGTGAACTTCAGAGTGGCAAGTCATTCTTTAATGGAGGGATCTGACAACCAATATCTGTGTCTGTAAATTCCATCTCTGCTGCTTATAAACAGCAATAATAGACTGCAAGGGTTAATGAGAAACTATCTAGTTAATCTTCAGTAATATAAAAAAAAAAACGGTGAAAATCATACTACTTCTGAAACTCTGCAGTTTTAGAGCCACATTTTCTTGCTTTTTAAAATGACAAACTCCTGACCCATTGAAATAAATGGGATTTTTGCCATCGACTTCAATGGAATCAGGATTTCACCCTACATCTTTTTGTCATCCATGCTGCTGTTTCGACACACACAAATGGGGGGAACTGACCATCTAAACAGGACAAACAGTGTAATTCAATATACAGTGTTCAAGTTAAAAAAATAAGCAAATTGAAGAAACAACAATTTCTCCCAAAACTGTTCTAGAGAAACTTAGGTGTTTGTAACAACAGATAGAAGAATTTCAGACAGGTGTGGGTTTCTTTATGTTGATAGCATCCCTTTAAAAGCCTGCCCCCCCTCCGGCTCCCACTACAAGATGAACTCCTTTGATGAATTATTACTCAAATCAATTGTACATTTTATAGAATTATTATTGTGCATAAAGTTATATGTGTACATGCCAAAGCCACAGAAGTCTCTGAAAACATCCGGTACTCCTTTATTCAATCTCTCATCAAAATGTTTGATATCATCCAAAGAATGCTAAATCAGATTCCTAATCTAAAGAAAAATGGGAGCTCACCATAAGAAGTGTTGCCAAGTAAAAAGAGACAGTGGAAAGAAAACCTCTCTCGGATGAGAGCCATAGGAAGAAATAGACTAGACTAATAATAGACTAGGACTCCTATAAATTTCTGAAGTCCCAGATGGGTTCAGGGACTAGTGCAGGCAAACATGTACTCAGGTCCATGCCAATTATTTGCACGCACCCTTGTCCCTTCAGTCCTCTGTCATTAGGCACACACTCCTTCCTGGGAATCTCTCAGCAAAAGTGAGAATGTTCCCTGATTTGGTTTGCTGCTGTCCCATCTTCAGTGTTCCCAGAAGTCATAAGGAAAAGGAACACAGGATCCACAAGTACAGGGGATCAAGGATTGGCTGCTCCTCATGGAGACAGAGTTAAGGTTTTAGGTGCCTTGGAGCCATGGGTGAAAGTAACTTAAAGGACTTACCAATACGCTGGAGTCCTGAGCAGGGAGTGGGGCCTCAAACCAAAAGAGGTGGGGCCTTTAAATCCCCGGGCTCTTTAAATCACCGCCGGAGGCCCATGGTAGCAGTAGCTGTGGTGGCGGCCGGGAGCCCCGGGGCTCGGGCAGCGATTTAAAGGGCCTGAGGCTCCAGCCACTGCCGGGAGCCCCGGGCCCTTTAAATCGCCGGCCTGGGAGAAGCTGCCCCCTGCCAGTACAGTCGGCTGCGTACTGGCTCTTGCCGGTACACCGGACCAGACCGGCTTACTTTCAACCCCTGCTTGGAGCCCCAAGAGAGAAGTTTGAGAACCTGTAGCAACTGGCTCATTGCCATCTAGGGTGACCAGATAGTAAATGTGAAAAATCAGGATGGGGTGGGGGGTAATAGGTGCCTATATAAGAAAAAGCTCCAAATATCGCGATTGTCCCTATAAAATCAGGACATCTGTCACCCTATTGCCATCCCCCCCAAAAAGGGCACTTCAGGATACAGTTCACATGACCAACAAGCCATTTACCACCCACACCCCTATTCCCAGAGTTTGCACCTACTCAAGGCCATGGACTACCGAGTACAATATATGAAACAAAATTCCATTAAAAAAAAATGCATTATTAACTGGAGTGATTTAACATGATTTGTATTTTTGATTTAGTTGGGGATTGGTCCTGCTTTGAGCAGGGAGTTGGACTAGATGACCTCGTGAGGTCCCTTTCAACTCTGATATTCTATGATTCTATGATTATTAACAGCAAACGGAGATGATAAACTCTATATAAAGACCACTTTAAAAAAAAAACTGCATGAACCTGAAATAGTCCATTCTGTTCATTAAAAATGTTGACGGCCCATTAGTTATCTGTATATGAGTTTCAATTCTAAAACGTATTAAACAGTTAATTAAGCAAGAATGAGACCCCTCTCTAACATCTTTTTTCCCAACATTATTTCCCTTCCTGCTAAATGAGTGCTCTGTTTTAAGATTAGTAGACTGTGAGAGTTTATCAAAACTTTAATTAAATAACAGCAGCTCTGGTTTAATTAACTAACATGTATTTTATGACAACAATAAATCATAACTGTTCTCAACCTGAAAAGGCCAGTGTAAAATCCAGTTTCCATTAAAAATGTCAATAAATCCTACAAGTACTACCTCAACATGCTGTGCAGAGGAAAAAGGAAATTCAGTTTTATATACCAAGTAAACTGAGTGGCTTTATATTTTTTAGAGAATTAAGTGGAGAGAGAAAAATTGTGCTCTAATTTTAAGATTTGCAATTAACATCAAATAGAATTCTCAGGGTATAAGTTCTATTTAGCATCTTGTTACACAGCTTTTCCTAAAGTGTGGGACACATACTTGGAGTTTAAATAGGGCCCATGACTCAGTTCATTGGTACATGAATTACAACGTAAGTGTTCTGCACAGCTCTGCTAACTATTTAATGTTATGGCCAGTTTGATATCTTTTGCAAATAGTAAGTTCAGAGGAGAGCCATGAGAATGATTAAAGGATTAGAAAACATGTTTTATAGATAGATCCTTGATAGACTCAACGACCTCAATTTAGCTTATCAAAGAGAAGGTAAAGGAGCAACTTGATTACAGACTATAAGTACCTACATGGGGAACAAATATTTGATAGTCAGCTCTTCAATCTAGCAGAGAAAGGTATAACAGGATCCAATGATTGGAAGTTGAAGTTAGACAAATTTACACTAGAAATAAGGCATGAGTTTTTAAAACCGTGAGGGTAATTAACCATAGGAACAATTTACCAAGGGTTGTGGTGGATTCCACTGACAATTTTAAAAATCAGAATTGGATGTTTTTTCCTTTAAAAAAAAAAAATGTGCTGTAGGGATTTTTTGGGAGAAATTCTGTGGCCTGTGTTATACAAGAGGTCAGATTAGATTATCTCAATGGTCCCTTCTGGCCTGGGAATCTATGAATTAGTGGAATATCGTGTTCCATTCAGGTGTCCACACTTCAAAAAATGTGTGGACAAATTGGAAGAAAGTTCAGAAGAAGAGAGACACAAGAATGATCAGAGGTCTAGAAAACCTGGTTTAAAGTGAAAAACTAAAGAAGTTTAATGTATTTAGTTTACTGAAGATAAGGTTCACAAGTGACCTGATTAGAGTCTACAAGTACATACATGGGAAAGAGCTATATGACAGCAGATGGCTCTTTAATATAGCACAAAAAGGTAAAAAGGAAAGAGATTCAATGATTCAAAAAATAAACCTAGTCAAATTCATATTATGAAAAGCTGCAAATTTTAACAGGGTAATTAACTATTAGAACAATGTAACTAGGATATAGTGGATTCTCCAGCCTTTGTGGTCTTTAAATCAAGACTAGATGTCTTTCTAAAAAACATGCTGTAGCTCAAAGAAGTTATGGGCTTCAGGTGATGGATGATGTTCTTTTGTGCGTGCTTTGCAGAAGGTTAGACCAGAAAATAAATTGTGCCTCATGAACTTAAAAAAAAAAAAAAAAAAAAAAAAATGCTATGAATCAGATCAGAAGATAGGGCAGCACTGGAACCAAAAAGCCTGAGAAACTCAGCAATGTTTCCAATCTAGGAAGCAATTTTTATATGTACCTACAACAAGTCTGGTAAATGGAAACTTACAACACCAGAGTCCATTGTATTTCTGATTGTGGTCCAATGAAGAACTTTTCTAAAAAGTTTCAGGATAAGACACAATAACAATTTATAGCAGAATTCACAACCTGTAATTCGTAAGTGCTTGCTAACTGTTTCATTAAAAACGTATCTTTCCTTAAGTGCACCTATTAATCAATTTCTGGAATGAGCAACATTATTTCAAAAATTGAAAAGAATTCAAAAGAAAAAACCTACACCATATTTATTACTAATGTTCCCATCTGTTCCCCTATAAATCCTACTTTTTCCCAAAAGAAAACAATTACTATTTGGACTAATATAACTCATTTTCATAACACGAAAACATAAGAAGTATTAAATAATAATAGAAAATACTACATACCCCTGAGGTGACAGTTTATCCAACCACCCTGCTTTAACCTTCTTTACTGATGATCCATAAAAACAGGCATAGGGTGTTATTGAATCGTTCGGGGTGATAATTTGTTTATCACCAAATGGCAGAAAATAAATTGATTCTTTAACAGACTGTTCCAGATTTCTGCTTCGGTTCTTAGTAGGGAATGAAGAATACTTTTTGGCTTTATGGTTTTTTGTTCTTAAATACGGAGAACATTCTTCCACAGTAGTATATTCAGATTCACTAGCAAGTTGTTCTGGTAACATAAATGTATCCTCTTGAGAGATCAATTCATTTTTCACATGGTCCTCAGATGATGCTTTCCCTTTCTGGATATTAAATACACTAGAAGAAACCAACAGAATTTTACTCTTGGTTTATTAAATAAGTACATTGCATAAATAAACAAAACTAATAATAATAATTATTGTAAACAGTCATTCTAAATTGCTATGAGGTTACAGACCTTACACTGAAACAAACCACATTTACTTTAATAGTGACCAAGAGTGAATCCTACCATGCCCAATCACTGTGTTTAGCAGTAACACAATATTTATTGGTTCATTAGGAGGTCGGAATGACTTCCTGAGGTCTCTTCCAACTCTAATCTTCTATGATTCTATGCATTTTGCAGAACTTCAAAGGGAATTCATTGTCCTCAGCATACTGGACCCCATTCATGTCTTTAGGGCTGTGGCCTGGCCTGTTTCCAAGTGAGATCAAGTCAACCCTTTAAAATCTTCAATGGGCAAATTGGCATCAGTTGACAGCTCCCATATGTTGTAGATTGGGGCTGGAGTGTGAGGTAAGTATCACAGCCCCACCCCAAAAGTAAGTACTGGCGTTGGTGGGGGGAAGGGAAGATGAAGGTAGCATGCAGGCAACGGCCTCCTAGAAGGTATCTAAGATAAAGTTCACAATTTCCCTGCTTTCATGGGAGGGACCGCCAGCAGAACAAGGTGATTCAAACTACATCAACTTAAGTCTGAACAAAGTTCAGGAACCAGGGGGAAGATGTTCCCAGATTGTCATAGACTACAAACTCAGACTGATTTTGGGGAGGGGTCAGATCTCCATAAACATATTATGCCATCCTGATTGTGATCCCAGGGATGCAAGTCAACCATTTTACTATATTTCAATAAAGACGTTGATGACAGGTGTAAGAATAGGTTTAAACTTGTCCTTAATTCATAAGTAATACCGTGATTTATCATGAAGACAATGCTCTTCAGTCACTTCCTCATCTTCAATTTTTTCTTCAAAAGCCAAGAATTCATTTCCACAGATTTCCTGGAAAAAAGAAATCAATTATAGAGACATGCATTTGGTTTGGATTGCTACATGACCTCAATGTTTTTGCAAATATAAAATCAGGAACACGACACCCACAGTAGTAAAGGTGCCACTCTGACATTTAAGCACTTCTTCTTTGCATACGATATAAGGACAGGTGATCTCAAATGCTTCCAAATAAGGACCAAATTATTTAAAGGTAAGTATTTCACAAATTTTCACTTTTCCCTATTTAAAAAACAAACTTCCAAAAGTTGATCTGACAACTTTATTACATTACTACATTAACATTCAGTTTTCTTGTGTTTCCCACACCCTTTGGAACACAAAAAACCAAACCCCACAATATGCTCCTGTTTTATGATGGAAGCATATAAATAAACCCATTTAAGCTTTGAAGTGCACTTATATCCAGCTAAATGGCGATGGAAAGGAAGGGTTTAGTTTCCAGCATTATTGTTGCTGGGGGGGGGAGGGAGGCAGTTGGAGAAGCTGTACATCAAACTTACATTTGAAGGTTGTATCTCAGCAACAGAAAGAGACAGGACAACCATAAACTGAGCATGTGCGGAGTGCACCAGCATACATATATATAACTGACTCCTCAGATTGGATGCCTTTTAAAAGTAGCTTCTAAAACAAGATTGTTTGACTTGTACTATAGTTTAATCAATACATAAAACCATTTCTTGCTCAGGCAGCTCCTCAGACCTCTCCACTCCAATCAGCTGCCTTCCCCCCCTGGTTTAACTCAGGCAGGTTTCCAGCCAATCTTCAGTGCAGATAACCACATGAATTCCCAGCTCCCTCATGTTGACTCATCTCTCAGCTATAACACCTTAGTGACTGATTAATGGTTTCCCCAGACATTGCCCATATAAACTGCAGCCTATTCTTCCCAGCTGCTCCCTTGACATCTTTCCTGTCCCAGTGGTGTAACATCTAACACCCAGCCACTTAGAATATACAATGATCAGGCTTTACCTAACTAGTCCAGAATACTAGTCTGCTACGTGTGTGTGTGTGTATATATGAGTTACACAGACTTTGATAATTAAACTTTTCTTAAGAACTACATAGTATTTTCTTATGCATACCTAGGATATTTGGAATATCTAGTGTTTTCTGATTTTTTCAGTAAATTTTAGTACCTTTCTTTTCCCACCACCACAAACCATATTCTGATGCAGTTGAACATTAGTAGTATGTGTTACCTTTAACAACTTGGAAATTTTGATTACCCACACTAAGAGAATACCAGCGTATTTTTGGTCTGTAGAAAGACTCAACATTATTCATGTTTATATTGTAAACAGTTGTGTTTAATGAGATCTGAGTTTGTAAAGAAATAGCAATTCCATTCTATTAGGCAGATAATCCAATGTACATGGCCTGTTTAATGGTAGAATAATTTTACATGTAGTGCCTTTATAAAAAGGAGATTGTTGATAACCATCCTAGGTGTGTTTTTGTATTCTATTTTGTAACTATTCTAACCAGGGTAAGTAGCATTACCGATAAGTTTCAACACTCCCAATACTGCAAAGGCATAACTTAGACTAGAAATCTTTTTCCATCTCCTAAATACAAGTATAGAAGATGCATTTTGTTCATTTTTAAAAGTATTTTCAACCTCAAGCACAAAATTAAATAATCAGTGTTAGCAAGACATTCTGCACATAAGGAGGGATGGGGGGGAGCAAGAAGCTTAAAAAGTCATTTGTGTGACTTCTTTCCCTTCCTAGTTGGGGCAAATAGCACATGACTTTATCTTTAGTTCATGTAAATATAGAAATAGTTATATACTTGCAGAGGTATTAACCATAAGGCATTTTCTCCAGACTTTGAATCATGTGACCTTTTTCTGCATCCTGTCCAATTTTTCAACATCCTTTTTAAAATGTTGACACCAGAACTGTCCACATAATTCCAGTATCAGTCTCCCCAGGGCCATACGCAGAGGTAAAATAATTACCTTGTTCCTACTCCTTATCTATACATCCAAAGGTCAAATTAGCCCTTTGTGCCGCAGCACCACATTGGAAGCTCATGTTTCGTTGCTTGTCCACTATGCACCCTAAATCCTTCTCAAAGTTACTACTTTCCAAGACACAGTACCCATTCTGTAGGCGTGGTCTACATTCCTTGTTCTTAGATATATAACTTTACATTTGGTTGTACTAAGGCAGATCTTGTTTGAATTGGCCCAGTTTACCAAGAGATCCACATTGCCCTTTGTAGGACAGTGTTCTTCATTGCAAGGCCCGTGAGCCAGTGGCGGCTCCCATCGACCCTAAGTGCGGCTTGCTAAGTTCCCTCTAAGCTGAACAGCCGTGCAGCAGGCTACAAATAGCCACACAGCAGCTCTAAAGAGCCACACAGCACGGACCTGGAGAGGAGAGAGGTAGGGGGTGGGTGGGAACTGGGGAGGGGAGCAAGTTGGGGCTTGCAGGGCTGGTGTGGGCCTCTCCTCTGACCCCAGAGCTCCCTGCTGCTGGACGGGAGAGGCGGTCCTCTTTACCCGGAGCTCCTGTGCTGCCTGCCGGCAGGTGGGAGAAAGGGCCCTTCCCCCGGAGCTCCGTGCTGCCTGCCAGCAGGGGGGAGAAAGGGCCCCTTCCCCCGGAGCTCCGTGCTGCCTGCCGGCAAGGGGGAGAGAGGGCCCCTTCCCCCGGAGCTCCGTGCTGCCTGCCGGCAAGGGGGAGAGAGGGCCCCTTCCCCCGGAGCTCCGTGCTGCCTGCCGGCAGGGGGGAAAGAGTGCTGGGGGGAGTCCTCTGGCTCCAGCCCCGGGGCAGCCTGCCTGCACCCCAAACTCCTCATCCACAGCCCCACCACAGAGTCCACATCCCCAGCCAGAGCCCTCCTCCCAACATCCCAACCCTCTGTCACAGCCCTGAGCCCCCTCCCACACTCCAAACCCCTCATCCTCAGCTCCACCCACAGGGGTGAAAAGAAAACAGAGGAACAAATTGACCAACCAACATTTGGACTGCCTTACTAGGATTGCAATGACAGATTACAAATACTCCGTGAACAAAGTCAAGGAGGAACAGGCACACTTTTGCTCATCCAGTTTTTAAAGTAAGGTTTGCATTATTCTGCTCTTAAAAAGTTTACCTGCATAGGTACCTTTTTAATTCCATATATTTTCCTGGTTATTTTATAAAAGGAGTATCGTTTTATTGTACAAGTAGACTTTGTTTTCGTTACATGAGTGGCTCTGTAACATTACATCATTAAGGACTAGTAAGCAATGTGTTAATTTAGTAGTTGATGTGGCTCTCACACTGAAGGTTTTTTGCCAAAGTGGCCCCCCTTCAAAAATAGTGAAGGGCACTGATGTAGGATGTCATCATCATTATTTACCACTCCGCCAATCTTTGCCTCACCTGCAAATTTTATCAGCAGTGATTTTATATTTCTAGATCATTGTTGAAAATGTTGAACAGCATTGGCGCCTAGTCTAAATCCTGCAGAACCCCACCTGAAATAACTCCATTCAATGAGGATTCCCCATTGACAACAACATTTGACTCCCCTATGAGAAGACACAGATGAATAAGACTGGACATGACAGACATATAAGGAAAAATTAATTAAGAAAAGGGAATTCAGATGCTACTATTTACCCTTTTGCATATTACAAGAACAGATAGGGAAAAATCAAAAAAGCAACAAGTTTTAATACTGATACAAGGAAATATTTTTATATGACACAATTGATCAGTGGACCTCATTCCCACAATATATTACTGAAGACAAGAGCATCCAAAGAAGGATTAGACATTTGATAATGAGAATACCTATAGTTACATTAGATACTAGGACAGCTTCACACTTGAATGTGTACGCCAACTGGTTGGGATGAGTTAGAAACTTCTATTGGGGCAGGTTATTCTATAAACGTCTGTTGCCAGATTTCTTGCATCTTCCTCTAAAGCATCTGGTACTAGCAACAGAGAATAAATTAGATGAACCACCAGCCTGATCTGGTATGGCTTTCCTTATATACTTCATGCAAGGCCTACTACTGCTGAAAGAAAGTGCATCTCACTCTTCACTATATCAAAGTTACTAGTCCATGAAATATTTGGAGTACAAGTAATTCATGAAGTAGTGTGTGCGCACACATTCATACAGTAGGAAGGATGGGCAACAAATAATGTACTGCACTACAGTATTTACACCAAGACCTTTCAATTTACCTTGGCATCTGCAGGGCTGTTGAAAAGAAAAGTTTCCCCATAAGGAGAGATGACAGATGGCTTTTCCTCACTGGAGGTTTCTTTAAAGAAAAAAAGAAAGTTATATCAATAAGAAAATAGTACTGTACTTCAAATCTGTATGGGATAGTGCTGTATCTTCAATATGTTTTCTGTTTACACTGCAGCAAATAAAAAGCAAAATTTACTCTTGAATGGATTGGTCCTACGTGCAAATTTGTACTGATCTGTTTTTTAAGTCGATTTAGTTGTTTCAGTGCAAGTCTGTCTGTGGACACTCACGCCTATTCATAATAAAAATGGCTAAAGTAAACGTAGCTAAGATTAGTTTGTTACTAACTTTAGCCCAGTCAACTTTAGTCATTTTATTCTGAAGAAGGGGAGAGAGAGTTTCCATACACTGACTCACACTGAACAATTAAGTCGGCTTTAAAACACACCTTTTGTTATTTCAGAGCAGGTCTCTGTGTTGACCTGCTTTATGTTGCATTCTGGACTAACGTATCTGAAAATTAGGGTGAAGGCAATGTTCAATTTGTTGCACTACGCTCTACAGTCTCTTCTCACCCAAGCCCCACTATTGGATAGGGGGGTTTCTTGGGAAAAAAACGGTTAGAAGATTTTAAGCATCTTAAAACTGAAAAGATTTTTAGGAGTATACTTAACAATTTCTACTTGTGCTACATTTAAAAAACAAAACAAAAAAATATACAAAAGTTTGCGTGTTCTACCCACAATGTATAATAGTTTATTCTTTACAGAAAAAGAGAATGAAGATGCTGCATTTCAATAGAAGTTCTATCCTACAGACTATCCGTTAATTGTTCTAAAGAATGAGAACATTTTTCCTGTCCCCTGTTGAAATCCAGCATCTTAATTCTTTTTCTCCAAGTTATTTCTGTCTTTATCATCTTCCTCTGACTTATTCTACTGTCTCACTATCAATGACATTTGGACATATTAGTTTTAAAGTATCTATCAAACTAACTTTGGACTCTTTAGTTTTCAATCAGTAGCCCTTTTTTTCTGCTCCCTCATTTTCTGGCAAAGGCAAATTTCAGCACAATGTTTAGGTTCCAGTTCAGTGTGATCTATTTGCTTGACATGAATACGTCTGAACTTGCACAGGAATTGTTTTCAGTGAGTTAAATTAACTTGTTTATAAGTGACCGAGCAACATTGCTAACCTGTTCCTGTGTAACTGTATAACACTAGAAATTCTTCTTGTTCTTATTTCCTCACAATCCTATAGAACTTAATTAAATGATATTAGGTTATTTGGGTTAGACGTGAACCCTTTGCATACATTTTTCATCTAAGATAATTTCTGCTTACAAATAACCACTTGACTGTTTAGTATAAAATACATTGAAATCCAAGGATTAGGCAAGTAAAAGTGGATGGAGGAGGAAGGAAAAAAAAAAAAAAAAAAAAAAGACTTCCTAACTTCCCTTTATTTAAAAACTGATAATAGTTTATAAACAAGGACATAAAACTCAGGCTGTCAAGCAATTAAAAAAATTAATCGCACTGTTAAACAATAATAGAATACCAATTATTTAAATATTTTTGAATGTTTTCTACATTTTCAAATATATTGATTTCAATTACAACACAGAATACAAAGTGTACAGTGCTTACTTTATATTTATTTTTGATTACAAATATTTGCACTGTAAAAAACAAAATAAATAGTATATTTCAATTCACCTAATACAAGTACTGTAATGCAATCTCTTTATAATGAAAGTTGAACTTACAAATGTAGAATTATGTACAAAAAATAACTGCATTCAAAAATAAAAATGTAAAACTTTAGAAGCTACAAGTCAACTCAGTCCTACTTCAGCCAATTGCTCAGACAAACAAGTCTGGTTACAATTTACAGGAGATAATACTGCCCACGTCTTGTTTACAATGTCACCTGAAAGTGAGAACAGGCGATCACATGGCACTATTGTAGCCGGCATCGCAAGATATTTATGTTTCAGATGCGCTGAAGACAGGGGTGAAAGTAACATTCCAAACTTACCTGTATGGGGGCCGGCTCTGGCCCCCGGAAGGGGTGGGGCCTCAGGCAGAAGGGACAGGGCTGGGGGTCAGCGTCCCCCAGTCAGCCCATCCGCACTGCCTGGCCTGTGCCACCCAGAGCTCCAGCAGCGATTTAAAGGCCCGGGCCCTGGCCGCTACTGTGGTAGCAGCAGCCGGAGCCCTGGGCCCTTTTAAATTGCAGCACCAGGGCAGCTGCTCCTTTTGTCCCTCCCTCTCAGTGGCGGCCCAGGCAGGGGGGCAAAAGGGGCGATGACATTAAAGCACTGCCGCGGACGTGCTTTAAGCAGGCTCCTTTGCCGCGGCCGCGTTTTAACATCAGCTGAGTACAGGCCGGTACCAGCGGCCACTTTTTATCAGTACAACGTACCGGCCTGTACCAGCTTACTTTCACCCCTGGCTGAAGATTCATATGTCCCTTCATGCTTCAACCACCATTCCAGAAGACATGCGTCCATGCTGATGACAGGTTCTGCTCGATAACAATCGAAAGCAGTGCAGACCGACGCATGTTCATTTTCATCATCTGAGTCGGATGCCACCAGCAGAAGGTTGATTTTCTTTTTTGGTGGTTCGGGTTCTGTAGTTTCCGCATCGGAGTGTTGCTCTTTTAAGACATCTGAAAGCATTCTCGTCCCTCTCAGATTTTTGAAGGCACTTCAGATTCTTAAACGTTGGGTTGAGTGCCCTATCTATCCTTAGAAATCTCACATTGGTACCTTCTTTGCATTTTGTCAAATCTGCAGTGGAAGTGTTCTTAAAACAAACATGTGCTGGGTCATCATCCGAGACGGCTATAACATGAAATACATGGCAGAATCCAGGTAAAACAGAAGGGGAGACATACAATTCTCCCACAAGGAGTTCAGTCACAAATTTTATTAACGCATTATTTTTTTAACAAGCATCATCGGCATGGAAGCATGTCCTCTGGAATGGTGGCCAAAGCATGAAGGGGCATATGAATGTTTAGCATATCTGGCACGTAAATACCTTGCAATGCCTGCTACTAAAGTGCCATACGAACGCCTGTTCTCACTTTCAGGTGATATTGTAAATAAAAAGTAGCCAGCATTATCTCCCGTAAATGTAAACAAACTTGTCTGTCTTGCGATTGGCTGAATATGAAGTAGGACTGAGTGGACTTGTAGGCTCTAAAGTTTTACATTGTTTTCTTTTTGAGTGTAGTTATGTAACAACAACAAAAAATCTACATTTGTAAGTTACACTTTCACGAAAAAGAGACTACACTGCAGTACATGTATGAGGTGAATTGAAAAATACTATTTCCTTTATCATTTTTACAGTGCAAATATTTGTAATAAAAATAATAATATAAAGTGAGCATTGTACACTTTGTAGTCTGTATTGTAATAGAAATCAATATATTTGAAAATGTAGAAAAACATCCAAAAATATTTAATAAATTTCAATTGGTATTCTGTTGTTTAACAGTATGATTAATCACAATTCATTTTTTTAATCGCAGTTAACTCATGCGATTAACTCAAAAAAATTATCTATAATTAATCGACAGCCCTACATAAAACATATGGTACCATATAGATACGGTTACTTGCTTGGCATTATATTTATCTTTCCTTTCCAGCTTACCAGATTTTCCTATAATAATTCAATATCAATTTCTGGTAAGTTATTTAAATGAGATCTGTTCTCTCAATTTAAAATATAAATATAACAGCATTCAACTCACTTTTCTGTGAAGTTGGGCTCCCAGTACAAGAAGTTGGGCTCCCAGAAATATTTAAAACATCCACATTTCTTCTTTCCAGCAGAGAACTTGAAACAAACAAAGAAGTTGAGTAATGTTTGTCAGAAAGTGTACATAACTTTCATGTAGCAACATAACATGCAGGTTAAAACAACTACTTAAAACATGCCAGCCACTTGTGTGTTCTTAATTCTAATTCTAAGTCGGGGGGGGTGGGGCGGGGTGAGGAGAATAACCAGAACAATATAAAAATTAAAGAACAACTCAGACTCCCTCTCTGGATATATCATACTGAATATTTTATTGAGCCTAGCATAAGCCTTACTTTTTTCAATTTGGCCTTATTACATTATCCAGTTAGAATTCTGTACTTTTTTCAAATATTGACTATTTAAGTAATAGTGTATTAGGGCCCTCATCCTGTACCATTACAGTCTATGGAAGCTTTGTCATGGACTTCAATGAGCACAGGATCAAGCCCGAGAAGAGAGTGGCATCTCCAGCCAGGTATTTTTCAGAGAAAGACTAACAACTTAGCCTTGAATAAAAATCAAATGGGCATTGCATGATACAGAGGAAGTAGGATCCCATGCTCTGAGCTGCTGAAAGGATTTTGCTCAATGTCCTGAGTTCAAAAGGTAATTTTCTTTTCCAGGAAGTTTTGCATTTGAAGACAGAGTTATAAATTAAACTATTTTGCAATCAAAAGATAGCAATAGCTATCAGTAACCACTGTAATATAATGCTCGTGACTGCCATTTCAGGTTTCCTAGATGGCAAACAAGATTATAGTTTCATATGCATTCTACATTATTGTATGCAGTAATATTTACTACTGTGCTGTCCTATGAATACTTGAATGCAGATTTTTAGATGTGAGTATATAGTCATCTTTGTACTGCTAAAGTCATGCATTTTCAATATTACTGAATTCTCTGTATGAATGCCATTAATCCTCATTATAATTTGCATGACACTATGATTTTGAATTTGCTAAGGGGCAGCTTCTGAAAAATCCTGCATTAGAAAACCATGGTTGTTCTTTCATATTGGTGAAGACAGGAAACTCTCCATCAGCATTGCAATCTCTACCACTAATTTGCTCTGTGACCTTGTAAAAATCAGTGTCTCTATCCTTTTATTTCCTCATCTGTAAAAATGATAATATGGATCCTTACTTAGCCTTTTTAAAGTGCTCTCAGAGCGCTACACAAAATTTAAGCATTACACTAACAATTCTCAGACCAGCATCTTTCATCCCAAAGCCATAAAGATCAATATTTTTACCAAGTATGCCAAAACAGGAAATTCCTGGTTTACAGCTCTCCACCACATTTATCAAAGTCCTACTAGTCATGCTGTCTACATTCATAACTTCCACAATGTTGCTTCATCAAGAAGTCAAAGTTCAATTATTTCCTCTTACAGGCCAACTGCTGACTGTGACACAGACGATATGTGTATCAAATTTTGAACTCTATTTTGTATTGTGTGTCGAACACATGTCTAAACTTGCCTAAGGTAAGACTATTGAATTCCATTCCATACTACAGCCTAACCCAGGAATAGTGCTTGACACCTCATTGAAGGACTACCATCAAGAAGGCAATCTGAAACTATGGACTTTGACTGACACACCTACTGGTCCACCTCCATGGAACAAAGGGTTTCTATGCAGCTGGTGCCAGCATGACAAGGGGAGGCGGCTAAAACATTTCAGGAGGAACAAATGGCAAGCAAACAGACTATAAGAGTAACATGATGCTTTAAGCTGGGGGCCAACCATCACCCCATGTAAACATGATGCCTAGGAGAGAGAACATAAGAGGGACTCTGTACAGCCTGGAATGCTGACAAATCTTGGACTCGCAGAAGGAATGAGATCAGGCATGGGGAAGGGACATCTCAGGACTTTTGTTATTTTTAAAAGAGCTGCAACTCTCAAATCCTTTTAAGAGTAAAATTACTGTGGTTAAGAAATTCCTTTGCTAAGCCTAAATTCCTTCCTTTCCTGCCACATTGTCCCCGAAAAGTTTAAACTAGAAGCCCAGAGCACGCACAGATACAGCGGAGTTCTTGGGCACTCAGAAAGTCTGAGGCACTGGTTTAACTTCTACCTATTGGGCTTCAGGAAGTGGGCGGGCATAAGCCCGCCCACTGCTAAAGGGTCCCCCCACAGCCTAAGGGGAGGATACAGAGGGCCTGAAACTCAAATGATTACGGGGGACAACTAATGTAAAAACAGGGACAGGAGTGCGGTCAAAGGGTCAAAAGAAGGGAACCCGACGGGGACACCGAGCAGAGAACCCCGGACAGCACCCACTGCTCCTCAAAGGTGTCAAGGGAGCCAGTGGACACCGGCCAGAGGAACTCTGCCCGGATACGTGAATGGACAGAGGACCGGAAACAGGCCCCACAGTCACAGGAGCCTCCATCGGCCAACCCCCTCTCCCTGGTTTTATAAATGGCCAGCTTAGCCTGGGCTAAGAGGAAGTTGACCAGGAGGTCCCGTGACTTAGTGGGGCCATGGATAGGGAGTGCGTAAATGAGAAGGTGAGGGGAAAAGTGCAACCAAAAAAGCAACATAATATTGGTGAGGAGCCGGTGTAGGGGCCGCAACCTGGCGCACTCCAAGTAAACGTAAGCCAGAGTCTCCCTCACGCCGCAGAAAGGACAGGTGGCTGGGACAGGGGTAAACCGCGCCAAGTACACGCCCGTGCTCACGGCCCCATGAAGGAGCCGCCAGCTGATATCCCCAGCGGGCCTCGGGACAAGGGTGGACTATACCTGGCCCCCCGGGGCTTCTCACCCTCAACAGGTGGTAGGAGGTCCCGCCACTTTGTAACTTCTAGGGCGGCAGTCTCATGTTGCAAACAAGGGGGTTTGAGCCTGCAGTCTGCCTGACAGGCTCAGAGCTAGGAACAGTGACTAGGACTCTGCCTAGCAACTATAGAAGCATATGGAAACCTGTAATTGCAAGAGATTGGAGTTGCCATACAGTGGAATACTGGAGCAGGATGTAACACGATCATCCACCTTTGAGACACTAATGTGTCAAAATGATAGTCTATCCCAAATTCTTATATCCTTTAAAATTTTCAAAATAAGACCTTAGAGATTTTCATGTTGAAAAGGCAGCTCCATCATGCAGAAGTGTCAAAACATTCACCTGCAGTCACAAGATCCAATGAGACTTGGCATGTCTTGGAAATGACTAGTAATTTTGTCGTTAATTTACTCTGCTAAAAAACACTGCATTATAGTTCTTTACAGACTCTTCCTTTTTAGGGGAGATAACCTTATGTTGAAATTAGTTCATTCTGTCATAAAGCTTTATCTAGTATATCAAGTCATTTTCAATATATTGATCTCAGTTCCTCGTCCTCAGGTGATTTATAATGAATAAATCATGCCTGACTAACCTAACTGCCTTCTATAATGAAATAACTGGCTCTGTGGATGAGGAGAAAGCAGTGGACGTGTTATTCCTTGACTTTAGCAAAGCTTTTGATATGGTCTCCCAGAGTATTCTTGCCAGCAAGTTAAAGAAGTATGGGCTGGATGAATGGACTTTAAGGTAGATAGAAAGCTGGCTAGATCGTTGGGCTCAAACGGTAGTGATCAATGGCTCCATGTTTAGTTGGCAGCCAGTATCAAGCGGAGTGCTCCAAGGGTCGGTCCTGTTTTGTTCAATATCTTCATTAATGATCTGGAGGATGGCGTGGACTGTGCCCTCAGCAAGTCTGCAGATGACACTAAACTGGGAGGAGTGGTAGATACGCTGGAGGGTAGGGATAGGATACAGAGGTACCTAGACAAATTAGAGGATTGGGCCAAAAGAAACCTGATGAGGTTCAACAAGGACAAGTGCAGAGTCCTGCACTTAGGAAGGAAGAATCCCATGTACTGCTACAGACTAGGGACCGAATGACTAGGCAGCAGGTCTGCAGAAAAGGACCTAGGGATTACAGTGGACGAGAAGCTGGATATGAGTCAACAGTTTGCCCTTGTTGCCAAGAAGGTTAACAGCATTTTGGGCTGTATAAGTCGCAGGGGTGGCTCCAGGCACCAGCGCAGGAAGCGCGTGCCTGGGGCGGCAAGCCACGGGGGGTCGCAGTGAGGGCGGCAGTCGGTCCCTTCCAACCCTGATATTCTATGATTCTATGAATGGCTGGGAGTAGCTAATTGTTGTAGACAGGAACATAAGTTGCAAAATGAAAAGGACCAAACAATGTCACGGTTCTACTAAATCATCCCTATATTTCAGTTTTGAAAAAGTAAGATATGGAGATCAAAATACCAGAAATCCCAGGCTCAGAGTTTAAATTCTAACAATCAAACAGGGACAAGGGGAGGAACACGGTAAGGAAAGATAAGGACACCGCCTAATAGCATGTTTACACTGCACACTTTTTACAGTGATGTGTAGAGTATGTGTACAGCTACCTCCCCTCTCCCCCCCAGAACAGGTATCAATAGCAGTATAGACGGTAAGGCACAGCTTAGGCAAATGAAGTATTTGTATATACCAACATGGCTCTCTACTCACACAAGCAGTGCCTCCCCTCTCAACACTGCTATTTTTAGCAGTTTAGCATCCCACTGCTGGAATCTTTCTGTGCCACAGGGAAAGGCTCTGCCACCAGGGAGCCACTGAAGCCTTTCCCCACTACCTCCCCCCACCAAAGCCTTTCAATGCCGCATGTAGCTACATACCACAGTGTGGACGCAGATCGATTTTCGCTGCGGCATGTATCTACACAAGCCCTATACACTGCTACCACTAGTGTGCAGTGTAGATGCAACCTATTGGTCTTCTCGGTCCACCTATCCCATCTGCTGAGCAATGCTCTTAATATCATGCAGTACTTTGCTTCAGTTCTAGGTCAATATTTATTTCTTTGAGAATTAGTCTGCTCATCTTCCTTGACTACCATAACATTTTGTTCCTGTTGCTCTGGAATAAGAAACTTCTTATCAATGTTTAAGACTAACTTGCTAACATTTTTATTGGAAGAATTATATTCCCAAGCCTAGAAAAATTTAAAAAGGAAAACAAATTTGTAAAATGTAGGCCCAAAAATTATATTTAGTAAAAACAAGGTTTAATAAAATCAAAGGTCAATTTTACACTTGTTAAATACTGCATTCAATCTTACCTTAGTATTTTCCAGGTATACAATTTAAAGTGATCGCCCACCCAGTCTTCTAATTTTTTTTAAAAAGCTAATAAGAATCTGTGCATTTCTTCTATCATTTACCACTAAAATACAAGATCTCTCTGGTAAATTTTGTTCATTCTGATACAGTTTACACTGCATCGAGGTAACAGTGTTGTACTGAAAACTATGTTAGAATTGTAAGCTGTCGCTTGAAATTTCAAGGGAGTTGCTGGTCCTGCTAGCATCTAGGGGCCTGTATAGGAAAACATGTGGTCTGGATCTTGTGTAGTCGGACTGCAAACAGTAAGCCCATAGTAAGGTGGGGTGAGATGTGCCTTTCTATTTAAGGGAGCAACCTGCTTTGTGTCTCTCTGTTTTGAGGTTTTTGTGTGTTATTCTGAATTCTAAGAAATAAGCGTTACCTAACAGGAAGATTCTTTATGCTTTCATCGAACTTCTCTCTGTATATTCCATGAACATAACAGTAACAGACAAAAACCTTTAAGCCTTACAGTAGATTGGTTTTAAAAAACCCTAATATGAACCTCTCTTCAACACATTTCCCTCACAACTTAAGAATGCAAAAAGTACATGGTGTAGTCTGAATTTAAGTGTTACTGATATCCACACTGATTAAATGGAAATAGATAAAACGCTCTTCTGAACTGAAAGTCATTTCTCTACAATGTCTAAAACAGTGAGTCACTGGTTTGACTTGAGAGAGGGAAGGAGGAAAGATTTAGAAATGAGCAAGTAAACACTCAGCAATGGCAATGACTCACTGTTCCTACCTACATTTAGTTGTTACTGGCACCCTATCATATTAAAAATATAGTTTCTTTTACTTGAATTTCTTTATATGGCAAGAAATGCCTGCAAAATGTCTCCAAAATCTTTTTTGTTTGTTTCAGATAAGGACACCCACTGGTAAGCAAACAATGGGCCTTTAGTCAAGTATCAGAAATAAGATTTGGAAATGGAATCTTGAAAATCTCTCTTTATATCAAGTAAGACATTCTTGAGATAATTCTAACTAGTGACAGAACAAATACATTTATTTACTCTGACTTAATGAATACCTGTTTGACAAATAACTTGGAAACAGATGTGATATGAAACACTAGATGTTTGCCAATACACAATTACTATATGAAATGAATTCTAGAACTGGGAAGGCAAAATACTGCAGCCTGTTGAGAACTCTTATTTTAGGATTTAATTCTACTTCACATCTTTCCTCTGAATAATTAAGGTACTGACTCTCCAGACAGACTGGTGCTTTTTCTGATTGGCAGATTACTTGAGTTACCTTCTCAAAGACAGATGACTGCAAACCTGTCCTCCATGCTGTTGCACCAGTTTCACTTTGGCCTGGTCTACACTATGACTTTAATTCGGATTTAGCAGCGTTAAATCGAATTAACCCTGCACCCGTCCACACAACGAAGCCATTTATTTCGAAATAAAGGGCTCTTTAAATCAATTTCTGTACTCCACCCCGACGAGCGGAGTAGCGCCAAAATCGATATTGTCATTTCGAATTAGGGTTAGTGTGGCCGCAATTCAATGGTATTGGCCTCCGGGAGCTATCCCACAGTGCACCATTGTGACCGCTCTGGACAGCAATCTGAACTTGGATGCACTGGCCAGGTAGACAGGAAAAGCCCCGCAAACATTTGAATTTCATTTCCTGTTTGCCCAGCGTGGAGAGCACAAGTGACCACAGATAGCTCATCAGCACAGGTAACCATGCAGGCCGATAATCGAAAAAGAGCACCAGCATGGACCGTACGGGAGGTACTGGATCTGATCACTATATGGGGAGAGGATTCAGTGCTAGCAGAACTTCGTTCGAAAAAATGAAATGCCAAAACTTTTGAAAAAATCTCCAAGGGCATGATGAGAGAGGCCACAATAGGGACTCAGATCAGTGCCGGGTGAAAGTCAAGGAGCTCAGACAAGCCTATCAAAAAACAAAGGAGGCAAACCGTCGCTCCAGGTCAGAGCCGCGGACATGCTGTTTCTACGCCGAGCTGCATGCAGTTCTAGGGGGGGCGCCACCACTACCCCACCTCTGACCGTGGATTCCGAGGCGGGGATAATCTCATCAGCTACACCTGAGGATTCTGCGGACGGGGAAGAGGAGGAGGAGGAGGAGGAGGACGAGCTTGCGGAGAGCACCCAGCACTCTGTTCTCCCCAACACCCAGGATCTTTTTCTCAGCCTGACTGAAGTACCCTCCCAACCCTCCCAAGCCAGTATCGAAGACCACGACCCCATGGAAGGGACCTCAGGTGAGTTTACCTTTTAAAATATAAAACTTGTTTTAAAAGCAAGCGTTTTTTAATGATTACTTTGCCCTGAGGACTTGGGATGCATTTGCGGCCAGTACAGCTACTGGAAAAGTCTGTTAACGTGTCTGGGGATGGAGCGGAAATCCTCCAGGGACATCTCCATGAAGCTCTCCTGGAGATACTCCAAAAGCCTTGCCATAAGGTTTCTGGGCAGTGCAGCCTTATTCCGTCCTCCATGGTAGGACACTTGACCACGGCATGCTTGCAGCAAGTAATCTGGTATCATTGCATGACAAAGCCTGGCAGCGTATGGTCCCGGTGTTGGCTGGCATTCAAGCAACATCCGTTCTTTATCTCGCTGTGTAATCCTCAGGAGAGTGATATCGCTCATGGTAACCTGGTTGAAATACGGGAATTTAATTAAGGGAACAGAGGTGGCCCTTCCTACTGGGCTGTTTGCCTGTGGCTGAAAAGAAATCATTCCCTGTAGTAAGCCAAGCGTGGGGGGGCGGGGAAATTGGCCCAGAGCTTTTCGCATTTGGCTAGCAGGGATCTTCCCTGATACCAGCCACGCGGTGGGGGGAGGGATAAAGTGATCATCCAGAGAATTGGATGGGGGGGGGGGGTTAGTTTGTTTTCTGCTGCTGAAGGTTAACAGGAAAACCGCAGCACTCAACGGGCTTTGCTTGGTATGGGAGAAAGGAGGGCGCAGAAGCCGAAAGATAATGGCTTACCATGGCCGCATGCAAGCCGAATTCTGTTGCCCGGACCTGCGTCTGTGATCTCTAGCAGCAAAGCCACCGGCACTCAATATTAAGAGGCAAAATGCGACCTTGCACAGAAATCACATGTGCTATGTAATGTGAATAGTGTTGGTCACCGTGAAAGAGTATAAGCATTGTTCTGCAAAATGTATCTTTTTAAAAAATTCTCTCTTTTTCCCTCCCTCCAGCAGCTGCAAATTTTTCAAGCCTCCCTCCTCCGTCCCGAAGGCTATCTCAGATAAGGCGTTGGAAAAAGACGCGAGACGATATGTTCGCAGAAATCATGGAATCCACCCGCAGTGAAAGAGCTCATCTGAATGAGTGGAAGGACACGGTTTCAAAGTATAGGAAAGAAGCCAGTGAACGTGAGGACAGGAGGGACCAACGTGAGGAGAGGAGAGACGCTCAAGATGAAAGGTGGCGGCAGGAAGATCAGAGGAGGCACGATGCAACGCTGGGGCTGCTGCGTGAGCAAACAGACATGCTTCGGCGTCTGATGGAGCTTCAGGAACGGCAGCAGGATAACAGAGTGCCGCTACAGACCCTGTATAACCCCCCTTCCCCCTCACCATGTTCCATAGCCTCCTCACCCAGACGTGTAAGAACGTGGGGGGGGGGAGGGGAGGCTCCGTACACCCTCCCATTCCACCCCAGTGGACAGCCCAAGCAAAAGGCTGTCATTTTTTTAACCTTTTTTTAGTGGCCTTTCCCTTCCCGCCGATCCTCCTCCCAAGCCCCACCCGAGTTCCCTCCCTCTTTTTATAATCAATTAATAAAGAATAAATGATTTTTAAATGATAGTGACTTTATTTCCTTTGAAAGCAAGCTGGGGGAAGGGGGAGGGTGGGTTCCTTACAGAGAATGAGTCAATAAATGGGGCGGGTTTTCATGAAGGAAAAACAAACAGAAATTTCACACTGTAGCCTGGCCAGTCATGAAACTGGTTTTCAAAGCTTCTCTGATGCACAGCGCTTCCTGGTGTGCTCTTCTAATCACCCTGGTGTCTGGCTGCGCGTAATCAGCAGCCAGGCGATTTGCCTCAGCCTCCCACCCCGCCATAAAGGTCTCCCCCTTACTTTCACAGAGATTGTGGAGCACACAGCAAGCAGCAATAACAATGGGGATATTGGTTTGGCTGAGGTCTGAGCGAGTCAGTAACGATCGCCAGCGACCTTTTAAACGGCCAAATGCACATTCTACCACCATTCTGCACTTGCTCAGCCTGTAGTTGAACAGCTCCTGACTCCTGTCTAGGCTGCCTGTGTATGGCTTCATGAGCCATGGCATTAAGGTGTAGGCTGGGTCCCCAAGAATCACTATTGGCAATTCAACATCCCCAACGGTTATTTTCTGGTCCGGGAAGTAAGTCCCTTGCTGCAGCCGTTTAAACAGAGTAGTGTTCCTGAAGATGCGAGCGTCATGAACCCTTCCCGGCCAGCCCACGTTGATGTTGGTGAAACGTCCCTTGTGATCCACAAGTGCTTGCAGCACCATTGAAAAGTACCCCTTGCGGTTTATGTACTGGATACCCTGGTGCTCCGGTGCCAAGATAGGGATATGGGTTCCATCTATCGCCCCACCACAGTTAGGGAATCCCATTGCAGCAAAGCCATCCACTAGGACCTGCACATTTCCCAGAGTCACTACCTTTCGTAGCAGCACCTCAGTGATTGCTTTGGCTACTTGCATCACAGCAGCCCCCACAGTAGATTTGCCCACTCCAAATTGATTCCCGACTGACCGGTAGCTGTCTGGCGTTGCAAGCTTCCACAGGGCTATCGCCACTCGCTTCTCAACTGTGAAGGCTGCTCTCATCTTAGTATTCTGGCATTTCAGGGCAGGGGACAGCAAGTCACAAAGTTCCATGAAAGTGCCCTTACGCATGCGAAAGTTTCGCAGCCACTGGGAATCGTCCTGCAACACTACGTGGTCCCACCAGTCTGTGCTTGTTTCCCGGGCCCAGAATCGGCGTTCCATGGATAGAACCTGCCCCATTAACAACATGATCTCCAAAGCACCGGGGCCCGCGGTTTGAGAGAATTCTGTGTCCATGTCCATGTCCTCATCACGCTTGTCGCTGCGCTGCCATCGCCGCCGCCTCCTCGCCTCGTTTTTCTGGTCCTGGCTCAGCATAAACTGCATGAGAACGTGCGAGGTGTTTACAATGTTCATGACTGCTGTCTTGAGCTGAGCGGGCTCCATGCTTGCCGTGGTATGGAGTCTGCAGTGTTCACCCAGGAAAAAAGGCATGAAATGGTTGTCTGCCGTCCGTTGCTTTCATGGAGGGAGGGGTAAGACTGTACCCAGAACCACCTGCAACAATGTTTTTTGCCCCATCAGGCACTGGGATCTCAACCCAGAATTCCAATGGGGGGGGGGGAGAGACTGCGGGAACTATGGGATAGCTACCCACAGTGCAACGCTCCAGAAATCAATGCTAGCCACGGTACATGGACGCACACCACCGAATTAATGTGCTTAGTGTGGCTGCATAGATTATATAAAGTCAAATGGTTTTCCCAAACTCGAATTATATAAATTCGGATTAATCCCGTAGTGTAGACATACCCTTAGGTTTAACTGGTTTAAGTGGTGCTGCATTGGTGCATCATCGTAGCACATCAGGTACAATAGCTTCCAATATCAAGAGATACAAGACATAATTCGGGGTGCCTGTTCTTCCCCAGTCTCCTTCCCCTCCACACAGACAGGCTGAAAAAGCAACAGCTGGGCTGGACTTCTTGTGAGCAGTGTAGTGTTGTTTACCTGGGTGCATGCCAATGGCATCATGCCCTTCCCAACTAACTGTAGCCCAGCTTCCCAACTAACTATAAGCCCACCTCTGGCTCTAATGATGATTGGATAGGAAGGAGCTGCCCTGCCCCTTAAGCAGAGGGAGGAGTAAAGGGCTATTCTGTCTCTCCTGCTGCAGCCTGCAACACTATTTGCCCTGGGAGACAGGGATTAGAGCAGTGGTCCCCAAACTGTGGGGCACACCCCCACATGGGGGTGCAGAGGAACATTCGAGGGGGCACGCAGCGGGGCCTGAGCCAGACTCCATGGGGAGTGGGGACAGAGCACCACCCAGTTCCGCGCCGCTCCAAGCCCAGCCCAGCTCCGCTCCGTCCCCAGCCCATCTCCAGACCCAGCCTCAGCTCCACTCCGCCCCCTGCTCTGCCCCCATCCCAGCTCTGCCCTCATTTATCTCCACCTCTAGCTCAAGCCCCTCTCCCATCCCAGTTCTGTCCCCAGCTCCATCTTCAGCCCAAGCGCCTCTGCTGAGTCAACTGTAGTAATGGGGGAGGGGGGGAAGCGGGGGTGAGAGGGAAGAACACAAACACATTCCATTACAGGGGGAGGGGCACAACAGGAAAAGTTTGGACACCACTGGATTAGAGCAAATGGTCACTCCTTATCTTTGTATATTGTCATTTATTTGCTGAATGCCTTACATTGACTAAATTGTATTTCCTTTTCTGTCCGGGTCAAGACAACATAATGGGGAAATTTCTATTTTACAACTTTGAGGGCCAACCTACTGTTTGCAGGGGTTAAGAGTATTTGGCTGTTGCGGCAGGAAAGTTAAGTACCTCAGGGTAACTACCCCAGAACCGGACAGTCTCCATGTAAAAGAATAAATGGACACAAATCAGACATCAGGAATGGTAACATACAAAAGCCAATAGGAGAACACTTCAATCTCCCTGAACATTCAACAACAGATTTAAAAGTAGCCATACTTCAACAAAAAAACTTCAAAGAGAAACTGCAGAGCTACAATTCATTTGCAAACTTAATACCATTAATTTGGGCTTGAATGGGGACTGGGAGTGGCTGGCTCACTACAAAAGCAATTTTCTCTCTCTTGGTATTGACACCTCCTCATCAATTATTGGGAGTGGACCACATCCACCCTGGTTGAATTGGCCTTGTCATCACTGGTTCTCCACTTGTAAGGTAACTCCCTTCTCTTCATATGCCAGTATATTTATGCTTGTATCTGTAATTTTCACTCCATGCATCTGAAGAAGTATTTTTTTACCCACAAAAGCTTATGCCCAAATAAATCTGTTAGTCTTTAAGGTGCCACCGGACTCCTCGTTGTTTTTGTGGATACAGACTAACACGGCCACTCCTCTGATACTTGACAGAATTGTTTAATTCGCTACATACCTGGGAATAAAACCTTTATACTAAACACCATCTAAAAACCTACATGCACCATATATTTATATAGGCCCCCTTACGACCACAGTCCTAGCATATGTACTTCTGAGGAACAGGAAAACTAAAACATTTAAAACTTCTAAAACTTGTCATGTTGTGGTAAAGAGGATACATTGTTTTGTGGCAGAGGAGAGCCAGCAGCACAGAGAAGCACATGTAATTGCAATGGAGGTAAGTGCTTTATTAGTAATAACAAAGTATGACACAGTCACAGCACTTCTACTGGGTGTCAGGAGAGCCACAGTATTAACTTTTTGTGCTGGAAGGCACTTAAGAGAGCCTAAAATAGCTCTTCTGTCCATACAAATTTCATGACTGAAGTCTGCCCAGGTCTAGAAGCAAGTGCTGAGTCTCTCAGGGGAAAGCTGGATTTCTACCCATGTGTGAAAACCCTACAGGATGCAATAAGGACAAAGCCAATACCGTTCAATAGCAATTAGGAGGGAATGCTTTTTTATAACATTCCAAGGAGATATATGAACTCCATTAAACTTAAGACTGCATCTAGTTGCCATTTTAATCATCCTAGTACTTTGGCTTTAAAAATTGCTGAGCAAAGGAAAATGGTTCTGTGAAGTTTGATATCTGTTTTAAAATTCTGACAACATTTGTCTCCCTCCAAAACAGCTTATTACTACCCCTTCATGATTTTCACACAGTTATAAACCAGTACATGCGATTTAGGGAGATCAATTTGAAGAAACTAGGCTATGGCTAAGCAAATAAAAATTGTTGGTAATGCAGCGTCTAATTTGGGGCTCAATCCTACATCAATGGAAGGTTGTGCTTTGGGAAGGCAGGGGCGACTTCAGTATGAGCATGATGGGGCACTACATGTGCAATATGTTCCCTTCCATTATTGCAGGTGAGAGTCCAGAACGGTTGTAGCTTAGAGAGGGGACAAGGGTATTTTTATAATAGACAGTTCTCTCTCTTTTCCTCAATACCCCCATGTTTGGAGCTGAAACACCAGATTCCCGTCTCAGCTCTGCAGGAGTGTTTTATCATCATGGAGTGGGAACAACTATTCCAAAGTTAAGATTAACATAAAACATGCCCATTTTGATTCTCTTAAAAAATTGAGCACACACTTTTTATAGTTAAAAGCCTAAATTTCCACAACCTAAAACATTTTAATATTTTTAAAAGATATGGGTGGAGTTCCTTTTCTTTAATTAATACATAAAAGTAGCTCTTTGGTATAATTTGATACAAAGTATCAAATGTTTCTTTGAGTCTCTCAGTCTACCCAGTGATGCCACATTTCATAAAAATGGCCATACTGGGTCAGAGCAATGGTCCATTTAGCCCAGACGCCCATCTTCCGACAGTGGCCAATGCCAGCTGCTTCAGAGGGAATGAACAGAACAGGTAATCATCAAGTGATCCATCCCGTCGCCCATTCCCAGCTTCAGACAAACAGAGGCTAGGGACACCATCCCTGCCCATCCTGGCTAATAGCCATTGATGGACCTATCTTCCATGAACTTATCTAGTTCTTTTTTGAACCCAGTTATAGTTTTGGCCTTCACAACATCCTCTGGCAAAGAGTTCAATAGGTTGACTGTGTGTTGTGTGAAAAAATACTTCCTTTTGGTTTTTTTTTAAGCCTGCTGCCTATTAATTTCATTTGGTCAACCCTAGCCCTTGTGTAATGAGGAGTAAATAATATTTCCTTATTTGCTTTCTTCACACCAGTCATGATTTTATAGACCTCTATCATATCAACCCTTAGTCGTCTTTTTTCCAAGCTGAAAAGTCCCTGTCTTATTAACCTCTCCTCATATGGAAGCTGTTCCATGCCCCTAATCATTTTTGTTGCCCTCTCTGTACCTTTTCCAATTCCAATATATCTTTTTTGGGATGGGGTGACCTAATCTGCACACAGCATTCAAGATGGGGGCGTACCATGAATTTATATAGAGGCAATACAATATTTTCTATCTTATTATCTATCCCTTTCTTAACAATTCCCAACATTCTGTTAGCTGTTTTGACTGCTGCTGCACATTGAGTGGATGTTTTCAGAGAACTATCCACAGTGACTCCAAGATCTCTTTCTTGAGTGGTAACAGCTAATTTATACTTCATCATTTTATATGTATAGTTGGGATTGTGTTTGCCAAGGTGCATTACTTTGCATTTATCAACATTGAATTTCATCTGCCATTTTGTTGCCAAGTCACCCAGTTTTGTGAGGTCCCTTTGTAGCTCTTCACAGTCTGCTTTGGACTTAGCTATCTTGAGTAGTTTTGTATCATCTGCAAATGTTGCCACCCCACTGTTTACCGGTTTTCCAGATCATTTATGAATATGTTGACAGTACTGGTCCCAGTACAGACCCATGGGGGACACCACTATTTACCTCTCTCCATTATGAAAACTGACCATTTATTCCTACCCTTTGTTTCCTATATTTTAACCAGTTACTGATCCAGGAGAGGCCCTTCCCTCTTATCCCATGACAGCTTACTTTACTTAAGAGCCTTTGGTGAGGGACCTTGTCAAAGGCTTTTTGAAAATCTAAGTACACTATATCCACTGGATCCCCCTTGTCCACATGCGTATTGACCCCCTCAAAAGAATTCTAGTGATTGATGAAGCATGATTTCCCTTTATAAAAACCATGTTGACTCTTCCTCAACAAATCATGTTCATTTGTGTGTCTGATAATTCTGTTCTTTACTACAGTTTCAACCAATTTGCCCGGTACTGAAATTAGGCTTATTGGCCTGTAATTGTCGAGACTGACTCTGGAGCCTTTTTTAAAAAATTGGCGTCACATTAGCTATCCTCCAGTCATGTGGTACAGAAGCTGATTTAAATGATATGTTACAGACTACAGTTAGTAGTTCTGCAGTTTCACATTTGAGTTCCTTCAGAACTCTTGGGTGAATACCATCTGGTCCTGGGACTTATTACTGTTTAATTTATCAATTTATTCCAAAACCTCCTCTAATAACACCTCAATCTGGGATAGTTCCTCAGATTTGTCACCTACAAAGAATAGCTTGGGTTTGGGAATTTCCCTTACATCTTCAATTGTGAAGACTGATGCAAAGAATTCATTTAGTTTTCCACAATGGCCTTATCCCCTTTGAGTGCTCCTTTAGCATCTCAATCATCCAGAGGGCCCACTGGTTGGGAAGCAGGAAGCCTGCTGAACATGTACTTGAAAAAAAAAAAAAATGTGCTGTTACTTTTTGAGTTTTGGTCTAGCTGTTCTTCAAATTCTTTTTTGGCCTTCCTAATTTTTTTTTTGCATTTCACTTGCCAGAGTTTATGCTCCTTTCTATTTTCCTCAATAGGATTTAACTTCCACTTCTTAAAGGATGCCTTTTTGCCTCCAACTGCTTCTTTTACTTCGTTGTTTAGCCAGGGTGGCACTTTTTTATTCCTCTTACTATGTTTTTTTTTTTTTTTAATTTGAGGTATATATTTAATTTGAGCCTTTATTGGGGGGAGGGGCTTTCAAAAAGTTGCCATACAGCTTGTAGGGATTTCACTTTTGGCACTGTGCCTTTTAATTTCTGTTTAACAAACTTCCTCATTTTTGTGTAATTCCCTTTTCTGAAATTAAATGCTACCGTGGTGGGCTGCTGTTGTGCCCCCTTCACACGGATGTATTATGGTCACTATTACCAAGCGGTTCATCTATATTCACCTCTTGGACTAGATCCTGTGTTCCATTTAGGACTAAAACAAGAATTGCCTCTCCACTTGTGGGTTCAAGGACTAGCTGCTCCAAGAAGCAGTCATTTAAGGTGTCAAGAAACTTTATCTCTGCATCCCATCCTGAGGTGGCATGTACCACGGGATAGTTGAAACCCCCTATTATTATTGAGGTTTTTTATTTTTATAGCCTCTCTAATCTCCATGAACATTTCACAGTCATGATCACCATCCTCATCAGGTGGTTAATAGTATATACTGCTATATTCTTATTATTAGAGCATGGAATTACTATCCATAGAGATTCTATGGTACAGTTTGATTCATTTAAGATTTTTACTTCATTTGACTCTATGCTTTCTTTCACATATAGTGCCACTTCCGTAACAGCACAACCTACTTTGTTCTTCCAATATATTTTGTACCCAGGTATTACTGTGCCCCATTGATTATCCTTATTCCACCAAGTTTCTGTGATGCCTATTATAACAATATCCTCATTTAATACAAGGCACTCTAGTTCACCCATCTTATTATTTAGACTGCTAGTATTTGTATATAAGCACTTAAAATCATCACTTTTTAGCTGTCTGCCATTATGTGATGTAATTGAATGGGACTCTTTCATTTGACTGTTTCTCATCGGATCCTACCCATATTTTATCATCTTCCATCCTCTCCTCCTTACTAGGATATAGAAAATCTCCATTAATAGATCCTCCCCTAAGGGATATCTCTGTCCGAACCACTGCACCTGTTGGCTTTCCCCCAGCCCATAGTTTAAAAACTGCTCTACGAACTTTTTAATATTACGTGCCAGCAATCCAGTTCCATTTTGGTTTAGGTGGAGACCATCCTTCCTGTATAGGATCCCCCTTTCCCAAAAGTTTCCCCAGTTTCTAATAAATCTAAACCCCTCCTACCTACACCATCGTCTCATCCATGCATTGAGACCCTGCAGTTCAGCCTCTCTAACTGGCCCTGCATGTGGAATTGGAAGCGTTTCAGAGAATGCTACCAAGGAGGTCTTGGACTTTAATCTCTCACCTAGCAGCCTAAATTTGGCCTACAGGACCTCTCTCCTGTCCTTCCCTATGATATTGGTACCTACATGTACCACGACCACTGGCTCCTCCCCAGCACTACACATAAGTCTGTCTAGATGTCTTGAGACTCGCAACCTTTGCACCCGTCAGGCAAGTCACCATGTGGTTCTCCAAGTGATCGCAAACCCACCTATGTTTCTAATGATCGAATCGCCCATTACTAATACCTGTCTCTTTCTAATAACTGGAGCTCCCTCCCACGGAAATGGTATCCTCTTGCACCGAGGATACTTTTCATCGCCATATGTTTAAAAACAAGTATTAGCTCAATAAGCTCAACATTAGCTCAATAAGCCAGATGCAGTTTAAGGTCAGGAATATTAAAGTATTTAAAAAAATAAATCTGTACTCAGGCCAACTGTGAATGAGATAATGTTCTCCCACTTTTGTAACCTGCTTTGAGACATACAATACAAAAGCACTAGATAAGTGCTAAATGTAATTAGGCACATTTGACAGATGAGGTAACTAGTGGACAGAGAGGTTCAGAGATATGGCAGGGAGATAACATGGCCTTAGCTAAGCTTAGGCCTTGACTATCAAACCACCAGCTTTTCAAAGTCAGGGCAAATTTGTAGAAACACTATTTTTAATATAGTGCAGTTAGCTGACATGCTGATAACACAACTCTATGATTGCTAGAAATGAAGACCACACTGACAAGCTAATAACCCCAACGGTAGTCAGGCTCATCCTTGTTTACACAGGCCATAACGCTGGGGTCAACAGCATACTGGTAACCATATAATTAAAAAGAGTGTTGTAATCAGATTTTCATAATGTAGACAAACCTCAAGGGATTAAGGTTCTGGGCTTGGGTTTGATCTTCCATTTGCTATTGCCTTTTAGCAAAACAACAATACTTTTTATTACATGAAACTAAATACAATTCTTTTACCAACAGAGTCAAAATATGAACTCAACACAGTCGTTTTGAAAGATGAAACTTATCTATGCACATTTATAAACTGACTCAAATGCAAGTTCCCCTATCTTATACCATCAGAAGTTGTTTATCCTACTAAACTGCATACAATTCCGTTTCTTGAGAATATGGTATATGGAGAGCTGGTAGTGTAATGCCAACAGACCCCAGTCGTCAGCAGATGGGATCGAAGCTGGGGCCTCTGGAACTTAGTGCATGAGCCTCTACCGCCAACTGGCTGTAAGCTAAGGCTGTAGAGCAGACTCATTTTATCTCTCTCTCTCTCTAAGTGGTCTCAGTGCCAGTAGATGGGACAGAACACCACACCCAGAATGTGTGTGGGTTACAGTAGCAACATCTATATTTAGGTTGCCTAACACGTCGCATTATGAGGACACTTGCAGACTTTGAGAAACTCGCACCTCCATTGTTTGCCACAGGCTTTTGAAATTTGGCAGTGGGGAAGACCTCTGGCTAGAAAAAGTACTTTTCTTTGTCCAGTGAAATTCCATTCAGGGTTTGGTGAGAAACTGTTAGAAAAGAGTCACTTCCCCTTCTCTCACTTGCCTGCCACAGGAAAAAATTGGTAGAATGCCAAATCAGTAACAAAACAAACACTCAAAAAAAGCAGAGCCCATACCACCACTAAAGCAGCTGCTACCACTGCCATCACTGTGCTGAGAATGGTTGGGCTCTACCAGAGCAACTTGGGTGGGTGGAGAGGCACACCAGGCCAGGCTCCCCCAAACACTTTCTCAGATGCAGCACATGGCCTCAGCAGCCTATTTACCCCTCACCAGTAACAAAATTTGTTTTTAACCTTACACACCCTTCACTCCCTAGGAAATTTCATACCAAAACAAGTTAGCAGAATGTTATTTAGGTTACAGATCCAAGCATTATACAATTAGGAAATCCCACATTTAAGGTTCCCATGCAACTTAATTTTGCCCCCATGAGCATATGCATTATGCTACAGCATTTAATTACATGATTACATACTTCCCCCACCCCTCCCACACACACAGGACTCCGACCTCATTCAAAGCACAGGAAGGCCTTGCCTGACCTTTGAGTGCTCAACTTTGCAATCTATACAACACTCTTTTAATGTAGCTTGTTGGTGTAATTTCCTTGATTTTGTATCATAATGTATTCTCTATTATAATATAGTAACTGATATTTTCCATTAGCACTATCCCTTTAAAATATTAAAATCAAGATACTAAAAGTAATACATTAAAATAAAACTTAACCTATAAATCAGAGTTACAGTTGTGGTGAAATATGGATTTATACTCAATGAATGAAATCTTGGCCATACTGAAATCAAGGGTAAAATTCCCACTGTCTTCAACAGGGTCAGAATTTCACCCATAATTATTTCTTTGCTTCTAAGTGCCTGAGTTTGAAAGTGAAATGCTCAAGAAGTAGTAACAATGTAGTTAATAACTTATTTTAAGAAGTCTTATGTAGGTACACCAGCAGATAGTAGAAATATAAAAATCACAAAAAAGACACAATATAGAACCAATTTCAAGACTGCTTGCAGCTAGTAGCATAGCAATTATTAAATTCATATACTTAAAAAGGAAGCTATAAAAATTAGTAAGTCTAAAAAATAGATACCTTATGTTAATTCTTACTAGGAGTAATTCATGTATTCATTTCTTTTTGTAAAATAGTAAACTCTTAAAAAATATTTGCTTAAGTTAAATTTGGTTTATGTGTGTTCTGATTGATGAAGTGAGAATGTACCAGTTTTACACAGAGTTGCATGAGGAGGATGAGATAATATCTTTTATTGGACCAACTAGGGTTGGTGAAAGAGACAAGCTTTCGAGTGTACACAGAGCTTACTTCAGACTTAAAGATATATAAAAAGATATTATTTCACCCACCTTGTGTCTCTAACATCCTGGAATCAACATGGCTACACTGCCACTGCAAACAACTGAATTGCAAAGCAGTTAAAAAAAACAAAAAACAAAAATGCACCCCCACATACTACATTTAGTCCAGGAGTCTATGAACTCTTCAAGAAGAATACACCTCTACCCCGCTATAACGCGACCCGATACAACACGAATTCAGATATAACGCGGTAAAGCAGTGCTCGGGGGGAAGGGGGGGGGTTCGTGCTGTCCGGCGGATCAAGCAAGTTCGATATAACGCAGTTTCACCTATAACACGGTAAGATTTTTTGGCTCCCGAGGACAGCGTACTATCGGGGTAGAGGTGTACTTACACATACTGCCACTGACAAAGTTGGCCAATTTTAAATGTTACAGTATCAGTCTCAACATTTGTGTTTTTCAATTATTACCTGGGTGAAGCTGCAATTTTAGATGAACCTGGGATTTCTGGAACAGGCCGATGTCTTAGCATAAATGAGCGAGTTGTTCTGGGAACTACTTTAGTACAGCTTTGCTTACAAGGACCATACAAGTCATTATCCACCATTTCACCTTTAAACTCAAAGAACGGAGAATCTGGTAGGACATTCGGTGAGATGTCCACCTCTGAGAATGTTAGATGCTCATTCTCACTGGACTTGGTTTCAGATGAGTCAGCAAAAGAAGACCAAGAACTTGGATCTTCGACATATAATGCAGAATGGCTGTCAAAGTGCAAGTTACCTTGTTGTGCCTTTGATTTTTCCAGTGCAACATCCATATTAGGTATTTTTTGAAAGTTAGCACTTTTCTCAATGTTTCCACTAAGGCTGACAGCATCTCCTGAACAATCTGATTTCTGGTACGATGAACTAGAAGATTCCAAATCTGAAAAGCTACCATCTTTCACTTCCAATAACTCATGTTCAGTAAATTCACTCTTTTCTTTACTAAAAAGTCTTGCTGGCAATGCTACAAATTCTGGACTAGCTTTAGCAACCCCGTTGGAACTTAAATTGGATATTTTGGAAACCTGGGCATAGCACAAAGAATGACTTTCCCCTATTTCCTCCAAGTCCTTGAGTTTCAGATTTTCAGATGAGACAGATTTTTCTTGCATTTTTGAAAATGTGATCTCTAACTGCTTAAGAATCCTTTTGCGGTGTCCAGTAGGTGATATTCCAATTTGCTGGAGCACATTATTATTTATTCCTATGCAGTCTGACACAGCATTATAGCCAGCTTCTTTGAAGTAAGGAAGATACTGCACCAAGTTGATGTTGGCCAAGAATTCTTTGATATCAACATTCCTGTCTCTGGATGACATGATGGCAGCTTCATTCCTGATGTAGGCTCTCAACAATACAGAAGCACAGTCTCTACATGTGCTTATTCTCCAGTGTAAAGTAAGTAAGCAAACTCCAGAAGTAAACTCTTCTTCAGTCACTCTAGAGAGAATGAAATTTCTTCTAAAAGTAGCAATTCTGCATAGGCCAAGGATGTAACTGTAAACCCAGAAAAAAAAAATGTTAAGAAATGGTATTTTTCCCCACTGAACGTAGTGCTTGCATTCACAATCTAAGCCAAAATGTTGAAGCCTCTCTCTATATCCATTTTGGAATTTACTTAAAACATGGAAATCTCAAACAGATAAACAATGTAAAATCTTGAGCTACTTAAGGGGAATAGTGAAATTTGAGTTTTTAAAATTCAGAACAAATACTGTTATATTGTTTCTTTTGGAAATATGGTTCACAAAAGGGTTCTGTTATACTCTACAGTCTACACCATCCTCTGTATTGGACAAGGTTGAGAAAGGCAACCCCACACTCATGCATGGTTGCTTATGGAGTGGCTAGACAGAATGTCTCCCAGGTGCACTAGATGTTCTTAACTAACGTGCTGAAGAGTACACCCTGGACGGAGAGAGCATGGCAGGTCTGCTACTAGCATGCACAAATCAGCCTTAACATAAACATGCATATTGGGTCTCCTTGGGAAAGGAATAGGGAAAGACAGCTAAAAAGTTGCCCAGTTCATTGAGCTGTCCTGACTCATGGATGCTGACTCTGTTCTGACAGGATCTCTAATGAATAAGAAGCTACTTGTAGCAACACATCTTCCCCTCACTTTATGTTGTTTGGAGGTAAAAGGTAGGATTTACCCTATAGGCATCTAGAAATCACTTCACCCTGTTTAATAATATCCAACAAGACCACACAAGAAGAAGTGAAAGATGCTAAATCCATTTGATGCAACAGGGGAAGTTTAGGTGGGCAAAATAATTATCCAAACCAGAAATTTAGCCAGGGAAAAATAGATTACTTCTTGCCAAAACTGTCTCAAGATATTTAATGACCACTAATGCTCAATCAATTATACATATTTGAAGATGAGACATTAATGAAGTCAATTGGTACACAATGTCAATTGCATACAATAAGGGGGGGAGGGGGAAGATGTACTGCTGCCAAGATGTTCATGATTCAGACAACCCACTGTCATTCCAGTGATGTGGCTGGTCTCAAGAAGGGTGTAACTTGGGCAGCCACACAATACGTCAGTGGGGAAAAGCAATGGGGAAGTGAAGTAATTAATCAGACTAAGATTTTTTTTTGGAGACCAGTAAAGTTTATGAACTCTGACAGATATGCATCATTCTTCACTGCTGAGCAAACTATAGCATTTTAGTCATGAGTTTTGAAACTAATGAAGTCTAAAATACCCCAAGAATCCTTGAATATTATAGTAACATTACATTACAAGAAGCCATAACTTTATTTTCTTTTTCAGATAAACAGAAGTCAAACATAAGAGTACTTCAAGGTATCTTTCCAACAACTTACATAAAGAAATATTAGAGGGACATTAAGTATGGGCCAAAATTAAGGTTTATTTATTTTAATTCCATTGGAAACATTTAAAAAAAAATCCACTGTCATGTTTGCAACCCAAATATTATACACTAGAACAATGCAGCGAGACCAGAAAATGAAATAGACTATATCTAGGTTTCGTAGAATTCAATTTTTTATAATGTTTACAAATATTTATGTTTATTTCTAAGCTTTTTTATTTACCTATTTACATTTTCATAGTTGTGAAAAATTATGGATTTAAGGATTTATTTCTGTTGATTTATATTTTTACAGTTGTGAGAATTCATGGAGGGGTCAGACAATTTTTAATGACAGTGCACAATGAGAATCAAAAAATTAAAGCTTTATAAGTGTTAAAACACGTTGTCAACATCACATGTCAACATATTTTAAGTAAATATGCTTACATCAAACTCTAAGTAGTTCTTAAGCAGTATGTTTCTTACTTTGCCTATCTGTACATTTTGACTATCGATAGACATTTTTTATCTTGGTTTTGTACGTGCATCATGAAATCAACATTTAACAACATTTATTAATAAAACTCTAACTCTTCAAACACTAACTATAACAAAACAAAAAAACCCTATCTAACCTATATTCATTGTCCAAGCTGATACAATAAAAAAAACAGAATGCACATTTAAGATTCAGTTTAAATTATCTAAAATGATATGATAAACATAGTTTAAGGCTCTTATTAATCCAGTAGTAGCCCTTTAGGAAGGAAGAACATATTCCATTTATAGAATTAGATATACAAATCAACTGTGTCTAAACATTTCAAATTCCTTCAGTCTGTGTGTATGGTTAAAGTATAGCTACTATTTTTGGCCAATTACTTAAGATCCAGGAAGTATGTTGTAAATAATCTTACAGTATGATAGAAATTCTGCCCTAAATGACATTTCTTGAGAGCTATTAAATAATAAAATAAAATAAAATAAATAAAAATGCTCTACCTGAACAAGTTTAAGTCACTGAATTTTTCTAAAGAGTTTTCATGCTTTTTAAAGAAATTCTATTGGAGTGGGGGAAGGAAAGTATTCTAACAACTAAAGTGTATAAATATAGGTTACCATTAATCAGAGACTGATCTCACGGGTGTGCTGTGGAAGACTCAGGGCATGTCTACACTTACTGGGGATTGACGCTGTGGCAATCGATGTACCAGGGGGGTCGATTTAGCAGGTCTAGTGAAGACCCGCTAAATCAACCACAGATCACTCTCCCATCGACTCCGGTACTCCATCAGAATGAGAAGCGTAAGGGAAGTTGATGGGAGACACTCTCCCCCATCGACCCAGTGCAGTGCAAACACCGCAATAAGTCAACCTAAGCTACATCGACTCTAGCTACATTATTCACATAGCTGGAGTTGCGTAACTTCGGTCGATTTACCCCCATAGCATAGAGAAGGCCTCAGACTTGTGAGTTACCGTTGGCTCCTGGGAGATCCATAGCTACTGTATTCATTGTCCAAAGTGACACAATAGCTACTGTGAATGGTCACAGCTCCATTGAAGGTAATGAACCTACAAGGAATTACAAGTATTTACATCAGCCGGAAAGCTGCCCTGTAGTCCACATGAATTTGGACAGTAACACTGTTTTTTATATGCTCTCAATAAGAGTCAGGTAATACTGACAGAAGCTTTAGTGAAAGTCATATAACCCTTTATCTTGCTCTTATGACTGTCTTCCAAAGCTATGTGACCACAGACACTTCTGTATTTGGGATCCAATTGCAAAGAACTCTCCATCTCCTGCAACTCCCTTCAAACCTGCAGTAAAAATGTGGGGTTTCAAAAAGAAAAAAAAAAAAAAAAAAAAGAACATTTTAAAATTAGGTAATGATTTATTTCAACAAAATGGGAAAGGCAGCAGATACAAAAAGCAAGCTTACAAAAACACACACTCCACTCTGAAAGAAGTGAGACCCCTTTGTTTTATATCTTTCCTTTCCACACTTCATCCACTCTGTCTTTTAGGGTCTGTCTACACTGGAAGAGAACCTGGGTCTGTTGGACTCGGGCCTGTGGACTCAGTGTTTCCAAGCATATGCTCAGGCATCCACAATGCATTGCAAACATGGGTTTACAATTACTGGACCCAGGTCTCACAGCCATGCTAATGCATCCATACTGCACTACACAGGCCTTCTGACTCCCATCTGTAACTTGACCTGCATCCACACTCCAGAATGACAGGGCTTGGACCAGAGTCTCAATGGGACTTGGGCTCTCACCCATCCCACCAGCAGGTCCTGAATGCTTGCTGAACAGAGTCAAACTCACTTGTGTGTGGATGGAAGGGTGGGCTTGGGCTCAAACCGAATCAGAGCCCAAGCGTGCAGTGTAGACGTACCCTTAGATTCCAGTCCAGCTAACATATACACACACAAGTTCAATGGGGCATCTCAGATGTTTAAGAATTTTCAGGATTAAGGTCTGAAATTCCTTGTAAGCAAGAGAACTACTGTGGCCACATCAAGCCTTCAACAAACTGCACACACCATTAATTGCAGGATTGGGGCCTTAGGAAACCCCTCCCCCCCCAAGCTCTTTAAGATTCAAACCATCTCTTTCCTGTTTGGAAAGTACACTGCACATCATGGGTGCCCATGGCCATCTTCTAGCCCATCACTCAAGACTCATTACCCCATGCGCTTATGAGATCCACAAAACAGAAAGCATCTAAAACTGCCCTCAAGCAGTTCCAAAGCAGATTCATGCAGTACCATATATCTTTATCAAAGTTTTAACATCTGCAGACAGAAGATTTCCCTTCCCTTTCCTCCTTTATAAAGTGCAATCTGGCCTTGGGGAAGCCTGATAACTTCTTCTATTCTATACCAACTGCTCTGGCATGCAGATACTAGCCTGAAGTTGCCTACAAGAGGAATAATAATGTAGGTTGAACAGCATAGGATTTATGTGCCAATCTGACAAAAATGGAAATGATCCACCCTGAATAAAACCTGGGTAATAGGTAAGTGATCCCGATGTACAGTATAGAATTTGTAAGTGTCTTTAGAATCCTTCTAGATGAGAGGACAATACATATAATTAAGTAGTGTTGTTTGTTTTGGTTTTTTTTAAAGTAGCTCAAAGTAGATCTTTGTTCCCTATGGGGCGGGGGGGGGGGGGAATCTCATACTGAGTGGCACAGAGTTGTTTACATTTCTTGAGCTTCACTGTGATTGAGAAGGTATTTTAACAATTACTAAAAGTCTTCTTGTAAAGTTTTGTAGTGGTCCTTATTACACCCATCTTCAAAATGAAACACTTCAAAAAATAAGCCTTTTTGCGCCACTCAGGATGCACTCTGTTGGAGAGGTGTGGGGAAAGATGAATATATTTGCACAAGTGATATAATGTATACAAATGTTTTCAATGTATACGATGTATACAAATGCCAGAAGTATGAGGAACAAGCAGGATGAACTGCAAGTCATGGTATATGAAGAAAATTATGACTTTATTGGCATCACAGAGACTTGGTAGCACAACTCCCATGATTGGAGAACCAGCATTGAGGGACATACCTTGTTCTGAAAAGAGGAGGTGGTGTTGCTTTTCATCAAAGATGTATACGCTTGCTCCGAGGTCTAAGGGGAAGTGAGTGACAGACCTACTGAGGGTACGTCTACACTACGAGATTAATTCGAATTTAGATAATTTGAATTTGGGAAACAGATTGTATAAATTCGATTGTGCGCGGCCACACTAAGCACATTAATTCGGTTTTTAACCACATTAATTCGGTGGTGTGCGGCCACACTA
>NW_020664417.1:63512673-63542805 GCF_002925995.2 Terrapene triunguis | reverse complement strand
TTAATTCGGATTAACGCAGCTAAATCCGAATTAAAGTCGTAGTGTAGACCAGGCCTGAGTGTCTCTGGGTGAGGATAACAAGAGAAAAGAACAGTACCAATGTTATGGTGGGGGTCTACTATAGACCACCAAATCAAGAAGAGGAAGTCGATGATTCATTCTACAAGGTTACAAATTAGCCAACACACAAGTGAGCTAGTATTAATGGGCGATTTTAACTTCCCTGATATCTGTTGGAAGACTATTGAAGCAAATCATAATACGTTCTGCAAATTCTTAGCGTATGTAGGGGACAGCTTTCTGATTCAAAAAATTGAGGAAACACCCAGGAGGTCATCCATTTTGGATCTTGTTTTGCCCAACAGGGATGATTAGTTGCAAATGTGAACATGGTCGGGAATTTGGGAGGAAGTGGTCATGATCTAATAGAATTCAAGATCCTAAGGAAAACAGGACCTAAGAACAGTAAAACAAGAACACTGGACTTCAGAAAGGCAGATTTCAACCAGCTCAGAGAATTAGTAGGCAAGGTCCTATGGAAAAAACAATTAGGAAGAAAAGGAGTTGAAGGGGATTGGCAGTTCTTAAAAGATATAATACTAGAGGCTCAACATCAAGCTACTCCAACACAGAGGAAAGATTAGAAGAGCCACAGGAAGCCAATGTCCACACAAGGAGCTTTTTAGCTATCTAAAAACCAAAATGGATACATATAGGAAATGGAAGGGGGGACATGTCACCAAGGAAGCATACATGGGAATAGCATGAGCATGCAGGGACAAAATCAGGAAAGCCAAGGCAAAGACTGAATTACAGCTGGCAAGGAATGTTGGAGAGAACAAGAAGGGGTTCTTCGAATATGTCAGAAAAAAAGGAAAGATCAAGGATGGTGTGGGCCCCGCTGCTCAATGGAGAAGGTAAGCTGATAAAAGAAAATGCTAGGAAGGTAGATCTGCTCAATGCCTACTTTGCATCAGTCTTCTCACAAAAAATAACATGTGACTGGATGACTAGCAAAGTTACCACAGACAATAAAGGGGGAAGGGATGCAGATCGAGATAAGTAAAGAACATGTCAGAGATCTTTTGACCAATATGAATGAATTCAAACCAGCAGAGCCGGATGCTATTCACCCAAGGATACTGAAGGAATTATCTGAAGAAATCTCGGTGCCACCAGCAACATTATTTACAAACTCACGGATGACAGGAGAAATCCCGGAAGACAGGAGAAAAGCTAACGTAGCACCCATCTTTAAAAGGGGGAAAAGGAGAAGCCGGGGAACTATAGCTCCATCAGCCTGAATTCGATACCTAGGAAGCTACTAGAGCAATGCATAAAATATTGAATTTGTAAATACCTGGAGGATGAAGGGGTGATCACTGGCAGCCAGCATGGATTTACTAAGTCATGCCAAACCAGGTACCTTTCTTTGACAAGGTAACGGATTTGGATAGGGGCAATACAGTGGACATAATACACCTGGACTTCAGCAAGGCTTTTGACATAGTCCCACATGACATTCTGATAAGTAAGCTGGAGAAATGCAGGCTAGACAGACTGACCATTAAGTGGATACATAATTGGTTAAACAATCACAAACAAAGAGTAACTATTAATGGGAATGATGTCAGATTGGAGGGAGGTCTCAAGTGGGGCTCCACAGGGATCTCTTCTGGGTCAAGTGTTGTTTAACATCTTGTTTGACATCTGGATGTAGGTAGAGAGAGCATACTGATCAAGTTTTCAGATGACAGAAAGCTGGGGAGGAGAGGTTGCCAATACTTTGGAGGATAGAGCTAAAATTCAGAGGGATCTTGATAAACTGGAGAACTGGGCTATCAACAACAAAACGAATTTTAAAAAAGACAAATGTAAGGTGTTACACTTAGGGAAGAAAAACCAAATGCACAAATACATATTGGGGAGAAAACTGGCTTGGCAGCAGCGCTGCTGGGAAGGATCTGGGAGCTGTGGTGGATCACAATCTCAACATGAGTCAGGAATATGATGCTGTTGCAAAAAAAGCAAATGCAATTTTAGGTTGTATTAACAGAGGCATAGCATGCAAGTCACAGGAGGTGATAGTACCACTCTACTCGGCACTGGTTAGGCCTTAGCTTGAGTACTGTGTACAATTTTGGTCATCAATGTCTAGAAAGGATGTGGAGAAAGTGGAAAAGATCCAAAGGTGAGCAACAAAGGTGATCAAAGGGATGGAATGCAAGCCATATGAGCAAAGGCTGAAGGAACTGGGTATGTTTAGTTTTGAAAAGAGGAGATTAAGGAGAGACATGATAGCAGTCTTCAAATACTTGAAAGGCTGCCATAGAAAAGATGGAGAAAAATTGTTCTCTTTTACCACAGAGTGGAGGCCAAGAGGCAATGGGTTCAAACCACAGCATAGCAGATTTAGATTAAATCGCAGGAAAAACTTCTTAACTCTAAGAACAGTAGGACAATGGAACAGGAGGTTGAGGAAGCTTCTTCACTAAAGATTTTCAAGAGGCAGCTAGATAGCCATCTATCTTGGATGATTTAGATACAACTCCTCCTGCATCTTGGCAAGGGGTTAGACTAGATGACTACTGTCGTCCCTTCAAACCCTATGATTCTGTGGTGGTGGCGTCCAGGAATTAGATGGTTTTCAGATGAAATTATCAGAGATTCATCTAATAGCAAAATGCCAGCTTCCCAGAGATCCCCTGACCTGCTTACTTAATGCTTCAGTGAAGGATCTACATTTTAAACAGGACAGCAAATTAATTGCTTTATTGTTAGCAGCAAAGACTTTGTATTGCATATTATCAGAAAAAATGTGAGTTTTCCTCCTGTGAAATTGTGGTATAGTAAAATGGGGACTGTCCTTGTCATGTGACAAGCTTTCACACCAAGTACATACAAAAGAGAAGTGCCAAAAAGAGGAGAGATATTTAGAAAATTTGGTCACCCCTTTTAGCAAACTCAGGGAGGCAGGGCTCCCCAGCCAGCGAGCCAGCATCTTTAGCCAGGTTCTTGGAATATGAATTTGATCCTGAACCCAGTACATTGTGCATTACTTAATGTTTTATTGTAACTTTGCCTTAATAAAAAAGTTTTTTTTTAAATGAATAAGCTTGCTTATAGTCATCACATCACAGACAGTTGCAAGAAAAAAGCATCAACATATTTGCATTGTAGAAAAACTGGCAAAGACCACAGTAACAAATGTGCTATAACATTTCCATTTAAAATACTGTTTGCAGTTGCTCATTGCTTTCTGAAACTTCATCTTTGGAAATAAAATTTTCCAGCCCTGGTCTCTGTCCAAGTTTTGTTTATTTAAAGTCTGAGCAAAAGTAGTTTAGTAATTTAACTATGAGAAGAGTACAATTATTTAAAAAATTAAAATTGGCAGGGATCAGGGCTGGCTCCAGGTTTTTTGCTGCCCCAATCAAAAAAAAAAATGCTGCCCCTTGAAAAGTGCTGCCCCAAGCACATGCTTGGGATGCTGGTGCCTAGAGCCGGCCCTGGCAGGGATGCAGCAGGGGTAAGGTAGCCGAGGCTGGGAGCGGGTCTGGGGCTGGGAGCAGGTGACAGGAACGGAGCCGCAGCCAGGGCCCAAGCCTGGGGGCAGGCCAAAAGTGGAGCTGGCAGGAGCCAGTAGCCAGGCACAGAACCAAAGCTGGGGACGGGAGCTGGGGCCGCAGCTGGGGGCGGGGCTGGGTGGCGCTCCTTCCCTGCCTCCCATGGGGGCTGGCCCAGGCCCCACGATGCCCACCTGAATGTTCCTCTGCGCCGGGGCGCACCGCACAGTTTTGGAACCTCTGATCTACATTGTAGTTCCCTAGTTTGTTTATGAGAATGTCGTCTGAGACAGTATCAAAAGTCTTACTAAAGTCAAGATATACCACATCGACTGCTTCCCCCCCCATCCACAAGGCTCATTACCCTGTCAAAGAAAGCTATTAGGTTGGTTTGACATGATTTGCTCATGACAAATCCATGCTCACTGTTATTTATCACCTTATTATCTTTTAGGTGTTTGCAAATTGATTGCTTAATTGTTTGCTCCATTATCTTTCCAGGTACTGAAGTTAAGCTCACTGGTCTGTAATTCCCCGGGTTGTGCTTATTTCCCTATTAATAGATGGGCACTATGTTTGCCCTTTTCCAGTCCTCTGAAAGTTCTCCCGTCTTTCATGACTTTTCAAAGATAGTCACTGATGGCTCAGATATCTCCTCAGTCAATGAGTATTCTAGGATGTATTTCATCAGGACCTGGTGACATAAAGACATCTAACTTGTCTAAGTAATTTGTAACTTAGATCCTTCCTCATTTTCACTGGCATTCACTATATTAGACATCCAATCACTATTAACTTTTTTGGTGAAAACCGAAACAAAAAAGTCAGTTAGCACTTCTGCCATTTCCACATTTTCTGTTATTGTTCTCCCCCTTCCCCCTCCCATTGAATAATGGGCCTACCCTGCCCTTGGTCTTCCTCTTGCTTCTAAGGTATCTGTAGAATGTTTTCTTGTTACTCTTTTTGTCTCTAGCTAGTTTAAACTCATTTTGTGCCTTGGCCTTTCTAATTTTATTTTGACAGACTTGTGTTATTTGTTTATATTCATCCTTCATAATTTGACCTAGTTTCCACTTTTTGTAGGGCTCTTTTGTGAGTTTCAGATCATTGAAGGTGTCCTAGTTAAGCCAGGGTGGTCTCTTGCCAGACTTCCTATCTTCCTATGCAGTGGGATAGTTTGCTTAATAATGTCTCTGAGAAACTGTCAACACTGTTGAACTGTTTTTCCCCTTCGACTCGCTTCCCATGGGATCTTATCTACCAACTCCCTGAGTTTGCTAAAATCTGCCATCTTGAAATCTATTATCTGTATTGTGCTTTTCTCCCTCCTACCATTCCTTAGAATCAAGAACTCTACCATTTCATAATCACTTTTACCTAAGCTGCCTTCCACTTTCAAATTCTCAACCAGTTCTTCCCTATTTGTCAAAATCAAATCTAGAGCAGCCTAGGAGATACTTTTGTAAGGAACTTTAAGGGGGAAGGAGTAGAAAGACCAAGCGTGATATTAACTGAAACAAATTTCTGACTTTTTAAAAGTCCACAGCTAAAGAGTCATTCTAAGCATGCTCTAAAAAATGATCAGTTGCACAAATATTAGTAGGTTCAGGTGCTGAAGCATGTACGGTATTCAGATCCATGTAAACAGAGTAAAAGATGACCAAGATAGGACTTATTAACTATTGTTAGATTTTATTGTTTCATTATCTATATTTTCCATTGTGAGTACAATCCAAGACACATTGTCAAAGCTAACAGGCCTAGAAATTGATCTATATTATTATATATCTTTAATAAATCCATTCGCAATGCTTTTTTCTTTATTAGAAATACTTAAATGATCTTTTAAAAGTTCTAATTGCTCTACTCTCCGCAACAAATGTGAACAAGAAAGCAGTGCGCAGGAAACAAAATTGATTTTAAGCTATTTCTGCGTTAAGATTCAGAGGGGCAGTTAGGAGAAGTAAAAATATATTTGAGAATTATGAAATATTCATAAAAGAGTATCTTGTGACAAAATATTGCTCAATGTTTACTCTTTCTGTTGGAAAATGCTCATCTTTTAGAGTCAAATTCTTCCACCTTTACTCCTTTTGAATAGTACCTCAGCCTGAAAGAAATCCCAATAGAACTACTTGAGGAATAAGGCTCCTTGGAGTAAGCAACTTCCCAGCCTGAATAAGCAGAATATGGCCCCAAGTAATTCACTTCAAGGGTAGAATTAGTTCAGTGAGGTTTGCCTAGCTGCTGCAACAGCATTTGTGCATAGTTACACACACTGTGTCTTGCCTAGTGCTTTTAAAAGGGTCATAATTACTATACAGGTTTTTCAAAAACCAAAGTTCATTCACCATCTGCTAATACTTCCACAGATGCATGGATTGTTTACAAGCAGTCTGTATAAATCTGTCCAAACTTCTGAAAATAATTCCCCATTAAGGAAGCAAATAGAAAACAAAACATAAAAACATTCAAGAAAAATAAATGGTAACAATTCTTTTAAGATTTAAAAAAAAAAGGGCACACACCGATTCCAACTTCCTACCTGACTGCTCAAATAAAACTAATAGTTTTAAAAGATTACAAAACAGGAAATCGGATTCATCATTAAAAGATATGCCCACTAAAGTAGACTCTATTTAACATCAACTGTAAACAATTTGTTAACCACAAAATATTAACTGCCTATTTGTCAATCAAAGCCTTACAGTGCTACTGGTGTATTATATTACAGACAAGAACTAATATAATATAAATGAGTTAATAGTGATAGTTTTCCTAGATTTCCATAACTCGTCCATTAGTTATCTTTAGTGAGCGATCTGATCTGATAGATGTTAAAGAAACATCAGCTGAATAAGAAAATCCTCAGACAGCACGGGGGATTGGGGCTGGTTTCCTTTCCGAGACGCCCACGCATCAGACGCTCTTGAAATTAACAAAAAAGTGGCAGGCCGGAGCCGAACACATTGTACTTTGGGGAGTTACACACAGGGAAAAAAATCACCCCAAATCCTTGCAAGTAATAAACTTGCAAGCTCGCTCCCCCCCCCTCCCTTGGACTTACCTCTGTGCTTTGGAAGAGACACAGCTGGAGGGAGAAGGAGGAAAGTAGCACTTTAAATTCCCCTTTTGTCTATCCTACTTTCACTTCCTTGTCCCCTCCTCACCTTCCGCCACCCTCTACCCTCTGATTTGCCCTAGAAGGCGGCGCGCTCGCGAGGTCCCATCGGGGTTCGGCACCGGGCGCCTGCCTGGGCAGGGAACTCCAGAAAGGCGTTGCTTGCAGCACCAGGTGAGGAAGGGAGCGGCCATGCCGGAAGAGCCTCCTGCTCAGCACCTGGGACAGGAGAGCAGCCCGCCACCAGGCCCGGCGCCGGGGAGTAACCCTACGCGCAGAGCCCTAGCGGGGGCGGATGCTCCGGGCGTGCTGGCTTGGCAGCGTATTTGCGAGCGTGCAGGAGGAAGCGAACTTGCAGTCACAAGCTTTTGCTTTGTGAAAGTTTGCTGCTGCAGCTAATTACCGGTGTCTTCACGCATGCCTGGGTGCTGAGACACTTCCAATGCAGCAGTAGCAGCATCCTGAAAAAGGTCAGGCGGTTAACACTCAGATCCCCCTTCTCCAGGGGAGCCTGCTCCTTACACCTTATGGGATGCATCTGCCACTTACCAGCAGCCCTTTGGCTGCAGCTGACGTGGATGGAGGTATTTTCAAACCCCAACTCCATGCCCATGTTACTGTCATGTGTGCACATAACCTAACTGATAAACAAGAAACTGTTTCCTTTTACCAACCTGAAGAGCCTTTAACTCTTGGCTTGAAGCTCCAGGGAGAGTGCAGGCGGGAACTGCGTTTGGCCCTTAGCAAACATGGTGTTCATCACTGTGTCATACAGATCCTTGCTTTCTGGATGTTAAAGCTATCGTTGGCCACAGGTTTGTTACGCCGGTAGTTGAGCTATCTACAACAACATCACACTTGTCTACTGCACACTGTGAAACCTCCCTGTAGCAGCAGCAGCTCAGGAATAAAATTCCCCTAGTGCAGTGGTTCTTCAAATTTTTTAGGCTGTCTACCCCTTTCCAAATAATGTAGTTTACCTTGTACCCCCATCTGAGATAGGGTCATAATATACCTATGAAAATGGTGGGGGAGGGAGGTCTGTAAGGGATAACATGATCTGTTGTTCACCATGACAGTATTTTTCTCACATACCCCCTGACGAGCGCTCATGTACCCTAGAGGTATGCATATCCCAGTTTGAAAACCACTGCCCTAGGGCAAAAGTCCAGAGCACTACAACTTGAGCTAAAGAACAATTAATCTCCATTGGTATAAGTAGTGTATTACCTAGTCCACACAGTTTAACAGTCCTTATAGCACCCACAGCGCAGGCTCTAGGCACCAGCAAATCAAGCACATGCTTGGGGCGACAGAATTCCAGGGGCGGCATTCCGGGTGTTTTTTTTGCTTCGGCAGTTGCCCTGAGCACCCAGTAGAAGGCAGTGGTACATATGCAGACCAGGCCATTAATTACACTACTAGGTTTTGGTTTGCAGGATTACTTGCTAAATAGAAGTGTTACAAAACAGTTCATACACACTGCACCTTGCTTCTCCACTTCCAGGAACCAAGTATCAGGGAGTAGCCGTGTTAGTCTGTATCTACAAAAACAACAAGGAGTCTGGTGGCACCTTAAAGACTAACAGATTTATTTGAGCATAAGCTTTCGTGGGTAAAAACCTCACTTCTTCAGATGCATAGAGTGAAAGTTACAGATGCATGCATTATATACTGACACATGGAGAGCTGTAACATTCCTACAAGTGGAGAAGGAAGCTGCAGCCTCCCTTAGATTTATTTAGTTTTACATTTACTGATTTATACCATTGCCTGCTTTTTCATCAACTCCGAATAAATGCATGCAAAAGAATCTAAACAAGCATAAGGAAGTCTGAGTTGATGTTGATGTACTTGTCCATCAATGTGACCAGAAGTGACCACTGTATCAAGAAAAGCAAAAACAAGGAAGGCACAGGAATGTGTAAGATAAAGCAGACATTCCCATAACTTGCATATTCTTACAACTTATTCTGGCTCATCAGGACTAAATTAGACTCCCTTACATATCAATCGGCAGGTGAGATTAAATCCAAGGGAATCCAATGAATGACTGCAAGGGAGTACAAATGTACATAATTTCTGCATCTGGACCCTTGAATTTAGCTGAGTACAGGCGTTAAAGGCACTTTTAAACAAGTGCAAACTGTCCTTGGGAGTTACAGCTTTAAATCTCATATTTTCTTACCATTACTTTGGTCAGCACTACTTTTAGAAAGAAGGAGGAAGAGAAAGTGCTCCTTTCTCAGACCATTGTGGTTTAGTTTCTAATACCACACAGGATACTATAATTTAATATTTTATTGTTTTAATCAGGGATCAAGTTGGGGAGAAATGGAAATACTGTTCTAAGCTACCCAGTTTCCCTGCTCCAGCTTCCATCCCATCCATGTTTCTGTACAGAATCTTTATTTACAGTTCTACTCCCCTCTCCACAGCTTCCGGGCCCAGGAGCCATTTCCCCAGACATATCCATTTACACCCTCCTCTGTTTGGCTTCCTGAACTCAGGGTCTTTGCCCCAGTTCCATTACTATTCCCATTCCTCGGCTTGTGCAGCTCCCTAACTCCCACAGCACAGGTGGCTTGGGCTATGCCGGATGGAGGCAGATCCTGCTAACATGAGTGGGTCAGCAACAGCAGTTCCTTCTAGTAGAAAAAGTGCTACAGCCATCTGAGAATGGGATTTTGACTGCCTCTGGATTGGCCAGTATCACCAACATTAGTCCTGGGGAAATGGCTAGGAAAACAGAAAACAAATGTAGTCTCCATCTCAGTGAGGTGGGTATTTTGGGATTCCCTCCAAGACCTCTTTCCACTTGGCTTCCTAAGAACTCAGTTTGACTCGAGACTTGGTCCCTCATGTATCTGTATTTGGTATACAGAAATGCTACACTGAGCAGACTGAAACCCAGGGGGTGGATGCAGGGTACAGCACCGATCCAAAGTTACACAGAAACCCTCTCCTTTTATATACATTTACACATCTCATTGCACGTACTATACATTGCATCACACATTTGGGGATTGGCTTGGTTACTTTGTAGGAACCAATACCTGTACAGCATGCTCTGTCCATGCAGTGTCCATGTTCCACCTACTCTTTACCTTATCTTTACATTCCCGACTATCTGGTCCATTGTTATCTTGTTGTTCATAAATGGTTCCCTGGGTGTTCCCTCTCCTTATCTTAGCTAGTTCAGACATTCTGTCTCTTAGCTCCCTGACCCATTTACCTGTCTTTTAGTTAGCACAAACATTCTGTTTTCAGCATGCTGATCTATTTAACTCCCTAATCCTGTCTTCCAAGAAATGAGGCCTTTCCCTTGTTTCATTACTCATGTCAAGCCAGGCCTACGGAATATACTCTATATATTCACATACACCACCAATTTCAGCTCTGGGGGCAGAATTTTAAAGGTATTTACATGCCTAAAGATTCAGATAGTGCACAGTGGGATTTTCAAAAATGCCTAGATGTCTAAATCATATTGAAATCAATGGGAGGGTGCCCAGGTGCTAATATCTTCACTCACAGCACAACATAGGTTCATAAATTGATACCAGATATCAAGAGAGGTTGATGTTATTTGGTCACAGTTCATATTTTTCTTTCTTTTTTTGATAGGTGTAAACTCTCCAATCTCTGTTCTGTCCTACTTAGTTGAATACCTGTGTCCGCATAAATTGAATGTACAGTAAGATCACAGCATATTCTAATTTAGAGTATATCTACCCATGTCTGCACTTAATTTTTTCTGACTAAACCTCATGCCTCCCCATTAATATCAGACAATCTGAAGTTGTTCTGCACTTACATTATATATATTTTGCTGTTTATATGCCATACACAATTTGCTATAAAGTTAATTTGTATGTGTGGGGAATGTGTGTTATTTTATGACTTAAGCCCTACACGATTTTTTCTTCTTTTTAATAGAAGTGAAAAAGCTTAGTTATCAGATTCTAGGATCTCTCTCGATTGGATGACTAAAGAATATTGTAAGTTCTCTGTCACTGTGATAAAGCAGAGCTAAAAAAAAAATCTTTACAAAAATCAAAAAGGAAGTTGCATTCCACTAACCTGATGCAATTCAGATATGACGTAAGGGACAACACTATTTTAAGAGCTGACAGGCTTGAAAACTCCAGAGATTTTATTATCTGATAATATCCCCTTCCCTTGAGTTTCTATGCTACTATCAAAATTATTTGAGAGGTAGTGGGGTTTTTTTTTTTTTTTTTTTTGTAGATAAAATTGTCATTTTAAAAATTAATTCTATGCAGAAGTTGCAAGGCTTTTACTGTTTCACTAGCAATTGTTGATTTGCATATTTTATACATTGAGCAAACAAACCAAACATCTAAAAAAAATAAATAAAGAGAGCAAGCAGGGAGATATTGGGGCTGTTCTAGCCTAAAATATACACAGACCTTTAAAGAAGGTTATGCATGATGAATGTACAGATGTCTGCCTCTAAATGCAACTATACTCACTAATTTAGCCCTTAAAACACCTTCATTCTCAATAATTGGCAACAAGCATGATTTGTTTTGCACACTATCTAGTCCATAAGAGTGGCCCACCCAAACCGGGTGACCCTATGTTTAAGTAACTAGTAAATATTGACATCTAAAATACACAGGGGCAGATCCTCCTCTGGTGTAAATAGTCATAGCTCCATCACCTGAGGATCTGCCCCAGACTTCCTCTGTCAGAGGTTTGCCCTAGGATTTGAGAGATCATTAAACTAGCATTACATTACTCTAGTTTATTCAGTCAATTTATAACATTGAGAAAAATCTTCCAATACACGTATGTTTGCTTAAAACCACAGCCAGAGAAAAACAGGTTATAAACATCTATGTCCTGCCTATTACATTTAAGAACTCCCCCAAAATTGATTAAATACTCTAACAATTATCTCCAGTTATAATTTAGGGGAAACAATTACCTCTCCTGTTATTGTACCCACAGATCTGATACTCTAAATTAGGGCTGCCACCTGTTTCCAATTTACAGGAGGATCAAAGTTTTTGGTAGCTTTATTATTATTACTGTTATTATAAAGTCAGTGTGGTCTGGAGGAATGCACACAGAGCTGGGAGGCAGAAAGGCTGAATACCAATCCTGGGTCTTCCACTGTGTCTTTAGGGAAGTTAGATTGCCTTTCAGTGTAAGTTTCTCCATCTTTAAAATGGGGATAATAATACTTACCAACATACCTAATAAGGGTGTTCTGAAGATTAATTAGTTAGTGTCTTTACAGTTTTTGGAATGCATCAAGCAGTATAAAATTACTATTATCAATGTCTCAAACAACCAGCAGATACATATTACACTTTTTATGTCTTTTGTGATTCTGATATTAACCAGTTGTCATAACTATAAAGGGAAGGGTAACAGCTCTCCTGTGTACAGTGCCATAAAATCCCTCCTAGCCAGAGACTCCAAAATCCTTTTACCTGTAAAGGGTTAAGAAGCTCGGGTAACCTGGCTGACACCTGACCCAAAGGACCAATAAGGGGACAAGATACTTTCAAATCTTGGGGGGGGGGGAGGCTTTTGTGTGTTCTCTTTGTTTGGGGGGTTGTTCGCTCTTGGGACTGAGAGGGACCAGACATCAATCCAGGTTCTCCACATCTTTCTAAACAAGTCTCTCATATTTCAAACTTGTAAGTAAACAGCCAGGCAAGGCGTGTTAGTTTTACTTTGTTTTCTCAACTTGTAAATGTACCTTTTACTAGAGTGTTTATCTCTGTTTGCTGTACTTTGAACCTGAGGCTAGAGGGGGGTCCTCTGAGCTCTTTAAGTTTGATTACCCTGTAAAGTTATTTTCCATCCTGATTTTACAGAGATGATTTTTACCTTTTTCTTTAATTAAAAGCCTTCTTTTTAAGAACCTGATTGATTTTTCCTTGTTGTTAGATCCAAGGGGGTTGGATCTGTATTCACCAGGGAACTGAAGGTCTCTCAAGGCTACCCAGGGAAGGGAATTAGCTTTGGGATGGTGGCAGCGGACCAGATCTAAGCTGGTAGTTAAGCTTAGAAGTTTTCATGCAGGCCCCCACATTTGTACCCTAAAGTTCAAAGTGGGGAAGCAGCCTTGACACCAGTATATCATGGTTAATCAAATATTGTATAAACTGACCATGGAAATTAAATAATCTAGCACCATTTTCACAGGAAATATTATAGCATCAAGTGATTGTGAGAGGAAAAAAAAGTGAAAAGATTTTGCCCCTCAGGAAACATACAGGCAATTGAGCAACCTTAGCACGGAAATGAAAGATAGTGTTGTGATTAAAACACTGGTGTGGGACTCAGGAGAGCTGGGATCAGGTTGTTTGCTTTGCTACACACTTTCTGGGTAACCATGGGCATGTCACTTAGGGACAGATTACCAAAGGCATTTGAACACCTAAAGGTCAAGGTAGGTATCTAGTGGGATTTTCAAAAGTGCCTAAGCTGGTTAGTTGCCAAACTCTCCTGGGTTGCTTTTGTAAATCCCACTAGGCGCCTATCTGCATCTTTGTGCCTAAATACCTTTGAAAATCTGCCCCCTAATCTACTATGCCTCCGTTTCCTACCTGCAAAATGAGGCTAATAATACTTCCTTTCCCCCACATATACCTTTGTCTTGTCTATGTCAGCTCTTAAGGACAGAAACTGGCTCTTTTTAATGTGTTTGTGCAACACCACAATAGGTCCTGATCTCAGCTGGGGCCTCTAAATGCAACCTAATATATATAAATAAATAAATAATACAGTGAAACAATTTACCAAGGGTCATAGTAAATTCTCCTTCACTAAATTTTTGAAATCGGGAGTGGATGTTTTTCTAAAAGATCTGCTCTAGGAATTATTTGGGGAGGTTCTATGGCCTGTGTTACACAGGAGGCCATAACAGATTATCACAATAGTCCCTTGTGGCTTTAGAGTCTATGAAGCTTTTGTTATCAATCTGTCTTTCCTTTTCTAGACGACTGATTCTGCAGGAACAGAATACAACTGTCTTTAGCTTGTTGACACTATCCTTTGTAAAAATCCCTCCTTTAGTAAGCATCTATCCCCTCCAGTCTGAGACTCTGCTCTCACATGTCCCTTAGATTTGCATGTTTTATTTTATTTCACTTGGTAATTCACTTTGTTCTGTCTGTTACTACTTGGAACCACTTAAATCCTACTTTCTGTATTTAATAAAATCACTTTTTACTTATTAATTAACCCAGAGTATGTATTAATACCGGGGGGGGAGGGAGCAAACAGCTGTGCATACCTCTCTATCAGTGTTATAGAGGGCGAACAATTTATGAATTTACCCTGTATAAGCTTTATACAGTGTAAAACAGATTTATTTGGGTTTTAGACCCCATTGGGAGTTGGGCATCTGAGCGTTAAAGACAAGAACACTTCTGTAAGCTGCTTTCAGTTAAGTCTGCAGCTTTGGGGCAAGTAATTCAGACCCTGGGTCTGTGCTGGAGCAGACGGGCGTGTCTGGCTCAGCAAGACAGGCTGCTGGGGTTCTGAGCTGTCAGGGAAAGCAGGAGCAGAGGTAGTCTTGGTACATCAGGTGGCAGCTTCCAAGGGGGGTTCTGTGATCTAACCTGTCACAAGCATAACATGGTTCCCATTATAAAAGTGAACATGTTTAGGGAAAAACTGACACTTCATGATCATCTCTCTGGGGTAGAATGACATAGCAACTCTATGTTATACCCCCTTCCAACATTGCTTAGATGTGCAAACCATCGCATGACTTGACTCTAACTTGCTATATCTGCTTCCTGTGTGTATTCAGAGCCAATACTACCACCCCATTACACCATCTTTATACCAATGTAACTGTTGAAATCAATGACAAAATTGGTCTAACTGAGTAGAGAACCAGGATAGGTATTTACTGTTTTTCTTTCTCCTAGTGGTCCTGGAAATCTAAAACAGCTCCGTAACAGTGAACTGGGTTATCTTCTGGCTTATACACAGGGCTGACGAGAGGGGGGAGAAGCCAGTACAAATTACCGGGGCCCGGCGGTCCGGAAGGGGGCCCGGCTTCCTCCCCCCTCTCGTCGGCCCTGTTTAGCCGGTCTGCCCTTGCTGGGGGGGGCCAAAAAAAAATTTTCACCGGGGCCCGAACCCATTCTCAGTGGCCCTGCTTATACATTAGCAGAATTGTTAACCAAGTACCAACTGAAGAAACTGTCTTTAAATTGCACAGTGTTGTTGTTGTCGTGTTGGTGCCAGGGTATCAGAGACACAAGGTGTATGAGAATATCTTTTATTGGAAGAGCTCTGTATGAGCTTGAAAGCTTGGCTCTCTCACCAACAGAAGCTGGTCCAATACAAGATATTACCTCACTCACCTTGTCTCTAAATTACACTCAGACTTACCCCTCTGAAAGCAATAGGGTTACCTAGGTGTGACCAAGTACCTATGCTGAGGATAAAGGGTTACATAGATATAACTGAGGAGCAACAGTTGACTTACTGATTTTTTTTTTAAACCACAGATTGCTGATGATGCTTGAGCCAGTAAGAACCCATCTTGACCTTCAGGTCTCAAAGAGAGGCTGCAGGGCTGGCAGGTAGAAACAAATCCCCATCTTATTTGTTGACTGAGCAAACTTTGCATAGAAAGGTTTGAGACACAGTAAACATAGAAACTTGTAATACCAGTTTTATAGAAATACTTTCCAAAGTGTAATGCTTATAATTAGCCTTATAATAGCCTTTTTTTCTTCATAGACTGTATTTGGTAGAATCCATGATACATCACCCCCCACCCATCCCTTTCACCTGCATAGAAGAACCTCATGAAAGCAAAGGATGATGTTTCTATTCAAGGGGATAGATAGGAAGTTTGCTGTATACCCCAGTTATCCTTTACTATTAGATTCATATTTAAAACAAACTCTCTGCCCATGAATAGCTACTGGAGAGGCAGTGGCTGGGTTTAAAGCAGCTGGTCTTTAAGATTGTGAGATTCTAAAAAGGAACTAAGTGAGAAGAACCCAGTCCACCTGGGAAGCAAAGCTGGAGGCAAGCATGAGAGGCCGATGCCGCAACAGGGGATAGGCAATCATGTTGCTTTAGAAGTCTGTTCTGCTCATGGGTTGGGGGGGGGGGGGAGTAAGCCATTTTCAGTCTTGAGAGGAACAGACTAAAGGAAGCCATTTTAGTCAAAGAGCAGCTGTGATTTTTTTGCTTCTGATTGCAGCTGAGTTATGCTAACATTTAAGAAATCCTGATTATCCTCAAGTGAGGAGTTTCAAATTTATTAGGACCAGACCCTCAGCTGGCAGAAGTCACTAAAGCTTCAGCAAAATTTTGCCGAGCTACACCAATTGACAAGTTCAGGATCTGGCCTCTCATCTCTTCTTCTACCTCTCCACACAGATTAAGAGTCAAGTTTTCCTCCCACATTGTATTCTACTAAGGTATCAGATATCAATAATAAGGGCTAAATTCCATTTTTGATGACAATAGCATCGCTGCAAGCAGAATTTGGCCTTTAGACATTGCGCTTAAAAAAAAAAAAAAGGGTGCTGACAAGTTGAAAACAGAGCTCTTTCATAGCAGGCTTCCAGAGCCTCTCCCATTGCAAAATTTAATTAAAGACATAATTAAATAAGCACTACACTAATAACTGAATAGAAAAGGCCAATGTTTTTCTTACATAATCAAATGATGTAACACTAACATAAGTCATGCTTAACTAGAAAATATTACCACTGACCTCATCAAAAAGGCAAACCTTGATCCATCAGGAATAAGTCTATTCCAAAAGAACATAATATTGTACCTACTCTAAGAAAGAGAACCAAACATGAACAGAGAAGTCTCATTCCTATATGGGAATAACAATCCTCTCCAGTTAAATAGATAGGAAAGTAAGACGCTTGACTATTTCACAGTTGTGCTATCCGTCTTTCTTTAAGTGAGAACTGGAGATCTGATTTGTCAAACTCTGTCCTAATTCAGCAAAAATTATTTTTATAAATAAAGGCATGGGTAGAACCTCTCCATTCCCCTTGCACCACTGATCCCTCCTTAAGACCCACTTTTGATGCCTGAAAGAAACTAGCCATTGGAATGGAAGCAAGAGTACAGTGATGCATATTTATTTTATAAAACAAAAGTGTGTACAGGTGCTCAGGTAGATACGGGCTGGGTATTATCTAGGATGCCAAGTAGGATAGTATAATGTAAGGTTTATTTTTTTTAAAAAGTACATATTTTGATTTTATATTCTTCCTTCACTCTTCCTGTGTTGCTTGTCTTAGGCCCAGATCCTGCTGTGAACTCCATTGTAACTGCTCAGAGCCACTGAAGTCAATGGGGCTCCATACAGGTCCCTGCAGAGCTTACTGGAGCATTGGAAATCCGACTAAGCTTGTGGGGGCAGAAAATGCATCTTTGGACAGGACTGAACACAATGTTGGTACTACCATAATACTAACAATAGTTAATAATAAGCTATGGTTACACTAGCTAGAATAGAAATGCAAAAGGAATATAAACCCTCATACTTCAGAACATAAACTGACCGCTGCCTGGGGTTAGAAAGAAGTTTCCTCTTTGGCCATATTATTGGACAGTTGCCCATTATGGGGTTTTTATGGCTTCCTTTGATATATCTAGTACTGCCCACTGTCAGATAAAGGATGGTGGGTTGAATGGACTGCTGGTCTGATGAGGTATTTTAATTCCTATGTAATACCTTTATAAGAAGGTTTCTGCTGGTCTCATTGTGCTACTATGAACTGCTCTCATATAGCAGAGAGCACTTTAACACCAGAGACAGAAAAGTCCTTACAAATATACTCAGATACAAATGGAACTATGAACTCAGCAGAATGCATTTGTTTACAATCAAGCACTGAACTTTGCATTTAAAAGATGCAGTATAAACATAAATCCTTGTCTCTCCATAGCATGCTGTAACCTACCATCCAACCAGCACAAAGTCCACTTCCTTTATGATCAGCAATGCTTTAATGTTAAGGTATTCTGAAAGGAATGTGTATGTTCTAAATGCTAGTACCTTGATCTAGCTACCTATTTTGATCCCTACATTTTAAAAAATGATTTTATTTTTAATTCCTCAGATACAAGTTGACATGAATGTTCGTTTACATATTCACTTGAATATCCACTGCTATTCACTCTGACGAATATTTGGTCTGTTTAAACCTCATACAGCTTTTGAAAATTAAGTTTGAGGTGAATGCAGAATGAGAAATATCCAGATAAACATGTTATTTCAAAAGGAAAACAAAGACACAAAGGAGATGATTGCCTACTCTGTTACACCAATTCGGCACTGGTGTAGATTCATAGAAATCAGAGTTGCAATACTGCAAAACTGCCAAAATGGAATGGAGAACTAGGTTCTAAGGGTGAAACCCTGGCCCCATTGAAGTCAATTAATGAGTTACAGAGAAATATATCAACAAAAAATTACCATTTTAAAGAGCAATCCCCTATCTACTTCAGTGTTCATTCTTGCACTGCTTTGATTTTTCAAACCGGACAGTATCACGGTGATGCTTGAGTCAGCAGAGTTTGGTGTCTGTAGTAAGACAGAGGCCATCTACAGTTTAAAACACCATACAATCAGTTCCATACTTACCTATGACTACATTTTTCAGACTAGCAGATTTTATAACTAAAACTAAAAATATTTTCTAAGTACCTGTTCAGAATTTATCATTATTTTTAACTGCTAGTCTCTCAGTTGAAAACCTCTCACCAAATCAGATGTAAAGGAATAGGCCAGTTCTGCTCTGCTGAGGCAGCTGTTTTAGCAACTGGACCTCAGGCATCTTGCCCATTATTGTACAGCCCTTTCATGGGAGGTCTTTATGATTATTACTAGTTAGAGCCCACTATATTCATATGACAACATGGTCATATCCTTGTCCCACTGCCCAATCCCAGCTGTCACATGCAGAGGGTGCAGAATCCCCTCTGCATCTATTTCAGGGCTGCCCACGCTGGCAATGTCCCTGAATAAATTTCCCCTTGTGCAATCCACCCCGATATGTTACTCAGGATCTTTCAGAACTGGTCTGAAATTAACACAATTAAACTCAATAAAGACAAGTGCCAAATACTACATTTAGGAAGGAAAAAACAAGTGCACAACTACAAGAAGAGGAATAATTGACTAGGTAATAGTATTGCTGAAAAACATCTGGGGGTTATAATGGTTCACAAACTGAACATGAGTCATCAATGTGATGCAGTTGTGAAAGGCTCATATTCTGGGCATATTAACAAGAAAGTCAATCATCCTGCTTTACTTGGCATTAATGAGGCCTCAGTTGGTATATACTATGTAAGAATAGAATACTCAACAAGCTGACTGAGGAGATATCTGATTATCTTCGAAAAGTCATGGAAGATGGGAGAGGAAAAGGGCAACTATAGTGCCAATCTATAAAAAGGGGAATAAGGACAACCTGGGGAATTACAGACCAGTCATCTTAACTTCAGTACCCGGAAAGATAATGGAGCAAATAATTAAGCAATCAATTTGCAAACACCTAGAAGATAATAAGGTGATAAGTAACAGTCAGCATGGATTTGTCAAGAACAAATCATGTCAAACCAACAAAATAGACATTAGTTAGGCTTTTGATACGGTCTTGCATGACCTTCTCATAAACTAGAGAAATACAACCTAGATAGAGCTACTGTAAGGCTGGTGAATAACTGGTTGGAAAACTGTTCCTAGAGACTAATTGTCAGTGATTCACAGTCAAGCTGGAAGGGCATATCGAGTGGGGTCCCACAGGGATCTGTTCTGGGTCTAGTTTTGTTCCATATCTTCGTCAATGATTTAGAGAATAGCATAGAGAGTATACTTATAAAGTTTTCAGATCATACCAAGCTGGGAGGGGGTCACAAGTGCTTTGGGGGATAGGATTAAAATTCAAAATGATCTGGACAAACTGGAGAAATGGTCTGAAGTAAATAGGATGAAATTAAATAAGGACAAATGTGAAGTACTCTACTTAGGAAGGAACAATCAGTTGCAACATTCAAAATGGGAAATGGCTGCCTAGGAAGGAGTAGTGTGGAAAGGGATGTGGGGGTCATAGAGGATCACAAGCTAAACATGAGTCAAAAGTGTAACACTATTGCAAAAAACCCAAACAGATATTCTGGGATGTATTAGCAAGAGTGTTGTAAGCAAGACACAAGTAGTAATTCTTCTACTCTATTGTGTGCTGATTAGGCCTCAACTGGAGTATTGTGTCCAGTTCTGGGTGCTACATTTCAGGAAAGATGTGGACAAATAGGAGAAAGTCCAGAGAAGAGCATTAAAAATGTTTAAAGGTCTAGAAAACATGACCTGAACATGAAGGAAAATTGGTTCATTTAGTCTGGAGAAGAGAAGTCTGGGGAGTGGAGGGCATGATAACAATTTTCAAGTACATAAAAGGTTGTTAAAAGAGGAGGGAGAAAATGCCTCAGTGGGTCACAGCTGAGAATACCAGATTCAGGACAAACTGTTGAGAAACAGGGTAGACTTACCACATACTGGTGACAGGTTTCAGAGTGGTAGCCGTGTTAGTCTGTATCAGCAAAAACAACGAGGAGTCCTTGTGGCACCTTAGAGACTAACAAATTTATTTGGGCGAAAGCTTATGCCCAAATAAATTTGTTAGTCTCTAAGATGCCACAAGGACTCCTCATTGTTTTTACTGAAAACTTATTTCACTACATTTAAGGGCCTTCTAATCTCAAGAGATCAGCCACACAGCCAGGCCAATATATAACTCAGATCTTACCCAATAATCACGCTGCTGCCAATCCTTTAGTAACCAAAATCTAAAAGTTTATTAATAAAAAAAAAGTTTAAATGGTTAATAAATCATATAATACAATAATGGCAATGTTCTTTTATCAGCTTTGTAGCAGTGATGTTATAGACTGCTGGCTTATAAAGACTCTCTGGTAATTTCCAAAAGATTGGAAGGTCCTCAGTCCATAGTTCAATATACTCCTTTTAGTTGTAAAGCCACAGTCCAGAGAATCAGGGCAGAAAAGAGGCACCATGGAGTCATTTCAGGGGTCTTTTATACCCTTTGCCATGAGCCTGGAAATGTTCTGTTTCAAACCAAGCTCACAACCCAGTTGTGGAAAGTTACTGGCACAAGATGGAGTCCGGGGTCACGTGAGCATATCACAAGTCCTTACATGGCTTGATGACTCTCACAGGGGGTAGCCCCTGGCCCTTTGGAGGCTTAGGCGTCTGCAGGAAGAGCCATCTGGGTCTCTTCGGTGGCCCGTTGTGAGAGTGAAGTGTCTTTAATGGGCCATCCAGCCTGAATGGGCCATTCACAATGGGCAAGCTAGACTGGATGTAAGCTACCTTGTGGGTGTTATCTGAGGAACAAACATTTGAGATACAAATATATAGCCAATATTCATAACTTCAGATACTGTGATGATACATGGATTTAAACAGGATGATCTTATTTAGCACATCATAACTTTTCCATTGACATCTTACATGGCTTTGTACAAGATTTGTTGCAATTGTCTAACAATGGCAATATTATTTATAGATATGGTCTCTATTTCAATCCTACAGCATCACAGGGGCCTCTGGGCTCTAGGCTTCAGCCAGCAGTGAGGGTAGCTTCAGGGCTCTGGGCATAGGTGTAGTTTGACTTCTGTTGTGGGTGGGGCAGGGCCTAGCAGAATTCAGGCCAGCTACGCATAGCAGGGCCCAGGGAGGGAACGCTACCTCCATCCCTGACTCATCTTAGCAGGCCACCCAGCCTGTCTGGGTTTGGGGGGCACGAAATCAAAAATTATAACTCAGGTGTGGCGGGGACTCAGCTCAAAAAGTTTGAAAAACACTCAGGGTACAGGGAGGGGGTAGCTCAAGGCTGTGTGCAGGGAGCCCCACCTCCCCCCGCCCCTCCCAGTCACTGCTCCTTGAGAACTCTGCCAGCCCTGAAGCCAGATCTCCCCCACACACACACCCAGGGGGCTCTTACTGGCTGTGCGAGAAGTCAAAGGCATCTGGGAGCTGAGGACCAGCTACAGCCCCCAGGAACCAGCAGCAGGAGGAGGAGATGGGTGGAGTGCTGTGGCTGCCCTCTCTGTAGCACTGGCCAGACCAGCAGCTTCTCTGCACTGCCCAGCTCCATCTTCCTGCCTCTGACCTGGCCAGTGGGCAGGGCCTCAAGGGGCGGGAGGAGAGGGGGTGGTGGGGGTATATGTGTGGAACTGCCCCACTCTGTTTACAGCACTGCAATTTGGGGGGGAAGGGGAAAATGACCCCCAGGGCCTCTGCCAAACTGCACCATGGGTTCAGGACAGAGCGCCAGGATTCACAGACCCCCTGAAACCTACTTGCAGCCCCCCCAGGGGGCCATGGACCCCTGGTTCAGAACCACGGGTCTAGATAATATTTAGTCCTGTCTTGAGTGCAGGAGACTGGACTGGAAGACCTTAAGGTCCTTTCCAGTCCTATGATTCTATAATTCTATGTCCAATTCTGGATGCCAGAAAGATGTGGACTTGTTGGAGAGAGTACTGAGGAGCACAACAAAAATTATAAGAGGTGTAGAAAACCTGACCTGTGAAGAAAGGTTAAAAAAACTGGGCATGTTTAGTCTTCAGAAAAGAAGACTGAGGAAGGTGCTGGTAACAGTCTTCAAATATATTAAGGAGTGTTACAAAGAGGATGATTCTCCTTATCCACTGAAGGTAGGACAAGTAGTAATGGGTTTAATCTGCAGTCAGGGAGATTTAGGTTAGATATTAGGAAGAGGTGTCTAACTTTGAAGTATTTCAGAATTTTTAAACTATCCTCAAAGGACATTTGTGGAATCTGCATCATAGAATCATAGGACTGGAAGGGACCTGGAGAGGTCATGTAGTCCAGTCCCCTGAACTCATGGCAGGAGTATTATCTAGACCATTCGTGACATGTGTTTGTCTAACTTGCTCTTAAAGATCTCCAATGATGGAAATTCCACAACCTCCCTAGGCAATTTATTCCAGTGCCTAACCACCCTGACAGTTAGGAAGTTTTTCCTAATGTCCAACCTAAACCTTCCTTGCTGCAATTTAAGCCCATTGCTTTTTGTCCTATCCTCAGAGGTTAAGAAGAACATTTTTTCTCCCTCCTCCTTGTAACAACCTTTTATGTACTTGAAAACTGTTTATCATGTCCCCTTTCCATCTATTTTCCAGACTAAGCAAACCCATTTTTTTCAATCTTCCCTCATAGGTCATGTTTTCTAGACCTTTAATCATTTTTGTTGCTCTTCTCTGGACTCTCTCCAATTTGTCCACATCTTTCCTGAAATGTGGTGCACAGAACTGAACACAATACTCCAGTTGAGGCCTAATCAGCATGGAGAAGAGCAGTGGTTCTCAAACGTTTGTACTGGTGACCCCTTTCATGTAGCAAGCCTCCGAGTGTGACCCCCCTAATAAATTAAAAACACTTTTTTATATATTTAACACCATTATAAATGCTGGAGGCAAAGTGGGGTTTGGGGTCGAGGCTGACAGCTCGCGACCCCCAGGTAATAACCTCACGACCCCCTGAGGGGTCCCGACCCCCAGTTTGAGAACTCCTGGAGTAGAGTGAAAGAATTGCTTCTTGTGTCTTACTTACAGCACTCCTGCTAAGACTTCCCAGAATGATGTTCATTTTTTTTTTGCAACACTATTGACTCATATTTAGCCTATGGTTCACTTTAACCCCTAGATCCCTTTCCACAGTACTCCTTCCTAGGCAGTCATTTCCCATTTTGTATGTGTGCAACTGATTGTTCCTTCCTAAATGGAATATTTTGCATTTGTCCTTATTGACTTTCATCCTATTTACTTCAGACCACTTGTCCAGATCATTTTGAATGTTAATCCTATCCTCCAAAGCACTTGCAACCCCTCCCAGCTGGTATCGTCCTCAAACTTTATAAGTGTACTCTTTATACCATTATTTAAATCATCAGGCATTGGAGGTTAAAAACTGGTTGGACACAAACCTGCCAGGGATGGTCTAGATTTACTTGGCCCTGCCTCAGCACAGTGGGCTGGACTTGATGACCTCTCGAGATCCCGTCCAGACTTACATTTCTCTAATTTGAGGAGCAGGTTCTATGCATGAAGTTCTTTACATTCCTTTAGTACTAGGCTGTTTTTAAAATTAAATTGATACCATTTCCCCTTTCTTGTATCTGACAATCTCAAATAGTCTAATCAATGTTATTTCCTTCAGAATGTTGTATGCTGTATCTCAAAGTTCCCCTTAAACTCCACTTCTCCAGAGATCACAGACCTAGTTTCTGTAATATTTTTGGGTAACTAAGATGCTCTACTTTGTCCTCCTTGTTTTTCAGTTTTAATCATTTCAGTGATATTTATTTTAATACTGGACTACAATTGCTCAGAACATTTCAAATATGACCTTGCTAGTCCCTTATATTGCCGTGATGAAATCATTTCTTTAACATAATATATAGGCCCTGTGTTAAGGTGTCTGTTTGCTATGTCTATGGTTATTTAGATCTCTGAAAAACATTTCAGGGGCTTAAGCAATGCAGAAACCAGCTTTTTCTTCCTATAGTTTTGAAGCAAATAACCATTTAAAGTGAATTCCTTTTCTACCCTAATTTTGTAATTTTATATTTCTCCTTCTCACTCCTGTTAATCTGAGGGAGAATTTAAGTTTTATCACTCTTGCTTGTGAAGGAAAAAGACTTACTAAGGGTCAGATCTTGCAACTATTACTCACTTGGAGTATCTGAGGAGTAAGGGACTACTCACATATAAAAGTCAGACTACTCTTGCAGTAAGATAATACTCAGCAAGACTAAGAGGGCTGCGTCTGACCCTACGACACCATCATGTAATACTTATATTGTGGTAGCGCCTAAAGGCCAAAACCAGTTTGGCTCTTTGGTGCTAGGCACTATATAAACATTTAAATAAGTTCATGCCCCAAAGTGTTTAGTCATCTAGTCCAATCCTTGCTAGTACAGTACAAGATTGTTTTACAAATCTTAAATCTCTCCCCTCCATAAGAACATCCTGTAAGTCTTAAACGTGTAATTCTTCATTATTTGTATCTCTTCAAACAAGGAATTATTCTGGTACAAGTACAATATCCCAAAGAACAATCTGTCACAGTTATAAATCATCTGCCGAAATTAATTGGGCATGAGGCTATTTCCTTTTAAACTAAAACTGTGCTTGTGTTATGTAAATACCTGAATACAACAAATTCTTTAAAACAGCCCATCGTACAGCCTGTATATACATTGCTCTAGCATAGCAACTACTGTTGCATTGTAAACAAGCTGTGAAAGCCAACTTACATTTGAATACATTGCTCCTTCATCTTCATGCATGAGATATTTCTCAACAGCAATCAAGTGTTCGAATGCAGATGTCCAACAAGAAAGTTGTAATTTCCTGGTGCTCTAAGGGACAAAAAGCATAGTAATAAGTGTGTAACTTCCTTAACTGTTCCTATAATATATAATGATGAATTCCTATAGAGAACTTTCTGACTATGGACTTTTGTACCATGAAGTCACATTTTCACAAAGGTCTCCTTATTTCCATATTGTATTCAAGATTACAGAGAGAGCCAAAATAACTTTCAATTCCAAGGTATAATTTATTCATTCAACCACATACTGGAAAAACAAATTGTTTCACCTTGCATTATTGAATGGGTTTTAGATAAATGTGTTTTCTAAGTTAACTTATGTATTCTCCCAAATATGCATAGGGAATTCATGAAGGTAGCATGCATTAATGCAAATAGGAGTTGGGTGTATAATTCTTTAACAATAACCATTAGGTATCTCAGAGCCTCCCCCTTCTGGAAGAACTTGTATATGTAAAACTGTCATTTCTGAGGGATATGACAGACCACAGATTCTAGTAAGATCTCCTACATTCAACGTAGTTTATTGTACATCAGACACGATTCTAGTATCAGGTTAATTAACTATGCTTCATTTTACAAGTTTTGAAAGAGAATTTGAGTTTAAATTTATCTATTCTTTTCAGCGATGCTAGAAATAGGGATGCTGCTGCACCCCTTGGCTTAAAGTACTAATAACAGACACCAAATACATGGTTTTTATCATCAACACCCCCTCTATAAAATTTGTTCCAGCACCCCTGATTCTTTTTACATAAAAAAGTAACAGCTATTCTCTTCAATCATATTTGAACACCCACTAATTAAGCAACATATTTGGAAGAAGTTAACACAATGGACCCAGATCCTTACCTGATCTAAGCTGGCATTGCTCAATTGAAGTCTAGGAAGCTACATTGATTTCCACCCTTGAGAATCTGGCCCAGTAGCACCGATGACATCATACCATTGATCTACATAATAGCATTGTATTCTTCCCCATCCTGTTTCTTATACCTCCTAAAATTGTGTTTCGGAAGAGGAAATCATTCACTTCTAGTCTAACAAAATATGACTGATCTGCATAGTATTGTATGACTATCATAGAAACTGTTTCTTGCTCTCCCTATCCAAATCCCTCTCATTGAAAGTACAGCTATTAACTAAGCCCTGGATAATCAGAATTTCCAATGGGTTAATGACTTCCTTACATCTTTCTGAATGTTAGTGTCACATTTGTCAGCCTAATCAAGCAAACTATTATGATTTCTTTAGCTTTCCTTTTCAATGTAGTATCACTGCTGTTTTCAGTTTTACATTATAGTCAATCCTTTCAATTTGATTAAGGAGACTTCACATTTAATAGTAATTCTTAGCATTCACGCAGTGATTGACATCCTCAAAGTACTGAGCTGACATTACCTAATTAATCCCCACAATACCCCTGTGTGAAATTTCCCTTCACTTTTATACTGAAATAGTATTAAAAAAAACCCAATTGGGGCTATGTTAATTGTATTAATAGCAGGCCCTATAAGGAAAACTGTACAGAATGATTACATAAGACATACTTGATAAGTCTTCAGTATACATTATGGGTCAAACCCAGCACTATCGTATGCTGCACTAATGGAGATTAGAGCCCCTCTTTCCCCTTCAACATCATAGCAGGATTCTAATCTACTGTTAAGGGAGAACCAAGGGTTACAGTGGTGGCCAACTCCATGATTTTGAAAACTAGCAATCTGCTATTTTAGGGGTATTGTCCACTTCTGTTCAGCTAGATCTGGATTTAAAACTCATTGGGTGAAGTCCTGGTCCCATTTAAGTCAATAGAAGTTTTGCCATTGATTTCAGTGAGGCCAGGATTTCAGCCGCCAAAGTCAACAGGAATCTTTTCATTGACTTCAGTACACTTTGGATTAGAACCTCTAGGGTACATCTACATTTGATCTGGAGGTGTGATTTCCAGCTGAGGTAAACTACCTGAACTAGTTCTCCTTGAGATAGCATGCTAAAAACAGCACTGTACCTAGGGTGGCATGGGCAGAGGCTCAGGCTAGCCACCTAAAAACATACCCACCTGGACCCATTTTCTGTAGCACACATTAGTAGAGGCATAGGCTGCCTTTTTCTTTGAAGGAGCAGCAGCATATTCCCTCCTCCCCACAGTGGAATTACCTACCGTCAGCCATGCTGCTCTGCTTCAGCAGGTTGACTCAAGTGTCACCAGCACTGCTCAGCTCTCCTACCATCTTGCATAGGTTCTCATAAGGACAGTTTTCCCCTGTGGAAGAGACATTGTTGACTCTTCATGGCTTGGTATTAGTTAAAATAAAAGTGACACAGTAGTGTTTCACACTACTATTACTCAGGTTTTACAGTTTTAAATGAAGCTTTAGATGTTAGTACTTCAGTTTTTTCTTACATGTTCACTACCATTAGAAAAGTGTGTTTGCAGATCTTTTTAGCCATTAAGTATGTATTTCAAACTCAGTACCGTTACCAGATGTGTGGCTATTTAGACCCCAGAACATCTTTACAATATCTCCAACTGTAAAAGGGTTCACTTCCTGCAGGAGCACCTGCTTATGGCTGGGTGTGGGATTAGCTATTGCCCCATCTGGCACCCCATTCTGTCAGTTACTAACACATGATCCCTCACTCTCTCTTCATGATCCGTCCCTCTAGCTAGGTCACTGTGTAGGTACCCCTCCCCTTCCAGCATAACAGAATTCCACACATAACAGTTTAAAGCCCTTAAAACAGGCTTCAGCCCCAACTCTGGGCCCCACTGTCTGTTTACCCTCTTGGCTCAGGACTTTGAGTGTCTCTACACTCAAGCCCAGCAACTCTGCACAATCCTACTCCTTGCTGCTGTTTCCCTGGACTTCTTCCTACCCAGCCTTTCTTCCCCACAACTTCTCTGAGATGACCCTTCTCTCAGGCTCAGAATCCTCAGATTTCCATGTCTGTTTCCTCCTCCGTGTTCCCAGAGAGTAACTGCAGACTCCTTATCTATCTACACCCCTCTTCTGCTACAAACTTCCTCTCTTTATAATAACCAGCCTGCTCCTGCCCAGCTAGGATTCATGTTCAGCTAAGCCTGGCTCTCCCTGCAGATTCAGTAAATAACATAATTGACCTCTCAGGTCTGCATTCAGGGCCTGTGTAGAGCATACCCCATCCCACCAACTAATAAAACACAATTATAAATTAAATGGATTCACTTGAAATGTATGAACTGGCATGCCTAGGGACTCTTTGTAATAGTTAATGCCAGTTTGTTCTCAAGAGTTTCAAGTCATTCATTGAGATATGCCATCCACATTCTACACTGCAAAATCACAAACAGAAATTTATGGTCTGACCTTCAGAGATGTTGATAATTTTTACTGAACTATTTTTTATTTATTTTATTGAACAATTTTTATTGAAGTGCAGATGCTCAGATCCCTTGAAAAATCACACCACTGCTGTATACTCCAGTAATATAATCTTGCCACACTTATGTTCTGAAATCAGTTTGGTACACACTGACATCTCTTTGTACAGTAGTCCTTTTAGTTCCTGGAAAGCCACTCCCTTTTGTCACCTAGTAACTTTTTAATAGTCAACATCAAGCTCAGAGTTTCAGAGCTAGGTACTTGATTTTTCAGTAGGACTAGGATGCAACATTTTTCTTATGCCCTGATTAAGTTACAAACTGAAGCTACAATATTTTGGAAGTGTTCTGAATGTGAGAAGTTACAATAATATTTTCTATATTTAAAAATGGAAGTAGCTGAATGTAAGATAACAGCTGGTACAGATAAACCAAGTCAAGTACTGGAACAGATTTGGCATCTAAACCTAATGATAAGAGAAACACTTCTAAAGAGTGACCTTCAAGATAATGAAGCTACAGCAGAGTATGTGCCTAGATTAATCTTTCTCATGCAAGAGCTCAGCAGTTCCCTCAGCCAAAAGCTACAACACAATACAGAGATCCTACAAGACACCTGCCAGCTATTGAATACTCTTCAGAACAAACACAAGCAATTGGTTTCAAGTCAAGGCAAGTAAAGATGAGTTTAACATAAAGAGAATTTATTTAATATGTAATAAGCCAAATTTTTCCCTCTGACGCTCATGTGAAGTCACATTTTACATTCATTGGAACTTCAATATTTGTTCTTTCAGTAGAATATATTTTACTTTTTTTTCTCTATGTATTTTTCTGAAGAGACAGTGAGTTAAAAAAAGGTTTCCATGTAGAATAATGAATTAAACTTAATTAATATAAAGTTTCCTTATCTATATTGGTTTGCATTATTATTTGTATTAAAAAAACAAGTAAGGGCCAATTCTTGGCTCTTCTGCCCTCTGGTCCTGCACAGCTCAAGCAAACCAGAAAGTCTTCCTCCAATCTTTCCTGAGGAAACTAAATTACTCTAGATTTTTCCCTTCTTAATGCACTGTTAAACTAGTCTGCTAATAGTACTTAATTACACAAATTTACATTTAATGGGTCAATTATGTGATTTAGTGTGGGATTCACATTAAAAATAGTTTCCTGAACAAAGGATAGCATACTTTTGCAAACCAAAAATCTCCCCAAAATCCCACCACATCAAAAATATTTAGCAAAATATAGCAGAAAAATACAATTTCTGCATTTAATAATATTCTAGTTTAGCACACCAGGATTAAGAAACTGAGAGATATAATTTCCTGACTCAGATCTTCAGCTATGCCCGTACTTATGAATCGTAGCTCTATGGATTTTGTAAGATATCCAAGATCATACAAGAGCTTTCTAGTGAGAAAAGACCTGTTTGCAATTGGGAAAACCAAACTATGTCTATGTGATCTGTATTAGCTACTTTTCATTCATTCAGAACTCTCTGGGTACGTCTACACTACAAGATTAATTCAAATTTAGATAATTCGAATTTGGGAAACAGATTGTATAAATTCGATTGTGCGCGGCCACACTAAGCACATTAATTCGGTTTTTAACCACATTAATTCGGTGGTGTGCGGCCACACTA
>NW_020664417.1:63339643-63512663 GCF_002925995.2 Terrapene triunguis | reverse complement strand
TTAATTCGGATTAACGCAGCTAAATCCGAATTAAAGTCGTAGTGTAGACCAAGCCTCTGATTCTCTTTTTCCAAAAAGATTCTTTTACATAGTCTCTCTCTTTCAGATAAAACAATGAGTTAGTTAAGAAGTTAGGAGACACTTAAACATAGACTGCCACTGTATTCTGAAACTGGGTTATCTCAGGTCAGAAAAACAAGGAAAGCATAGTCCTTAAAGTGATCACATGCTTTAAAAAAAATGCACAGAAGGAAATTTTAAGGTTAACATTGTAACAACATGGGGAACGGCTCTTATATGTATATATGTATAGAGAGAGAGACCTACCTCATAGAGCTGGGAGGGACCCTGAAAGGTCATTGAGTCTAGCCCCCTGCCTTCACTAGCAGGACCAAGTACTGATTTTGCCCCAGATCTCTAGGTGGCCCCCTCAAGGATTGAATTCACAACTCTGGGTTTAGCAGTCCAATGCTCAAACCACTGAGCTATTCTCCCCCCCCCCCTTTTAATATAATGTTGGTGACTAGTCTAAAATTACTATGCATTGATATGGTTCAGCTTTTAAACACATACATGTCAGGAAATGCAAAGGTACATAGGATAGGCAAAGCTCAGTTTTCAGAATGGGTCAAGATATGAAAAAAATTGAATTGGGGAAAATTGAAAATTTCAAATAAAAATCTACATTTTTATTTCCAAATTTCAGATCCAAATTTCAGGTAATGGGGGTTTTCCAAACTGGAGTTTACGTGTAATATCCATGGCATCTGTAGCAATATTTTGTATTACTGTATCTAGTGCCAGCTTTAAAGCCTTAATATGCATGTTCACTGTACATAAACTCGTGTGTAGGCTGTAAGGAAAATATGAGACAAATTTAAGGTGAAATGGCTTAATGGCTGCAACTTTATTTAGCGAATAACACACAAATTGAAACCACTTAGATGCAGGCAAATAGTTTCTGCTGTTGTGGGCAACCATGGTGATGTTTTTGTAATAGCCTTACGCTCTGGATCCTACTTATAGTATTAGGTAACAGTTTGGTCACTTAAATAGTTTTAAGATTGCTCAATAGGTTTCGCAAGCCTTGTCAGGTGATATAAGCAGTATTAACTGTTTGCTTAAACCCCTGAAGCGAGTTTGTGTCCTGCTACGGCTCCCCTTCTCTGTTATGCCAAGTGGATCTCAGATGCAACTGGAAACTGATCTTCCTCATAGCCTCTTTATCCATCCATTCTGGAATCCCTCTCTCCATACACTTAGGATCCAAAATGTAGGTTCCCACACACATGGCACCAGATGCATCCATATACATGTATCTGATGCGTGAGAGAGATTATGATGAATTTAAATTAAAAAAATCCCCTAATTTAATTGCATGTTGTCAGCAATTTTCACAAGTGGGTGAGGGAGAGGAATACACCTTAGCTTTTCAGGTGCTTTTTTGGAGTCTACTCTGAGGGTTGAGAAAGCATTAGACAAAGAGTGGAAGGGATGGAGCACATCCCCCACTGCCTTTCTTATTCTGTTTTACCTCAAAGGATTGGTGAAACAATGAGAATGTTTACCCTAGTAGGGCATCTTGAAACCACACTTGAGCTCCTCGCATATCATGTTCCTGAGATGACCATTGGGGTATTCTCAGAATGAGTGCCTCAAAACTGATAATTTAGTCAGTGTAGAATCCTTTTCTTGGTATTAATTTTTAATTGTTGTGAGTTATAGTATGAACTGATTTTTTTTACATCTGGTAGAAGTGCTTAGAGCTCTAAGACTAGACACATTACAAATCAAAATACATATAAATAAAATCACTTTTTCTGTTATAAATGGACAGAATACCTGACCTTTACATATTGGCTGAGTTGCAGTTGCAGATATTGCAGAGGCATTGGGTCAGGAATCAGTTGTGCCTCTGGCTGCTGGTGTGTTGGTGGGCTGGAAATGGCTAGTGTAGATAATGAAGTAGGGACCATAGGCACTGACTCCATGGGTGCTCCAGGGCTGGAGCACCCACAGGGAAAAATTAGTGGGTGCTCTGAATCCACTGGCAGCCAAGCTCCCCTCACCCCCTGCACTTCCTTCTCCTCCTCCTCCCCCTCTGAGCGTGCCATGTCCCCACTCCTCCACCTATCTCCCAGTGTTTCCCACCCGACCACCGTCAAACAGCTGTTTGGCAGCTTTAGCAAGCTCCGGGAGGGAGGGAGAGGAGCGGGAAAGTGGTGTGCTCAGGGGGAAGGCGGGGCCAGGGTGGGAATTTGGGGAAGCAGTTGGAATGGGGGTAGGGCAGGAGTGGGAACAGGCAGGGCAGGGGCAGGGCCTCATGGAAGGGGTGGAGTAGGGGCGGGACCGGAGGCAGAGGGGGGTGGTCAAGCACCCAGGGGAAAGTGGGGAAGTCGGCGCCTATGGTAGGGACAGGTACAGGAGAATAGGACTTTATTCTAAATGAAGTTCCGTTTAAGGCCAGAATGGTATAGGGATATTTAGGGACATTTTGGGATTCCCTTTGTTACCTTACCAAGTATATTCTAGCTGGTCCATAAGGTGAGATATCTTGAATGGATTATGTTTACTGTACAAACCACGCACCAAATTCTTCTAGTAAATCTGTAAATGCAAAGTATTTCTAATGAAGAGACTGTGAAATTGCTTAGATTTACATTAGTAAACAACATGCACAATTTAGCCCCATAATGGCACATACTTGAGCCAGTAAGGGTACATGCAGATCATGCTATACGCACTCTTTCATTTCTTTATTCTGCAACCATTTTTTTCACATTATGAAAGCAGTCATTCTTTATTGAAATCTACATTTTTTGAACTGTGAAATCTCAGATCCAAGCCATTTTAGAGTTGCTAGAGTGAAAAAATGCATCTGCACAATTTTTTTCCAACTTCAGCAATAAAAAATATATACTTTTCATACTCTGGTAAATGAACAAACATAAATACATTTTCTTTGGATCTTTCAAATGTTAATTCCTTGGCTAAGTACAAATATAAAAAACTTTCTTCCAAAATGTAATTTTTGGAGACCGATATAAGCCACTGAAAATGAGGACCGAAAGGAAAGGCCCATCTAATGTATAGCATCACACCAATAACATCATCATATAATACAATTATTTTTCATGTCGAAAACAATAAGGTATTGATTTACCCAGACAGCTTACTCATTAGGTGTGAAAAAAGGAGCAGTGAATGTGAGTCACTGGATTCTATTCAGAAGAGAATCACCCTATTTGGTGTCCTTTCTTTCTCTCTCTCTCAATCTTTTGCAAGTGGTAAGTGTTGCATATGGTGTTTCATCTCTATCACTTTTTTTATTTGTATTGACTTGCACTGGATTTAACCTCAAAAACAAGCCTGTGAGTATCACAGAGTAGTGAACAGAAATATGCTGAGAAATGCTCCCAGAGGTTTGTAATGCATCTAATAAACGAAGAGAGACAGTTCCAAAACTCTCCATTTGCTACAGAGTTGACAGCAAAAGGCTTGAGGGCTTGCTGTAAAAGTAATACGTCCAAAATCCTTGAACATTTTTCTTTGCAAGAATTTTCAGGAAAGGGCATAAGACAAGACAAATCAGGAAAATAAAATAATCCATTTTTCTTATAAGGTCACATTGTGACAGATATGGCAATTTCCTGTGGTGTGCTTGGGAGGCCTTACTGAATTAAGTTTATGTATCTTTGGAGTTCATTGTGTTACATGCATGGTTTATGTATTATTGTGGGCTGGGATTGTATGTAACCTCTCGAGGGATGGAACTGTGACAGACGTGAGACCCGGCGGTTCAAAAGACTATATTGAACAATGTGCCTGAGAATGTACTTTTGGAACAAAAAGTGTTGTGGTTTTCCTGGTGAATTCCTAATGGGAGGTGAATGCAAATTCCTCACTTCTGGTTATTAAAAAATACCCAGCCCTTTGAAGCTATGCCCCGAGGAGTTGGCCATTGTCTATTGATTGTCTTGTATATGAGGCCAAGATCTAAGGCCCAAGGTTTAACTGGGGAATACCTAATGGGAGTTGAATGCAAATCCCCCACCTCCAGTTATGCCAAAAAACCCAACAAACCAAAACCCAGCCTTTTGAAACTATGCCCTGAGGAGTGGGACATTGTCCGCTGATCACCTTATACATGAAGCCAGAAAGGCCCAAGTTGTGCAAAGGAAAGACTGAACTATTCATGGTTGTTCTGATTCTGAATCTGAGAAAGTTATGAACTTCTAATCACAAGGAAGACCCAGTTATGAGTTTTGAAGGACTGACACCTACCAGAACTCGAGACTTGAGCTGGTGTGATAAGCTTTTTAGCATGCATGTAGGTTCTTTTATTGTTTTAAATTTGTTTTCTCTGTAAAGCTTTCACCTTCAGAATAAATGTGCTTGCTTAGAAAGAGCTGTGTGGTAACTTGTAACTGAGGGAAATTACACTGTTCATAGCCTCTGGAGAGAAAGCAAAATGAAGACAATGTCCTATTTAGGCAGTCTGGCTTGAAGGGGATATCACAGTGTGGGCAGGGAACTGTGCAGCTTGGAAAAGCCATAGATAGAAGGGAGAGAGAAGAGGGTCTCCATCCAAGAGAGGTGTTGATTGAGGAGCCGGTAGCCTAGTGTGAGTGCCTTTGGTCTTTGTAGTCCTCTCTGTCCATAAGGGTGAAAATGTCCAAGTACTTCGCCCTTGACAGTAGTGGAGCAAAACACAACATCATGTTCTTTTCTCTCACCTTGTTCAATTCACACTCTGCTTCAAAAACATTGTCATCCCCCTCCCTAAAATGAGGAAATAATTTGAAGTGTATGCCATCCACGGAGACAAGTACAGGGGGTTTGGTTTCATCTACCAGATTAGTTTTGCTGGCACAATCTCTCCATCTCAAGCTGATATGTTCCCTGTCCTCTTTCCTCATGCTGGTGCTGGTGTTCCTCATGTTGGCGTCTTCTCTTCTTTCTCATCTTGGCACTGCCACTCCTGGTCTGTTAACAGCTGGAGTTCCAGTCGCACTCTGTCCCTCTCCAGCTTCTTGTACTCTGCCAGTCTGTCCACAATTTCTGTTGCAGTGGGGCGTTCAATCCCCATGAGACATAGTTGCTTCCTCTGGCAGCCTCTTCCTGGCTTATCTCCAGGGGCTTTTCCAGGCTGCAAAGTTCCTTGGCAACATTGTGATATTCCCAGCAAGCCAGACTGCCTAAACAGACCAGCACCCATGCTTTATTTTCTCTCTAGAGGCTATGAACAGCATAATTGCCCTCAGTTACAAGTTACCATACAGCTCTCTATAAGCAAGCACATTTATTCTTAAGGTGAAAGAATATCGGTCCCAGGATATTAGAGAGACAAGATGGGTGAGGTAATATCTTTTATTGGACTAGCTTCTGTTGGTGAGAGAGAGAAGCTTTCGAGGCACACAGAGTCTTTTTAAGGTCTCAGAGTACCTTTCTCAGACCTGAAGAAGATCTCTGTGGAGCTCAAAAGCTTGTCTCTCTCACCAACAGAAGTTGGTCCAGTAAAACGTATTACTTCACCCATGTTGTCTCTCTTGTGTATGTATTGACTTTTTTTGCACACTATCACTAATATTTCACAGTGACATTCAATTAATTAAATTTTTTCTAGAGATCATCACTTTTGTGGGTTGTCTTCAAAAAATAATTGAACTCTTTCTGGATACAGTTACACATCTTCAAGAGGCAAAAAACAAATTTTATGATATTAGATGCAGACATGATGATAAATCTCAATCCCAGATTGTTCAAGATGTTTTCAATGAAATAGTTGTGTGTGAAGGAGAAGAGACACATTCTGGGAAAGTATCTGCTGGTGTAAGTCAGCCACTCCAGGTAACTTCTCCCATGAATGAAAGGAAAAGTCCAAACATTCACCAAGTCCAGCCAAGCGAAAACAAAACAGTGGGAAAAGAAACTGCTATATCATTAAGTGAAAAAAATCCTGATCAAGAACAGGCAGTAAGCAGAGACCTCCCAAAGCTAATGGAAAATGAAGATCACAAGCTACTACAGAGTTCACATACAGAGCAAAAAGATTACAACGGAAAGGAGGAAAGTCATGGAGCAGGGTCTTATAATAAGAAATGCCCAAACAGAGCTTTTCAAGAAGTTCCCAGGAGCAATGGAGATGATATAATTATATCTAGAAAATGCGAAGATATCTGTGATAGATCTGTAATTAATCTTTCTGATCAAGAACAGGCAGTAAGTGAAGAACCCCCAACTCAGATGGAATATGAAGATCACAAACCAACAGAGAATTCATGTGAAGAAGAAAAAGATGACAACAGAAACGAGGAAATTTATGAGATTACTGGGAGCAACAGAAACAATACAATTGAGTCTACAAGTTTGGAGAATATATGCAATACACCTGCCATGAATCTTTCAACAAATGATTCAGAAAAAGTGGAAAGATCAAGTCCCTGGATGAACAAAGAGTAAGTATGCAAAAGTTGACTATTTGTAAACACACATCTGCGTGCACTCCAGCCATTTGAGATGCATAAAGGTCAGTTCACCCTTTAGTATGGACACTTAATAAAAATGTAACCCTGCATTGAAGATTTTAATGTAGTTTCCTAAAATCTTGAGCACATAAAGGGTCAGATTCAAAACTTATTGAAACCAGTAGAAAGATTTCATTGATTGATGTCAATGAGCTTTGGATCAGGTCCCAAAATTAGGCAGCTTTCTACTAATTTGTAACGAATTTTTAATCAGTCTCACTTATATTTTTCTAGGTCCTATGCACTTGTTAGTTAATGCAAGGTATTACTGATGAGTTCCTTGTGCTTTATAAAAACTGAAAAGATAGGTAGATAATTTGGATGTATTTATTATTTAAATATATTAAATGCATACATTAATTACTTTATTTCTTACATAATATAGGACAAAAAAAGAAAATCCCAAAGAATAATACTGTGTATTTTTCTGCAGATTTCTAGCAGAAGTGAGTGGTAAGTTTGAACCTGAAGTTGCCTGTTATATTACAGCACCTTCCATCACTCTAGAAAATTTAGTATGCAGGATCATCAATGACATAAGTTCCTTGGTGGTGGAAGATTCTGAGGAGCTGGTCAGCAATGTCATCAGTGTTGCATGCTTAGACCATGGAAAACTAATTCCCTTTCCTATCAACATTGCAATCCCATTCACTGCACGCTACAGAGGAAATTATCGAGATATCATGGTGAAGGTGATCGATATGAACTTTCAATCAAGTTACTTAACTCCCATTTCCTTTGATGGGTGCCAGGGAAACCAGAAGGTTGGTGAATTCGTATCTGAGTATTATGAAAGGATCTATTGTGGTTGAACAGTTAAGGTTGAGTTAAATTTTGCAATTAAAGCAGTGATTAATAAGCCATGCTTTCCATCATGAATTTCATATATTGCCAAGGTTACCTAAACACTAAGACCCACATTTTCCACTAGTTTTGGGTGCCTCAAAAGTCAGGTGCTAATTCACTCCCCCAGAACAACCCCCAATATAGGGAGGCATAAAGGTAAACCTAAAGCTGCCTATCCTCCCCTCCTCCCTCAGGTGGCTCAGAGCATAATTTGGTTCAGTGTGGATCTTTTTCTAGACTAAATTGTATTTCTCTCTCCAAGATTCCCCATGGTTGATTGGATACAAAACTCACCAATTAACATCTCTTCAGAAACATTAATTGGAGAAGTTCTTTGCCCCAGAATACAGATGATTCTAAAGTTTTGTTTTGTTTTAAATGTGAGCATTTGTGTGAAGTTGACAATTCTTTGGTAAATGAAACAGAGGAGAGATTACTTTGCATTTAACCTAAAGAAGAGTAACAATTATATCTTCATACACCCACCCTCCCACTTACTAAACATAGGATGGCAACCTTGTTAATGACGCTGAGCCTTATTCACCACTGAAATTTACCGGAGTAATACAGTAGGGAACCAGGCTGTCAAAATGGTAATAACATTTAAGTTATTTTCATTTTGCTTCTCTGAATATAGTTAGTTCATCCATCGGAAATGATAATCTACTAACAATTGTAGCATCTTTTTTCTCCCACAAAGGGGGCCTTTGCAGACGTGAAAATTTGCCAGCTTGGTATTTTTTCTGTGGTGTCGTGCTTAAAAAAAGAAACATTCACCATTCCAAAGAAAGGGTTCTCACAAAAGCTAAGCATGGATTCTAGAATCTCTTTCTACTACCCTCCAGAAACGTTCAGTTCTCCAGTGACCATGCAGTTAAAGGTAAGTGTGAAATATTCATATTTTATTTCGCATCATGTCCATGTCACATGAGTAGTTCCAAAGAGAAACCCATCATAATGATGGAAGGCCTCCAAACAGTGTTATTACTGTGGTTCCACTGCATAGACAGCTGAGTGGCTATGGAGTGGACACTCAGGGGGACTCTGCAACCTTTATGCATAACAGTCCTGGGTTTCATGTCAACTCCAAACAGGCCAACTTGAAAGGAGGCTAGGGAAGTTTTGGCAGGACATCCATCCACAACTCTATGGATCCAGTGCACAGGGGGATGTGTGAATTACAGTCCATAATCCATCTCAGGGGCAGGGATAAGAGTCAGATAGACATGTGAGGCTTGTCTGACATCTGCCTATAAGGGAAAGGTAGATTCCAACCCGCTACAATTCTTGTAAACTTCCCCTGGAAAAAGCCTGCCTACTTCAGCTTTACATGTGGATGTTTCACCACTGTGAACAAGGAAGTCAAAACTGTGTGAAATGGATCCTTTCATCTTAAGCATGGAGTAAGAACAGAAATACATTGTTAATTTTTACTTCACATTTTGAGATGATTAAGAAGGCCACTTACAATAAATTTCTCACTTTCATAATTAGCCTTTCTATAGAATAGAACCCTTGAGGAACAATAATAACTTCATTAGCATAAGCATGCAGACTTTCTTGCTGCTTTATATGAAAGTGTCCAATATGTATTTGAAAGAGGTCAGTCACTTCATTTTTGAGTGGTGGCAAAAACCCAGATAACATTTGTTAAAACCATTTAGTCTCATAGTAAACATATCATCTGCCAATATAAATGAAGCAATAGCTATTTATATGCTTGCTATGTTCTGGGAAACAAGATTGTTCCAACAATAACAATAATTATTATAATTAAAAAATCTACACAGTGCATGAAGTCTTTGGGTCAGGCAGTGGTGTATTTTGTAGGCAAATTTTCTCCGCTCTCATCCATTCCCTTTGAGCTAGTCTGGAAGTGAAAAAAAGGAGTCATCTCCCTATAAGTCAGTGGTCCTCAAACTGTGGGGTGTGCTCCCCAAGGGGGGCACAGAGGAATGTTTGGGGGGGGGGTGGAGCCCTGGCCAGCCTCGGGCAGCAGGTTGAAAGCCACCTAGTTCTGCTCTGCCCCCAGACCAGCTCCAACACCACCTGCAGCTCCACACTGCCGCCAGTACAGCTCTGCCCCCAGACGCAGCTCCACTCTGACCCTTGTTCCGACCCCAGCCCAGCTCTGATCCCAGCCGCAGTTCCACTCTGCTCTCTGCTCCACTCTCAGCCCCAGCCCCACTTCACCCCTTGCTCTTCCCCCCCCCCCCGCTCCATTCCACCCCAGCCCAGCTCCAGGCCTGGCCACTCCGCCCCCTGCTGTGTTCTCAGCCGAAGCTCCACTCCAGATTATAACCTGCTCTGTCCCCGGCCCAGCTCTGCCCTCATTTGCTCTCTGCCCCAAAGCCAGCTCTGCCTTTAGCCCCAGCTACTCACCCATCCCCAGTTCTGCCCCCAGCTGTGCAGTAATAGAGGGGGGTTGCAGACAGATTCCATTACTGGTAAGAGGGGGCATGACAGAAAAAGTTTGGGCACCACTGCTATAAATCCTATGCTGGGAATACCTCATTGTGTGGGTGTCCCCAGCAGGCATAGAGCCAATAAAACCTGTTCCTATTCCTTCCTCCTTGGAGTCACAAGCACAGAGGGTGTTCCTAGAGTAGGGAGGTCAGGAATGGCTGGACTATGATATGCTTCAGCTATTCCTAGATAGTGTATTGCTCCTAGGGGATTATAACCAGCTGGTCCAAAGTTAGAGAACTGGAAGGCTAGGGACAGAGAATCTGGGAGATAAAACTGGCTACCTTATAGCTTCCCTGATCTGGTGCATCCAGAAAATCTGACCCTATGTTTGCAAATATGTGTAAATAATTACTTTTAATAATAATGATATGAATATGCTCCATCCTTTCTCAAGCAAAATTCCCAGTGTAGTCAGTGAGAGTTTAATCTGAGAACCTCAAGATTTGGCCTAGCTGTAATATGTAAATGAAAACATTAACAAGTTAAATCAGAGAAGTGGCATGACTTTAAAATTCTTGGCAAATAGAATGTGTATAAAAAGAATAATAAAAAATTAATATAAGAATACAGACAAAAAGGTAGTGTATAAATTCTACCTTGCATCTGAAGAAGTGGGTTTTTTACCCACGAAAGCTTATGCCCAAATAAATCTGTTTGTCTTTAAGGTACCACTGGACCTTTTAAGACAATCACACACAGTAACAGGAGTCCAAATTATTTAATTAACAATGGCAGAATTTTCTGATGACACTATTGCAAAGAACTTGGTTGTGCATATGGTAAAAAAAAAAAGAAAGAAAGAACCTTAGAGCTCTTCAACAAAAAAAAAAAAAAAAAATCTATATGGTCTCAATTAAAAAATGTCAAGAGATTTTGTGAAATGCAACTCTCCTCCAGTTCCTGAAGTTAAACTAAAATGATTTTTACAGCAATTTTGTTTAATTACTTGTAAATTAATTATTGTGTTACTTGCTATACATAGGTCCAGCCAATTGAGCCATCACTGGTTTCCATATTAAAGGCAAAATATGACATGTACCATTCAGTAGTGTCTACTAGCCCACTGGTTCATATCCAGCATCCTTCATCCCAGCCATTTAACAAGTCAGTCAGTGTTATTCTACCCTGTCCTCCAAATCCAGAAAAAAAGAGACCAGGAGATGCAACAGAACATGCAAGAGCATCTAGTGCCACTGTAACCAGGGTTACAACTGCATATCATCTTCGGTAAGTGAGAACTTCCTCCTACAAATCCAGCAAGATCAAGACAAAGGAATTGCAAATAGTCCTGACTAAACCATTTTTATATTAAAATGTATTCTTCACCTTAAAGTGTTCTGAAGGTGTCCTCTTCAAAAATATAATGAGCCAGATTTTCAACTGATGTAAAACAGCATAGTTCCATTTTCTTCAATGAAACCACCCCGACCTACACCAGCTGGGGATCTCACCCAGTGTTTTTAAACAGAAGATGGGGAAAAATTGAGACATTTATAGCAAAGAAGAATTTAGCTGTTTTCATGTTATTTAACACCAGATTTTGCCACCTTGACTCACATTGAGTAGTATCTTACTCCATGTGTAGTCCAGAATACAACTCAATTCGAGTCAGGGTGGCAACGTTTGATTCTTAATGTGTAGCTACAGTCATGTCCAGGATTCACCCTTCATTGCTGTACATGTCTGAGTTTATTTCCTAGCAGAACAAACCAAAGAAAACTACTCACTCTAAGTCTTCTTGTTTCCTACTCAATGCTTCTTCATGGCCATTAATGACATCAAGTACAATGTGAAACTTAAATAGTCCAACGCACAAAAGAATCAATATTTCCAGCTGCCCAGGACAGCAACCTTATAATGGGCAGGTGGCCAGCCTGGTCTCCAGGCTCTACTCTAAAAGGTCAGAAGGTTATATGGGTCAAGAGTTCTAAAACCTAGTGATTTTTTGTGTGCCTTAATTTCACGGTGCCCAGCACTGCTCAGCTTGATCAGAGGGTGGACACACAGCACCACATTTCTTTCTGAAAATCAGCCCCTCCCCCTTAGAAAATAGAGGCAACTATAATCACTAGTCACTTTTGGTAATCTTGGTGACAAGTCCTAATAGTAGTTCTTAACTGACAGATTAATGAAGTGCTCCTGACAATGAAACCCACTTGTCTGCTTCCCTGGGTAAAGGCCTGGATAAAACCCTGTAGTAGGAACAGCGGTAGTGGGATTTCTTTTTAGGGATCCGTTGGAGCAGGTTGGTGTCAGCCTAGAAATGTTCCTCCCCTAATCCCCAAAGAGGTGTTTAACCCATCCTACTGATCCTTTGAAAATTGTCTTTACATGATGGAATATATATTATAAATAGGCTTCTGCACAAGCAGGGGTCTAGGTGATAAAGGGAGTAAGTGTTCCTATTTTTCACTTCTAGAAACTTCCTTAGATTACTTTATTTAAAAGGATTAAGTCTCATTCTAATCCCGTGTAGACCCTCATCCTCATCATAGATCCACCCTGTGATTTGGCAAGGTTGGTCATCACTGCTTGTAGGAAGTTCCAAACTGATATCCTGAACCAGGGATGTTGGATGGTGCACAAATGCTTGCATCTCATCTGCCCACACTTAGCAATGCTGTCAGCCTAGAGCTGTGTAAACTACATGACTTCAACTTCAGAAGTACTTGAATTTATGCTAGGTTTTAATTTGAAGTGTGCCTGTAACAAGGATTCTGTTCTTTGAAGACCCAGGATATTTCATTACTTCAGTTAGTACAAATATACCTGTAATGCAGAGCAGAAAGAGAGTGCTCTGTACAAAACAGGGGTCAAACTATAATGTCTCAAACACAATTTAATGTGACCGAATAACTTGATTCAGTCACCTAATAATAGTGAGCCACATAGTTTTAAGCTTTTCTGCTCCTATACAGTACATAGTGTTCAAAGCCTGGACTAACACAAAATAAAACAACAAACTGCTACTTATTTTCACATATTCCTTGTACTTTGAACCATTTTGTATTTAATCAATAAATGTCTTAGAACTCTTTAAAGCATAAGCTTATACCACACACGTAATGTAGAGCAGAAACAGACTCAGGGTCTATACGAAACAGGGTGCAAACTAAACTAAAACACCTGAGGGACACAGGTGTGTGTGTGTGTGTGGGGGGGGGAGCAGTTTGTCCAAAAAGCTCAGCCACTGAACTTGTGTCTATGAAACACTGTGCAGCATCTATATCATCTTGATTCAAACTGTTTTGCTTTCTTTGGATATGTGCAAAATTTCTCAGGCCATTTTTAGAGTGTATTTAGGCTTTTTTCAGAAGACCTGATTTCCCACTGCTCTAGCTGAAGTCCATAGGTGGTGAAGGAGCTCAGCTTTTTTGAAAATCGGGCCCTTAAAGGTCAAGCTTTGTTCATAGGGATAGGCTGGGTGGAGGAAGTCACATTGTGTTTTTTTTGTGACCCTGATTGAGTCTGTCCCATGTGATCAGATTGTTCATTCCAGTTCAGCAGAAACTATTTTAATTTTGTTCTTCCTTGATAAGTGGCCTTTCTGCTGAGATCCCTGATCTAACTGAAGAAGTCAGAAATAAATCATATCTCCTAGCTGCTGTGTTTCTCTGGCTCCAATAAACAGCATCTTAGTGTGCTATCGTCTGTAATTTCCCCAGTTGTTGTTAACTGTCTTATTATGAGTTTATATTTTGGTTCACATAACAACTATAACTAGTTTTGGAAGGCTAGTTTATTTTCCCCAAGATCAGACTTTTGGTTTTGCACAGGGCTAAAGCGTACTTCCACTTCTGGTGAATCAGTGCAAATCAGATGACCCTGTCAAAAGCAAACCTTGATATAAGTTTTGCTCAATATTAGACTATAGGTTAACTACATTCATTTGGACATGAACCTTTCCAAACTACAGAGCCTGAGTATACCTGGAAACCAGTCCATACATGCCATTTTCTAGATGCAGTTTTTCAGTAAGAGACAAACCATCCCAGATGGTCTGCAGTTAGGCGGGTTAAAGAGAAGGGAAAAGACACTGCCACAACACAAGTATTTAATATCCACAGAGCTTTATTTTAACCTTTGTAATGATTTCTCATGTCTTGTGGTTTTCCAGGGCAATGAGTGCCTCGGTGAGAAAACATGGAGAGAATCTCGGTGAATCCTTGAAAGTATTGGGTTACAGAAGCAAAGAAGAGGAGTGGGTTGTGCTTGATGATGTTATTGTGCGGAATGCACGGAACGGACTTGTATCATTTGAAGTAGATGAGTATTTAGAAAGGTAACACATAAATAATTGAAAGAAATTATTTAGGTAAAATATTCATATCCAAACAAATTGATGAATGGGAACTTACTAGAGCTGAAAAATCATTCACTAAGAATTATTTTGCTTGCCAAAGTTTGGCTCTTCCAGTCTGTAAATGTTTCATGATATACTGATGACTTTCTTAGATTTGTATGTTATGAATAATTATGCCAAAATTTTTATTTTGGTAAATAATTCTTCATCTGCATATTGTGCACAAACATAACATAGAATGCACTTGACATTTGAAATATGAGTTACAGTAATTAATTTTGACTGGACAGTGTGTTTCTGCTCCCTGATTGGATGAGCATAACTCTCAGTTTTAAGATTTGATGTTGACATATATTCTCTAGTATTCACTTAAAATTCTCTGTTTATGTAAAGATTCTGCCAACAAACTTTGTATGATAGATGATGCCTGGGAACCAAAACAACATAGGTCTAACCACACTTGACACAAATGCATTTAAACCTTACAAAAATCAATTTGTGATTTGTTTTCCCCAGAATTTATGCACACGACTTCATACATATTGAGCTTAGTGCTGCAATCTTTATGCAGGATAAACCCCTATTGATGTCTATTGGAGTTCTGGAAAAATAAGGTCTCTATTCTCAAAACCTTGAACGTTAGAATAAAGACCTTATTGTGTCAAACTGCGAAGTATTTGGGAGTATGCTGAAAGTGCAGATTACTATGTACATGTGCAGCAATTACCTCTGTCATTCACTGTAGTTTATTACTGTATGATTTTGAAAGCAAAATAGAGGATTTTGTGATATGCCCTAACACTGAACACCTAACACTTAAGTTTCATACAAGTAGCGGCAAGTTGTGTATCTTACTCATGTCAAATATCCAGATTTACATCTGAGTCTGTTGTTAGAGAGGCTCATCGTATCTTGCATTATTGTTCCATCCAGCTAAATAATCTAAATGGCTCTAGAAGTTAAAAGATCTGTAAACACGTCAGGAAGAAACATGGGGGGGAAAATCAGTTCTCTACATACTGAATCCTAAATATATTGCTATTAAAATATGTAACAAAATTGCCTCCGTTTCATTATATCTTAAAAATATAAAACGAAACTAATATATAAATTCACATAGTTTTAAATACTTATTTAAAATCTTTAATTTAGTATGATATAAAGGTCTGAAATGAGACTGCTTTTGTATTTATCCTCTGTAATGTACATACTACATTTTGTAATTACAATATAGTTGATCAAATATGAGTAAATATATTTCAGCTGAAGATCCTACATACTATACGTTAGTCATCATTTCTATAAAATTTTTGATGCACATTAATTCTACTTCCCTCAAAACCAGTTACCCTCTTATTCCAATTACAATATTTTGATTCATTGGCTGGTTTTTGGGTCTTTGAGAACTGAAACAACATAGGGATTAACATACCTGAACTGACCACTGAGCATTTATTCTAATATTCTGTGTAACAGTAGTCAATGCCACTGGTGGATGTTTCAGATGGAAGTATAACCTTCCCATTACAACCAAGACCATTTAGTTATTCAATACTGTATTGTAAGACAGCAAGAAAAATTTTTCCTGCCCCCAGCTTGTGGTTATCTGAAGCATGAGTTATTCATATACATATCTAGCCTTTCATATTTTGTTTTAACTCAATAATATCCTCTGGCAACAAGGTCCAAAAGGTACACAGCACAAAAGACATTTCATTTCCCTTTCAAATGTACTACTAAAAGGCCCAGTTGGAATCAATGGGATTTTTGTTGAAAGTCAATAGGACTTAGGATAAGTGCCAAACTCACAATTAAAAATTTTACCTATGGCCTTTAGTGGGAGAAAAATTATGTACAACAGGGGAATGTTTCAATAAAGCTTTCAGCCCTGAACAGCTTGACTTTTGGCCTGATGTCATACCCCAGGAAACTAATCTGAGCATTTTTTTCCTACCTTGAGGAGGAAAAATGTGATAGAATGGTCATCAATTATCTGAACCACTGTATTATCTTGCTTGATAAGTTGCAAAAGGTAAATAAAACTATTTATCATTCAATAAAGAATTAAGCGTCACCTTGGGGACTACTTATTTTCTTCTCTCTTCTTAATGCAGCTTTATTGTCATTCGCCTTTCATTTGCCATGGACAATACACATCTAGTTCTGTTTATTCAGGCTCTGGAGGAAGCCATTCGCAGCACCATGGCTAATGTCGTACTATATCGGAAAAAAGAAAACCCTCATGAAATAGTTGTTTTACTGGTTCTGTCCAAAGAACTGAACTGGGAGCTGCAAAGCCTGCGTGAGGAGGGATACTTTGGTCCTCCAGAACCAACGCAACAGTTTCAACTAAGAGAAGGAGAGCAGATTCATTTTAGATTTAGTGGCAACATATTTGCCTCAGGTAAACTGGCCATTTCTTGTACATAAATATAATCAAGTGAACAAATCTGATATAATATAGACCTTTGTCTTGCTTCCACTTGTTGCAAATAGTGAGCTTGCATTTAGGTAATTATTTGAAATGGCACAATTCGGTGTTCTCATTCAATCCTTATTTTTTGTAAACTTGTAATTCGATAGGCAACCACTCCACTATGATTACATGAAAAGAAGTTCATATGGTGAAATCCTGGCCCACTTGACATTAATTGGTATTTTGTCAATTACTTCAATATGGCCAATATTTTACCCATAGCCCTCTCTTTTCTACTAATCTCCTTTTATGGTTGTTTTAAGAACATCTCATTTGGGTTAAATTGATTTTAAATCAAAAAGGACAGATTCTGCTCATTTACCTCAGTGTAAATCTGGAGTAACTCAATTGACTTTAATGGATAGTGTCATCTAGGGCATATAATGCTGTTGTTGGTGGCCCTCTGACTTAATTAATGTGATGATGGCCTATTGTTTAGAAATTGCACAAGTGCTCACAGTTGGTCTAACTACTGTCATTCACTATTGCAATGGTAAGAACTATTCACTGCAGCGGGAGTAGAGGTAGCTCAACACTAAGCACTTTTGAAAATCCTACCCAAAATATTTATGCTCTTCTTTGCCAGGTTTTAAAATGAATTATGAGTGTGTAGTTTACCACCTTCAGAGGTCACATTATAAGACAACCCTGGTAAAAGCATACTGAGAAAACTTTGGGGGGGAGGGGCAGGGGGGATAGAGGGAGTGCAGGCTGAAGGAGTTTGCACCAGTGGTGCAAGGAAACTGTCTCCTGGTTTTTGGTTCCTCCTGGGTTCCATCATCAATTTTCCCTCCCAACTGGAACATCCTGAAGGGCCCTGAACTTTGACCAGCTGCTCACCTCAAAAAGTGTAACATTTAACAAAATAGCACACATTGTTTCCTAGAGCCTTAGATACAATATTATCTTCTGCTTGTACTAAATTGATTGTCAACATGGACTTTCATTTCTTGTCTCTCCATGGTTTGTATTTCATTAATTTTATCATTCCATGTGCATTGCTTTTCAATCAGCAGCACCTCTCTCCTTAGAGGCACTTTGAGGCAGTTAACTGCAAAGATAATGAAACTGTTAATGTAAGTGGCCAGGAAAGATTAGCTGTTGCTCTTTGTTTCATACTTAGGTCCCAATCCTGAAAACAATTTTATTTGTATAAGTCCTATTGACTTATCTTGCTCCCAAAAGATTGTGTTTATATGTAATAGAATCAGACATTAAAACTCAGTATAAGAAATACATCTTTTTATACTGCATACAGATGATGGGAAGGATTTTGGAAAAGTCTACAAGCTTATTTTTCATTCACAAAGAAAGCCCAGACTGGAGCTCCAACTCAAAGAAGTGGATGAATTCGGTAACTACAGTTCACCTCATTACAAGGGAACTGCAGTATTTTACAAAATAACCAGAGAAACAATAGCCAAGAACTGGGATCAACCCCTTCTGCCTGCTGACTATCAGGACCAGTCACCTTTATGCAAGTTAGCACTAACCTTACCAAAGGTAAGTTCCACAACTCCTTACTATTTGAAGTCTCTCTGTTCCAGACATTTTTATGAGATTAATATATCCTTTATCAGTAAGGATCCTAATTTGCTTTACAAACTACAGTCAGACACAGGAATAACCCACCTATAAAATGTCGCTGCTGGGGACAGGGTTGAAACATAGTAGCTTTTTCACCTTGCATAGCACCACCAGATATTAATTTAGCACTGGAAATAAAGAATCTCATCCAACTGAAATTGTGGGGAGAATGTAATTCCCCAGTTGAAGTTTATCCAGGATACTGCAATTCACCCCCTGCCCCCTGCTCTCCAAAACATACCATGGAATGGCTACAAGTGGTCAGTATTGGAAGTTACTATTAAATATATAGGGGCTAGATCATGCCTTTAAGGCAGAGACCAGTGTTTGGGAAGGTGCAGAGCCACAATTTCAGGGGGAGCTCAGGGAAGAATTTAGACTACCCATTTTTCTTAAGTATCCATAGATATACGGTCATCTTTGAACCTGAGTACTTCATCCCCTTGCATGCCCGGTAAGTCTCTATAACTTTGTCATGTGTGTTATTGGCTATTCTCCATCTCTAAGACATGCATACGATTTTCAACAATCTTCTCTCACTTTGACCATTGAAATGTCACTCTGTTGCCTCCTCAAGACCCATATCTCCAGACTCTAAGGTACAAAGAAATGCCAATTGACCTCCAATACCAATATTGTATCACCTTCAGCCTGAAACATCTTTACTCCATCTCCCAATTTATTACAGAACTCTGTTTTTAAAATCCTCCCCAGATTTGCTGCAAGACCTTGTGAACCATGTTGTAAACTGCCATAGCTCCACCAAAGTCAAGCCAATTTACATCAACTGTCAATGTCTCCATTTCTCATTCTATTCCTCCCACTTTTATAGCACTAGTCTCCCACCATTGTCCCTTTTCTGCAGATCTGAAACAGCCTTCTTTGCTGTTGTTTCCCCATTACCATACTCTATTTCTCTCTCTCTCTCTCTGCTATTTTTTGCTATCTAAAAGGTTGAAACTGAATGATTAAGTTGTATACATTTTTGCACCAGGATAGGTTTTATTTAAGTGAAATATAATACAAAATTCTGTTATAAGACAATATACTCCTTTGCCTTTAAAAACAAAATTTTTTCAGCAAAGTTAGCCTCCCTTCAGAGCTATCTACAACAGTTATACGTGGCACTTCCCTGGAGAATCAAAGGGGATTCTTAAAGAAAATCTATTTCTTTGGACCCAGGCTTCACTTTGTTTCCTTCCCTTACTCCCCTAATTCTGTGGTTTATTCCATCTTCTTTCATTTTGGTGCATAATAAGAATCATATTATGTATGGCATGGGATGGTACTTGCAATAACCTGCATTTGCACCTATCAAGTGCCTCAGCTTTGCTTTGGCACTTAATCACCTGCCAAGGCCTTTTATTGCTTTCTGTATTCTATTGCAAAGACCATTAGCCCTTAAATGTCCTGGTGGGACTTTCTATCGATTTGCAGTAATTACATGTGACATCCCCCCTCCCCATTTAAATTTACGGTCATCTTTGCTATCAATAAAACCTTCTATTCCCAGTGTGGCAAGGAAGTTAAGGCTGAACGGATACCAATGGTTATGAAAGAAGCAAGCACAAGAACATTGGTTATTTGGTAGTTGCTCTGTAGTGACTGGAAAACTATGTGCTATTTTTGGAGACACCCCCAAACCCAGCCCCTGGAAGTAAATTTGGGGAATTCAAAATCTAGATCCAGATGTTTAAAAATAATCTCTTTCTGAATAATTTCAATAGAGGGGCCTAAATTGAGGTATAGAAAAACAGTCTGCTTAGAGTGGTTTCCTTAAGTAGAAGCCATCATGGGGAATTCTGGCTGAAGCAGCAAACAATTTCTCCTGGAGTTCCCAGATAAACACATGCAGTAGCAGAACATCTGCCATCCTCAGAAAAGGTGCAGCATGCTTTCCCCCTTCCTACTTGGCCAGCAGAGCTGGCTTGCATGGGGAGTGGAGCCATGTCCCTTTTAGAATTCTAGCAGCACAAGTCATTTAACAGGTGCTGTATTCACTAGCCTCACTGTGGCTTGCCTTTTGCAAATGGGCACAAATGATGGGAAAGTCTGTACAGGGCCAGCCACCATATGGCTCAAAGTGTCCTAATACTATACTTGCCTCTTGCGAATTCCAAGTGTGTAATCAGGCTGCTTTAAATAACTCTGAAATTGCAGTGTGTGCATTTTTCTACAGATTAGAATGGAATAAACCAGGAATAAGTCTGGTCCTTCCTTGCTTATTTGTAAGCATTGATGAAATGTCAGAGTTGTAGTTCTTCTGTGGATCTAGAATAAGTTAACCTTTTTTCTATTATGCAGTTGCTATATTGAATATAGCAATTTCAAAATTCCCTTGAGCAAGATAGGCCTTATTACTCTCAAAATGTGTTTCTTGATAGGAAATATATAACAGACATATGTAATACATCACTTCAGGGGATCAGTGCAAGCCTTGGGTTTCCAAAGAAACTTCCTCTAGTTGGTGGTGATGAGTTTACTTAGGAGAGACTGAAAGGGGTCAGATTCTGCCCTGAATGAAAATATTAACACAAAAAAGTACATTCTTGGAAATGCTCACATATTTGTGGATAGTTTGCTTACATATGGCAAGATTTGCACTTAATTTTCCACCCAAAAATGAAATGCTTCTCTATAAAAGACTACGAGTAGAAAAAAATAGCATCATAATCAGATCTCTCCATGTTGCAAATATTCTGTGTGTACAGAACTGGCATCTGTTTAGAAACAGTTGGCAAGAATTTCTATTTTGAATTGCCTTCTGTCCTTCCTTTTTAACCTTAGCAAGAAAAAGAACAAATACTTGAAGTACTTTAGTTAATTCAACTTCTGTCTCTTAAAAGACATTGGTCTATGTACAAAAGGGCAATGGGAATTTCATATGCATGTTAGTGGTAATGAAACCCTCATGAACATAGGTTTAGACTTTGGCCATGTCTACACTACAAACTGTGGTTGATGCAAGTTACATTGTCATTAAGCCACTGAAATTAGCATATCGCGTGCGCACGGGCTTACTTGTCTCCTTGCATCAGCACTGCACATCCACACCCAGAGTGCTTGTATCGATGCACAGTGCAGTTCACCATGGATAGGTATCCCAGTGTGCAACTTGCCACTGTCCAGCACATAGTCTTTTAGGAAGTTTTAGCAATGCATGGTGGGGTTGAAACGAGTCACGCAGGGGTGCCTGGGACCAAGGTGTCAACTTCTCAGTGTGCAACAGTCTCCATCCCATAATTTTCAAAACTTTTTCAAAATTCCACAAACTTGTACAGCCCTCCTCACTATCCACCATCTTTGACAGAATCATGGAGCCTGCACAGCTCTGCACTATTGTCATAAGCATTACAAGCACAGGATCCTCCAGTATTTGCCGAGCTGCAAGAACGAATCAGCAGGGAACGTGATGATTTCTTGGAGGACCAATTGCTGTGGGATATAGCGAGAACCAATTCAAGGTCATTGATGGCCTTCACAATGCAGCTGCATATGGTGGAGTGCCATTTCTGGGCCTGAGAAACGAGCACTGAATGGTGGGACTGCACTGTAATGGAGGCTTGGGATGACAAGCTGTGGCTGCAGAACTTCCAGATGCGAAAGGCCACACTGCCTGGATCTGCGTGCCATGCTCACCCCAACCCTCCAGTGCAGGGACACCAGAACGAGAGCTGCACTAACAGTGGATCAATGGTGGTGATGGCACTGTGGAAACTTGTAATGCCTGATTACCCACTGACTGGTAGCAATCAGTTTGGAGTCAGAAAAACCACTGTGGGGCTCTTGTCATGCAAGTATGCAGGGCCGTTAAATCAACTCTGATATGCAGGACTGACTCTCAGCAACATGCAGGAGATACTGGATGGATTTTCAACAATAGGGATCCCAAACTTTGGTGGAGTGATAGATAGCAAGAACATCCCTATATTTTGGCACCAGGCCACCTTGCCAAGAGTACATCAACAGAAAGGGCTACTTTTCTATGGTTATGCAAGCATTGGTGGATCACCAGGGATGCCTCACCAACATCAGGGTGAACTGGTCATGGAGAGTGCATGACACTTGTAGCTTTCTGAACAGTCCTGTCTTCTTAAAGATACAAGCAGGGACTTCCCCACCCTCCTCCAACTAGCAGATGATTATTAGCAAATGTTGAAATGTCAATCAATAGTGATCTTGGGTGACCCAGTCTACCTCTTGCTTCCCTGACTCATGAAGTCATACACAGGCCACCTTGACAGCAGCAAGAAAAGATACAGCTACAAACTCAGTAGGTGCAGAAGGAGAGTTGAATGTGCTTTTAGTAGATTGAAAGGATGCTGGCATTGTTTACTCACAAGATTTGATCTCAGTGAGAAAAATATCCCAATGGTTATAGATACCTGCTGTGTCCTCCATAAATGTGTGTGAAGCAAAAGGGGAAAAGTGGCTATCTGCTGAGTTTGAACAGCCAGACACAAGGGATATTGGAAGAATTCAATGCAGAACTATGCAGCTTAGTGAAGCATTGAAGGAGCTCTTACTTTAACAGTGAGCCACAATGTTGTGTTGTGGTGTACTGTGCTGTATCTGGCCTGGCTGTTTGGGAGCCTGTTAGGAATTGTGTGGTGCTTGATTTATGATTATTACAGTGTGTTTGTCACTGATCCTGTGAGGTGTGTCACACTGTACAGCAACAAGTGGGTGCTTTCAAAATTGATAGGCACTCTGCAACATATGTTGTGAACTAATAAAGATGAATTATGTTCCAAATAATAGCATTTTATTCAGTAATAAGATTAGTGAAACAATCCATGGTGGCGTGCAGGGTGGTGGTAGGGTCTCCGCCAAGTCTGACATGCATCTCTTTGTAAAAATGGCAGGTCTGCAGCTTGGCACTGCATTGACCGAAGGCCTCCCTGGCCTTCTGGTATGCCTGCCTCAGTTACTTTGCTTACAGAGCACAGCTGCTGGTCCCTGTCATATCCCTTCTTCTGTATCCCCCCTGAGATCTGCTTATAGATGTCAACATTACTATGGCTGGTTCAGAGCTCTGCTTGCTCAGCCACTCCTCCCCAAAGGGACAGAAGATCCAATATCTCCTGTCTACTCCAAGCTGGAGCATTTAGCCAACAAGGAGGGTTGGGAAATTGCATAAAACAGTGGAGAGCTGTTGGTGTGCTCACCAAGCTGGGCACTTAGGAAAAGGCATTTTAGAAATGTGCAGGGTTTTAAATGGGAGGTGACCTTCCAGTCTATGTGATTCCTGGGCAGTGGAGTTTACAATTGAGACCAGAGTGGTCAGTGTTGGGTATTGTGGGACAGCTATTGGAGGACTGTTAGGGTCAACATAGGAATGTGTGCACTTGTGCTGCGTCAACCTCAGTACATCGACCATCAATGCTGCTCAGGGAGGTGGTGTTACTATCTCACCATAACAGGGTACTTACATTGGTGGAAAACAAATGTAAGTGTAGACACATGCACAAGTAGGTCAACACAAGGCAGTTTACGTTGCTCTAACTTTGTAGTGTAAACCAGGCCTGGTTTAGGAGTCTGCTACTGTTCCATATAGGGAATTCAACTGCTATGAACCGTAGACATTTGGGATTCATATTCCCAGGCATTGGGGCAGCATAATCCATAAAGTGTTTTTGTCCTCCTTTACTGGCTTGTCAATGTGAAGTTTGAGGCTGCTGCTATTTACAGCTAATAGGTTTAGTTCAAGCAGTGCAGGCTTATATTTTGATTGTTTGATTCTGGATTCAGTCCCTGCTAACAACCCATCCAAGAGGCTGCTACAAAGAGATATGAGCCAAAGAAAGAAACACTCTTGCAATAGTTTGTGCAATGCTGAATTTGAGTAAGCACCAGGCCTTTCCTTCCACTTTGTTTTGACTAAAAGTCAAAATTGGGCTTAAAAATACAAAAATGATCGGCTTTCATTGTATCAATTTGTGTCATATTCTTTGATCTTTATATGAGATTTGGGATAGCACGGCAAAGCTAGGAAGATATTTGTTATTTTATAGCACCAAAAATTCTGCTAGGCATTTCACAAAATACATAAAAAAAATTCAGTCCCTGCCCAGAAGAGCTTACAGGGAAGTCAGTGGGCACAGGTCAAGGGTGCACAGTTTGACTCATGCCATTGAAAGTGAGGGTGACAGAGTGAAAAACAGAATGTCATACCAAAGTCTGATAAGATTACTCAGTTTAATATTCTAGTAGCTAAAAGGGAGATTTTGATTAGCTAAGGTGCTTTATAACCTGATCTAAAATTACTAACATGGCTAAAAAGTCTGTAGGCCAAGTTGTCATAAAATGTTTGTCCTAATTTTTAAGCTCAGTGGTGTGATCCACAAATTTTAATTATATGTAGGTCCTTCCCATTGATTTTGGCTTCTAAAGAACAAAAGCATCTTAATAAAACAAGTAAACCTAGACAAGCAAGGATAGGTATGCATGTAAGTCAGGGGTGTGCAAACTACAGCCCACAGGCTGCACCTGATCCACCAGCCATTTTAATCCGGCCCTCGAGCTCCCACTGGGGAGTGAGGTCTGGGGCTCGCCCTGCTCCAGCGCTCCCAGAAGCAGCGAGATGTCTGCCCTCTGGCTCCTATGCATAGGGGCAGCAAGGGGGCTCTGCTCTGCATGCTGCCTCCACCCCAAGCACTGCCCCCATAGCTCCCATTGGCCAGGAACCATGGCTAATGGGAGCTGCAGGCGCAGCACGTAAAAGAGCCGCCTGGCTGTGCCTCCGCATAGGAGCAGGATGGGGGATGTGCTGCTGCTTCCAGGAGCTGCTTGAGGTAAGCGCTGCCTGGAGCCTGTACCCCTGAGCCTCTCCCCACATCCCAACCCCCTTCCCCAGCCCTGATTTCCCTGCCACCCTCTGAACCCCTTGGTCCCAGCCCAGAGCATTCTCCTGCACCCCAACTCCTCATCCCCAGCCCCACCCCAGAGCCTGCACCCCCAGCTGGAGCCCTAACCCCCCCCCACACACACACACACCCCACCCCTGCTGCCCCAGTCCAGAGCCCCCTCCTGCACCCTGAACTCATTTCTGGCCCCATTCTGGAGCCTGTGCCCCCAGCCAGAGCCCTCACCCCTCCCCCTGCACCCCAACCCCAATTTTGTGAGCATTCATGGCCCACCATACAATTTCTATACCCAGATGTGGCCATCGGGCCAAAACGTTTACCCACCCCTGATGTAAGTGATAAAATGTAATAATTATGCACTAGGTAGCCATAACAAATATAAGATACAATGAGGTGGTAGAGTTGCAATAAGCGTATAGTGTTACTATGTAGAGGCTTACAAATGTAATTACAATAGCAATGTTGCTAACTTACTGCAGGCAATTTCAAATTCCATGTGATGTTAATACAACAGTGTTTGATGTAGTTAATGAAGCAGTTACAAGACCCTTATCACATTATTGTGCAGAGAATAAAATTATGTCATTTCATCAAGAAGTTTAATCAGTTACATCCCCCCCCCATGCACAATTAACTTCCTGCCTATATTACACACTTGCTACACTACAGTAAGTATATAATACACTTCTATGGCATTGTTTCTTTAGAATATGTTAACCCACTTCTGTTTTTCAGATACTCTGAAGCCACATTGTTTCTTCTCTACCCAGTTCTATGAGGTTTATGTTAATACTCTACAATGGTTTTACAGCCATGAATCTCACGGGCACAGTAAATACAGTGCTCATTCTGTTCGGAACTGTTCATCTCTGGCATATTGATAATGCAGAGTGTACATGGTATTGGTGTTATATGGATAACAATACAGCCCAGTCTATTTGTAGACTACTATTCCAGTTGTCATAGCCCCTCTAAAAGGGGCTGTCCTTTTAGCATGCATTAAGTATTAAAGCCCTTAGCATCATTATGTACATGGAGTTTATTTTTGCTTTCAAGATGCATCTTTCTTCCCTCTTTGGTTGATTTGGAACAAGAGTCACACTAGTAGTCAATACAGAATGTTGTTTTAAGTTATTAGTACTTTGCACTTCCTTATGCTTTAGGATGAGATTGTCAGAAGCATTCAGCATTAGCTCTATGCCGTTCCCACCAGCGTCAATGGGAGCAGAGTTACGCCAGCCATAGTTCCTGATCTTACAAGAATTCAGTTTTGCATAGCAATTAAAATTAGTAAGCTTTTCAGTACCAAAAAAAAAAACCAAAAACCCACCTCTTCATCTCTCAGCTGGTGAAAAGGAGAGTCAATCTGTAGAAGACAGACAGGAAAATAAGTCACTTATCCTATCCCTTAACAGCACTTCAGAATCAGAGCCTCACTCCTTGGGCACAGCTGTATCGAATTTGGAGCTCACTCAACTTGCTGCCTTTAGGAAGGGAACTCATTCTTTTCTTTGAAGGCAGTGATGTTCAGGAGAGGGTTTCTCGTTTTCCTTGGCTAGTTCACATTGTATAAGACTTAGTTAAATACCATCACACTAAGCATGGATCCCTTCAAAGAAACCACCTCATATTGTCCTGCTAAGGGCTTCTAATATCTTGCTTTTTATGAAGAGGATAGAGCAGCTTTGGAAAACTAATTTTTAAGTTGTGACACTCTCATATATAATATACACATGGTGTCCACAGTTAGTCTTTTTGTGCATCTCTTACTTTCGGTCATAATGAAAGGTCCCAGTCTATTTCCCAAAAGGTTGTCCTGAAGCTTTTGTCATATTTGGATTAGCTTGACACCATGTTGTGGTCAGTCATCCTAATATCATGGGTGATAAATCTTTCAGATGGTTAAGATAAAACTTCTCTGCATTTTTTCCTGTATTCTTAGGGCCCTTCATTTTCAATTTTTATTTTATTTAATTTTTTTCCTGAAAATTTATCAGTGTTTATTACAACCACAAATAAAAAAATAAAAATAAAAAAAAAAACAACACAAGGAGAAATCAGTGCAAAAAACGATTAATTTTTCTGGGTAAATATCAGGGTTTATTTTGGTGGATAGAAAGATGGGGGAGGGGGAAGTATTCAGTAGATTAATGCTTTGAATTCTGTTCATCAGTGTGGTTTGCTGCGGAATTAAAACAGAACTCAAAACACAATGCCACCTCTGAGTTTAAGAAAATATGTCTCTAATCTCCAAATAAAACTTTAATTTGAATAAACAGTTTACTGTTGTAGGCTTAGAACTATTAGCCTGTAAATATTTGCATTTAATAATTTGGCCACACCATTTGTAGCGCACACACTCAATTTCATCCTTTTCTCCTGTTTTTGTTTTTAAAACTTTCAAATACTTTGTGTTCTAAAACATATTCTAACAGATTTTTTTTCTGCCAATTTTAGTGTATCAAATCTTTAAATTATTATCTGCTAACAGCTTGAAATGTGTACATGGTGGATGTGAGATTCATCAGTATGTTCAGATAGACACACACACTTCAGAGCTTGTGTGCATGCCCGTTTGTTGTGTGTATCTTCTAGACGAATACATAGCCTTACTTCAACAGGCAGCTTTGCATACACACACAGACTAATGTATTATTGTAATACATATATCATACAATGTATAGCATTTTCCTAAAAAAATATTTTTATATATTTGAATGAGACTAAAGTAGGGTGAAAATCAGAAAAAAAATGAATACTTTCTGTAAAACAAGAATTTTTTAGTAAAAATCAGTTTAAATTGAAAATGAAGGGGCTTATGTATTCTTAAAGCCAAATGTGTACCCATCCCCCAAATTCTGCTAAATTTGCCTCGGAGATCCAGGATCAGTCCTAACAACACTGCCTTTTGGCCTTTTGGGATAATCAAGGGCCAATTCTCTTCCAGGTAGAGAAATAAAATGCATTGCAATCTACTACAACAAAAAAGAGTTATGGTCATTTTAACAAACTATACTTACACCTAGATCAGTGTATCTAAGCTAAAAAATATCCAGTTTACAATAATGAGCATTCTTTCTATACCATAACTGCTTATTCTTTAACCACAGGCTTTTAACTTTTTCTTCTCACAGCATATTTCACATAAGGCAAATCTAGACATAACACTGGCATCTAGAGGATGTTAAGTTTAACAGCACTTAAAACATCTCACATCCACCACTATGATGTAGTTACCTCAGAATTGCACTAGTGTAAATGAAATGAGAATCTGGCCCCTCCGTTCATGTATTTTTCTCTATTCCTACTATTTGGAACTGTAAATAATTACCACTTTGCTTTCACTAACTCTGAATTTACTTTAAATATTGTTTCAGAGTGGTAGACGTGTTAGTCTGTATCAGCAAAAAGAACGAGAAGTACTTCTGGCACCTTAGAGAATAACAAATTTATTTGGGCATAAGCTTTCGTGGGCTATAACCCACTTCATCAGATGCATGGAGTGGAAAATACAGTAGGAAGATACACACACACACACACACACACACACACACACACACACACAGAACATGAAAAGATGGGGGTTGCCATACCAACTCAGAATTTGAAGGACGATCCCTCACTCTCTCAGACCTTGGGAGACAGGTCAGTCCTCGCTTACAGACAGCCCCCCAACCTGAAGCAAATACTCACCAGCAACCACACACCACACAACAAAAACACTAACCCAGGAACCTGTCCTTACAAAGCCCGTTGCAAACGCTGTCCACATATCTATTCAAGGGACACCATCATAGGACCTAATCACATCAGCCACACCATCAGGGGCTCGTTCACCTGCACATCTACCAATGTGATATATGCCATCAAGTGCCAGCAATGCCCCTCTGCCATGTACATTGGCCAAACTGGACAGTCTCTACGCAAAAGAATAAATGGACACAAATCAGATGTCAAGAATTATAACATTCAAAAACCAGTCGGAGAACAATTCAGCCTCCCTGGACACTCAATTATAGACCTAAAACTTGCAATTCTTCAACAACAAAAACTTCAGAAACAGACTCCAACGAGAAACTGCAGAACTGGAATTAATTTGCAAACTGGACACCATTAAATTAGGCGTGAATAAAGACTGGGAGTGGATGGGTCATTACACAACTAAAAACTATTTCCCCATGCTAATTTTTCCCCCTACTGTTACTCACACCTTCTTGTCAACTGTTTGAAATGGGCCATCCTGATCACTACAAAAGTTTTTTTCCCCTCCTGCTGATAATAGCCCACCTTAATTGATTTGTCTCATTAGAGTTGGTATGGCAACCCCCATCTTTTCATGTTCTCTGTATATATCTTCCTACTGTATTTTCCACTGCATGCATCTGATGAAGTGGGTTTTAGCCCACGAAAGCTTATGCCCAAATAAATGTGTTAGACTCTAAGGTGCCACAAGTACTTCTCATTCTTTTTTTTAAAGATTGTTTGTGGATTAAGCTTCATACTCATGAAAGTGAAAGACCAATAGCAATAATAAAAGAAAACACTGAGCAATTACCTCAGCACAGAAGCCACCATTATTTTGGCCCACAACACTTTATGCCAGTCAACAATGTCCCCTAAGCAGACACTGTGGATTGTACCAATTATTTGGTTGTTTGGTGACATGGACAAATGGGATATCTTTTTAAATGACCCACTACTTACCGACCTGACAATATTTTCAGTTATTTGGTATTCAGCTCCCTCTTAAGTGTGTTTAATTATAGTGATAGGATAGAGAGTTAGTGTGTGGTGAGCTAGTTTTCCCTATATGCCCAGTTTGCACCCTTTAAAACTTTGGAAAAAACAAAAAACCACCAAGCTCTTTACTGCCCAAAATGTTTCTTGTGCAATCTCTGCCCAAAAAGAATATTTTTGAAAGTTTGAGGTTATTACGTCATTTTTAAATTATGAAACTTTTAACAGTAGTAAACTTTTTGAAAAATAGTTGTGTCCCCCAACTCTCACCCCCAATTAAAAAAAAATACATCCCAAGAAATGCAAAAGCTTATGTGTTTTAGATGCTAATGGGGAAATCCTGGCCCCATTGAAGTTAATAGTTTTGCCAGAGATTTCTTTGAGGTCAGGATTTCACCTTAATGCTCATTGAGAATAATTGCACAGGACAGAATTATTTTCACCAAGTTGGACTGCAAACCACTTTGAGTTATTATAGCTTCCAAGAGAGCTCTTGTTTTACACCCCACCTAATGTATTTTTTAAAAAGATATTACTAGCCCTTATTTTATTTAGCTTCAAAATAATAAAAAGATGCTTATCCAAGGCTCTAGGCACCCAAATACATTTAATACAATGAAATTCCAGCTGCATTAGATAGACAATTCAACAGGAACCCAGCCCAGCCAGAAACCTAGAGACCCCTTTTTCAGTCTTCCTCATTATAGGAAGCATACCCTCAGCCCTCTCCAAAATCCCTCTCAGTAGATTTCTTTGATATGTACACTGACCATTGGAATTCTAAGTGTCAAAATCATTCTTCCTAAAAATTGTTGGACCCAAACCTTGTAACCCCTTCTTCACATTTAATAGTATCTTCCTCCACAATTAACCTTAGCCTTAAATTCTCTCTTCTGACAGCAGACCTCTTTGGCACCTCCATTATGGGGAGAACCAGTAATGGTGGAAATGAAATACTCCGTGTTCTGGGCTTTAGCTGTTTTCTCAATTATAGTCAGAATGACACTGAACTGGCCATACCCCAGACCTTAATAAGTTAAATTATTGAAAGAAGTTGCTGCTAGTTTGCAAACTTCTGCTTAAGTTTGGACTTCAAACTGGCTACCTTTCTAGTGTTGTATTCATATTTTTCTTACTTTTTTTTTATTTTTCAATATAAAACTCCTGAAAAATGGGTTTCTAAAAAATAATGAAGGTGTCCAAGCCATGACCATTCTTCTTACATTTATATTTTCATGTGCTGCAATATCACAGATTATCACAATGGTCTTCAGCAGCACCACCCAGTAATGGAGCTACCTCGTTTTAACTGCATTTAAGAATTTTGTTGCCTACTGTGACATGGAAACTCACCTCTCATGGGTACCTCCTGTCAGCTGGATGTGATGCTGCAAGCTCTCCTACCCCAGGCACCTCTGTAGGTTGTTGACCTCACTAGGCAGGCCTTCAGTAGCTCAGCCCTCCAGACAAGCCACAGTGTCTAAAATGGATGATCCCCTTCCAGGGTAGGGCAATCCAACAACCTAACAGCCTTCACCAGAATGTTTCTGGGCCCTCTAATTCCAGCTCTTTGCTTGAGCTTCTAAAGGAGACTTGTCCCCTTCATAGGGCTTAGGCCACTGCCCTGTAGATGGTGGGGGGACCTGGGCCCAATCACAACGCTGGGTCCCAGCCCAGGGACCCTTCTCACAGCAGCCACATACTGCTTTCTTCAGTTATCTGCTGCTATTCTCTGGGCCTTTTCCCCCACGTAGCCCCTTTCTCTTCACCCTTACCTCAGCGCTGAAGTTCTCAAAGCCTCTTCCTCCTCACTGAATGCAAATATCACCAGAACCCATCTACCGGTTCTCCTTTTGAGCTCCTGTGACCAGCAATAAGTGAGCTAACAACACACCCAGGAACTGACCTGGGCAGGCCTTGCAGTTCCTGCTAGCTGAGCCAGCTGGGCTCGGATTTGCTGCTTCCGTGCAGCCTTTCTAGGCAGGCCTGGCGGACCCACCTTCACTGCTCCTTTCCTGGGGCAGGGAGTGGTAGGACCATGGGGCCTCCAGTGGGGGCCTCAAAGGGCAAGGTGTACCCCATCACATCTACCTCAACTTGTTCCTTTTAACCCAAAGAGCAAACAATAGGCCTGTTTCTGAACTCACGTCTACTGGTATAAATCAGGACTAATTGCATGGGGGAAAAGGTGGAGTAAAGAGGAGAAATCAATCAAGTGATTCCAAGAGGTGATTGCCCCCCCCACCCCCTTTTTCCCTGTTCTGCTTCTACTGCTTTAGATGCTAGTACAGTCTGGTTGTGTGTCAGAGGTCCAACTGACAACCTTTTGTAATTTTATATTACTGAATGAATGGAAAGGCTATCAGAGTGATTTCCATGTACGTATTCTAGCAATATCTTCAAGCATTGTCAAATTTCTATTCTGCTACAGTTTTATCCCTAATGACTGTCTCACAGTGAAACAGCATGTGATCCTATGCTTCAAAAAAGTAGCTGCTTTTGCTAATTGAATGGCCTTCTAGGCTAGAAAACCATTTATGACTATTCTAGTACTTACACTGTCAACTAGAATATTTGGAGCCAAAAGTCAGTGGAGTTACAGCCTGAGTGAATTTGATGTTTCATCATAGATTTTAGTCTTTTAAGGCAGATTTAAAATTTTTAGATATAATACATATTACATTATTAATATACATCATTTTCACTTTTTTTTTAAACAGAGGAGTATAAAGTGGTTCAGATTAAAGTCAACCCATAAGCAATTGAGTTCATCTACAATTACTATCTGTGGAAACCTTTTTCAGAAGTTTGAGGCTCTAAATCCCCATTAGCAAAAGAAAATCCATGTTTAAATATAACTGCCTATTTAAGCAAGACAAAAAGAAAGACAAGACCATTGTGGTATTGAAAGAAGAACAATGCCCCTCTCTGGAAGAGATTCTCATCCCATTTAATACTTTATTTTTCTAGCACTTTATGATCATTTTATATTGGTACAACTCCACTGACTGCAAGGGAGTTGCATTGCTGTAAAACTTGTGTGTTACAATGATGAATTAGGCCCTCAGATGCATACAACATTGGTTGGGCTTTGCACTGCCATGCACAAAATCCACATTAGGATCCCTACCTTCTGGACTGCTAGGAATCAGCCTCAGAGTTGAGGTGAGTAGGGAACTCATGGTTGTGGTGGCCTTTAGAATTCATAACTATACCAGGGATCGGCAACTTTTGGCACGCGGCTCACCAGGGTAAGCACCCTGGCAGGCTGGGCCGGTTTGTTTACCTGCTGCATCCGCAGGTTCGGCCGATCGCAGCTCCCACTGGCCGCGGTTCACAGCTCCAGGCCAATGGGGGCTGCGGGAAGCGGCGCGGGCCAAGGGATGTGCTGGCCGCCGTGTGCCAAAGGTTGCCGATCCCTGCTTTATACCCATGGACCTCAGTTCCTTCTTTCCAATTTTTAAACAACATTTGAAGTCACTCTTTTCAAAAGGTTGTTGATGTAAGGTCAGACGGTCGCCAAGTCCAATATAGCCATAGTCACACAGCCCCATGTTAGTAGTCCCCATATTGCAGCTAGAGAGGGAGGTAAGAGCAGGGCCTACATACCTGTAATTCCCCCATCCCGAGCAGGTAGACAGGGAGCAAGGAAAGGGGAATAAAACAGGCAAAACTTTGGCTCTGTGCCCCAACTCAGTGTATCAAGGGCAGTAGGAAAAAGTATTGCACTTTATCATTGAGAATACAGACCATTGCTTATAATGATATTTTTAATGTGTTGAAATTACAGGTTGCACCATACAATAAAAGAGTAAGTGTAGCTGCAAAGGTGGCATTATTTATTAATCTATACATCTGAGAAGTTTCACACATTTCCTCATTTACAGTGAAACCCACGAAATTTTATCATTGGAGTGTTCCCTTCCTAAAGCTTGTGCTATGAAATTAATAAGCCAACAATTTCTAGGTGTGTGCTAGGTATCATTATCATCTTTGAAAACAGTGATACTTGCACTTGCTTGTACAGGTTGAACCTCTCTAGTCCAGCACCCTCGGGAGCTGACTGGTGCCAAACCAGAGAATTTACTGAACCACTGGAGGTCAATGCAGAGTGTCAGCAGGTCTCCATAGGCACAGGAAATAAGGGTGCGGGGGTGCTGCAGCACCCCCAGGTTTTGCACCCAGTGTGGCCCCCCCATCTGGGGTCCCAGCCGCCGGCCCCAGGTCCTCCCCTTCCCTCCCAGAGCTTGAATACTGTGAATCAGCTGTTTGCAGCTCTCTGGAAGCACTGGGAGGGAGGGGGAGCAGGTGGTAAGCGCAGGGCCACCAGCGCGCAAGAGGAGTGGGGCAGAGCGGTGAGCTTGGTGCCGATGGATGATCCACACCCACTAATTTTTCCCCATGGCTGCTCCAGCTTCGGAGCACCCACAGAGTCAGCGCCTATGCCGGGCCATAGATGTTGCTGGACCAGAGAGTGCTGGATTAGAGAAGTTCAACCTAAACCAAGTGCACATGGGTGCACAGGCACATTTCTTTCAGTATCTGAAATTAGACTCCATTCCTTTATATACACACACACACACGCACACCCCTTCACAATAGATTTGTCATATACACATGATTCACATTGCTATCTATCTTAGAACATCTGCTACTGTGCACATCTGCACAAATGCAGCAACTTATGTATATATATCTTGGGTATCCTTTATAAATACCTGAAATAGCTTTAATCTAGATCAGGGGTTCTCAAACTTAATTGAACCATGACCCTGTTCTAACAACAAAAATTACTACATGACCCCAGGATGAGGGCTGAAGCCTAAGCTCCCCCCCTCCTCCAAGTCCCACTGCCCCAGGTGGGGGGGGAGAGGTGAGAGGGGGGCGCAAAGCCTAAGCTTCCTGTCAGGGGGGTTGGGGAGGGGTCCAAAGCTGAATCCCAAGGGCTTCAGCTCCAGGCAGGGGGCCTGTAACCTGTGCCCTGCCACCCAGGGCTGAAGCCCTCAGGCTTCCGCTTCGATTCCAGGCGGAGAGGCTTGGGCTTCGGCCCTGGGCCCCAGAAAGTCTAAAGCCAGCCCTGGCAACCCCATTAAAATGGTGTCATGACCCACTTTGGGGTTCCGACCCACAGTTTGAGAACTGCTGATCTAAATAATGTGGGTACCAGAGCCCTGAGGCCTACTGAGAACCCTGGATAATTACTTGAGTAGCTAGCCAGTGCTGTAGTCCATGGTGCCACACCTTCACCTCTGGTGTCCAAGCTAACTAAATTAAAGTTAAATTGGGCATGTCCACACAAGCTCCAAATCACACCCTATGATTGCAGTGTAGACATACCGTCAAATACAGTGGGCCTATTGTCAGCTGGGGCAAGAGACATAGCTTCAATGATTTCAATCGGAGTATGCTAATTTACAGTAGCTTTGAATCTGGCCCAGTATGTGGTAATGGCATAAGCAACACTCAACTTGAAATGCTGATTTACTGATTTCCATCCTCATATCCCCCTCCCCTGGCAGATTTGTTCATTCTCCCTCCCTAAATACTTTTTCTTTCGTAGCATGAAAAATTAATCAACCGGCCACAAAGCACAAAAAGAATTGCTACAGATTCATCAGGTAAGAGCTATTTTTTGCACTAGATGGTTAAAGTTAATTTTATTAAGTTACACTAATCTAGTTGTTGCCAATATTTTCATTTATTAAACTGACCCTTTCATATTCAGGTCAGAAAAATGTAAATATATTTAAAATTATATTAAATGAAATGGAAAAAAAAAATGGTTACTGAGAAACTTTACCAGGGAAACGAATAGCTTATATATTCCTGTGAAGGGGTCAGCTCACTACTGGTGCCTCCTCGTGGCTGGGCATGGTATGGCAGCCCTCTCGCCACTGGGGTCTGCTGCTGCTGGTTGCTCCACCTCTGCAGTGGCCTGCATCTTCCAGTGACATGGCCCTCCGGGAGGAACCTTCAGGCAGTGGTTGTCAAGGAAGTTCCTGCCTTCGGCTGAGGGTTGAAGGTCTGTTCTCTTCCCTGGTCTGTTGTAGAAAATATTTGAGCTGCTGCATTTTATTGCTGATTTCCTCTACACAATTTAAGTATAAAGGATCGTTACTGAGTCAGGGAAGTTAATAATCCAAGTTTGTACCAGAGTGCAAAATTACAGGCATAGACAGTAAAATTCTAACTCTGCTTAAGTCAATGGCAAAATTCCCTTTGACCTCAATGGGAACAGGATTTCACCTGTAGTCTACAGTATGTTCAGCTTTGGAGATCTTTTTTAAAATTAAACATTTGTCTGGGAGAAGGCATAAGGAATAAATGATTTTATAGATCTTTTAAAATATATTTGTAATATTATTTTAAAAAGTCTAGATAACACCTTTAAGCATTTACATTCTGACTAACAGAGGCCCTGTGGGATAACTTGCTGTACTGGCTCGCAGAGGAGCTCTCAGAAGATAATGCATCATTGCTCTCTCTGCACCTGCCTATCCGTCGGAGCACTCTTCAGCTTGTTAGACTGAAGTGCCCTGATAATCTAACACATCAGATCTATGAGCTTCTTTGCTTCTGGAAAAAGAATCTTCCAAGATCAGCTGATAAACAGCGACTCCTATCTCGTTATCTTCGTAAGAGTGGCAGAAGCGATCTTTCAGAAGAGCTCAGGTTCAAGTGGGAGAATAAAGCATTCACTTGGCAAAAGCACTGGTTTGAGATGGACAACTGAAAGACTGATATCTATATGTTTTCACCTTGGGAAATTTGAATGTTTTTCTGCATGTGACTGCACAAGTAGTCAGAATTTCCAAGTGATATTTGCTTTAGCTTGATAAATGCTTTTAAATTTTTACAATGATCATAGAATCATAGAATATCAGGGTTGGAAGGGACCTCAGGAGGTCATCTAGTCCAACCCCCTGCTCAAAGCAGGACCAATTCCCAACTAAATCATCCCAGCCAGGGCTCTGTCAAGCCGGGCCTTAAAAACCTCCAAGGAAGGAGATTCCAACCCCCCCCCCCCAGGTAACGCATTCCAGTGCAATGAATTGGCAAACAGGGGAAAAAAGACCAGTCAGGCCACTGGGTGTTCTTTAACTCTTCAGTAAATTTTCACATTCTTCACGATAGCACAAGTTGTCTGCCTTGACTTCTTTATATTCTTCCCCTTGCCTAATAACAGCTAACGTTCCTCAATAAAATCAAACAAGTTGCTGAAAATACAGATACCAAGAATTACATTCAGCTTTTGGATATACACATAGGGCTCCACTGATTGTAGTAGGATCTAGTGTTTACCAATATGGCCCCATATTATAGGGGCACAGGAATTACCATATTTCATCAGCCCAATGGGTGACCTAGTCCAGTATCCTATCTCTAATGTTGGTCAGAACCAAATTCCTAATAGACCATAATAGACAATTATTATAAGGCACTAATGGGGAAGCATCTTCTAAACTCAAGCAGCTAGTGGTCACCTCTGGCACATAAAGGGATATTCGCTATGAATATTTTATCCTTCTGAGTGTAACTACCAATTATACTCTTATTGTTCATAAGAATGTCTAAGCCTCTTCTGGATACAATAAAATCCTTTGTCTCAGTGCTATATCGATAGCAATGAGTTCCACAGATAATACTGAAATCTGGAGAATATTTCTTTTTCTCAATTTTAAATTTATTACCTTGTAATTTCATTCAGTGTCCTGTGTTCTTATGTTATGGGAAGAGGTAAATAGAAATGCCTGATTGACATTTGTATACTATTCCTTATTCATTTACTCTGTATCACTTCTTATTCATCTCCTCTCTAAACTATTATGTAAAATTCCTCTCAGCTTTAAAATGGAGTCATGAACAAGGCATCCCTAATATTGCATATCAATTGCCATACATTATTGCTGTATTTGAATTACTGTGTTCTTGCATCACATTAATTGAAAGTAACAGTGTGTAGAACCTAATCACTAATATATTGCTATCCATCTGGTATGCCACAAACCTGTTTAAGGGGTAAAATGTGCCATTTGCATTAGTGGCTCAAGGCTCAAGATAGCTGGGAAGCCACAGTGAATCAGAGGCTGCTGGAAGGAAGATACTGATATTTGATATTTACAAACACAACTATCAATTGTACTTACACACACATAGCATATAGGGAAGTAGTCTTTAAAATCCAGTCCATTTGTGCAGCCTTGTTGTTCTAGTTATAATTATGTTCCAGCTTGATTAAAAAAACAAAACAAAAAAACCCCACCACTTTCTTCAAATTCAAAATGAATCTTGGAAAATAATATCCTAAATTAAAAGAAATTCTAAACAGTGGGCAAGCTCATGTTATTAGAATATCCTGAAGTAGCTATCATTTGTAAGAAAACTACAGCTTTAAAATCTGAGTAAGACAAACAGTCTGAATACTATTTCATTCATTTATTGATTGACAGATTCAGCCTGAAGAACACACACTTTTTAAAAGCAATTTAGAAACAGCACAAGAATTAATTTGTTCCATTCTGTGAGACATAAGTGCAAAAATATGCACTTATTTTCTTTTCTTAAAAAGAAAAAAACCCACTAAAACCAGATTACATTTAAGTGGGGCCAATCATTTTGTCAGTAGCAATTGAATCTAGCTCTCTTGTATTTTTGTCACTTACTCTGCTAACACGTTCGTTGTCAATTAAAAGCAATTATTTTGAGTACTTTCTATAGTTACTTATTCTGCAGCAACTTTAGTTCCAGATACCATCAAAATACATAGCTGAAACTCGCATAATGGGATGGTCCATGACAAGGGCTCCTAGGTGCTACAGTAATACAAATATAAATTGTAATCATAATCATGAAACTATTGTGAGAGAACTTTTAACTCTACTTTCAAATTACAAGCATTCTGTGCTACCATCTACATTCTACCACAAGATGGCCTCTGTGTCTAGCATAAAGCTTATTCAACTAATCTTCAGTTGCAGGAAAACACAATAAGAAAGGATAAAATGCAGTTTCTCTGTAAGGACTTTGATTTTCCAGTGCTCTGCACCTTGTGCAGTCATTTACATCTGTGCAAAGAAGTGAGAAGGTTGGTTTCAATTTCCTGCTCCTCCACAGGTTCCCGCTGTAATCTATCATAGGTACTTACATGTGCATCATTGCCTTAGTATCTGAGTGCCTCGCAGTGTATTTATACTCACAACACCCCTGTTATCTATGGAAGTAATATTATCCCCATTTTAAGGCTGGAGAACTGAGACACAGAGATGTTAACTGACTTGCCCAAAGTCGCAAAGAAAGTCTGAAGCAGAGCACAGAATTGAAATTGAGTCCCCCACATCCTAGGCTAGTGCCCTAATTCTTGGCCACCTTTCTCATCCTTGACCTTAGACAAGTCACTTAGTTCTCCTGCAGTAAAAAAGTGGTAATTATTTAAGTGGGGCGCTGTGAGAATAACTACATCCTGAGATGCTCAGACAGTACAGTAATGGGCATCATATCAGAACCTAGAATAGATGGATAGAAAGTTGATGTAAAAAATGATGTGGTTCTGGTTTGTGTGCACTTCACAAGAAAGACTACTTAAGGCGCAAAGCAATGGTGAGTCAGGCCCATTACAAACTTGTAATGTAGGCTGGCTTCAAACAGGTGTATAGTTTAATTATATTGTTTAAACCATCTGCACATTGTAATCAACTAGGAAATTTACCAATGTACTGTACATATATGATAATTCACAATGTGTCATTTCTAACCTAAATTGGTTATGGATAAAATTCTGACTTTTGGACTTAGAGTAGGTGTTCAAACCATTTATGAACAAGATAATACTATGCATGTTTTTAGGGCTTCCCTAACAGTTTGATAATAATGCTTACCTTTCTTTTTTAATCACTTTCAGATCTATGAATGAAAAGCCACTAGCAGTGCTAGTTAGTTATTTTAACTTCTACTCTAAAAAAAACCAATTCCACTTTAGACAACAATGCAATAGGTGCATTAACCTATCAAAAATGTCAGATATGGTGAAGCTTGCCTCAACTCTTATTCTGTGTATTGGATAAAGTCAAACACTTATGTTGTTTTAAAACTTATTGTAGTATTGGATGGGTTTACTTTTAATTTTATTTCCAAGGCAAAGAAAGAAGTCTCAATAATTAGAGCCAATAAATGTTGCTTTTGCTGTGTCATCTTTGAGCTTCTTACACTTTGACAGCTTCTAGTACTTGGAACAAATCCTAAAGTCCCACACAGTATTATTAATACCTAATAGCTGAGATGAGCATTATGAATAAACAGTGGACTCATGATCAGCTCTGACATTAGCCTTTATCCACTAATACATTAGTAGACAAACCTAAAGAGAGAGTGGGAAATTTCGGAGAAATATCCTGCTATAATGTGTTTGGATTTTATGGAGGACTAGATATTAAAAGGTATAAAAATGGACCCAATGGTTACTTGGAGCGCAAAAGGTTTACTTTAAACAGCAAAATCAAACAACTCTACACTGTTTGTGGTACACAGAGAAGGAAGAAAGATTCTCTAAAGATACCAGCTGGGCAAGATCATCACTTCTTGGATCTTGTGTTCCCTAGGGTAAGACAGGAGGAATTCTCCAAGCTTCATGTTTTAACGGGTTACTGGTGTTCTTAAAAAGCTAAAAGTTTGTGACTGCGGAGTTTCACCTATTTAATGCCAAGAAGCACAAGATCCAGGACTGAGAATCTTACAGGATAATCCATCTCCATACAACAGAATGATAAGATAAGGAACTTTCCTTTTCCTTACATACTGGTGAGGATTCTAAACAAAATTTTTACTGGAGGACTTCCTATTAGCATGTTCACTAAGTGGCTGTGTGCTTTCTGTGTTTCAGGTCAGAAGATTTAGGAGCTATTATGACAAACATGAGAATTGCTTGAGAGATAAAGAAATACATGCAATAGACGCAGGTAAAGTGGCTGTTAAGTCTCTCTAGCTTTCTGCTATAACAGCACTGCATCACTAATAAAGTTCATATACTATAATCGGGGCACTCCAAAAGTCTTGAGCAGGAGAAATGAAAGTAAAGGTTAGATATATCCATATGAGCCTTATCTGAATGGAAGCAGAGAGAAAAATCTATATGAAACCAGCTGAGAAATATGAGAACACAGAATGTATTTCTAGAGCTGGGCAGGAAATTGTTTTCCCATCCCAGGAACATTTGAGATTTGGAAAGTTTCTTGTCTGGAAACATTGAAATTTTGAAAATTTGTGCAAAGTGACCATCCAAACAAAAATAAAAATTTAGGTTAAGGTCAAACAAAACAATGTTTAATTATTTCTGAAATGTTTCCTTTCAGTTTTGACCTTAAAACTTTATTACGATAATTAGCTTAAATTTCTAACAGAAAAGTAGTTTCAGACCAAAAAATGGAATTCTGAATTTTGAAAAAGTCGAAGTGGGACATTGACATTTTCAAAACTTTTTCCAAGCAATATTCAAAACAATAAATTTGTCAAAACTGGCCTTTTCCTATGATGTTTCATTTTTGATGATTCAGTATTTTCCAACAACCACCAGCACCATTTTGTCAAAAAATTCCTGACCAGCAATACTTTTCTTTTCAGCTTCTCCTCTCCTGTTGTTAGGGTTTTCATTCAAGTTAAGTTCAGAGGTGTATAAATACCAAACACAACTGAACAAAATACAAATTAGGCCCAAATTCAGATAATTAGATGGGAAAAGATACCAACATGAGGGCTCAGATAGAAGAGTTATTGCTTCTATTTCTGAAGAGCAATAGGACAGAATTAATTGAATCAGTGTGAAGCAAAGTTCACATCCTCCTTCATCCTGATTTATTGTTAACTCACTGACTTTGCCTACAGTTCTGCAACAAAAGGATACAAGCCAAACCTTATCCAGCAATAATAAAATTGCAACAGATCAATTGCCAATGCTTAGTGTTTCTGTTCTATCACTTTCAGTAAACTAGGAAGTCTAATGCAATTCAAAGGCTAAAACGTCAGCCATCAATGTATAACAGAATAGCAATTACCGTCTACCATGTGATGGGGTGTAACAGTCCAATAATATATTGGACTCTGAATGGATGGAAAATTTGTCTGATACAGAAACACTCCCTTAAGATTAGCACGCAGAACATTATTGCAATGCGACTGAAGCTGTTCCTTAACTTGCCTGGGCAAGGCTTTCCTTTCTGTACAGACATCTTCCAAACCTCACTTTGTATTGAACCGCCTTTAGATTGTTCAACGGTTTAGCCAAAATAGGGGAAGTCTCCCATGATGGCATTGGCCAAGATTTCTCTCCACATCTTCCTTAGCCCATGCAGTTCACTCCTGTTGTATTTCCCAGAAGCGTGCTGCCAGACTGAGATGAGAGAACAGCAGCCAGCTAGCTTCCCCTGAAGGTCCATTTTGGAACTATACCTCCCATTTAACTTTCCCTTTGAACATTCAATTTCATATTGTTTCTAGGACAGGAATATGAATATAATTACTCTATAGCAAAACACACCATAGGACTCATTCCTTCCATGACTCTACATATGCAAAATTCTGTACATATTCCCATCACCCCATGTTTCTTCCTTTCTGTTTCATAAAAAATGCACACACAAAAATCTAGCCCTCCATGAGGCTAGGATGTGACTTTCACCCCCTCTCAATTTGTGGCAGGGAGGTATCAAAAGTTTCTCTCTCACCTACACTTCATGTCCATGTAAGAACATAAATAAGTAAACAAATTTCAGGTCAAAGCATAGCTTACACCAGAAGGATGAGGAGCTTTTCTCCATCAGCAGCATTCAAAACCATGCTTTAGCAATTTATAGCCATGGATGACTAGAGTCAGCAAACCACAGATGAATCAAAATTGACCAGATGGAGGAAAATGTGACAGCCACAGTGCTCTGATCTTTATAGGAAAGAGCAATGACCAATTACTCAAACTCATATTTAAGAAGTGCCCCCCATAGGTTGCTATGACATTGGGCTTCCCTAGTAATAACCATTTGTCATACTGACCTCCAGATACTGATTTACCATCATCTAATCAAATCAAATATTAGCTCTTGAGTAGGAGTGCACTCTGAGCTTAGACACACTGAACTGAAAATAGGTGGGCATTGAGGGGTACAGAGTTTACCTAGGGCTAAATTCTGCTCTGTTACATGTATGTAACCCCATTGCCTGCAGTGGGGTATCATGCATTTAACTGAGTGCAGAATTTGAGTTTTACTGAGTAGCAGAAATAAATTAAAATCCTATCCCTAAACAAGGAGGAATTACTGCAGGTTTGTCCAGACAGAGGAATGTAACTGCGTGGGAACGGCCATACCAAAGTGAAATTTGACTGAGCCAAGGGAGAAGCTAGTTACTTAGTACTGAACAACTAAGTATAAAAGACAGACTGTTTGGGCATTTCTCTCACTGACTTTTTACAGAAAGTTACTGATTGTATTTAGAGCTTCCACGAATGGTTTTTTATATTTTTTTTTGGTTTACTAAACACCACAATTTTGTTTACTATTCTGACATAAAGGACATTTTAAATACACATTGTTGCCATACACCTTTCCCTTTGCCTCATAAAATGTGTCAGTGAGCCATTGAATAAAGCATATGGGGTTTTGAAATTTATTTATAGGCTTTTTAGATGGCAATTATCACCCACTAGCCAAATGCACAAAAACAAGTGATTTGATCCTCAGAAGAGGCCTTTAATATAGGAAAGCATTGTCCTCATAAAGTGATAAATAAATGAGGTACAGAGAAATGAAATAAGGCATGTCTACACTGCACACTTCATTCAGCAGCATGCAGAGTACATGCCTGGGGAGCCCCATAGCATGGGTATAAATAGCAGCATAGATGGTGAGGCACAACTTGGGTGAGTAAAGTCACTCCAGAAGCCTGTGGGTGTGTACCTGTGTATATCCTACCTGACTCTACTCACCAACTGAGCCTCCCCATCTACACTGCTACTTTTAGCCAGGTAGCATCCCATGGCCTCCCTACTGTTGTAGCCTGCTGTTCATAACTACATATGCTGTACACACTGCTGCCACTGATGTGCAGTGCTCACACAGCCATAGAGTTTAAGGCCACCAACACCCACACACTAAATCCAAATCACTGAAACTGACCAAAATGTTACAAAACACAGTGAGGATTCACACGTCTTGAACCCAGGTCTACAGGCAACCTTTGCATCCTGGCTTGCTAGTAGGCTGATGGAACTCCAGCCTCCTCCAGAGGCACAGCTAGCAGGTGTCCTGATTGAAGGAGTGCACACCAACTGGTTCGGCTGTGCTATTTAACCCAGAAGGCAGCACAGGAAGTCATCTGTGCAACTGGGTGAGTTTGTGGTTGCCTGCTATGTTGGACCCTGCCTTCTTGCCTGACCTCTGCTCTCCTGACTTGTCCCTGGTTCCTGCTCCACTGCTTTGCACCTGGTTCCTGATCCCTGCCCCTGGTCTCCAAGTCCGGCACCAACCCTTGCCTTGACTCTCTAACTGATACCAGCTCTGACCCTTGGCCGATTCCCGGCTAACTCCTGCTCCAACCACTACAGCTGACTGCCTTAGCCCTGGGGTACATGGGGAAAGATGGGACCAGCAGAGCTCCCGTTCCCCAAGGGGTGCAGGAATCACCAGAATGGGTATCCTGCTTTCAGGTGGACAACCAGCTGGTGACAGGGGCCCAAATTACACAGCTGACAACTGAGAACTAGATGCTGTGGGAATAAGTATTTCAACTTTACACAGAGAATGTTGTAGATAAAGGAGGCTGGATAGCTATCTGTTTTGGATGGTTTAGACACAACAAATCCTGCAGGGAGTTAGATGGGAACACGAGAGTCATCTAGTCTAACACAAAGATTCAGTGATAAGAGCCTAAAAACCCAGTCCAGTGACTCCCTGAAAGTCCCCTAGGGTAGGGAGTGCCCTCAGAGACTATCCATGGGTCTTTAACCTGATCCATGGGTCCTAGACAACCTTTGCATCCTGGCAGCTCTTCTGAGGCTTGCTAGTAACTAGTGAGCTGAGTGGCTAACAGAACGCTGACCCTACCAGTGGCACCACCCATGGGTGTCCTGATTTGAGGAGCACCCGGCCCCACCAATTGACCCAGCTGAGCTGTGCTATTTAAGCCAGAAGCTGGCACAGGAAGTTGTCCATGTATCTGGCTGCTACATTTGGACCCTGCCTTCTTGCATGACTCCTGAGCCTTGCTCTCCTTCCTTACTCCTGGTTCCTGCCTCTGGTTTCCAATTTCAGCTCTGACCATTGGTTTGACTCTCTGACTCTGCAGTAATGCAGCCATAGTGATTCCAGCCTGGAAATACCCCAGTCAGGAGGTACAGAGAGAGATGTAGGTCTCCACCCAAGAAAAGTGATGGCAGAAGAGCCTGGACCCTAGAGTGGATCCCCTTTTTGGGCCACAGAGTGGAAATCTAGGTGCAGTTGCCCTGAACTGTGACAGACTTGTCCATCATGCTTGCAAACCTGTCTGCCAAATGCCTTTAGCGATGAAGAGGAATCTCGCTCGCTTGCTCTCTCCAAGGGATTATTGTGATGACTCATTCAGACAATGAACAGAATTTTGGAATGACTTTTTTGTACTTAACATCAGAAAGAATGTAACATGTAAGAATGTTTCCCACAAAAGCATAAGCATTTTATTTTACTCTGAAGAAGGAAGAACAATAGTGCTGTCACTAAATGAGGGGTTTTATTGCAAGTTTCTGCATGGACACTAATGGAAAGTAGCTGTGTACCTGAATGAATTAGGGCAGCAGCTCCTCTTATACAAAACACATGCTTATTAATGAAGGTGTTCAATAAAATGGGAACCACTGGTTATTAATTATATTACAATCAGTCACTAAAGATAGAGATCCATGAATAAGTCAAAACTGTTGAAAAATGCATTTTGGTTACAAGTAATGTAGAATATGCTAGCATGTGAATGTACTGAATGCCTTAAATTAAAAAAAAAAACCAAAAACCCGATATCTGATCCACAAAAATATATACCACTATACGTTAACTGGGAGAACTGGCTCTGTCTACTACCCTTAAACCAGCTCCTTTTCCTCCTCACAGTTGGCATTGTTATATTTTGGCAAGAATAGATAACTACCTTATATCAAAATTTCAAAACAATAGGTGTCCTAGTGAAGCGCATGCTGAATTTTTGACCTAAGTTTAATGTCGTCCACTCAGCATGTCTGTTCAAATGCACATCCTGTTTTAGATCATGGCACGTGACCATAGTAAACAATTGTGGTAAGCCACTAGATTAAAAGTATTGAAGGGAATGCAAAGAGAATGACTGTCACCTGATAAAACTTAATACATCTACTCAATTGGTCTGGAGAAGATTCCATTTTCGGTCATGTATTTGGGTTACCTCTTAGAGATTTTTGAAAAATTCTCTCAATTTGTGAAAAATGTGAAAAAAAATCTTTCAAAACACATTTTTACCTTTTTAAAATACCCAGCTACACACTGCCTACAGACTCCCTGGGAGCGGTTTGAATCTCATCCTCAGGAATGTGCAGGTGCCATACAAGTTTATGGCAGCTGCCATAAACGGGAGGAGGGATAGCTCAGTGGTTTGAGCATTGGCCTGCTAAACCCAGGGTTGTAAATTCAATCCCTGAGGGTGCCACTTAGGAATCTGGGCCAAAATCAGTACTTGGTCCTGCTAGTGAAGGCAGGGGGCTGGACTCAATGACCTTTCAAGGTCCTTTCCAGTGCTAGGAGATAGGATATCTCCATTATTAAAAAGTTTAAGCCATTCACTTGCCAGGAGACTATTAATTCATTAAGATGCTGCTGTATCCAGCTGACAAGTAACAAGGATAGGATTAGCTTCAACATGCAGCACTCAGAGAGGAAAATGTTAAAAATTATAAAGTTTTAATTTACAGCCAAGAGAAACTGATCCTAGCAACTACTACAGTTCTGGTTCACTTGACAAAGTTGTTGCCAGTGCATCAGGAGGTCCCCATTCATGTCTTGGCTGCAGTAATGCAGCCACAGTGATTCCAGACATCATATTCAGGAGTCTGCTAATTGGTTAAATCTGCTCACCATTTGTTGACACAAGAGATAGCACCTGTTACCCTGACAGACCAGCTCAGGTCAGAGCCAGAACAATTCATGTGGATGTGAATCTCAAAGTAGTGTTAAGTGTACTAATTCATTTCTATGTTAGAATAGTTCAAAGGAATGTAATGTTATTGTTTTTCCTGTTTCCTGTGAATGCTTAGCCCTAGATCAAAGAATGCATTAGCATTTAAACGAGAATTTACTTAATGTGTAAAACTGCATGAAAACTAATGAAGGATTGTTTCTGGCTATCACATTGTTCATAAATAAGGCTACGATTTAGTCATGTGTATTTTTAATAAAAGTCATAGACAGGTCACGGGCAGTAAACAAAAGTCACGGCCAGGGAGCTGTCCATGACTTTTTACTAAAAATACCCCTAACTAAATCTTAGGTGCAGGGGGATGGAGGGCGCTCCAGCAGATACTGCTGCTCTGAGGGGGCCCTCTGGGCGGGGCAGGGGGAAGAGAGGTGGCCCAGGGCGCCTCCGGCACTACCGAACCGCTGCTCCAGGGCAGCGCCCAGGACCAGCTGCATAGGGCTGCCTGAGCAGCGGCTTGGGTGGCCCTGCAGTCAGCTGCACCAGTCACGGAGGTCCTGGAAAGTCACGGAATCAGTGACCTCTGTGAAATACTCACAGCCTTGTTCATAAAAACTAATGAAAGATTGTCTGGATGGCTATAACGAAATACTTTATGTATGTCTCTGTAATTGGATTGCCCATTAACTGGGATTGAAGCCTTAGAACTGTAAATGAGAAGCATGCTAAACTTCAAAGCATGGGTCATTGAATTCAACCATGGGAATTCACAGACTGTCTGCATTGCTGATTCTTCATCAAAGAAAGGACCCACATGGGTTAAGACACCTGTCAGCTTGTTTTCTGTGACCAGGACCTATATACAGTGACTTAAAGGAATGATCCTGTATATCTGGACTGATGGACTCTGACAGGGAAATCCTGAGTGATTAGACAGAGGTCCCCCAACCCCATTTTGGATAACCTTGAGAGACTTATGTAGATCTAGCAGGTATGGAAACTACATCTCTGCTATCATTTGGACTACAAACTTAGACTCACCTGTAACGTACCTTACTTGCTTTAACCTCTCAATAACATTTCTTTTTCTTAGCTAATAAGTAGTTACTTAACTAGAGAAATTGGCTATAGCGTTGTCTTTGGTGTGAGATCCTGAGTATCCATTGACCTGGGGTAAATGAGTGGGCCTTTGGGGTCAGGAGTGATTTTTGGTTTTAATAACCTTTTATCACAAAGTCCACTTTGTCTGGGAGGCAAGATGTGCTGGAGAACCTTCAGGGGACTGTTTGTGACATTATAGGAATACTGGTATAGTGATCCAGGGGTGCATAGTTGTTACTGGCTTGGTGAAATCTAATGATAGAATATGCCACCAATTTGGGGTGTCTGCCCTGTTTTCTGACAGTCTGTCCTGAGATTGGTACTCTCAGTTCTGAGCCATTTCTCAGCAGTTTGTCCTGAATTAGGTATTCTCAGCTGTGAGCCACTGAAGCACAGTGACAGTAGGTCAATTGTGAAATTGAAAATAAACATGGACAATGACTAAAAATAGAAGTGTCAGTGGCCAAACCTGTCTATGCCTTATGTCATGTGCCTAAATTTGCAGGACACTGGATGGAAGGCTTCAAATTCAACCATTCCAAAATCAATGTAACTGCTGACAACCCTATGGATATCTGTAACATTTTCTCCTTGAAATCTGCATCCTGTGTCATGAACATTGGAACATTAAGGCACATAGTCTCAGCTCATATAATTGCAGTCAGATTTTCAAGAAAACTCAGCATATTGTGTGCCCAGCAGGTGCTGAGCTCTCTTGACAAATCTAACAGTAAGTGTCACAATGGGAGCTACTGGGTGCTGAACACTACTGAAAGTCTGGTCCTTACTTCAGGTGCCTACACAGGAGCTGAGCATTTTTTAAATGTCTGTCCCTGGTCGTGAGTGCTGGAGTTACTTTGAAAGTCTGGCCCTGAAAGACAGGAGAACAATACCCTATTCATTAAGTTTCATCCCTTTAGTCACCAAATCTAACTGTATTTCAGCATCTTTAGCCAAAGTCTAATTAATACTAAAGCCCAATTATTTCCCCCCCCCCCCATAATTTTTGTAAAAGAAGCTGAAATATCAAAATGACTCATCAACAGATCTATAAGAGGAGGCAGCAGGCAGGGCAAACTGCTAAATAGAAACTACAGTCTCGAGAGCAGCTTGAAAATACATCCTGCTGCCACTAACAATATGGATCTCAGGTAGCCTAGCAATTTTGATATTCAAGTTTCAGATTAAAAAAAGATCATCCAGAAAATAGATTTTACAAAACAGGGACCTTACTGAACAATTTGAAGGATCAGGACATTAGATTGTTAAGCTCTTCAGGGCAGGGGTCATGTCTGCTTATGTTTCTAATATAATAGGACTGTTGGGGGCTGCTATTATATAAAGAATAATAAATAAGAGATCCTAGGTAGCGTTTGCAGGGCTGGCAGTTAAACATTTCTAATTTACATATCAAGTCATTGACTTTCAGCTAATGTAGGTTATGTCCAGATGGTTCAGTAGGAAAACAGTTTCAATGGACAATCAGATAAAAGTGTTATAATAAGGATACTCCCCTTACTTTTATATAATAATTATTGACAAACAATTATGAAATGAGTACACCTGTACTATGCTACTATAATCACTACATAGGCATTCAAAACAACTCATTGTACACAGTTTTGGATTCATAGATTTAAGACGAGAAGGGACCACCATGATCTTCTATCCAGCATAACTCAGGCCAAAAATCCTCACCAAATTATATCTGCATCCAGCCCATAACTTTTGTTCGAGCTATAGCCTCTCTTTTTACATCAAGACTGGATGTTTTTCTAAGACTGCAAGTAATGGAACATCTACTACATTCCTAGGTAAGTTGTTCCAGTGGTTAATTATCTCTTCTGCTAAAAAGTTCCACCTTATTTCTAGCCTGAAGTTGTTTCCAACCTTTGGATTTTGTTATACCTTTTTGTCACCATTCTTTTTGAAAGTGTGGACACCAAATTTTAGTAACAATATACATTCGCTAATACCGTGTGCAGAGGTAAAGACATTGCATTGCATTAAGGTAGATGTTTTTGTGGTAGCTTACCTAGAAGGCACTGAACCCTAATCAGAGCTTTCCCCCATTAGGCCCCTCCACCAAAGTTATTATTCCAAAAGGGGTAAAACTCTAGTAACCGATTACTGAAGAATGACAGACTAGAGGTTAAGACCCTAGACTGGTAGTCAGAAGATCCAAGTTCAGTTCCTGGGGCTGTTGTAAACTTCCTCTTTGATCATGGGCCAGTCAGAGCCTTGATATTCAGAAATGCTAAAAACACCCACATTTCCAATAATAATCAAAAGGAACTGCAAGTGCTTACGGGGGGGGAATCAAACCTTTAGTCCGTGCCTTAGTTTTTTATCTGTAAAATGGGGATGATTATATTTCCTTTGCCCCTCCTTTGTCTCGTCATTCTCGATTGTAAATTCTTCGAGGCTGGGACTCTCTTACTACACACTTGTGCAGTGCTTAGCATAATAGAGCCCTGATCTCACTTTGGGCCTCTATGCATTTTTGTAATATGAATAAATAATCAAAGCTATCTCTACTTTCCAAAACTAAAGTTCCCTCTTGCTAAGCTTTTCAGCAAACGATGCATCTTCTCTTGTTGCTAATTTGACAAGAGACAGATGTTTGAGGTCAGATTACCAACAATTTCTGTTATGACTGAAAGCAGGCCCCCAGGAAATCAGCCCTCTACTTCCATATAATCTCTACAATTCACCCCAAATAAAAGTAAACAATTAAAACACCGTCTATTAGTAGCAGCTATGTCCATCTCAGACAGGCACGTCAACAAGACAACAGCAGCTGTCTGCAATTCACCCAATTAAAAGAAGCACAAAGGGGCTTGAGCATGCAAGTCCTGAATTCTCATTACACTAAGGCACCTTGTCACTGTTCTGATGTTTAAACACAAAGTCCCTCTCACTGCAAGAGTGCAGTAAAGAGGACTCAATCTCATAGGATATATTGTCTAACTTCTCTGTAGAGTATAATTGCTATGCAATTCCGATTAATGTATCAGTAGAACCAAATAGCTAAATCCCCACATGCAATTTTCAAAATGTACTTAGCAGGACCACACTATTGCCTTTTGGAGATGCGCCGATTATATTTCCCCCAGTTATCTGGTGTCGGAGAAAAACACAGTTCTCACTCTCTGGTTGGGTGCATTGGGTTATGGACTCTCAACAGGTTATTTTACCAGGTATTATGATTTGGTGGCATCTCTCCCCTGTGACAGACTTCTCTGCCCCCAGCTGGACGCATTTGCACCCTGACAGCCCCCAAGTCAAGAAAAACCTACTCAGACCAGACTCCTAATAAGACTTAGTCCTCTAGAGGCCTAGAAAGGCCAGGAGGAGCCACTGACCAATCAGGAGGCAGCCATCCAGCTAATTAAGAAGGGTTGTGTGCTTCTTTTGTGAGTATTGCAGGGTGAGACTGGAACAGAGGAGATGCTCTTCATTGCTAGCCCAGAACAACAGGGCCAGGTCAGGATCTTGCGCTCAAGCATTGCAGCTAAGTCTTTGCCTTTGAGTTTTGTTTTTTAAAGATGCAGATGCCAATTTTTGAGCTTTATTATCTTTAGTTAATGGTTTAGAGACTGATGCTTTCTCAGGGTATGGGACACCCTTGTCTAAGCAGGTTGCCACAACTTGTGGACTAAGGGAGGGAGTGCCTACAGCCTAACAGGGATGCTATGGAGCAGCTCCACCTCTGACATTTCCCTAGTTTCATTTTGACCTAGAATGTGCAAGGATCATCAGAAACATTAATGGGAGTCCTGTACACATTTGAGGACAGAATGTGGAACAATGAAGCTTAGATAACTTTTCTTATATGATTTTACCAATATAGTCTTCTTACATTTGGTCATTCTGACAAACCTGTTTCCCCAGCTTAACAAAGCATACTTAATATATTCCATCATGTCATTTCCCAGTTTGCATTACAACTATGTACCCTGTCAACCAGAGAAACTAAACTTCCAACCCATTTTCTGGATCCTGTTTAATTCTGTCAAAACAGGGTTCTGATGAACAGAAAAAGCAGTATATTCGTACTTCTCTTAGGCCACATGTTGATATCAAAAACCATTTTATCTCCTAGAAATTTGAATGGATCCCTTTCTTTTTAGCCCAATGGGAAAACATTTTCTCCTTCAGTTTTGGAGCTTAACAAAAGTCTTGTTGCAAATTAGAAGTGTGAAACTGTATGGCAGTAATTCCACCTCTACTAACTTTTTGGGGCTGGAATGGAAAAGTGAAAGACATCTCTCCCTTTCTCCTTGAACAGCATTCTATAACAAAGTGATTCTATTATCAACAGTAGGAGTGTGTGTGTGGCTGCATACACATCTAGTGGCTGGGCCACATAATAAATAAAAGAATCTGTGAAAGCTTCCAAGCAGAAAGTATTTCTTAGCTCAAACAGAAGAAACTCATGCTTATAGCACAGAAGTTCAAATGCTGCTGTTGACCCGGTGAGGTCAGTTATCTCCTTTTTGTTTATTATAACTGTTCTTTTAATCTGTCCTCAGAGGAACTCCATTTTTCTCTGAACTCCCTTCAAAAAGGGCCTTGAAATGAGTATAGGGCTAAGAGTCAGGAGAATTGGGTTTCTTCCTAGTTTTGTGACCTTGGGCAGTTGGAGGGGGGAGATTTTCAAAGGCCCAAATGAGAGAGAGCCTCCTAACAGACTGACTGACTTTCAATGCGAGTTGAGCACCTAACTCGCCTTTGTGCCTTTAAAAATCTTCCCCTTAACCTTCTTCTGCTTTAATTTTCCCATCTGAAAAACTGGGATAATAATAGTTACCATCTTTGTAAGGCACTTGGAGATCTACAGATATGTAAGTGCTGTGATAGCACTTGCATACGTAGAATATATTAGAGTATATTTCTAGTAACAGGGTACATGAAAATATTAACATCCTCTTTAATTTGGTTCATGGTCAGATTACTCCTGTTCTTGCTGAAAAGAGGTAAGTAATAAAAAACTATGTGTTTGTAACCACCTATCAGAAAGCTGGAATAGTCTAATAAAACTGGAAGAATTCTATCCAAATTGGGATATCTGATCACAATCTGATGTATTGCTATCGAATAACAGCTTTAAAATAACAAATTTGTTAGTCTCTAAGGTGCCACAAGTACTCCTGTTCTTTTTGTGGATACAGACTAACACGGCTGCTACTCTGAAACCAGCTTTAAAATACACACACCTACTCCCTATCAGGGCCGGCTCTGGCTTTTTTGCCGCCCCAGGCAAAAAAGCCTCCGGCCGCCCGCCCCCCCTGGGGCGGGCTGGGGGGAGGGCGCCGTGGGGGAGGGCGGCCGGAGCCCCGGGGCGAGGGCGGCGAGCCCCGGCGGGGACTCCGCTCTCCCCCCGGCGGCCGGGGGCAGGGCGCCGGAGGGGAGGGCGGCCGGAGCCCTGGGAGGAGGGCGGCGAGCCCCGGCGGGGGCTCGGCTCTCCCCCCCCCTCCCCCCGGCGGCCAGAGCGCCGGGGGCAGGGCGGTGAGCCCCGGCTGGGGCTCGGCTCTCCCCCCGGCGGCCAGAGCGCCAGGGGCAGGGCGGCAAGAGGGCGGCGAGCCCCGGCTGGGGCTCGGCTCTCCCCCCGGTGGCCAGAGCGCCGGGGGCAGGGCGGCGAGAGGGCGGCGAGCCCCAGCTGGGGCTCGGCTCTCCCCCCAGCGGCCGGGGGGAGGACGCGGGGGGGGAGGGCGGCCAGAGCGCCGGGGGGAGGGCAGCGAGCCCGGCTGTGGCCCTGCTCTCCCCCCTCCAGGTGCCGCCCCAAGCACCAGCTTGGTTGCCTGGTGCCTGGAGCCGGCCCTGCTCCCTATCACACCAGCAGATGTCATACCAGGGCTTCTGGACAAATATTGCTTCCTTGTGTTTTCAATTCTGAAGCCAAGGGGTGAAATAGTTACTAATACAAACAAGGGTCTCTATAGGAGATTGAAGAATGTAAAGCACCAGAATATCTAGATATTAGGTAATTCCTTTGAGCAAGTTTAGTAACTGAAATTCTTGCTTTCAGCCTTGAAATTCCTTTCTCCATTTTAACTCTAAAACAAAATGACATTTTGGTGGTGTGCATGCAGAAAGTGAGACAGAGGAATTGTTAAAGAGATACCGGACCAATCTTATTTTAAAAAGTGTGCTGGTTATTTCCAGAACTACATGGAATCTGTAATTAACTAGAAATTCAATACTGCAGAGTCCACTTACAATTCCAGAGGTGCTTGAATATTCTTATACTTTCATATGTCTAAATAAATATACCTTAGATTAGAGCTGAGTGAATAATACACACACAAAACACCAATTTCCTCCTCTACAAATTCATTCTCTCCTCTCTCTTTTTAAGTCTTGCTTCTCATCTTCCCTGACTCACTCTGGTGCTTACAACTGCAGGCTCATTTGCTCTACTTTTCACTTCCTTCTCAAATCCTCTCTAACTACTCCCTCTTTGCCCAGTGTCTCTTGCCAGTTTTTTTTTTTTGTTGTTGTTTAAGAGGAGAAAACTAATGCGGGAAGACCTCTCTCACATCTAACTATTCTTCACTCCCTTCCCCAATCCTTGTAGTCCTGGTTCCCTCTTCTTCAGTGGGCATAATTTGGGCCACAATATGATGAAATTTAGACAGAGAAATGGGTTTGCACAAAACCAAAAACACTCTGGATTAAGATTTCTTCTGTATCCTTTACTAGTAAAGGCCATATGTATTACAGGGTTCTGAAACTTTTCTGACATACAACACAGAGAACTTTTTACCTTTGAATTTTCCTGCCTTTGTCCCCAATCCAACATAACCTTTAATGAGTTTTGCCTGAGTAAACAGTGCTGGATTAGTTTCCAAATCTAATGTGAGTGGGAAATTAATGATTATTCAGTCTAACGTCTAGAGAAATTTACTACTTCAAGAACTATTTGGTTTAGTCTAACACCTCTCACATTCACGCATAAAAAGTGCTTAATATAATGTACATGGGTACCATACCAATAGCCAATTAGATGAGGAAATATAAACCACATTTTAATTGAACCAGTTTAGTGCTAGTGTAGATGGAGACAAGATGACCGTTCAACTAGTCCTCTCACTGCTAACCTAAAGTGCATTGCTGACATTTAGAAATCTTCCAGACTCTATTGCTTGTGTGAACTGTGTCATGAAATGACAGAAAAATACCAAGGGGGCGTTGCAATAGAAATGGCTTAGAACAATGTGGGGCAAAACTGCTGTGGCTGAGATCAGACAGCATGGCTACAGTGGATACACTGAAGCACTTGTGCTAAACCACTTTCTCCCACTTGGTCAACTGAGAAATCTTCAATTCTCTAATATAGACACAGCTTATGAACTTGTAGTTTTTAGTTAAAGCACCTGTTCTTGCAACACTGAACTCAATAGGAGTAGGGTTAGGCCCTAAATGAAGAAGAAATGGAGTGGGCTCAATGGTAAATCTGTCAGTATGTATTACGTTATTTACTGCTTAATCCACATCATCTCTGGGCACCTCTCTTCATTTCACATTACACCTTGTCAATTTCGCATGCACAATGTCCTGAAACTGACAAACAAATGGTGGCATCAATTCACACCTAATTATAAATGGATTAATTTGATTTATGGTTTCTAAAATAAAGGCTCAGGAAAAAAAATGCTGTCAAGTCTTTTAATCTTTGTTCTCTTCCAATGACTGGTAACCATAGTTACACCATGCAATAAATCGATCTTTAACTTAAGTGCAATGATGCTATAACATGTCTGTTTACTGTAACTGATTTTAAGATGAAATCCCAAAAAGGTAGACTAGTAATTCACAGGTAAAATGGAAAATTAACTACTAGTTAAAGTTATGAAATAACTGTTGGTACTGGCAATTTTATAAAATATGAGTGCTTGGTTGAATGGCATAATAGTCTGACAAATCTTATTTAATGATCATACTAGGGCTGTCAAGCGATTAAAAAAATTGTGATTAATCGCGCTATTAAACAATAGAATACCATTTATTTAAATAGTTTTCTACATTTTCAAATCTTCAACACAGAATATATATATTTTTATTATAAATATTTGCACTGTAAAAATAGTTTTCAATTCACCTAATACAAGTACAGTAGTGCAATCTCTTGATCATGAAAGTTGAACTTACAAATGCAGAATTATGCACAAAAAATAACTGCATTCAAAAATAAAAATGTCAAGCTTTAGACTAGAGCCTACAAGTACAATCACTCAGACAAACAAGTTTGTTTACATGCGTAGAAGATAATGCTGCCCGCTTCTTGTTTACAGTGTCACCTGAAAGTGAGAACAGCGTTTGCATGGCACTGTTGTAGCCGGTGTTGCAAGATATTTACATGCCAGATGCGTTAAAGAGTCATATGTCCCTTATGCTTCAGCCACCATTCCAGAGGACATGCATCCATGCTGATGGGGGTTCTGCTCGATAACAATCCAAAACAGTGCAGCCTGATGCATGTTCATTTTCATTATCCGAGTCAGATGCCACCAGCAGAAGGTTGATTTTCTTTTTTGGTGGTTCGGGTTCTGCAGTTTCTGCATTAGAGTGTTGCTCTTTTAAAACTTCTGAAAGCATGCTTCACACCTTGTCCTTCTGAGATTTTGGAAGGCACTCCAGATTCTTAAACCTTGGGTTGAGTGATGTAGCTATCTTTAGAAATCTCACATTGGTACTTTCTTTGCATTTTGTCAAATCTGCAGTGAAAGTGTTCTTAAAACAACCAACATGCTGGGTTATCATCTGAGACTGCTATAACGTGAAATATATGACAGAATGCAGGTAAAACACAGAGTAGGAGACATACAATTCTCCTCCAAGGAGTTCAGTCACAAATGTAATTAACACTTTTTTTTTAAATGAGCCCCATCAGCATGGAGGCATGTCCTCTGGAATGGTGGCCAAAGCATAAAGGGGCATACGAATGTTTAGCATATCTGGCATGTAAATAACTTGCAATGCAGGCTACAAAAGTGCCATGTGAACACCTGTTCTCACTTTCAGGTGACATTGTAAATAAGAAGCAGGCAGCATTATCTCCTGTAAATGTAAACAAACTTGTTTGTCTTAGCGATTGGCTGAACAAGAAGTAGGACTGAGTGGACTTGTAGGCTCTGAAGTTTTACATTGTTTTGTTTTTGAGTGCAGTTATGTAATAAAAAAAAATCTACATTTGGAAGTTGCACTTACACAACTGAGATTGCACTACAGTACTTTTATGAGGTGAATTGAAAAATACTGTTTTTATCATTTTTACAGTGCAAATATTTGTAATAAAAATAAAGTGAGCACTGTACACTTTGTATTCTGTGTTTAAATTAAATCAAGACATTTGAAAATGTTGAAAAACATCCAAAATATTTAATACATTTCAATTGGTATTCTATTGTTTAACAGTGCAATTAAAACTGATTATTCATGATTAATTTTTCTAATAGCGATTAATTCTTTTGAGTTAATCACATGAGTTAACTGCGATTAATCAACAGCCCTAGTGCATACTAATTTTAATGAACTTGCCAATATCATTCAAAACATTTTATGTAAAACAGATTTGTTAGTGGTGATACCTTCACCCATACACTTTTTAAATTTATTTAAATTTATGGTTGATACAAAATGGCTTTTTTCCATTTTCTTTTAAATTACAGATTTACTAAAGTATAAATATTTCTAATACAATCAAGTATTTAAATATGCACAAATACACCCCTAGCATGACAGGAACTTTCTCTGCAATTTTTTCTTAATTTTAATAAATATTTTTCCTCATAGGAGTCTTAAATTGGAGCTTCAGAATAAAAGGGTAAATCCTTAGTTATCACTGATTTTGTTCCAGGAAGATGGGGTGCTGTAAAGGTCTTTATTTCCTTGGTCTAGCTAAATAGACCTGACCACTTATTGTAAATTAGGCGTGACCACATTTAATGGCTCTGAAGCATCCAAGAAAGGCAGAAGAACAAAATAATTAATATTTCCAAATGAACAGTAGGTAAGTAACAGTCTACTAGATAGGGCTAGATTGTCATGGCCTTGTGGTGAAGGCACTGGACTAGGACTCAGGAGATCTGATTCAATTCCTGAATCTGCCACAGACTTTCTGCATGACCTTAGACAAGTCGCTTAATCTCTCTCTTTTTCTTCTCCCATCATTTCGGCTGCCAAAGCTTAAAAAATGACTAAAAATATTGGGATTTTCAACTCTTGGGTATCCACTTTGAGACAATTACAAGGACCTGATTTTCAGAAAGTGGGGTGCTCAGCAGTTGGCAACAATATTAAAATCACTACAAATCTGAGACTTATTAGAAGCAGTGACCTACAAATGATAACAAGAAAAGGAAGGACTGAATTTTCAGCATCACTCAATTTCTCTAGATGGTAACCGTGTGCAGATTAGGTAAGGTTTAAGGTAAGGTAAGGCTTGTAAGTACACACATTGAAATCAATAGGAAAGCTCCCACTGATTTGGCTTAGAGCCCAAATGGGCTTTCTTTGTTTAGGGCCAAATCATGCTGGTCTTGTGCCGGTACAGAAGTAGCAGAAAGCAAAAAGGAAAGTGCTAGTGTCCCAAAAGGGAATGGGGAGGGAATATTGACCTTGTTTCCCCCTCTGAGTCATGAATTAAAGTAAATAATAACTATAATTAGGATTGGGTGAGTCAGTTCTGTAACAAGACAGCCAGCTCACACCAGTCAACTCTCTTCTGAGGCTCAAAAAACTTGGATAACTTTTTATTTGTATGTTTGGGTGTGTCTGTAATTTCCAGTTGTACATAGAAGGAATATGTTTGTCAGGATCCTCAAAAAGCTAATACTTGTATAGAACTGGGCCTGAAATGAAAGTTCTGATCTGAATGAGGTTTCAGAGCCAAATCTTTATGAACAAAAATGCCAAATCAGAACATGTCCAAATAATGCATGTTTAAATCTGGGGCTATGTTTTGTGGCCTGGTTCCATCTCTAGCTTTGTGCTCCTACTACTGGCTGTGAAACAGCCTAGACAGTTCACATAGATGTGACGACATTAATCCATGCTGATGGTTGACAAAGGGAGTATCTAGGGGCACAGTGAGCCACTAAACAAGCTAAGTTTTGTTACTTAAAAAACAGACACAGGAATTACAACTCCATTCAAAAGTAAACACATGGGCAATTGCCTTGCCAATTTTTTTAAAGGACAAAATTAGTAAGGAAGAATTACTTTCAGGAATCCAAGAGGTTATTCAAATATTAGCATGGAAAACAGGAGTTATGAAATTCATATTGGCTGCTTTGGTTTTAATGTAGTTTTGATACATGTTCAAATATCAAGAGAAAAGGATCGAATCCTTCAGCCTGATATGGCTCCTTTGAGCCACTTCATTAGTCCAAAGAGGTCAAACTGCTTTAAGACAACAGGGGAGTATCCTCCCCAGCATAGGGGAATTCCCAGGTAGATTTCCAGGCTTTACTCTCTCAGCCTCTGATGTTGGGAGTGTGACAAAGTTTTGACAGAGTGCTGCTGTGCTCCAAAAATCCCTGGTTACTATAATGACCCTGTTGAAGGTATCGTAGAAATAGAGGTTGTTCTAAGATGTGTTAGGGGTCAAACTGGTTTCTGGCTGACCTAAGAATAAGGGGAATAAATATCAAAGTCAAATTTGCTCTTCCTTACACCTTGAGTGCTGTATCAAGCACAGCACAGTTGGTTCCAAAGATCTAGGCCTAAGAGTCTAAGAGGTCTTGAAATAAATATTATTGGATTTTTAAAGGTGGTTTCTAAAGTAGGCTGTTAAAGTAAAAAATTTTATTTCTAAAAATTATGCTTTATTTAGAAAAAAAATCCTTAAGAGTATTTGTGGGGCTTTTGGGGAAAAATACAAGCTGTAATTTTGGATTTTAGTAATATTTTCAGTTTATACCAGGATTTCTGAAGCCAATTCACAGAAACACTATGCGGATATTGCTGTATCACACAAAACATTCTTCTCATTAGTATTTTTTTTTTTTTACTGAAGTAGAGCCTAGGGGTACAAGCAGGGCCCTAAAGTGACAAGAAGTAAATCATCCCTAGAGGTATGGAAAGAAATAGACAGTCTTTCCCCCAGGTTGCTCACAAGCTAGTGTGTGTGTGTGTGTATGTATATATATATATATGGAGATATACCTATCTCATAGAACTAGAAGGGACCCTGAAAGGTCATCAAGTCCAGCCCCCTGCCTTCACGAGCAAGACCAAGTACTGATTTTGCCCCAGATCTCTAAGTGGCCCCCTCAAGGATTGAATTCACAACCCTGGATTTAGCGGGCCAAGGCTCAAACCACTGAGCTATCCCTCCCCCATTTAGGACATGATGAGGAAGATGGATGAGGAGAAGGCCAAGGTAGCACAAAAGTGAGCAAATTCTAGTATGATAACCAGTAGTCTCAGCTCACCTGCTGCCTAGTCAGGTATGAAAGTTAGTTATCTCACAGACAAGTAAACCAAAATATTCAGTGAAATCCTGGCTCCATTAAAAACAATGGGAATTTTGCCATTGGCTTTAATGAGGTCAGGATTTCATCCAATATTTCTTAAACTTCAAACTGTCGTGCTTAATCCTGCAGCTGTTCCACATACTGAATTTGCATTGGAGTCTACATGAAGGAGGTACAGAATTGGGTCTATATTTTATATAGATAGGTATTGTGCATACAAACTGTCTGCCTTGAGAATGTATAGGATTACAGAGAGCAGGCAGGATATGGTCACTACAGGATGTTACAGAAAATTACTGTGTAAAGACAATGCCTGATAAATTAAAACATCCCTTTAGAAGACCAATAACTACAGTGGACAAAAATTAAGAAACTTAAGCAGGAGAGAAAATATAGATCTGGAAAAGAGATGAAGGCTTAATGTTAAATGGTAATAAGATATCAAAGATTGCAAAATTAATTAAAGTACTTTTATGGTGAAAGTACTAAGAAGACTTGTGAACAATGAAAACAATTTTCAATTAATGTTCATTTGAATCTGAAAGTAAATTATTAAAATTTATCCATATTCATGACCCTTTCATGTTTGTTTTTCATGAAAATTTGTGCAATCAAACATTACTGTATTCCTTAACCAAAAGTGAGTTTTAGCTGAAATATTCACCAAAAGTAAAATCTTAAAATGTATATTCAGTTATGAGAATTGCAGTTCTGACTGTGTTGGTCAGTTATTGAAGTCACATGCTATTGGTTTCATTCCCTCATTGGAAGATTTATGTAGCTGTCCAGACTACAATTTGAAATCCACTCTCTGTTGGATAGCTACATAAATCTTCCTGATGGAACTGAAACAATACAACGTGACTTATGACAACACAAACTGACTATTCCCTCAAGCTACTGGCAAACAATCTATAGACAAGTAATTATTCCCTGAAGAGGTTCATGAAAATTTCAAAACAATAAACTGAGAATTGCATGAGCAATTTGTAAACAGAAGAAAAAAAGAAATATCTGTTAAATTCATTATGAATTATTTATCTAGCTCTACTGGTAAGTATGATTATTTTACAGTAAATTCCAAATTGCAGGAACTGCTGATGGCGCTTATGTCAACAATGCTGCAATTGTGGAAAATGGAAAGGAGAGAGTTAGGATGCCAGTGCTAGAAAAGGGGAGTGAATGGATAAAAGATTGGAAAGAAAAGGAGTCTGACTTTGTTGTAAAAATTCCCAATACCTTTAGTAGGAACAGATAGTAGAATTTTGAATTTGCTCCCAAGATGAATAGAAGGCCACCTCATAGTAAATAAAATACAAACTTTCATAAAGTTCTTAAACCCAAACACACATTGGTCCAGTTCCTCCAGATTGATGAATTACACTTGTCAGAAGTGCAACAGGGTGAGGGAGTGGCAAAAGTAGTACTAAATGATCTTTGTGACTTCCTGACCCTATGGCTGGTAACACCCGTCTGACCCTTAGCAGAAAATGGAGCACACAGCCAGAAGATTGGCACCTGGCATAAGACTGAGCAACTGCCCACTTGACTGAGCAACTGCCCACTTGGGCCATTTCAGCACCCAGAGATCATCTTGGTTCAGGGACACTCCACCACGCTCCCTTTGCCCTTGCCATGCCAGGAGACAGAAAGATAACTGGCAAAAGAACTTCTGCACTGGCTCTACACCACTGCAATTGTGTAGGACGTTACCATCTAAGGTTAAAGTTTTCTTTGAGCCTCCAGAGCAGCACAAAGCAGACTTAACTGGCCAGAGAATCTGCTCCTGTCAGGGTTGCTTTGGGGGGTGGGGTGGGGGAAATCATAGCTATTTTTCAAGAGTTGAATATACCAGTACACAATCGCTGAGATTTAAACAAACAAATGAAATGCCATATTATTATGACAGACCACCAGTCTCAGGTACTATTCATGTCTGAATTTAGCTTTCAAGAACATTTCAAAGCAGTTTTGAAGGCCTGAGAGAACAAAGCACTGAGAGGAATGCTGGCTGTGAAAGAACAAATATTAAAAACCACATTAAAACCAATCAACATTACTTTGCATGAGTAAGAAGTGAAACATGGAAGCAGGATGTGAAGATGTGCAGTAAGCGAAAAGAAATGAATTAAACAGCAAAGCTGCAACATTCTAGCAACATTTCGGGCTATGCATTAAAAAGGAGAAACCTTATCCAAATGTTCGGCAGGTCTTGAAAATAAGTAAAGAAGTGAAATGGAGAAGAATCAAAGGGAGGACAAGTGCAGAAGCTTCCTAAAGGTTGAGAGGTTTGATTAACCTTTAGAAAGTATGCTTGTGTTGATATGAAAGTGTCTTGTAGAAATTTCAAGAACAGCTCAAATGCATCACCAAATATTATGCAAATCCTGATGTGATCATTATACCAGTGAGACTTGCACAGTCTTCTGTAAAAACCATGAGCACACAGGGACTTTGCAGCTGTCACTGTGTTCCAAACCATGGCCTCTTGGAACTTTTTGACAATAAATGGGCTAGAACTCAGATCCTGGTGCTCTAGAAGTACGGTTTACTGTCACTTCAGCTAACACCCATTGCTGTTAAGCAGTAAGTATGCCTATGGCATAATTTCTTTAGTTTTGATTCCATCCAGAAGGTGCTGGTGATGCATATACACACTAGTAAGTTTACTACATTATGCTAAACTCCTGCATAAGGAGGACTATCATTGGTCCATAAGAGAGGAAGAAATGCTATAAGAAAATATTTTTATCATTTTTTAAAAATGAATGTGGAGCTATAGATGATACAGAATACAAAAATAAAGGACTGTAGTACTTAATGGAGTGAAAAGTGCTTATTTTCTTCTCTGTTAGCCAACATGTTCATATTACAATATATATATAACAAATAACCTGTGTCTGCGTGAGTCTTTGTACCAACTTCCTCAGGCAGCAGGAAAGGTTCTTAAGGCAAATTGAAGCACAAAAGGAGGGAAGAGAAAGGAACGCTACTGCAAAAAAAAACTTGTCTGATGGGAAATTCAGATTTGAAACAATGTAACTTCCTCACCAGCAGGGACTCTAACCTTTTGAATCAAGGAAAATTCAATTAAAGATTGGGTTTCTCCCCTGTTCTCTGCAAAATGTAATTTGCATTTTAACACCATACTGCTGTGCCAAAAATGTTCAAGTGAAAGGTTTCAAATAAGCTTGTCAACCATAGCAGAAGGCTGATTCTGGCATGTTTAACAGTTTTTACACTTTCCGTTATTATTGTAGTCTGTTAAAGTACATTTTAACTGAAATTTTAATGCTTTCAGCTGATACTGATGGGGCTTAAGAATCTGTCGCAGGTTCTTTTGATCTGGTATACATTTCTGACTGCAGCCTATTTAGTTTCTCTCCAGTAAGATTTCTCTTTCTGCTGGCTCTGCTTCTGAACTATAGTTCATGCATCACAAATATGCAGACAGATATATAAGGCCTACTAGACACCTGGACAGTCAGCGATTCAGACTTCATAGGGCAGTCAAAGCATCAAGTGCTGCAGAATAGGCATGAATTCTGACCCTCTTATTATAACCACCTGAAAGAGAATGCCTCAAGATTTTAAATATCTAGGGCCTCAGTCTCAAGTGCAACACAGCCATGATGCACTTCACAATGAGCCCTAAAACCAATGCAACTCCTCCAAAGAGGATGATCCCCATGTAAAGGTGATTTTCCAATGACGAAGAGCTTTTATGGCATTCCCCCTCCCTGTTGCTGGCACAGGTTAGCTGGAAGACAGAGGTCATAAGTTCTGAGATAACTCTGCATCATGCCAACCCTCAGATATGTTTTTGGCCTCTTGTGGCAGTTTGCAGCTGGCATGAATTTCAGGACCTCTCAGGCAGCAGTACTGCAGAATAGGGTAGCAGCCCTCCATACAGCTGCACCAGGATCAGGGCAGAGCAAAGATGAGATTTAAGCCCTTTTTTCACCTCCCCCTCCACTGATCTGCTATAAATTTGATCTCAATGTGAGACGTGAGACTCTACAAAGGAAGCAGAAAAAAGGAGGAAATATTGTTAGGTTGTATTAAGAATGAGGCAGAGAATAGTACTGAACATATTAGTATGGTATTTCCATATTTCTCAGCAATATATACTAATATATTAGTATAGCATTTCCTGTCTTTTGAGTGCTTTCAGTGTAATATTTTGTATAGAATATACTATTTTATTTTATATATATGGGTAAGACCATGACCCTTGCAGTCCATTTTAACCCTATGTTTCTATATACCAATTGATGGTGAGCCCTGCTCATCCCATCTCAAAAAGATTATAGCCAAAAGGAGCCACAGAAGAGGAACAGAAATTATTAGAGGCTGAAAATGTCTTCTGTAGCAGATGACTGTCATTTAAAGGCAAAAAAGTTAGAGATTACACAGAAGTAGTACATAAAGTAAAGTAGTGTTTGCAGTGTTGTAGCCATGTCGATTCCAGGACATTAGAGAGACAAGGTGGGTGAGGTAATATCTTTTATTGGAACCAACTTCTGTTGGTGAGGGTGAGAGAGAGAGAAGCAGTTCTGTGTGGCTCAAAAACTCTCTCTCTCACCAACAGAAGTTGATCCAGTAAAACATATTACCTCACCCATCTTTTCTAAAATAATGAGGGCCATTTGAGCTTGAGAGAGTTTCCCCTGAGCCATGGGTTGGTGCAGAGCTGTGCCACCCCAGGAGAGCCCTGGGAGGATACTGTGACAGAATCACCATGTTCTTGTCTTGGTCTGGGAGCGTGAGGTGAGGGGTGGAAGGAGAAAATAACTTATTGCAGCCATTTACATGGTGCAATTTACTCCCCCTCACACATACCTCAGCTCAGCTCTCTGGGTAGGATATAGGGAAAGAGTGGAGCCATTGCTCTGTCCTTGTTCTTCCCCACTCCACCCCATGATTTATGGTCATGGGAGGAGTAGCAGCCCCCTGTGCCAAGACTGGAGATCTGGGTAAATCCTGCATGGCTGTGCTGGGCATGGCAGGGCCCTGCATCCCCCCTTAGACCTCTGTGCATCTGCTTAGAGCTCAATGGCAAGCTAGCCCATAAAGAAAGTAATTCAATGTCCTTTTTACCATACTCAGAACACTAGACTAGCGGCAGTAAAAGGGAACACATTAAAGCTGATAGAGGAAGAAATACATTTTATAAAGAGAGAATGGAAAATTAGCCTCACTGCCATAGTGGAGCTCCCAGTCACAGATCTCAGTGAGGCCAGGAGCTCAACAGGATTAAGAGGATTAGACAGTTATATGACTCATAAGAACATTCACAGTTACATTAAGATAAAAAAAAATCCTATAAGGGATATGAGCTCTCATGATTCAGGGCATAAACCAACCAATTGTCTGGGATTAGGAAAATATTTCCCTACAGGGAGGTTATTCCATCACTGTATGCTACAGGAGTTCTTGCACCTTCCTCTAAAGCAGCTGGTACAGGCCACTGTCAGACATAGGACACTTAACTAGAAGTACCACCAGTCTGATGCCACTGGCATTTCTGATATTTCTATGCTCCCAAAAGAATGTTGTGTGTGTGAAAAGTGCTGGACTAAGTGACCTCCATTTATAGATTGGAAATAAAGCTTAACTATGTGTAAGGCTATGATTTTGTTATGGGGGTCGTGGAAGTCACAGAATCTGTGATTTCCAGAGACTTCTGTGATTTTAGCCCACAGTGCCTGGGAGCTGCCGTGGGCACCCTGCAGTTCCCAGTGGTGCCATGGGCGGTGGGGGGACCCCGCAGCTCCCCATTTTGTCATGCATACTTTTAGTAAAAGTCACCGATAGGTCACGGGCTAAGTTCCATGTAAGCTGTGCAGACACCCAGCAGCCCATTTAGCACCGTGCAGGTGGCAGAGAACCCACCCAGCTATACCAAGCTAGTAACAAAAGTAAACCAGTGTCGTGAGACAGAAGTTAACAAGAAGGAGATGCAGTCTCCTTAGGCATCCCAGCCCTCATCTCACCACCCACACACTTGACTTTATGATGAGTAGTTATTGAAAAACTATGTAATCAAACAATCAATCAAGAGATCAGCCACACAACCAGGTCAATGTATAACTCATATCTTAGCCAATAATCACACTGGTGCCAATCCTTTAGTAACTAAAATCTAAAGGTTTATCAAAGAAAAGAAGAGAATTAAAATGGTTAGTAGATCATATACATACAATAATGGCAATGTTTTTATATCAGGTTTGTAGCAGTGATGTTATAGACTGCTGGCTTGTAAAATCTCTCTGGTAACTTCCAAAATATTGGAAGGCCCTCAGTCCTTAATCAATATGCTCCTCCCAGTTGTAAATCCAAGTCCAGAGAAACAGAGCAGAAAAGTGGCAAGATGGAGATGTTTCAGGGGTCTTTTATACCTTTTGCCCTGAGCTTGGAATTTTACTGTCCCAAACAAAGCTCATAGCCAAGCTTGTGGAAAGTTAGTGGCACAAGATGGAATCCAGGGTCACATGAGTATATCACATGTCCTTACATGGCTTGATGACTCACAGGAGGTAAGTCCCTTGGAGCCTGGAGCTTCTGCAGGAAAAACTATCTGGGTGGAAAGAGTTTCTTCTATGGCTCATTGTGAGAGCTACATGTCTTTGATAGGCCATCAACACAAAGTTGTCTGGCTTCAATGTAGATTTTACGTGGTGGGTGTTGCCCCAGGAACTCACACATTTGGGATATAGATATATAGCCAATATTCATAACTTCAGATACAGTGATGATACAAGGATTTAAACAGGATAATCTTATTTAGCAAGTCATAACTTTTCCATTGACACCTTACATGACATACTTTGTATAAGATTTGTTGCAATTGTCTAACAGTAGCACTATCATTTTTATGAATGGTCATATTTCAGTCATACAGCACACATGTAATCTGCATAGATTTAGAGGAATTTCTAACAGTGACCATTAGACAGTGAGCACTGATCATACACATAAATCCAAACAGACACATATGGCCATGTGGTTGATACAGCAATGTACTACAAGTATCCATCATAAAGAAATGCAGTGTAATTGAACATCAAAATTGACATATAAAACCAGATTCTATTCTGTTTCTATCATCAATTCCTAGACTCACTAATACCAATCATAGTCTTACTTGGCAATTCAAGTTATTTTGTATGTTTGCCATTTTCTGGGTGAAACAATTTTGCCAGAATTCCCTGTTTACTTTTAATTTCTGAATATTTAGATTCTGTCCCATGGGTTTTGAATTTCCATCTAGAATGAACAGTTCTTTTGTTCTGCTTTACTGAACACTGAGTATTTCAGAATATTTTGAGTCCACTTCAAAGACTCCTCTTTCTCTGTGAAAATCAGTAGAGCAGTTCAAGAAATGTGTTTCATTGTTTCTTCAGAAACAAACTTATTTTCTGGAAAATTACATGAGCAAAATCTAATTTTGTCTCCTCTTCTCTTTGTGAGAAAGAGTGATTTCATTCTTACTTTACATATCTTATCTCTACTTCAACATTTCATGTACAATGCAGCCTTAAAGTCCCCATTTAAATATAGTTAATATAGAGCAATAGTAAGCAGATGGATTTCCCATTCTGCTCTGAACAGAATATAAATCCACTGTGCCTAATCCAAATGTATCCTCTTCCAGTAATTTGGGTTTTTTGCTAACTCAAGACTTATCTTCGCTGCAAAGTTAGCTCAAGTTACCATTCAAGCGTTATCCTAACTTGAGTCCCATCCACACACAAAAACTCTTACCTTGAGTACAGTGGCTGGCCTGTCAGGGGACATAGGCTAAAGCAGGGGTCAGCAACCTCTGGCACGCGGCTTGCCAGAGTAAGCACCCTGGCGGGCCGGGCCAGTTTGTTTACCTGCTGCGTCCACAGGTTCGGCCGATCGCAGCTCCCACTGGCCACGGTTCACTGCTCCAGGAAGCAGCACGGGTCGAGGGATGTGCTGGCCGCGGCTTCCCACTGTCCCCATTGGCCTGGAGCAGTGAACCGCGGCTAGTGGGAGCCATGATCGGCCGAACCTGCAGACACGGCAGGTAAACAAGCCAGCCTGGCCCGCAAGAGTGCTTACCCTGGCGAGCCGCGTGCCAGAGGTTGCCGACCCCTGGGCTAAAGCAAAAGTTAACACAGATTGTCAGCTGCTAACATGACTGCTCTGCAGTATGGATGCAGGCTAGCTCCACTCAAGTGCCATTGGTCCTTCAATGCCATCCCACAATTCCCTCATGTGTCCAGAAAGGACAAGTTCTCCCACAATTCACTGGCAAAGAATTCATAGAGCAGCTCAGCATACGGCTGCACAAAGAGCCATGGAATATGCCCTCAGAAGTCTTACTATCACACACGAGTGTGCACAGCGCCAGTGCGGACACAGCACTGCTAGTGTTATTTCATAGTGTGGCTGCTCTCACTTGAGCTAGGCTGACTTGAGAGAAATAACTTGAATTTAGATAACTTAAGTTCCCTCTGCAGTGATGACACACTATCAGATAACATGTGCTTAAGTTTTCTCCCCAAACTTGGCCTGCCTTGGGTTTTCCCTGCATGACCTCTTCCATCCCTGTCCTAATTACCTCTGCCTGTGAGGGACACTTCAACTCATTTTATATTCTGGCTATAATTAACAAGATGCATATGCCACTATGATGTAGCAGTCATTACCTTGTTCTTTAGGCAGAGTTCAAGCACTTGATATCAGGATGAATCAATAGAGCAAGCCTGTATCCCTATCATGTATGAGAGTCTGACATTCTATTATAGTCATGTTTAAAGAAGTACATTACATACATGACAATTTAGCATACTGGGTATACAATTCAATTTTAATTTGAACTAAATATGTCACTGAAGTCCTTTTAAGAGATACTACAATAATTTCATGAAAAATTTGTCGTCTTCCTTCATTTCTCCATATTTCTTGCTGAGAACTTTGATTTGAAAAAAGTGTGAAATAATGATCAATTTAAGCCACCAAATATGCTTTATAGTTTATACAGAAAAATGTCTTAAAGTGCATTAATTTTATTTGTAGTTTTCCCTTTCTGGAGGCATCCTGGGTTGTTGCTTTGTTCTGAATGCAGAAGTTGAAGAGCTAAAAAACTTGCTGCATCTGACATCAATCATAACTGATGTAACATATGCAAAAGGAAATAAGATCTTTTCAACTAAAAATTAAAAAACATAAAAAGGCAACTAAATCTTTACATCTTAGGCTTCATAAAAGAGTCCAGCTCTTCAGCTACTGCAAATCACTGCAGCTCTGTTGACTTTAATGAAACTGTTTATTTACACCAGCTGGTCCAAGATGTGTCTCCCTTCATATTGTAAGATCATTCCCTGTACTACTAGTCTCATAATTGTGGATCCTTTGCTTCTAATACCCTCACCGATGTTAGATGTTCTTTCATGTACCTTTATCTTTCATCTTTCTTATAGTTAAGATTACTCACGTGACTTTCCTATCAACACAATCACTAAAAATCAAGGAAATCAACAGTTCAGACAACACCAACATCCATCCCAACTGCAGTTGATGTCTTATTAATCACACATCATAAAATATTTGACTTATGAGGAAAGGTTAAAAAACTGTGCATAGTTAGTCTTGAAAAAAAGACTGATGGGGGACCTGATAACATATCTGAAAACTCTTAAAGGCTGTTATAAAGAGGATGGTTCTGCATGCTCGCTGAAGGTAGGACAAGAAGTAATGGGCTTATCTTCAGCAAGAGAAATTTAGGTTAGGTATCGTTAGAAACCTCTTTCTAATAAGGATAGTTGAGCACTGGAATAGGCTCCAAGGAAGGTTGTGGAATCCCCATCATTGGAGGTTTTAAGAACAGGTTAGACAGGTCCTGCTTCAGTGTGGAGGGCTGGCTTAGATGATCTCTCAAGGAGCCCTCCACTCTTACATTTCTATGATTTTATGATCATACTATCTAAATGGACTCTCACGCTTCTCATCTCCACAAGAAAGCTCTTTTTCACTTCCAACCCATAATGCACATTTCTCAAAATTGCACTGAAATGCAAAACAAACTCCAGCCTAATGAAGTTTAAGAGCTCTTACCCAGAAAGACATTTTATATAACATTTTATAATGTGTTGTTTCTCCCTAAGAAATTCCAAGGACACTTATCAGACAACTGTATATACAAAACTTCTGATTTCCATAACTGGAAAAGACTGACCTCCAGCATGCCTTGTGGTCCCAATCTGGCCAGTTATATGTCTAACTTGTAGGCACATGCTTAAATACGGGTAGGTCTATACTTACTTCCGGGTCCGGCGGTAAGCAATCGATCTTCTGGGATCGATCCCGGAAGTGCTCGCCGTCGACGCCGGTACTCCAGCTCGGCGAGAGGAGTACGCGGCATCGACGGGGGAGCCTGCCTGCCGCGTCTGGACCCGCGGTAAGTTCGAACTAAGGTACTTCGACTTCAGCTACATTATTCACGTAGCTGAAGTTGCGTATCTTAGTTCGAAGTGAGGGGTTAGTGTGGACCAGGCCTACGTTGCTGAAATGGGGTCTCTAACATCCTCCCTCCATTCTAGAAAGTCGTCCAGGGTAAAGAAACTGTAATAGATGTATCTTAGAAATTAGCTAGCTAAAAGAGGATGGCATCATCTTAAAAAAATTCTTGTTTAGAAAAAGAAATAATTACAAAACACTTCTAGAAACAGTAGGGATGTTCCTGAACAGTTAATACACAATCAAGTTAAATTCAGCTGCACTTTCCCAAAAGTCAGGGAACCTCAGTCTACAGTCTATTAAACTCTGTACATTATTTTGGCCTTTCAGATCTTATAAATCATGTATAAAATCCAATATTACTTAGGGAAAGAAATGTATTAAATTCAATCTTCTAATTAGAGCCCATGAACTTTGTGGAGCACCACATTTCTCTTATACACACTGCAGTGCCAGTATGTGCCAACACTTTCATTACTATTAAAAAGCTACAAATTTATGACTAATTAAAATGAGTGAACCAAAATGATAAACAAAGCAAAACCACCCAAATTCTATCATTAAAGTGAAATTATATAGACAGAACTCCAAAGCACAGAATAAATATAAAGTCACTTGAATGCACTATCAGACCTTCAGTTATTTCAGGACATAAGCTATTCTAAACCAATGCACATAAAAGCTACTGTGCCAAATTCATCCCAGGAGTTACATGAGAGATGAAATTGGCCCATTGACTTTATTCTTGGATTTATGAGTTTGTTCTTCAATGTATTATTTACACAAATGTAGGTTTGTCCACTTGATTGCAATAAATGGAAGTCTGCTATTATGCCAAGAAAACTAATAACTTGACTAGATTTCCATTTGTAGTAGTTATGGAGAAATGGGCATGTTAACTGTTATTGTTCCTTATAGCTGATGTGATGCATTCACTGCACAATATTCAATATCTAGGAAACAAACATATCAAGAGCTGGAGAGGTTTTAGATAAACTGATACATTACAGTTCTAAGGAAAAACATCATACTATTGAGCATATATATGAAGACTGGATTGTATATAAAATCTGATGGTGAATTTCTAATGGACTTTGAACCCTTCAAAATGTATAAGAATACAGATAAACAATCAATAGCAGTGTTTCTGGGTTCTTTACTTACCCCTCTGCTTTTTTGCATCTTGGAAGCACTCTCTTTAATGCAGGGGCTACAAATCTAACAGGCCCTTACATAGGTCATACAAAGAATGGAGGTTTTTTACTCTTTCCCCTCCTTTGTGCTTGTGCAAGGGCCAGCCACAATCCAGCCCTTAGTTCTTTCAAACTCTTTCATTGCTTGTTCTAGGAGCCTGGATTTGGAATTGCTCATTTATAATCATAAATTTGACCTAGTTGATATGACTGAAATCCAATGGGAAGATAAACATGATTGGGATGTAAAAATCACTACTTATAACCTATTTAGGAAGGATTAGGTGGGCAGAAAGGGACTGGCACTCTCAATCAAAAAACAGTGTTACCCATTTCCAAGTCATTGACAACTCAGAAGTAAATGATCTTGAATGCTCATTGTGGATCAATGCCCTAACACAGTGGTTCTCAACCCACAGCCTGCGTGTGTGTGCTAAAGGCCGCGGCCACCCTCACATGGCCGGGTCCAGGGCTGCTGCCTGTCTTGCACCCAGGGTTCCACTCCTGACCCCACTCCAGGAGAGGTCTCTGGGCAGGGGCACTGGCCATAGGAGGGTGTGGGCAGGTTTGGGGAAGGGGCACTGTGGTTCTCAACCTGAAGCACAGGTAACATTGTGGGCCACACTTTTAGTTTTCTGAAGTTTTAATGGACGGTACTTTGGATACGTAGTAAAAAGTTTGTTTGAATAAAGCATGACAGAAGTCTGCTGCCTTTTTAAAACAATCCCAAGGTAAAGGAAGCACAGGGTAAGGCAGCTGTGTTGCAGGGATTGTACTTGGTGGCTAAGTCATTACAGGCAAAACATACCACCTTAAAAAATTGAATGCACAAGTAAACAACTTTAAGTAAAAAATTACAAGTAGCTTTGTAGAAATTAATACTACAAAGTTTGGGGAAAGTTTGAAGAAAAGTAAACAGTTGGGAGTTGTGAAAATGTTAAAAGATAACAGTTGTAAAAATATTAAAGAGTAGTAGTTGTGGTGTTCTAAAAGGAGAATTTATGCTTTAAAAATAAAACCCAGTTATGTAAATGTAAATATATGTGCAACTCGGTAAAGTTACATTGAATGGACTCCTGGTAGTTAAACATACCAGTTAAACAAGGAGGTCAGGTGGCTACTACCACCACTATGTTTTTGACCCCCAGGTGCATGTATAGCTATTTTGAGTGAAAATGGGCCCTTTTCCCACAGAAATGGACTGTAAAGGACTGCTGCAGGCAGCAAGCAGCCAAATACTCTGATCTATATTATTTAATTATTGAATTAGTTAATTAAAATCACTATAGGAATGTAAGGGGTTTCTCTTGGAACTTAACTTGACTGTCTCTAGTTGTACAAGCTGTAATCGGAATACAATTGTATAAAAAAATAAAAGCAGTGCAAAGGGTGTTGAGCAAAAAAAGAATTTTTGTGTGTGAATCTTTTTGTATAATCATGTAATGATTTAAGAACCTAAACCAGCACTCATGGTTTATAAAATCCTGTTTGTAGGTTTAAAATAAATTGGTTTTATTTTATTTTTTAAGATAAAAAAAACAATGCCACTAAAATTCCATTTCAATTTCTCATTCAAAGTTGCAACACTGACAGACCCTTGTGCTAGACAGGGGCAGATAGTGTGATGTGGCTTTGGTATTTAGCATTTAACCCTCTGGGTACTTCCATGTTCCATAATATCTTTTTAAATAAGAATTATAGAATATGTTCCTGGCTGGGGCAGCCAGAACTGGAAGAATGGGGAAAGATTCTGTATCTTTTTTTTGGGTAATAAATAGCAGCTAATAACTGAAGGAGGGGAACAACAACAAAAAAAGTTAAAAGACAGTGCCCCTCTGGAGAAACAGCAGGGGTGAAATGCACAACGCTGAGCCTTAAAGTGGCTTTAAGTAATCTGATTATCACGATGTTAAACCTTGGAATAAATGCTAGTGAGTAATCCGGTAAAAATGTATAATGTGTATGATTTTGGGGGGAAATTTTTAAGCATGCTAAAAATGGTAATTGAAAGCAAATTTCATGTCAAAGCCTCAGCTATTACCTGTGAATAAACTTAAAGCTTGGCACAGCAGAAAAACCATTACAAGAGGGGAAACTGAGGTACACAACCTCATAAATTTCATAAATAAACAATGGAATAATTCACCCTTTACCTTTAAGGGTAAAAACCTAGCCTGCCTATAGAACAAAACAAAAAGTATAAAGGTAATTCTTCTGTTTTTCTGCATTCAGCAAAAGAATTTGCAAAAGAAAGGGGTATTTTTAAGCAATAATCTGTCCCTACCAAGGGGCTGGGAAATGTTTATTTTGTTTTTCAGATACTGTGGACAAGCTGGCGCTAATAAAAGAACAACCCAGAACACCATGGGTCTACTGTCATGACAAAGATTGTATTGTGTGTTTTGTGTTTGTCTTGTTATTACCATTATTTTAGTGGATATTTTACAAGAAAAATTAATGTATATAGCAGCTAAGGTTAATACATGGTATAACTGCCTGGAAAGCACGATCTACCCAACAGGGGAATCAAGTGATATACCGCATTCCAGGAGAATACCATCCATTCCCAGTTCCTAAATGGAGGGTTCCTTACCTAGTCTTTAACCAGTTGGGGCCCAGCCTGCTGCTATTGGGAACAGAAAATAGAAAATGGAAATGGGTTTATTGCACGCTAATAAAAAGGTACAAAATGGGGGTGTCAAGGCTGTATCCACACTTTGAACTTTAGGGTACAAATGTAGGGGCCTGCATGAGGACTCCTAAACTTAACTACCAGCTTAGCTTTGGTCCGCTGCCACCATCTCAAGAATTCCCGCCCTGGGAAGCCTTGAGAAACCTTTCACCAATTCCCTGGTGAACACAGATCCAAACCCCCTTGGATCTTAAAACAAGGAGAAATTAACCATCCCCCCTCCTTCCTCCCACCCTCCTTTCACCAACTCCTGGTGAATACAGATCCAAACCCCCTTGGATCTTATAACAAGGAGAAATCAATCTGGTTCTTAAAAAGAAGGCTTTTAATTAAAGAAAAAGGTAAAAATCATCTCTGTAAAATCAGTATGGAAAATAACTTTACAGGGTAATCAAACTTAAAGAGCTCAGAGGACCCCCCTCTGTCTTAGGTTCAAAGTACAGCAAACAAAGATACACACTCTGGTAAAAAGGTACATTTACAAGTTGAGAAAACAAAGTAAATCTAAGACGCCTTGCCTGGCTTTTTACTTACAAGTTTGAAATAGGAGAGACTTGTTTAGAAAGATGGGGAGAACCTGGATTGATGTCTGGTCCCTCTCAGTCCCAAGAGCGAACCACCCCTTAAAACAAAGAGCACACACAAAAGCCTTTCCCCCCCCAAGATTTGAAAGTATCTTGTCCCCTTATTGGTCCTTGGGGTCAGGTGTCAGCCAGGTTACCCGAGCTTCTTAACCCTTTACAGGTAAAAGGATTTAGAGTCTCTGTACACAGAGAGCGGTTACCCTTCCCTTTATAGTTATGACAGGGGGCTAAAAAGAAAAATATATAAATTGTTACATGCATATTACAGGTGGACCTACAAAGGGGAAACCAAGGATTCCCTGGCCTGGAATGGAAAAATCATTGTTGCTAATCACAATTGTCACTATTGTAAACCCTGCCCAGATCCCGCGATGTAAAGTGGCAAAATGAGGAAACACGTGAACTGTTACACCCCAAAGTGGTGGTAATGAAGCAGAGGAGAATTTTAAAGATTTACCCGTGGAAAACTACTACTAATCCCCCATGGAAATTTGGCAATGTTGGTATGTAGTGTATGAATTGAAGTGGGAATCCTAATCCGGTAGAGAATAGCAAATTTATCAGGAAATATTGCATGGTATTCCTTAGAATATGTCATAATGAATGACAGTGGAAAACAGAGTCATCTGGGCATGTGGTTTGTCACGGAGGGCCCCCAAAACATATAACTGTCTGGTCTCCTGGGGTGTTTGAGTTATGGGGTTCCACAATTGGGGTGTGGTGTTACCATGTGTAATCATAATGGTACCTCCATAAAGAACAATCTTTAGGCTTGCAGTTATGTACATACCAGACTGGGCATGAAGTCTCCCCTGGAACGTTGAGAATATGACAATGTAACCACTTTGCAGAATGTAACCCTACAGGTAATATGAATGCCAATCTGGAAGGATCCTGATTTAAGCTGGCCACAACCTGGCTGGAGCTGGAAATACTTCCTTATGGGCGAATATGTGGGAGCGGGTGCAACCGGAGCTCGTCAATGTGTCCTTTCAGTCCATTACATGGATGGGTGGTACACCCCAGAGAAAGATGGGTGGACTGGGTACACCCCAACTGCAGCACATACATAAAAGGGTTGAAGCAACAATTTAATTAGTGGGTAAGGGAATATGCATGGAATTGTCGCTGCAAGAAGGATCTATGGGCAGTAGGAACCACAGGGTTGGGCGTATGGAATCAATTGTCAGAGACACCAGCCCACTCTTGCCTCACATGGGAGTTGAGGGTCCCAATGAAGGGTGTGTCAAGCTGTGTAAGACTCTGAAGTCAACATAGCACAACAGGTCCTGGCCAAAAGCGTCTTAGCCCTGTAATGGGATTTGGTAACCATAAGCTAGTTCCTCCTACCACCACAATTCTGATCTGTGTGCCTGCCTCACAAAGGTATGACAAACATAATACACCACAGCACCCTGAGAAAGATGAAAAATCCCCTGACTGCTCATGACAATATGCATTATATATTTTTCCCAACTATAGACGCAACCAGCCAAAGCACTCCAAATGAATCACCATAGATTCCCCACAAGCAGCGGCCATGAACAAACTACACCAAGAATGGAGTGAGGGTAGGTGGGTAGATTAAAGTTGGGGCTGGCTGGAGCGCTCTACCTCAGGGCATGCATATACCACATCCCCACCCCGAACTAAGCAGTGGGGTTGAATAGCAGCCACAGGAGCCCAGCCTGGGCTAATCCTGGCTACTTGGTGGAACGCAGTGTGGGAGCAGTTCATCCCTCACCACTGCCATCAAGGACATGCCTGGGGTGTCTATTCTGCAGCTGGAATGAACAAAGCAGTACCCTGATAAACAGAAACGGCACTGAGTTCACTTCATTTCCTGACACTATGTTTCAATTCATTTAGCAGATGAATATTGGAGGTTTTTTTTTTTTTTTAAGAATTTTGAATCAGGTTTTTTTAATACACACATCAATGTCAAGAGACAAAATGTTTAGAGTGTAAATTTCAGTAGCAATGCAAGCGTTTACAGTATACATCACATAAACTGGACAAAAACTGGCAGTTTGCCATCTATTTGATGGAATATCAACGTTATGGGAGGCTTGTGTTCTCATGGGTTCTGACAAGAGCTAATTAAAGTGTATAATGCATGAGAGGCATTGGTTAAAGTAGATGTAGGCTATTAACTTGGTTTATAGCTTTCTTGTTGAGCTGTGGAAGTCTAAAGATGTAATATTCAGATTAAGTTCAGATATATTAAGTAAGGAAAACAAATCTAATTGTGCTTTGATTTGATTCATACAAACAAACTGTCTAGGCAAATGAAAATCTAACTTTAATTCCCAAATCTCACATAACGGTAATAAATAAATTGTAGAACATATTTTTTCATAGACCAAGATTTGCCTTGAAGCTCTTAAGTCTACCTAAAAGGGCTCTGATCTCTGCACTAGCTCCCTCCTGAGATAAAACAGAGGATGCACCCTAACTCCTTTCACACCCCCGCCTTCCTGACCCCATGATAGCTGTGTTTCATGGAGCAATGAAACAGTTGACAAATAGGGGAAAGACTGCAGAGTTCAAGGGACAGAATGTTGAGGAGAAGTGGAGCTAGATCATGGAACTCATTAACAGAAGCTATAACTAATGTGTACTTCTTGAAATATTCCTGGCATAACATTTCTCTAGTGAGTCTGTAAAATCTATTTCCAGATCCAAAAATAAAGTGAGATCACTGGAGAGAAATCATCCTCTCCTTAATTACCCAAGTTGGAGATTGCACTCTGGGAGTAGCACTAAAATGTGTTATTTAGTTCCATTTCCTTGGTCTTATATGTGATCTGGATCTAATTTTGTTTTTAAATAAAAAATAGTGTTTTGCCTGTTAGAAAACTGTAAAGCTGAAGGCCTTTTTATAAAACTGACATTTTCCATTTCCAATGTTCCTTTACTTTTCAGGCCACACATTTTTAAACACCTCTCATCTCTAACTGTAGGAGTTTAGAACAGACGTGCCTTCTGTTGTATTTAATAAAGGCTAAAATTTTCCAAAGTACCAAATAACTTAGGAACCCAAGTCCCAGTTTCAAAAGTAGTTTAGCTACTTAGGAGCCCAACTAGCACTGAAAGTCAGTAGGATTCAGGCTCTGAGGTGCCTGAGTCACTTCTGAAAACAGGAAAACATGAGAAAATTAAATACCTACAGGCTTGATGCCTCTCATCAGGCACAGAAGGGGAAATTTGCAACCCCCCCCCCCCATCTATGTGTTCATGTGCAGTGGGGGTGGGAAGGATTCCCTCCTGGAGGAGAACAGGCACCACTGCTCTTTGACAGAAGTTGGAAGCGGCTGGTCTGAAAAAGTCGTCTTCTGCATACCTGGGTCCCGCTCTCCTCCTCTGGTTAATCTCGGCACCAGTCCCCATGAGAGTAGGGGATCATAGGAGACTTGCTCTGTAACTATTTTCCTCCAGGCATACCTTCTTCTGTTGGAGGTCTGTCATGTATTCCTTTTTACACAGCAGGGCTGCTACTAGCAAGTCAGACTTCTGTACCAGTTATGGACGGGCTACAGAGTTTCCATTGGGGCAGGAGCTACAAAAGATGTGTTCTTTTTAAGAGATTTTAATGCACTGCCAGGTGTGGCTGTCACCAGTTCAGGTAAGTGATGTTACACATGGCACCAATGAGTAGATGAACATTATAATATAGTTTTAGCATTTCACTATAGGGACTGTAACAGGGTGGTTTACTCCTTAATGGTTAGTTGCCTGGGACCAATCAACCCTAGCTACTAAGGAGGCATACCTGTGCAGAGATCAGCTGATTCCCCCATTAAAGAGCAGGAGGAAATGGGGGAAGGTTTCTGGGAGTGATTAGGCTCCAGCAGGGAACCCTCAGTTTTCAGGGTGAAGGCTCCAGTCAAGGAAGGCCTGGGAGGCCCACAGCAGGACTCAATTGGAACTTAAGAACATTTATTTTGAATATTTTGTTGTGTTAATAAATCCAGTCCCAGGAAGGAGTGTTGCTGAACTTAAGAAGAGTTTGTCTACAGGGTACCCTGTTGGGGGATCTGAAGAGGGGAAGTAGAGGCCGGGAATTTGCAGAGCCACTACAGGCCATGAGGGCACATTCAGGCGCTGGCTGGCCCGATAACAGGAAACTTCAGTTTAAGTTCTACCATCAGAAGTCAAGCATTAAATCTGACTGTTAGTATTAAATGGGCGATAGGATAGAAATACAATATATATTGCATACAAATACTTTATAATGATACAAGAAAGACCAAACAGAACATTCAGTATAAACTGCTTCATCTTATGCACTGGTTATCAGCGCTCATAAAGCACAGGGACCTACATGAGAGCAATGAATATTGGAGATATCAAGGTAGGGCTTGTGATACTGTACCTATTGTGTGGATTTGTCCTATCATCTAGCCGAGGGGTTCTCAAACTGGGGGTTGGGACCCCTCAGGGGGTCATGAGGTGATAACATGGTGGTGGGGGGGTCACAAACTGTCAGCCCCCATCCCCATTTTGTCTCCAGCATTTATAATGGTATTAAATATATAAAAAAGTTTTTAATTTATAAGGGGGGGGGTCACACTCAGAGGTTTGCTATGTGAAAGGGGTCATCACTAAAAAAGTTTGAGAGCCACTGATCTAGCCCCTATGGAATCAAATTTAACAAGAGCTAAAGAGTCTGTTAGGGATAGACCCCTCACCACCCTTATATAGCTCCATGAATAAAAAAATAAATATACAAATTACAGGACTTCTACAACTTTAGAGGAAGAGGTTTGGCAATTTAATTTATGTGCGTGTGACCGGGTTCACTCACCACTGAGGTATCTCCTGCCGGCTGTCATGGAAACTAGCTAAGATTACCAGGGCACCCTCCTCTGGTGGTGCCTCACCACTGTAACTTTTATTCCAGGACCCGCACCGCTCCCAGGACTGTGGCATCCCCTTCAGTGTCACTGCCCTCCGGCTGTGCCACACTCTATTCCCTGTTTCAGACCTGTAATCTCTGTCCAGCCACTCCCTCAGTGGCAACTACAGTCCATTGTCCCAGGACTGCTTCCCATCGGGCTCCAGCAGCTTCTTCTGCCCTTACCTCAAGGCCTCAGTCTACAGACCCTAGCAGCCAGCCAGAAGCTCTCTCTAGCTTCTCTAATCACTGCTTGTAGCACTGCTCTATCCCAGGTGCTGGTGCACCTTCCTCCTGCTAGGAACCTGATCTTTTCCCCAGGAGCTCCAGTCAGCTGCTGAACTCTGTGCTGCTCTGAAGCCTCTCTTATATGAGCCTGCCGGGCTATGATTGGCTGCTCCTCTCAGCCCCTTTCTAATTGGCTGCCTCTGGCACAGCCTCCCTAGGGCTGCTTTTAACCCCTTTTCTGCCAGTGAGGGGCAGCCAACCCAGCACATTGCACTAAACACACTTTTACACAGATGGGGAACCTATTTTTATTGACTACAGCCAGTTGGAAATTTTCCAGTGAAACAGAATTTTGTTGGAAAATGCCACTTCGTCATATCCAAACTGAAAAACAGTTGGGTTCAATGAACTTCTGCTAAATCATAGATAGGGTTCTGTTGGAATCCTGTCTGGTTCCCTGCCAGTTCTCTTTGGGAGCTGCTGGGGAACCTTGTAATGTGGACTGCCCCAGGGCCAGGAACTTTGTTTATCACTTTCTCTTATCTTTATGATCATTTTTCTTATTGCCTAATCTTCTCTGTTCCCTTCTTGGACTACACTATTTATTTTAGGTGATAGGATTGATGAGATCTGTAAGAAATGTAAGGCTCTATGAAAGAAAAATCTATTTGATTTATCATCTGGCATTTGCTTATTACTCCAGAGCCATCATCATAGCCTTCAGTAAACAGATGAACTTCAGGGTTACTTTTAATAGCAGATGAGAAGTTGAATACTAAATGTAGAATTGGCTGGTTATATGCAGGACTGGTAGCACCTGCCTATTAAGATTGCCCAACAGTGCTCATTGTAAGACCCTGTTTTCAGTTGCTTATAACTTTGCCAGACTAAGGGTTTGGGCTGAAATTTTCCACATCAGGTGTCTGCCTCAGGCCATGTGTTTTCTAAAACATTTCAGCCAAAACAGCCCAGCCATTTCTGAGAATGAGGATAGGAAAAAAGTACATTGTTTTGTCCATGTTAAAAAATGCTAGTGACTTTTTATTTCAAAAGATCTAGCACCAACACCCCCTAGAACAGGGACTTGCCTTTCCATCAGGTATTGAGCCAGTTGAAAGTTTTCTAATGGAAGGATTCCCATCAGTTCCCCATCCATAAAATGGGGATAATAATATCTCCTCATCTCACATGGATGTTATGCAAATACATTAATGTTTGTGAAATGTTTAGCTATTATGGAGATGAGTGCCATAGAAAAGCCCATGAAGAAATTAATAGTGTGTTCAGAGCAAGGTTTGAGTAGCGTGTAATGAATAAAGCATGGGACCACACATTGAGCAATGACGAGAAAACAAAATATTAAACCGCTGCTCACTGAGTGAGCACCATCCATTGTGTGCATTAAATGAGGCAATGGCCGAATAGGAAAAAAAAGTATAATTATCATGTAATTAATTGAAGTCTATATTATAATTTATATGCTCGAGAGGGCTGAATTAAAGTTGCACCAGCAGCCTTAATTCTGGCATTTCCGAACTTTGGAGGGCTTGACTTTGCAACTTTTATCGAACCAACTTCTGGTGGCAGAAGAGACATCCTTCTGAGCTTCTCAGAGCTCTCCTTCAGGTCTGGGAAAGGTAACTAGAATAAAGTTACGCTAATTACAAGGAGGGACAGATTGTTAAACATAAGGGGTTAAAACACATTAGAAGAAACCACTTAAAATGAAGAGGGCAATTAACACCTTTGCAGTCATAGGACAAAGGATAATTAGTAGGCTACAAATGATTTTAATGAGCTATAAAACCAGTGTCTGTTAAGACCATGATTTTTAGTAGCTAGTGGAGTCATGAATTTAAGTTCCCAGGCTCATCTTTTGAAGGTATTCTGCATGTTTCCTTTGAGGAGGACAGAGATCTGTGATGGAGTTATCACTTTGAAGTTTTCATCCATGGATGATAGGGTGTTTTTGCCTTTTATCGTTTTCCTGTGTGAGTTCATTTGAGAGCACAGTGATTGTCTGGCTTCACCCATCTAGTTGTTGTTGGGACATTTGATGCACCGGATGAGGTACACTATGTTGTGATAGACATATCTAGGACCCATGGGTCTTGAAAGGTGTGTTATGGTGTGTAACTCTTTTGACATCAGCATTACAACTCCCGATTTTCACCTTTGAAACAGAGAGCTAAGTAAGTTTGGTAAACTTTGATTTGGTCTTATTTCCATTCAAATGCTATAAAAGATAAGTATTTAAAAAATAACATTAAAAGCCTAATTGGAAGTAGAGATGGAGTTAAGCTGAAAATCCTGATCCAAAGGATTCAGATATAGTCAACCACAAAATTCATTTTCATACATGGGTCCAGATTCTGAAAGGCCCGTGCTCTAAAATTTAAGAGGTATTGATATCCTGGGCCTGATCTAAGATCAGGCCCAGCTATGTTCAGTGCAGGACATGGTTTGGGGGTAAACACAGAGGTGGTTTGATGCCATCTCTCTGCTTCTCTAATCCTAGGGACAACTTGGAGGGCAGTTCAGTCCTCAGCGCAATTTACAGCAGCCCTGGACTCCTCCAATTTACACTGGTTGGTAACAGCCCCTAGGGACCATACCAGTGGCACAGCATCAGCAAAATACAAGGTGCTCTGGACATGGCCCTTGTTTGTACTAAGCTGGGATGACCAGGATCTGGAAGGATAAGGCCAACCATGCCAGCTTTACACCATGCCTAGATTCCCCTGCACAAGAGGAATTCCCAGCTAGCAATTAGCATCACTGGTGGGACAAAAGAAGATGGAAAATTGGACAGAACAATGCAGAGAATCTTACCCATTGTTTTCTAGTTCTATCTAGCTATTTTGAGATTTGAGACCCACCTCTCACTGAGAATAAGTGCAAAATGTCTTACTTTTCTCAGTTTTATATTCACTTACAATATTGTACATTAAGGATTGCAAGGTTTTAGTGTACGTGATCGTGTGTGCACAATGGGGTGATTTATGAACACACTATAATGGCAGTTCTAGTTCTGATTTAAAGATTTCCTTTGTTTGGGTGGTGGCTACATTTCAGTGATGAAATAATTCCTATACAGTATGCTGTCTTGGAAAGTACTTTTGGATTCATCTGGGTGAAATCAATGGGAACTGATTGGCGCTCAGCATTTTTCAAAAAGTTTCTACAGGTGCCTTAATATGGACACAAGGCCCTAATTTATGCTCATTTTAAAAAATCTTGGGCAGAGATTTCTGTTTAGATTTATTTTTTTAAAGATTCTCTCTGGTCAGAGAGCTTGTACACAAAATTTCAGAAAAGGGTTTTATGGCCGAGTCAAGTGTGAAATAATAATAAAAAAAGGATGGGCACTCACACACACACATCCCCAGAGGTGAAAGTAAGCCGGTATGGCATACCGGCAAGAGCCGGTTTGCCGTACTGGGGCTGCCCGGCTTCCCCAGGGGGCAATTTAAAGGGGCTGGAGCCCCAGGCCCTTTAAATTGCCACCAGAGCCCCACTGCTGGAGCCCTGGGGTAGGGCTGCAGGGCTCTGGGGGCTATTAAAAAGTCTGGGGCTCCCGCTGCTTCTACCGCCCTGGCCCTTTAAATAACCGCCGGAGCCCTGGAGTACTGGCGGTGGGGCTCCGGCGGCTATTTAAAGGGCCAGGGCGGTAGAAGCAGGGGAGCCCCAGGCCCTTTAAATAGCCCCCGGAGCCCAGGGGCTGCACGGGGCTCCAGGGGCTATTTAAAGGGCCCAGGGCTCCAGCTGCCTCTGCCACCCTGGTCCTTTAAATAGCTGTGGGAGCCCCGCTGCTTCCCCAGGGCTCCCGCGGCTATTTACAGGGCTGGGGCGGTAGAACCAGGGCGGTAGAGCCCCAGGCCCTTTAAATAGCCCCCAGAGCCCTGGGCTGCTGCTGCTACCCCAGTAGTGGGGGCACTTACCTTACAGGGTGGGCTGGGGCTGGCTCTGACTCCCTCAGCCCTGCCCTTCCGCCCTAGGCCCCGCCCCTTCCGGCGGCCAGAGCTGGAAAGTAAGTCACTGGACTTACTTTCACCCCTGTCACACACACACACGCACACAGAATTAGCTTGGAACCCTTGAACAGTTAACAGCAAACACAGGGATAGACTCTCTATTTGGAATCTAGTCCGTAGTAAAGGACAACACCTTCTTTCACTTCCCCTTAGAGCAGCCTGCAGGGGCTGAGAGGTAGATTGTGATTCAGTATCTCCCGCCTACAGGTCTCCTCATTGCTCCAGGTAGGGAGAAAACTATGCCAATAACTAATTAAGGGATAGCTTGTGGCATTACAGTTTGCTACCCCTTGCTTGCAACTGCACGGTCGCACTTCCCCTGGAGCACTCTCGAAGGGAGATGGTGACACAATGACTGTTGCTCCATATGAGGGAGTACCCTTAAACAGGTCTGACACTGTGTATTCTCCTGGATATGCCAGTGGAATTACATCACCAGGCATTTTAGAGGTTCAGAGTCAAGGCTCACCCATTCCCTTCTTTTTCCCCCACCTACCCCCACAAAAGAGATGTAGTGCCTCCAGGCAGTCTGCTTCCCCCCTACGCTCAGGAAGCTGTGGTACAGGATGCAGTCTATTCTCTTGCAGCAGCATGTAGGATGGGCATGATCTAGCCCATAGTAATCCAAAAAGAAAATATCTGAGTCCTCTGTAGGCACCACTTTCATTTATTTTTGGTTATAGAGCAGGGTTTTATGGCCCTGAAATAATAGCTCATAGATTTTTTTTTTTAAATCCATCAATAGTGGAGCAATATTCTTTGTTACCACAGGGTGGCACCTTTTAAACTCTTAGCTGTATGACAAACTTCTCAACATATTTTTAAGTTAACTACATTATATAGGAGTAAGATATTCACCGACTTATTCCTAAACTTTTGTTTTAATCTCCCTAAAGTATTTCATTTGGGGATAATAAATCATTTGCTACATGTTAGATCTAGGCACAAGTTTTGGAAAGAATAATGTATTTGCTTAATTCATCTCCTTTTTCTGCCTATGGAATTCCATGAGAAGACCATTGTTTTGAATTTATTCATTATTTACATTTGTCCAGTAATTTTTTAAACTCTGGTTAAGGATTTGCAGATTTCAAAAATCAAGCTGCTTGATTAGTTGCTTACTTGACATTGATCAGATAAATCTAGTCAGACTGTTTCTGCTGTCTGATTGAATAAGCACACAAGCACTTCTGTGATAAATACTTAGCAAAGATCATTTAAAATTTGTTTTCTATTAATGTTTTTACATGCAACTTTTAAAATTTAGTTTCCACTCATATTTCAGGCAGCAGAAATTGTTTACTTAAATGTTTATAGAAAATATATACAAAAAGGGGTATAAACATGTATTGAAACATTCAGTTTAAAATCAAATAGTAGCAAAAATTATTGAGCTGTTTTCTCCTAACTTTATTGTATATATACACTATGACAAAACATTCCTTCAGAGGTTGCATTTTTTTCAAAGATACTGCTATCCCTTTTTTCTATCACACTCTGGGGGTTATGACAACAAAAAGCTTTGCTGACATAAATCCTTATCCAAAGCCCAGTGAAGTCAGTGGAAAAATTGCTATTGACTTCAGTGGGCTATGAATCAAGCCTACAGAAAGAAGGTTTTGAGTTTAATGAAGTACTTAGTTTCTTCCATTATTTAAAACAAACAACGATATTTACCTAAGCAGTGATATACTTAGGGATCATGAAGGATTTCAGTGACTTTTATAGTGGCAAATAACATATGCTTGACTTTCTTTCTGTTTGGAATTACTGAAAGTAAAAATGAACATGCAAAGCTTTTGTCTGATAAGGTCTCATGTCTAATCTTTTACCTTGTTATTAAAACAGGGCTAATGTGACCCTTGGATGCCTAAACAGGGGAATCTCAAGTAGGAAGGTTATATTAGCTCTGTATTTAGCACTGGCATGACTGCTACTGGAATACTGTCTCCAATTCTGGTGTCCAGCATTTACAAAGGATGTTGATAAATTGGACAGCTTCAGAGAAGAGCCACAAGAATGATTAAAGGATTGGAACACATGCATTCTAGTGACAATCTCAAGAAGTTGAATCCATTTAAATTTACCAAAGAGAAAGTTGAGGGATGACTTGATCACAATCTATGAGAACCTGCATGGGAACAGAAATTTGACAGAGGGCTCTTCAATCAAACAGAAAAAGGTATAACAGGATCCAATGGCTAGAAGTACAAGCAGGGCCGGCTCCAGGCACCAGCTTACCAAGCAGGTGCTTGGGGCGGCCACTTCGGAGAGGGGCGGCACGTCCAGCTGTGCGGCAGCAATTCGGCGGGAGGTCCTTCGCTCCGAGCGGGAGTGAGGGACCGTCCGCCGAATTGCTGCCGCAGATCGCGATCGCAGCTTTTTTGTTTTGTTTTGTTTTTGTTTGGCTGCTTGGGGCGGCCAAAACCCTGGAGCCGGCCCTGAGTACAAGACAAATTCAGACTGGAAATAAGGCATAGATTTTTATCAGTGAAGGTAACTATTGGAACAACTTACCAAGGGCTACCAAAGGGATTCTTCATCACTGGCAATTTTAAAAATAAAATTGGATGTTTTTCTAAAAGATATACTCTAATTCAAACAGGATGTTCTGTATTATAGATTCATAGATTCTAGGACTGGAAGGGACCTCGAGAGGTCATCGAGTCCAGTCCCCTGCCCGCATGGCAGGACCAAATACTGTCTAGATCATCCCTGATAGACATTTATCTAACCTACTCTTAAATATCTCCAGAGATGGAGATTCCACAACCTCCCTAGGCAATTTATTCCAGTGTTTAACCACCCTGACAGTTAGGAACTTTTTCCTAATGTCCAACCTAGACCTCCCTTGCTGCAGTTTAAGCCCATTGCTTCTTGTTCTATCCTCAGAGGCTAAGGTGAACAAGTTTTCTCCCTCCTCCTTATGACACCCTTTTAGATACCTGAAAACTGCTATCATGTCCCCTCTCAGTCTTCTCTTTTCCAAACTAAACAAACCCAATTCTTTCAGCCTTCCTTCATAGGTCATGTTCTCAAGACCTTTAGTCATTCTTGTTGCTCTTCTCTGGACCCTTTCCAATTTCTCCACATCTTTCTTGAAATGCAGTGCCCAGAACTGGACACAATACTCCAGCTGAGGCCTAACCAGAGCAGAGTAGAGCGGAAGAATGACTTCTCGTGTCTTGCTCACAACACACCTGTTAATACATCCCAGAATCATGTTTGCTTTTTTTTGCAACAGCATCACACTGTTGACTCATATTTAGCTTGTGGTCCACTATAACCCCTAGATCCCTTTCTGCCGTACTCCTTCCTAGACAGTCTCTTCCCATTCTGTATGTGTGAAACTGATTTTTTCTTCCTAAGTGGAGCACTTTGCATTTGTCTTTGTTAAACTTCATCCTGTTTAGCTCAGACCATTTCTCCAATTTGTCCAGATCATTTTGAATTATGACCCTGTCCTCCAAAGCGGTTGCAATCCCTCCCAGTTTGGTATCATCCGCAAACTTAATAAGCGTACTTTCTATGCCAATATCTAAGTCGTTAATGAAGATATTGAACAGAGCCGGTCCCAAAACAGACCCCTGCGGAACCCCACTCGTTATGCCTTTCCAGCAGGATTGGGAACCATTAATAACAACACTCTGAGTACGGTTATCCAGCCAGTTATGCACCCTCCTTATAGTAGCCCCATCTAAATTGTATTTGCCTAGTTTGTCGATAAGAATATCATGCGAGACCGTATCAAATGCCTTACTAAAGTCTAGGTATACCACATCCACAGCTTCTCCCTTAGCCACAAGACTCGTTATCCTATCGAAGAAAGTTATCAGATTGGTTTGACATGATTTGTTCTTTACAAATCCATGCTGGCTGTTCCCTATCACCTTACCACCTTCCAAGTGTTTGCAGATGATTTCCTTAATTACTTGCTCCATTATCTTCCCTGGCACAGAAGTTAAACTAACTGGTCTGTAGTTTCCTGGGTTGTTTTTATTTCCCTTTTTATAGATGGGCACTATATTTGCCCTTTTCCAGTCTTCTGGAATCTCTCCCGTCTCCCATGATTTTCCAAAGATAATAGCTAGAGGCTCAGATACCTCCTCTATTAGCTCCTTGAGTATTCTAGGATGCATTTCATCAGGCCCTGGTGACTTGAAGGCATCTAACTTTTCTAAGTGATTTTTAACTTGTTCTTTTTTTATTTTATCTGCTAAACCTACCCCCTTCCCATTAGCATTCACTATGTTAGACATTCCTTCAGACTTCTTGGTGAAGACCGAAACAAAGAAGTCATTAAGCATCTCTGCCATTTCCAAGTTTCCTGTTACTGTTTCTCCCTCTTCACTAAGCAGTGGGCCTACCCTGTCTTTGGTCTTCCTCTTGCTTCTAATGTATTGATAAAAAGTCTTCTTGTTTCCCTTTATTCGTGTAGCTAGTTTGAGCTCATTTTGTGCCTTTGCCTTTCTAATCTTGCCCCTGCATTCCTGTGTTGTTTGCCTATATTCATCCTTTGTAATCTGGCCTAGTTTCCATTTTTATATGACTCCTTTTTATTTTTTAGATCATGCAAGATCTCATGGTTAAGCCAAGGTGGTCTTTTGCCACATTTTCTATCTTTCCTAACCAGCGGAATAGCTTGCTTTTGGGCCCTTAATAGTGTCCCTTTGAAAAACTGCCAACTCTCCTCAGTTGTTTTTCCCCTCAGTCTTGATTTCCATGGGACCTTACCTATCAGCTCTCTGAGCTTACCAAAATCCACCTTCCTGAAATCCATTGTCTCTATTTTGCTGTTCTCCCTTCTACCCTTCCTTAGAATTGCAAACTCTATGATTTCATGATCACTTTCACCCAAGCTGCCTTCTACTTTCAAATTCTCAACGAGTTCCTCCCTATTTGTTAAAATCAAGTCTAGAACAGCTTCACCCCTAGTAGCTTTTTCAACCTTCTGAAATAAAAAGTTGTCTGCAATGCAGTCCAAGAATTTGTTGGATAGTCTGTGCCCCGCTGTGTTATTTTCCCAACATATATCTGGATAGTTGAAGTCCCCCATCACCACCAAATCTTGGGCTTTGGATGATTTTGTTAGTTGTTTAAAAAAAGCCTCATCCACCTGGTTAGGTGGCCTGTAGTAGACTCCTAGCGTGACATCACCCTTGTTTTTTACCCCTTTTAGCCTAATCCAGAGACTCTCAACACTTCCGTCTCCTATGTCCATCTCTACCTCAGTCCAAGTGTGTACATTTTTAATATATAAGGCAACACCTCCTCCCTTTTTCCCCTGTCTATCCTTCCTGAGCAAGCTGTATCCATCCACACCAACATTCCAATCATGTGTATTATCCCACCAAGTTTCAGTGATGCCAACAATGTCATAGTTGTATTTATTTATTAGCACTTCCAGATAGAAGAGATCAGACCAGACAATGACAGTGGTCCTTCTGACCTTAGAATCTATGAATCTTTCATGTTAAAGGAAAGATGGATAAAAGATGGAATTTCAGTGCAGCGAGTGTAAACAAGAAATGTTTCTTAAAAAAATTTAAATGATTACTTTTTCCACTTGGTTTTGCAATGCACCAATGCCTTGTTAAATTTCTTGCTATATACTTTGTAAAATTAACAGCTACAGCGCTACTTTTAACAAAGCCTATGTAGGTACAGCATTTTGCATCAGTTTCAGAAGGCTAGTGTTATTTTATAATTAACTTACAATCACTAATTTGATAAATGTCAGTGCTGCAGAGAAGTTTTTTTTAACTTGATAAATGAAGTGTAATTACTTGCAAAAATACCTACTGTGATTTCTACATTTGTAAACCAGCAAAGCCTTGTAACTCATCTTTGCAAGTAAAATGGAAGCTGTTTAATTTATTACAAGAGGAAGTTTAGATTAAAAAAAATAGAATTCTGCCATCAGTCCACTCAGGAGATATCATTTTATAAAATTGGTCCAAAAACCTCAATTCTTCTTTCTGATTGAGAACTAAAACTGTTTGAACCAGGTAACAGGAGGAAATTTGGGTTGAACAACAAACATATTAAAGAATAGGATTATAAATTAATGGTTGCACTACCCATACAATTTAAAATGGTTAAATGAATTTTATTTAATAAGGTGTTTTGTTTTGGTGTGGTTTGGTTTTAATGCCACAGGAAGTATAGTGATAGCTGGATTTTTTTATTTGTTACTGCATCTCTCACTTAAAACTACAGGATAATATAGATGAAATGAGGATGAGTCAACCTATATTAACACGGGTCAATCTATACTACCTAGTGCCATGGTCGTGGGTAGGATGCCCTCACAACCCAGTGATTCCCAGCTTTAGGGCTATAGGTAGCTGAGTGTAATAAAAATAATAATACCTCTCTCTTATGTAGAACTTTTCATCAATAGTTCTCAAAGCTCTTTCCAAAGAAAGCCATCATCATCATCATCCCCATTTTATAGATGGGCAAGTTACTTCACCTCTCTGTGCCTCAGTTTGCCCAAGGTCACCCGGTAGAGCAATGGTAGAACTGGGACTACAACCTAGATGTCTTGACTGTTAGGAACTTCCAATTTATGCTGGAACTGGACCAGTTCTGGCCAGCCTAAGATTTTGGTGAGGCAAAGGGAGTGCAAAGATTGGTTAATAGCTCCTTTACCCTCCCCACCCTGTAGTACTCCCTCCTGAACTCAGCAATACACAGCTCAGCCAGCCCAGAGAATCCAGCCTTTTAGGTCTACCACGTGCAGTGGTTGCTCCCTTCTTCTTGTTATAACTGTACTGGAGGGGTACACATCAATCAGAAAAACCAGCTGAGACAGCAGATCTCAAGTAAAAGTTCTTTTGATTGGAGTGTGATGTTATTAATATGAACTGGGACCATATAGATCATTGATGCAACCAAGGTCTTGTAGTGGCACCAAATCTTGTATAAAGAGGGTCAAGTAAAGTGTCTAAGACAAGGTTAGGGTTTGCTGGTTATGACATGCATACAGATACAAAAATGATGATATGCTATTTAAAGTTATAAGTATTGGCTCTATACTGTCTGTATTTCAAACTTGTGCTATGCTTCTGGGTGACACCCCAGACAATTTGGCATCAGCACTGCCTAGCCTACTTGATGGCCCATTAAGGTCCATCAGCTATACAAGTGACCCATTGAGAGAAGGCAGATACACCTTGTGACTCAGCAAGGCATGCAGGGACATGCCTATAGACAGAACTCTAAGGTTTTTCCATGCCATGTGCTGGGCAGCTTGTATTTGAGACAAAGGAAGCACAAGCCACATGGCAGAGAATATAAAAGGTCCTGGAAACCCCTCCATTTTGTCTTCAATCCTGCTTCTTACTTCTGGAGGAACCTTGCTACAAACTAAAGCTCTGAACAAAGGACCGAATGACCCGTCCCAGCTATGGATGTATTCCAGAGACTTGATTTGAACATGCAGTTTATTCCATCACTGCTACAAGCCTAAACCAAGAACTTTGACATTACTGTATGTAATTGATTCCATTTAACCAATTCTAACTCATCTATATTTCTTTCTTTTATGAATAAACTTTAGATTTTAGATTATAAAGGATTGGCAACAGTGTGATTTGTGGGTAAGATCTGACTTGTGTATTGATCTAGGTCTGGGGCTTGGTCCTTTGGGATCGAGAGAACCTTTTTTTCTTTTACTGGGGTATTGGTTTTCATAACCATTCATCCCCATAATGAGTGGCATTGGTTGTGATACTGGGAAACTTAAGTGTCTAAGGGAATTGCTTGTATGACTTATGGTTAGCCAGTGCCGTGAGACCGAAGTCATCTCTGTTTGGCTGGTTTGGTGCCTTAATAGTAAAGGAACTCCAGCTTTGGGCTGTAACTGCCTTGCTCTAAGCAATTTGTCCTGAATTGATATTCTCGGTTGTGTCCCACTAGAGGCAGCATTGTTACATGGAGGTATCAGGAAGCATTAAAAACTAAACAAGTTTGTGTCAACGTTTCCATTAATGAACTTTAGTTGCTTTTCAAATGTTACTTTAAAAGTATTCATATTCCTGGTGTAACTCTGCAGGGTGATTAAAATCCATCAGTGCCTTCACAAAGGCTTTGGAAAAATGAAAATAAACTGGCAGTTTCCCCTTAAAGTGACTGTCATCTAACACTATATATAAAGGTCATTTAGTGATACTTAAATGTACTCTAATTCTAACTCTTAGCCTCAGACAATGTGCATCCAATTCACAGATGAGTTCACAATCCCTGAATATTCACTTGGTTGACTGAAAGTGACTATTTTTGGCTAACAGGCTCTTCTAGCATAATCTCTTAGTAAAATGAGAGATTGAAAACTCTTATTAAATCGCAGAGAATTAAAAAGGTCAGCGTAATTAAGAATCGTTTGCACAGGAACACCATTAGAAGATAGAGATACCCGCAGTGAGCATTGGCTTATTTGCACTTCCACTTAGTCCAAAATTGGCCCTAAAGATAGTCTAATTCTTTTGTATTTCCTGTCTTTCAAAACCTATCAAGATGTTCAAACTGAAGAGAAATCAGCTAACTACCACTATGAATACTGTGTTTAGTTCCAATCACATTTGTTTTCCTATGGCCCAAATGGCTTCTTCTTATCACCAGCGATCATGGCATTCAATACAGAATTATATTAAAAGGTCATGTTTGAAATGAGAATCCACACTTATCTGTACAATTTTAGGGCTAATATTGTTCTCGGTTCATGCATGGAACTCCCACTGGAATCAGTGAAGCTTTGCATTAAAAATTGAAGACAGAACATGGCCTTGCTATTCAACTGCATTCTGGAGGGAAAAATACAACATTGTTTTTCATCTCAGTACCTCTTTTTGGTGGGTGCTGCTTTTTTGCTCAAAATAAGGAAATGCAATTTTTGTTTTACAGTTCTAAACGTTAGTTTTATGTATCCCACTCTATAGGAATTACCGTATATACTTGTTCATAAGCCAAATTTTTTTAGTAAAAAAGGGAAGCACCAGAGAAGGGGGTCGGCTTATGAATGGGTATAGAGAGGGAGAGGTGGGACACAGCCCCTCCCCCCAACAGAGGGAGCAAGGAGAGGCAGCACAGCCAGAAGAGCCAGAAGGGAAGAGGCAGGGCCAGAGTTTCTCTGCTTCTGGCCATGCTGCTCTCCCCCCAGCCTCTGAAGCAGCTGCAGCTCCGGGGCTGGCAGGCTGCAGCCGTGCCACTCGCCCTCCCACCCCCCAGAGCAGGCTGTGGCCGCGCCGCCCAGTTTGGCCTGCTGGAGCAGGCTGCAGCCACGCTGCCCAGCCTGCCGGAGCAGCTCCAGTCAGGCTAGAGACCTCCTCCCCTGGCCCTCCCCAGATAAGGTGGGAAGGGATGGGAAGGGGAGAGTGTGGGGGTCCTGGGCTAGGGGAGGGGTCATGTGGGGGGGGGGGGTGGTCATAGGGGTTACTCCCCTGACCCCCAGCTTCTCCCCCCAAAAAACATTTCCCCACCAGTTGCTGTCCCGGCCCATCAGGGTAAGCAGCTGGCATGCCGGGACACTTTATTTACTTAGGTTTACCTCCGTGCCTGCGGACGCTTGAGGTAAACAAACCATCTCAGCCTGCCAATGGCTAATCCTGATGGCCCAGGAGCCAAAAAGTTTGCTGACCCCTGAATTATAGGCTTATGAATGGGTCATAAAAATGTTCCGTTTTTACTTATCCATCTTGGGGGGGGGGGTGTGTCAGCTTATAAACAAACCGGCTTATGATCGAGTAGGCTTCTCTTATTGAGACACATGATGCAGTGATGTGCTTCTCAAGTACCATTTCATTTAATACTGTACATTCAAACTTCATACATCCAATAAATTAATACTTCTGTCAATTGATACACAGTTACACTATCCAACAAGCTTTCAAATTGTCAACATTTTAGAATTGCAATTAAAATTTCCATTATTTCTTTGCTTTTTGTATTTTTTAAAGATGGTGGTTTGTGCAGAGTAGGTGAAGTGTTGAGCACAGGCCATGTAAAGCAGTAGGTTTTCATTAAGCCAGCCCTAAACAGGTCTGCTGCCTTAGTGAGAACATGGTCTGACAGTTTGTCTGAGTATACCTGCACAGTGCTCCATATCCTCTGGATAGATAGTGTGCTATTATGTCTATCAAGGGAGACTGGGGCATCATTCAAAGAGGGAAGAATTAAGGTTCTGTAGTGGGGTGGTCTGTATCTTAACTCTGTATTTTCTGATGTAGGAGCACTCAATATTCCCAAAGGGTTCTAGGCACCCTTCACAAAGTTAAAGACATTTGGGGGCAATGAATACATATTCTAGGTCAGAAAAGTGGTAAATGATAAAATATTAAACTTTGATGGTGCTGTCTTTTGAAGCTAGATTCTAAACTTGGGGCAAGGCCACTGTTTTGATTTGGCAGAAACAAAACAAGAGTCAGCTTGGATCAATTTCTCTTGTTTGTACCCCAAGTTTGGAGGGATCCAGATTAAAAAAGAAATCCAGTGTTAGCCACTCACTACTAAATACACATTAAATGATGCTCCAGGGCTTAAGTTCATCTCTAGCTATTAGAAATCAGGATGGGACCTACATAGGGGGTAGCAGGTTATCACACATTTAAGCATTTAGCACCAGCCACCATCAAAGACAAGATACTGGACTAGATGGACCTTAGGAGTTCCCAGACTGGATCAGACCCATGTACTAGATACAAATGCAGTCAACAAGCTTGATTTCAAACATTATGGATATGAAACATTTGAGTCACCTACATACAAAATGCAAACATAGTACACATCATGTAATAATGAAAGAGTAAAGCAGAATGGAAACCAAAAGATACAAGAGTGAACAATACAGTTTTGCCTCAGATAACAGGACTTCTTTTCAGAAATTTCCTTGTTCTATGAAAAATAGATGTAAAGTCTACTGGAGATTGATGTAGCGTAATTGAGATGATAGTTATTAATCATTGCAGACATCACTTTCTGTAGAAAATGCCAAGATATAGGATCCCACACAATTGTCCCATCGTATTAATCTCAGCCCATTTAACTGTAATTAACATCAGTTTCCTTCATCACTATTGTTCTCCACTATACATGCAAGCTGCTACTTATTAAAGATAAGGGATTCATTTTGCATTTATTTCTGAGAAAAGCCAGCTTTCTAGCAGTGTCTTGTTTTGGAAAGCTCAGTGACAGCCACCTGCAGCGTGAAGCACATTGCACAGAAACAAACAAGAAAGTCTGCTGAGGTCAAATATTGTATTTCAGCAGTTTCACTAGGAATAGCTGATACATTTTCATAGAATATCAGGGTTGGAAGGGACCTCAGAAGGTCATCTAGTCCAACCCCCTGCTCAAAGCAGGACCAATCCCCAGACAGATTTTTGCCCCGGATCCCTAAATGGCTTTTTAAAAACCATCTTTCCTCTTTAAAACAGAGACAATATAAATAGATTTTCCCAAGAAGATAGAAATGCATTGCGGGTTTTTCCTAACAATGCATTAATATAAATTCAGAGTTGTGGTTACTGCAGCAGTGACTGATGAGCTCATATTTTTAGTCAGATCAAGTGTTTTCTACTAACATACAAAGTGATTTGTTACTTTATTTAATCCAAGGCTTAACACTGAAGAGCTAAATGATAGGAAAGAGAGAAAGGAAAGATGACCTTGTGGCTGACATTGGACTGGGACTACATAGCTATTCAGGGAAGTATTTATACACATACTTAACTTGATACTAGCACGGCTGCTACTCTGAAACCTGTCATTAAAGTCACTGGGACTTAAGTACATGCTTAAGTGTTTTGCTGGGCTCCATGCTCAAGTCCCATTGAAATAAATGGGAGTCTTTCCACTGACTTCAATTAGAATTGGGTCCTGAATCTCCCTGTGCTTCACTTTCCCTGTTTATAAAATGGGGATAACAGTACTTTCATACCTACATTACAGCAGACTAAACATTGTCAGTTGTGAGGAGCTCAAATACTGCAGCGATAAGCACAATAAAGAAAGCCTATATATAAAATAATAGTTTAAAAGGTTGCCTATTCAGATATATATGAATTGTGGTAGGTAAACTTAGGGGTTTCTCTAAGATATTAGTGATGGATGAAGAGAAGTCAAACTGACTCCAGATGAACTCCAAAACTTGGGGGAAATTAGAGATTTTAACAAAGTCTAGATAAATTATTTCTGATAGTTGAAATGGGTAGTAAACTCTCATGGAAGGGAAAGCACTTATGCACATAGAAAAGGAAAACCACGGTGTGGAGTCGAGCACTGCAGCTTCAGTACATGTCAGAAGCTAGCAGAGGGTTCTCAAACCCAATCCTTGCATGCTGTTGTCTATGCATTACCTGCTTGTTTGGAGTACATTTTCGTTTGCGTGCTTTTCAATCCCTCCTGCTGGTGGTCTTATTCTGCTTAGGGGTTCTCTTGTGTGCCGGATATGTGGGGGAATTGAGTTCTTTGGTTATAGGCCATTCCATATCTGCAAATATTCACAAAGTTAGTTTTAGTTGTTTTTAGGTTTTATTTCTATCATTTTTACTGATTTAATTTAAAATGAGACTATATTTCATGTTCTCTTTTGTCTGAGAAATCTCAGAGATCTAGTGTTACCATGACCCGTAAATCTTGCTTGTTTTTTCTCTAAGATACTCCTACTACCAGCATGGCAAGCTGCCTTCCAAGACACAAATCTGTTGAACAAGTCCCTCTAGGCTTAACTTGAAAAAGCTCTGGAATTCACCACCATTCATCCATGAAGCTTCTGATACAAATGAGCCTGAAAACTGGCAACATTCATATATTTTTTTCCACTGATTAATTGGAAAGTAAAGCCAGTGGCTAACCCAGAACAAAAATAGTGCATCTTCAGCCAGAAGAGCAGATGAGAACCTCTCTCTGGGGGAAAAGGCAGCATTGAACATGCCAACTCATTTTCTAGGTACAGTATCTGGAATGTATTGCAATTCTTGTTCCACTTGGGAGTGGATGGCGCTCCCTCTCTGAGCCCCACCACCTGGGACTGGTCCCATTTTTCCACCCTACAGCATTGCGCCCTGGGTTGGACCAGTCCCTCCTGGCGGGGCTCAGGGAGGGAGCACCACCTCCACCCCCAACTCACCTCAGCAAGCCACCCAGCCTGTCAGTGTTGCGGGGGGGGGGCACACCCAAAAAATCAGGGTGAGAGGATGTGACCCCACATGTACCCAGAAATGATGCGTAGAAGGGGGGAAGTGATGAAAAATGGTAGGGGGCGCAAATATGCTTGCTTGCCCCAAGAATTAAAATGCCTAGTTACAGCTCTGTGCCCTGGTCATTTGTTTCAAGTCTTCTGGCTTTCTGCATATACTCCAAGGTTTGCAGGATTTTGCAGTAGATCTCATGATCTCTAAAGGTTTGTGGGATATGCTCCCTGCCTGGTTTGCAAAGGCCAGACCCTGCACCCCAGATCAAATGAAAGGAAAGCATGTTAAAACTGACTGAATTCCCCAGCCTGGGTCTTTCTAGTGGAGAGTATCATTTGGCCCAGAAACCCTTATAGATGAGCTATGGTAAGAGGGCCAACTCACAAGTCAAGTGCCTAAAGTGAAATTGAGGTAGGGTGACCAGATGTCCCGATTTTATAGGGACAGTCCCGATTTTTGGGTCTTTTTCTTATATAGGCTCCTATTACCCCCCACCCCCGTCCTGATTTTTCACATTTGTTGTCTGGTCACCCTAAATTGAGGTTCCATGCACTCAAGAAAGTGCTAGGATAAGATCTAAGAAGAATAAGGCTATTATAATCCCAGTAATGTAATAAACTCTTTCTCCAGAAGAGCATATGTTTACAGAGAGGATGGGAGATGGACTAGGGAATCTATTAGTCTTCATGTGTATACAAAACTGTTCTCCTAAATAAACCTGCACAACACTCTTGGGAGTAATTAAAAATTGTGATGTGCTAGGTGCTAGACTACTGAGCACATTTAAAAAGCTTGCAATTTTGGTTTAGGCCCACATTTTTAAAGGAATTGAGGCATTGCTGCACTCAGCATTGCAATGCCTAACTCATTTAAGAGCCTACATCTCAATTTCAAAGGCATTTAATCACTTAGGAACCAAAATCTGATCAACAGACCATTAGAATCTATATTATCCCGAAGTCTGAGATATTTAATTATGGGGGTTTGGGTTCAGCTGATTGGAGACGTTGGGGCAAGACATTACTAAAATCTAAGTCTGAATACTAGAGGTCTCAAAGTTTGTGGGTGTTCATATCCAGGATTTTAGTTCAGCCCTAGCTCTGTTGAAAATCATCAGTAGTATAGATTTTCTATTTATGTTGTTGGGGAATAGAAGGAGGTAGTGATTAAATATTATATATAAAACATTTGTTCATTAGAATTTGAAAACAGTTTTTTTTTTTAAATGCTGCACTGTATTCTGTGGATTGGTTGAGATATGCTCCTTTTGTTTTCAGCTGACCAGTAACTGCTTCCTGGTCTAAAGAAAATTAATTAATTTTCTTAAACAGTGGCAATGGAAATTGGCATTATAAAAGGAAACCAACAGCTTTCCAGAAGCTTTCATTTGCCTGTGCATAGACTGCTTAACGGGAAAAGTTGCACATCATTACCTCTGTACAGAACAAGATCAGGTTTCCAATTATTTTTAATAGTTAGGGGTAGTAAAAGAAAGAAGGATGAACCATCCTTGAAGGATTTGTGAAGGTAAATTTGATCTCTCTAAGTTAACATTTTTTTAAAAAATGAGGGGAAAAAAGAATGTGCTTTCTTTTATTGAATTCTAAAGCTTTATGAAAGTTTACATCAATTGATTGTGTGTGTTCAGTTCTGGACACCTCACTAACAAAAAGATGGAGGGGGGATTCTGGAGGAGTTGCAAAATGAGTAAAGTGCTAGAGGAATTGATTTAGACTATTTTTCTTTTAAAAAGTCACTACATATGAGTGCCTTGGCTAAACTATCATTCAGAAGAGGTTGGTAGGACAGATATGATAACTGTCTTCTAATATTTGAAGGCTGAAAGCACCAAGGATGGAGTATTATTATTCAAGGTGCTAAAATGGGCTAGTTATAATAGTACAAATGTAAGAAAAAGCAAACGTTTGTACTGATTATTAAAAAAAAAAAAAAAACCACCTTCTGCCTATGAAATATATTAGGACCTGATCCCGTAACTGACTGTGCAGACAGAAGCATCTGCCCACAGAATCAGCTGCAGGATCAGGGCCTTAGATTCTAGAATAGTCTCACTAGTGAAATGGAAGTTCTGCTACTTGTGACATTTTATATAAGATTTGGCACAGCGCTAGAAAAATACACTGTAGGAAAGAATTCTTCACTAAGAGGGGGTGGACTAATTGCGAGCCATCTTCATCTCTACTATGATTTCTCTCTCCCCCTGCCCTTGTTAAACTAAACTCTTTCCACTTCATTGCCAATATTGGAGCAAGGAAGTCCATGATGGCTTATCCACCCAAGCCACTTTGTGCCTACTAACAATGCCTAAAGCTCCTGCCTACTCCTCTACCCCTACGCCACAGGGGAAATAGCCAGAGAGAAGCCAAAGTAGGTCCTGAAGGATTCACTGGCTCACTTCCTGCACCATTATCATCCTTAAACTGAAATCCTTCCTTCTCCTTGCACAGGAGAGCTATATGGGTTTTGCTGCATCTGTGGTCCTTGAGGGATATAGAAGAGAGGGTATGATTTTTTCCATCATGATCAAAATAGCCTCTTTGAATGTAACCAATTAGGGAAATCAACTGTATTTACTTTTGTCCTGCAATTTCTGACGTATGGTTTACAGTCCCCCCCCCCCCACTTCAAATACAAAACTGGTTTAAAATCTAGGTCCTTATGACCTTCATCTGCCTCCCAACTCCTTACACAAGGTGTCATCTGCAAACACACACCCAGTAGCTTTGATAAGAAAGGTGAGGATATAAAATATTATGCATCACACCAGAGTATAGTTCGGCTGCAGGATGACAAAATAAAGACTTCCAGCTAGATGATGCATGCTATTGCTGAATTTATTCGTTAGATCCAAAGAATGATTGATGCAGGGGTTTTCACACTATGATTTACAGCTTTATTAGCAGTTCTAAAATAATGGCCTTTTGCAAGTTGTTATATTTATTTATAAACACTGCAGACAAAGATCAGCTGATTGAAAAATGCATAAATTAAAAGCCTCAAGAACTGTTTTTCACAAGCCTTTTCCTCTCTTAATAAATCTTATTTTAGAATAGGGTCTAATTGGATGAACCTCTTTTCTTGGGATTAAAATGGTAGCAGGTGCTTCCCTTTCAGGCTTGCTTGCTTGGGTAGAGCAGCAAAAGCTTTCTAATTATGAGAAAATGAAGACATCTGCGCATAAGCAAACAAGATTTTTTTTTATGTAACAAATTTGTTGATTTCTCCTCCATCAAATGTAAAAATCATTATATACTAAAAATAGAGAGATTAAAATGTAAATGCATATTTTATTCTATTAATATATACAAATCCATCTATGTCCTTAATCTTATCTAAATACTGTGAAAAAAAAATTATTAGCTATAATAGAAAAAGATCATTTTCCACATTCAATACTATATATTACTAGTCCCTTACCTATATTATTTTTATAGGCAGATAGGTATTTGTTAGCTGGCTCAAAATGTTGATATCAAAATTTAAAAAAAGTATTTTTGAAACCTGATAAAAAGTTATTAAGAAGGGAAATTACGAAAATAAAAGCAGGAAGTTCTTTAACTTGAAAGATATAAAGACCAGATTTACATTATTGGGTAGATTATATGTATCTAAAAATATAATCCTGAACAGATTCCTTTTAAAACTGGAGTTAGAAGATTTTTCTCCGCTTTTAAAGAGTAGTGTAACTAAAACTATTTCCAAACATGTAAATAAAGTTTATAATATTAGAGGGCCAAATTTATGGATGACAAAAATAGTAATATGAAATGCACATTGAATATATAAGCTAGAGTAATTTACAATAACTGCATTCAGTGGGTAAATAAATTGAATAGCAGCTAACAGGAGAATGCAAAATAAAATATCAAGAAGACTGTTCTTACATCACTTAAAGATTTGATCTTGCACTCATTAAACTTACTTTGGCAACATCTACTTTGACTTCTGTGGGTGTAGGATCAAATTCTTAAATGCCAATTTACATCTGGTAGGTCATTTACATCACCATTTGCCTCATCTTCTCCCTCCCTCCCCCCACCACTATTTATGGCACAATCCCAGCACAAAATTCACATGCATGCTAAACATTTCTATTAGACTTTTGTTCCTGGTTTGACCTCTCTTTAATCCGTGGAATTCTACAGTTTGTCAGAACTTGGAATTCACAGATCCTCTGACACCAGACAGTAATGAGTGAATTCTGCTAACCTTACTGAAGCATGCCATCCCACTGAAGTCAATGGGCCACATTAATCTCTTGTGAGTTTTATTATCTATGCTCAAATAGAAGCAAGAGGAAAGGAGAGTTAATGTTTCAGGGACATGCTCTTTTCACACCAAATGGTCCTGTGTGTATGGACTAAGTGGTACCTCGGGCCAGAATTGCATCACATCACTCTGGTCAGGAATTAGTACTATCTACTAGTAGCAGATACTAGGGACATGGAACAGAGGCAGGGATTCCATAAACAGTTTATTGGACAAAAGAATACTGAAGATTCTTTTGTAAGAGTGTAAGATAAAGAAAAATGCATTGGATTTCTTGATTGTTCATCAATTTGCTATAGCTAGTAGGACTAATCTCAAAACATTTACACATCCAGACATGAGACAATATTACTGAAAGCCACTGACTTGGCTTCACTGGGTATAAAGAGAGTTTCAGAATTGCAGATTTGCATTAGTGGGAAAAGGGTTTTGTCTGAGGATGACTGCATTTGTGCTGAGTAAGGATTTTGCTTACTGGTGAGTAAACCTGCACTGCACTAGACCATTTTTAAAAGGTTAAGTAAAAACTAGTAGCTATCAATTGTAGCAACAGGAAAAGACTTTCTCCCTAAAAAATATTGCACAGTAAGTCAAATGGCTGTTGTCATCTCTCCAAAATAGTAAGCCCCTAGCTAAGGGTATGTCTATCTTTCCATCAGAGTTGTGACTAAAGCACATGTAGACATACCAGAGGCTAGCTTTGCTCTAGCTAGCTTGAATAACAACAGCTGGGAAGCCACAACCGCATGGACTGTACAAGCCATAGAGGACCCTGGGTGTGTACTTGAGTCACTAACCCATGCTGCCATGGCTTCACTGCTATTGTTATTTAAGATAGGTAGATGAAAGCTAGTTCAGGTATGTCTACATGTGTTGCAGTCACACCTCCGATAGCTGGGTAGACACATCCAAAGTGCTCGTTTGGTAGTCTATTTTCCATCCTTACTTACTGTGGGTTCAGCCCGATAGCTCTACAAGATACATTCTAGAGTGGAATTAGTTAGCTACAAGTGCTTCTGGGTAGAACACTGCTCGTCAACAATGGAGGTAGAATGGTAATGATTTAACAAGATAAACATTTCTTCCCATCTGTCCTCTTATACCTAATACATTTTACTTTTAAAAAGATGAATCTTCCCCCCTCCCCTAATTAAAGTGATAATCACTGAGTTTTGCAATTTATTTTACCTGGCTGTTGGGGTACACTAGGTTTTAACTTGAAGAGTCAACTGTCATGTTTCAGAGACAGCAGCTCCCTGAAACTGGTGGAATTGCCCATGAATTTATTCAATTTCAGGATATTTTGGGTAGTTTTCAGATGGTTTCTATTCCTCTTCCTCCTTACATTTCAATTTTACATCAGCCCCAGGTGCACTGCAAAGACCAGGTATAATACCTGAAGTAACTTTTGTTCTTTTGATGGACTGGTCTTCACTACGGGGAGATTGACATTGCTGAAATCTATGCAGCAGGGATCAATTTAGCGGGTCTAGTAAAGACCTGCTAAATTGACAGCGGGGCACTCTCCGGTCGACCCCAGTACTCCAGCTCTCCAAGAAGAGTAAGGGAAGTCGACCGGAGAACATCTGCCATTGATGCAGCACAGTGAAGACTCCGGGGTAAGTCAACCTAAGCTACGTTGACTCCAGCTACGTATTTCACATAGTTGGAGTAGCATAGCTTAGGCCAATTTACCCCCATAGTGAAGACAAGACCGATGTTTCACTTGAGCATTATTTCCATATAAGCAGAAATTAGTGTCTGATATTTTGATTTGCATTAGCTAGTTTAATAGGGCATGTATTTAATATCATCCCCGCGGCTAAGCTTTGCATTGGCTATCAGATTATACAAATAATTTACAGATATGCTAATTTGCTGCTTCTTAATGAACTGGATGTTTTGTAAACCAAATTTCTGGATTTCTCTTAAAATACAGCTTGGGACCCCTCTTTATGCAATGTTATATATTTTGATCTTCCTTTCTGTACTGGAGAGGACAGTATTAAGTTGACTTGTCAAGGTATCAAACAGTAAGGGATTTTCTGATCGATTACAATTGTTTGGCTTTCTATTAACCTAATCTCATACATACTCTCTCTAGGACGGACGGACGGACGGACAGACACATGTTTCTTTTCCTGAAATTCAGATGGATTATATAAGTATGTTTTTTCCTATGCAAAGTCAGAGTTTTCTTCTAAATGCTCTTTACAAAATGAATTTAATACTGATGAGAAGTATATGGTTATAAGCAGTTCCAAGTTCCCGCCCAGCTCTGAACAGAATCTTCACTATATGGGCCAAATCCTCAGCTGCTGCAAATCAGCTGAGCTCCATTGATTTACATGTTCTGTTCTGTTCTGAATATTTGTGTGACGTTGCACTCTATATGATTTTATGAAAATATGCTAATGAGTGTGAATATAATGTAACTGGAATATGCTTCATGCAAAAGGTCTCTTGTAAGGTATCATTACAAAGCTTATAATCTACTGAGTGTGGTCATCCTATTTGTATGAATGTATCATTCTTGTATCTGAAACTAGAAATATGAAATATAACTCTGAGGGCCTATTGTAATTGTGCAAAGTGTGGGCTATTAATGGTGGTTTGGAATCTTGATGCCTCCCATTAACCAGGACTGTGGATGGCTGTTTTACTTGTAAGTCTTCCTGTATATGTGTGTGCTGGCAAGTGGGTAATGAAGTCTTATAGTAACATATGATCATGTCACCTGAACTGGAATCCATCTTTAACCTGGTGCTTTCCCATTTAGAAGGGGGAGCGGGGAAGACCCAGAGAGACAAAAGATTCCCGCCTTGTGCCAAAGCCATATAAGGGGGATGGAACAGAACAAAGGGGGCTGCAATCATGAGAAATCCCCTAGCTACCCCCTGAGCTAGAACAAGGGCTGTACCAGGGGAAAGAATTGTGCCCAGACTAGGAAGGCATCCAGTCTGTGATAGAAGCTTATTGAAACATCTCTGAAGGTGAGATTTTATCTGTATTCAATTTTCTTGCTGGATTAGGCATAGGCTTGCATGTTTTGTTTTATTTTGCTTGGGAATTCACTTTGTTCTGTCTGCTATTACTTGGAACCACTTAAATCCTACTTTCTGTATTTAATAAAATCACTTTTTACTTATTAATTAACCCAGAGTATGTATTAATACCTGTGGGGTAGGGGGGGGCAAACAGCTGTGCAAACCTCTCTATCAGTGTTATAGAGGGTGAACAATTTATGAGTTTAAAGCTTATACAAGGTAAAACGGATTTATTTGGGGTTTGGACCCCATTGGGAGTTGGGCATCTGAGTGTTAAAGACAGGAACACTTCTTAAGCTGCTTTCAGTTTAAGCCTACAGCTGTTAGGGGATGTGGTTCAGACCTGGGTCTGGGTTTGCAGCAGGCTAGCGGGTCTGGCTCAAACCAGGCAGGGCACTGATGTCCCAAGCTGTCAGGGCAAGAAAGCAGGGGCAGAAGTAGTCTTAGCACATCAGTTGGCAGCCCCCAGGGGGTTTCTGTGATCCAACCTGTCACAATTTGATTTACCAATAAATACCAAAAGCACAGGAAGGGGGTAGGTTTGGAATCTCTACAGTGGGCTAGGTATTCAGCTGGAGCAAATCAGTGTAGCTTGATTAACTTCAATGTGTCCCAATTGCCACAAGACAGCAACAGCTAAGAAGGGTTCTAACAGAGAGGGTCAACCAAAAAAAACCACCTCTGCACCTATTACACATATTGGTAGAACTGAACTAATTATACACATAGAAGGGTCAGCATAGAAAAAACAAGAAATGAGTGCTTCCCCATACTACCCCATTAAGTAACAAAGCCCTGTCTTGGAGGTAAAATCTCTAGGAACATAAAGGTAATTCATGCTCCATCCCCATTGAACCCCTAGCCTAATAATTCTGATTTTTTCCCTGATGGTCACGTATTTCCAAAAAGAAAAGAAAAAAAAATTACTGTCTTTATTTTGCATAAGTTATTCTGAAGATTCTTGCCAAAAAATATCATAAGCACTTAGTCTTACATATTGCTTTTATGGTGTCTTCAGCTGCAATATGTCCTTCAAGTCTAACTTTAGCATTCTGAAATTATTTTAATCTTCTCCCAATATGATTTATAACTGTGCATCTAAAGCAATGTTGTCTGATGTCTCTGATGCATACAAATGACTATGATTTTTCTAAATTGTTTTATTATCTCCTGTGCATTATTGTTTCACATTTTATTACTGTTTCTCTAATTCATTTGCTGTGTGTGCACATGGAGGAGGGGAAGGTCAGGTGAAGGAGGCAGGTAAGAAATCATATCAATTATTCTCAAGTTAAATACACCTCTACCTCGATATAACGCTGTCCTCAGGAGCCAAAAAATCTCACCGCATTATATCGAACTTGCTTTGATCCGCCGGAGTGCGCAGCCCCCCCCCCGAAGCACTGCTTTACCGCGTTATATCAGAATTTGTGTTATATCGGGTCATGTTATATCGGGGTAGAAGTGTATTTATAATAGCTCACAGTGGCTTGCAGTAGCACATTGACCACTGGGAGAATGACAAACACTCCTGATTGGCTTGATTTGGCTCCTATTAATGTTAATAGTGTAGGATCAAGCCCCTTATAAGTCAGGTTGCAACAGAGGTCTAAGACTTGTGATTCCTCTATTTCATTTTCAAATTTAAGCTAAAAAGCTTCCTGCTGAGGAATAGCCACTGGGCTAGAGTGGAAGGATGAAAGAAAAAAGATTGAGGATTGACAAGGAAGACGGAAAAGAAGGAAGTGGGAAAAGTCAGCAGAAGAGGAAAGAATGTACTAAACAAGGAGAAAGCAATGCTGCTGTCTTTCTTAGGCAACATTTAGGTTTTCTTATAATATGTCTCTTGTTAAACATAAGGTCCCAGTCTTGTACTGAGATCCTTGTGTGTAGACTGTTGAGCTCCTGTAGAGCCCTGGTGAAGTCAAAGTGTCTCCCTGTGGGTGTGGACTGTAGATCACAATGGAGGATCAGGGCCCAAGTTATTAAAACATTGAAAACTAAGCAGACATAAGAAAACAGGAGACTTGACTTAAGAGAAAGGGGCAGTCAATTCTTTTGTTAACTAGCTTTTACAATTAAAATTGCAATTCACATAATCAAAATGAAAAATTATATTCGAAAATCCTTCAGCTTTTCACTTTAATATAGTACTTTCGACCACTGACTCATAGATTTCAAGGATAGGAGGGACCATAACGATCATCTAACCTTACCTAACAAAATGTCTACCTGTTAATAGTGTGCCAACTTATTACAAAAGCTATTTACCAGCAAGAAGAATTATTAACTATTATGATTGGGTCAACTTTTTGTAGTGAATAGTTGACAAATGTAATCTGCTCAAACTGATTACAGATTGATTTATTATTTGGTCAAAAACTAATAAATGTAAATGTATTTTGGTGTATAGTATGGGTTGTTTGTGAACTATTGGCTTCAAATGGATCCTGGACTTTATGCTCTTCACATGGGATTGGACATGTCATTGGTTGTACTCCCTATTTGTAGAATAAACTTCAAAAAAAACAGAAGAAGGGAGGTCAATTAGACTGCAATGTACCCAACAGAATACTTCCACTGCAAACATGTTTGTGTGAACTTCATTTTCTGGGAGCATTCCCGAAAACAAAAATCAAATCATTTATATGATGAGTCACAAGTACCAAAGCAAGTTATAAACGTTTTCATTTGGGGGAAAAAAAAAAAGGGGGGGGGGGCGGGAAGAAGGTACTTTTTCTTTTTAGTTAAAAGTCAGCAGTATTAAGTACAAAGCAATTCGAGTAGCACGGATGACAGTATCTTTCAAAAGCATTTTGCATTTTTAAAGACACATTGTGCATAGAAGTTTTATAGTAAATACTAAATCTATGGAATTACCCTGGGTTTACACAGGTAGTTAGAATTCAGTTACAAGTATCTCTAGAAAATCTAATCCATTTAAGAAGATTAAAATCTATGGAACTAAGCTGTATCTTTATTCTATTCAGGGATAGATAATAAGACAGAAAATATCATATTGCTTCTATATAAAGATACACCCACATCTTCAATACTGCGTGCAGATGTGGTCGCCCCATGTCAAAAAAGAAAGTTTGGAGTTGGAAAAGGTTCAGAAAAGGGCAACAAAAGTGATTAGAGGGTATGGAATGGCTTCCATATGAGGAGAGATTAATAAGACTGGGACTTTTCAGCTTGGAAAAAAGATGACTAAGGGGGCATATGAAGGAGGTCTATAAAATCAATACTGGTGTGGAGAAAGTAAATAAGGAAGAGTTATTTACTCCTTCTCATAACACAAGAACTAGGGGGTCACCAAATGAAATTAATAGGCAGCAGGTTTAAAACCAATAAAAGTAAGTATTTTTTCACACAATGCACAGTCAACCTGTGGAACTCTTTGCCAGAGGATGTTGTGAAGGCCAAGACTATAACAGGGTTCAAAGAAGAACTAGGTAAGTTCATGGAGGATAGGTCCACCAATGGCTATTAACCAGGATGGGCAGGGATGGTGTCCCTAACCTCTGTTTGCCAGAAGCTGTGGATGGATCACTTGATGATTAGCTGTTCTGTTCATTCCCTCTGGGGCACCTGGCATTGGCCACTGTCAGAAGACAGGATAATTGGCTAGATGGACCTTTGATCTTAACCAGTATGACCGATCTTATATTGGTGATAGAATTTGATGCTCTCTTAGGAATTTTTTGTGGAGTTTTTAGCCTATATTGCCACATCTGTCACAATGATCATGCAATCTCCTGCAATATCCTTGAAAAACTTTATTCAATTATGTTTCAGTATATTGGACTCCATTGTATTAAATGCAAGAGTTTATTATTGTGGGTCTGGATGATCAAAGGACTCCATTGAACAATATGGCAGATAAGAATATTCTTTGGGACAGTGTGTGTGTGTGTGTGTGTGTGTGTGTGTGTGTGTGTGTGTGTGTGTAGTGGATTTCCTGGGAAATATCTATGAGAAGAGGACTGCAAATTCCTCCCCTACCACTAGCAAAAACACAGCCTTTTGAACCTATGCCCAGAGGAAGGGACCATTGCCTACTGATTGGTCTTCAGATTCTGGGAATATGTAGTCCCAACATGTATAATGGAAAATCTAACTTGTGCATGGGGGTACTTGTTCTGAACTAAAGCCATCAGGAACTTGTAACCACAACAAAACCCCTGTGTGGTGTTTGAAGGACTGACTCCCACCAGAGCCCCTACAGGAGTGTGGGGAGGGAGGGGGTGATCTCTGGTTAGCTTATTAGCAAGTGTGTGTGTTTTTAGTGCTTTTTCCTTAATAAATATGCTTGCTTAGAAAAAGCTGTGTGATAGCTTATAACTGTGAGCAATTACACGGTTTATAACCTCTGAAGAGAGAAAGCAAAGAGCAGAGAATGTCTTGTTTAGGAAGTCTGGCTCACAGAGGATATCACAGAGTAGGCAGGGAACTGTGCAGCCTGGAAAAACCCCTGCTTAGGAGGGAGAGACACCTGGGTCTCTGTCCAAGAGAGGAGATGGGTCAGGACTGGGAGGTCTACAGTGGGTACCCTTGGTGGACCATGAGGCAGGAATACAAGTGCAGTTGCCTGAACAGGACATCGTTAAAAGCCATCTGAAGTCAATGGGAGTCTTTCCATTGACTTCAGTGAGCTTTGTATGAGGCCCTTAGTATATTTAAATAAATTATGAGACTCACTATGGCTTAGAGCTCTGCACACAGAATATTTCCCTTATATAAAATATGCATAGCTATATTTAAATGGTTTGCATTACTTTTTTTGTGAATTTAGGAAACATTTTTAGTTTCATTTTAAAATACTATGGCTATTAATCCTTATTGTAAGTATGCACATTATACCATATGTCATTTTATACATAATTGAAATAAAATTTTTAGTAAAGAACTTTACTAAAATCTTACTGACCTTGCTATATCTTACTGACCTCATTTGTATTCTACGATGAGGTCTTTGGACTATTGTATTCTCTTTATATTCTTACTGTTGTCTACCTACATCTCTTATTGCTCTTAAAATTTTAATTCTCCCAAGACCTCCCCCAAAATTCCTTTCATTTTGCCCTCAAAATGGCCCCTTAATGTCTTTGTACACTTGCTTCTGAAATGGACATTCACAATGGATATCCGAAGAAAGGATGTGCCTTTTGGGACAAAATAAATGAAACAGCTTTCAGAACTACAACATTGAATTCAGAGGAAAAATGCCTCACAAGTCTGATTGAAACTCTTTACCCATGTTTGAGCTGAGACTTATTTTCATAGTGCTTGTCATCACAAAGCCTTGTACTCCCAAGCAAAAATGATCTGATTTATATTTAGCTATTTGTTATACATTTGATCCCTTCTACTGTTGTTACTATGTTAATAAGGAGAGCAGGGAGACTTTAATTACTATTCTAATCAAATTAACTGTTAGGAAATATTACTGACTGTACCAAATTCTTCTAAATTATGTGACTGCATCTGTATGCATCAGGAGATGACATGGTTTACTATGCACAAGAGACCACTTGCTTCATTTTTCCCCAAGAGACACAGGTACCAACCTTATGTTGTCAAATATATTAGTCTTGTCCATATTTTATGCCACTACCTCATAAAAATGAGCAAGACACCATCTAATAGAACAGAGATGGATAGGATCTTCACAAGGACCATGGTAAGTGATCAGAGTGACAATTTTAAACTAAGATTTATTGGGACAGATACAAACAATGAAAATGGTGCTATACATTATGCAGTAGTAAATCAGTATATGTAGGTTTCTGAGTGAGCTGAATCCCTATCCATGTTCAACAGACATCACAACCCTATGTACAAGTTACCACCTCCTGAGGGGGAGTCTACATTGGGGGAAAAAGTCAGTTTTCCATTGGTGCAGCTCCAGTGAAAAGCTGCAATATAGACAGGGCTTAGGCTATCAATTGACCACCTCATTCATACATCTTCCACCTTTGCTACCACTAAAGGAGCTGCACCAATGGAGAATTATGTGGTTGATTTCTAGATAACCCTGAAGGGTACTAAAGAATTGCAGGATTTGGCAGCAAGCCAAGTAATGCATATGGGAAGGCAGCTCCAAGATGGCAGAAAACCAGATGGTAACAGAAAGGCATCTAAGATGGCAGAGAAATCCATGAACGTTTACTTCTACTTCTCATTCCTCCTTTCTTGTACTCATTTACAGAAGTTACTAATAATGTTACTTACAGTAACCATTTATACTGGGAAGTAGAAAGTTCTACTTGAGGAAAACCATTTTTTCATACAAGTAAATTTCAGTGAAAAAATTATTTCCCCATTCTTTTTATAAGTACCTACATGGGGAACAAATATTTAATAATGGGCTCTTCAATCTGTCAGAGAAATGTATAACACAACCCAATGGCTGGAAGTTAAAGGTAGACAAATTCTGACTGAAAATAAAGAGTATATTTTTAAACAGAGAGAGTAATTATGAATCCCTCAAAACCTCTGAAACAACGAGTTCCCAGAGAAAAGTTTAAAAGCAAGGTACACCACGAAGCAAACTAAGATCACCATATGAGCGGATGGTTTTGTTTTAATTTGGAGCTTGTATATTGCTGAAATCGCCATCCTTCTCTAACAAAAGGCTACATACATTCTAGATAAGGTCAAAAAGTCACTCCTTTGCTGGGATTTGGTTTTATTACTAGTCTAGGCCTTCCTGCTATGTGACTGCTTTAGGATCAGTCTGCCACCAAAACCTAGCTTCTCTCTAGAGAGCTACCACCACCACCCTCATATTCAGAATGGTGTTTAACAATCACCACATGCCTCAGTGAACCAGTATGAGTTATCTTGCAGATCCCAGAAGGGTTCCAACACCTCACAGGATGGGACAACCAGAGAATACTGCCACCATTAGGGCTCTGATCTTGCAAACACTTAAGCATATGCTTAATTTTACTACCACAAGTAAACGCACAGATTTGAATGAAAGTACTCTCAGAAGTAATGGTAAGCATATGCGCAATTGTTTGAGAACAGGGCTTGAGAGTCCTTTTAATTTAGTAAGAATTCTAGTGGCAGTTTTCAGCTTGATTCCTTCAGACTCTATATTATTCTACAGTGGTTCTCAAACTTTTGTATTGGTGACCCCTTTCACATGCAAGCCTGTGAGTAGGAGCCCCCCTTTTAAAAAAAAAAAAAACATTTTTATATTTAATACTGTTATAAATGTTGGAGGCAAAGGAGGGCTTGGGGGGTGGAGGATGACAGCCCACGACCCCCAGTTTGAGAACCCCAGTTCTATAACTTAATCCTATAGTACAATTACTGTTCTTTCGTTGTTGAACATTGTTGTTAGAGACATGCCACTATATCTGTAGGTCCTGCTTCTTTTGACGGTCTGTAACAGTGGGGACTATAAGTGAAGGATATTTACACAATGAAAAAGTAGATCAAATTGCCACCAACAGAGATTTTTGTACATTTTCAATTTTTCCTTGAGTAAAGTCCAAAATTACTTCATAGTTGGCCTAATTTCTAATGAATCAGACTCTGACATGAGAAACTGCTTAGAAAGCCAGCCATGTGTAGAGTAACCAATTTGCTAAATCAAAGAGCAGATATGCAATAACTTTGTCAGAGAAACTTGACAAATCACTAGCATGAGTTCATCTTGCAAAATAGCCAGACCTGCAAGAACAATCTGATTCTAATAAAGGATTCAACTGCTGCCATTATAAAAAGCCACAAAGTCAGAGCTTGTTAGTCAGATTAGTTCTTCCAGATCAGTATACCAAAGTAAAAGGTGAACGTGAAAAGAGTTTTCCTGTATTTTGAAACTAATATTTACATATTGTATTTTAAGAGGAAAGAAAAAGAGTTTAGATTGTAAGATTTCCAGGACAGAGATTTTTTTCTTCTTCTGTTTTCGTACAGTGCGACCACAGTAGGGTCCCATTCTCACTACACTGATATAAATTATTAATACATTATTGAGTATTAATATACACATGCTATTGAGAGGTTAGTCCCTTCTTCTCCTGTTCAAATAATCCCAGCCTTCATCACTACTTGTTACATTTTCAAACAAGCTGCTCTTGCTGCTCCTCGAAGCATAGGCAGGGCTCTCTAAACATCTACAAAGCCACCTCATTCTCCTCCTTCAAATTCTCCTCAGCTCTGACGCCTGCAAAAATCTGACAAGATTTTGCTGTGCTGAGATTGCTGCCTAGCACACTGACCAGCACTGTGTCATTGTTTCATCATGCTCCCCCATCTGTCTGTCTGGATCCCCCTGTTGTCTCTCTGGTATGTTACTTAGAATGTAAGCTCTTTAGTGCAGGGACCATCTTTTTGTCCTGTGTTTCTACAACAGGGTCCTGACCCAGGATTGGGATTAGTAGGGGCTACTACAAGACAGTATTATATAATTCACAATGTGAACAATATTTAAAAAATACCATATCCCTAACAGATGTGACCTTATATGAGAAAATCATATACAACTTGAAAGTGACAAGGAGAAGTGAGAGGATTTAAAATCCAGTATGTTGACATATTGGGATATTTCTGATGTATAACAGTTTGTTAGTTATTTTTCCATTGTTTCCCTCTCTCCCCTTTTTTCAATTTTTCTTTTTGAGAGGAAAATACTAAATTGTTTGGGTAGATTAGTGGTCCGGGGGGAGGGTTGGATCCCTAACTAGCTTCACCTCAGGTTTCCTGCTGAGCAGAAGGGGCTCCCTGTCCATGTCCCCTTATCTTTGTGCAGCCATGCAAGGGAAATAAAGCAGTCCCTAATTCCAGATGAGGCCCTGTCCCACTTTTTCCCTCCCAATCTCTTGATCCTGTCTCCCCTAGCCTGTGGTCTCCTGAGCCCCTCTCCCCCTGCTGTTAACCCAGCCTGGTTCCCCTTGCACATCTGTTTCCTCCTGGAGTCTCCGTTTTGTCTCGGTGAAGCAGCAAGATTTGCAGGTCACTCTCCACTTTCACTTTTGGTCAATCTCTCAACAGCTAGATAAGATATACATACAAAAACAAGCTCACCTCTCTCACTGAAACACGTGAAGGTAAAGACTGTTATATTCTATAGTATTCAAGTATTTAATTATAGGCAGTGCAGGTAGCGACTCCTATTTATCCATATCCAACACTCCCCATTCAATGACCCTGTATTCAGTTGCATATAAACTTTGCCAGACTAACCATTCACACTGAAAACTTCCATACTAGGTTTCTGCCTCAGGAGGAGGTTGTTTTTTATTTTGTTATGCTTTTGTTTTTTGAAAATATCCTCTTTCAGCCAGACAAGCTTTAAACCACTAAGATGCTTTGAAAATCCCTACCCTTTGGCAGTGTAACAGAAGTGTAAAAGGATATAATACTGCACATTGCAGAGTTTTTGTCTAGAGAAAAACTATATATGCAGCAATAGAAGAAAATATAAAATGTTCATTTAATCCATGCAGAATAATTTTCTATAATACTAAATTACTACTTTATACATTTAGATTAAAACAATTTGGAGCTCAGTTAGTCAAAATTCCCAATAAATTAACTAGAAACAGAATCTGTCCCTCAAGAGTATTTTTTAAATGATTGTGTGACCGATGTATTAATGTGAATAAATCCCTTAAAATAAGTATATATAAAACCATACACATAAGGAGGTAGAATTATAGTCACCTTGTACTTTGCTGCCACATGTGATTGATTTCCAGTTAATCACTTTAAGTAACGTATGTGCTAGTCACAACAGGGTGTATGAAGGGCAGAGAGTCATGCTTAATTGTGAAACACATTGCTTATGATGAATTATGTTAGACTAATTAAAATTAATCTTCAGTCAAAAACTTTACTAGAACTTTTAGATTAAAATTTCTCTCTCTCTCCCTCCTATAACCAGGACAATTGGTTTTATTTGTGCTTCTTAACTGCTACTTTCAAGTGCTTTCTGTGGAATATATATATACACACATTTTTCAAAACGATCTTTTTTTACCCTTTAAAACTTCTTTTGGTTCAAATACATTTATACATGTATTATTCATATATATTTTTTCTAACGCATAATTTAGGCAGCTATCAAGAACTATATGAACAATCTGGTATCTTTAAAAAAAACAAAAACAAGCAACTAATAGATTTAGGCTGTTCTGTATTATAATTCTGGAATGGTTCCCATTTGAAGGCAGATCTGGTATTCTGCCCAGGTTGAGGTAGAACTGGCTTATGCTTAAAGACTACTCAAAACAGAACATTTATTTAAACTTTATGTATGAATTTACTAATTTAATTTTCTGCATAGTCTCACACGCACTTTTTGACTTTCAGAGACAGAGGATTTGTGCTCATTTGAAAACTCATGGATAAATGGCAAATGAGACTTTAAATATTACATCACAATCGGGGATCCATGTACTCCACAACACGAGACCAAATTTTGTGTCAAAGACCCTTACATTCTATGGCAAGAACCCTTAAATTCCATAGCAATATTTATTATCTCTCTATGAACAAACCTTCATTCCCATTCTCCCACCCAATGCATAATCAGCTATAATTATTTAAAACCATAATTATTTTCAGCGATGAGCCTTTTTTATTTATTATGCTCTCCCAGTGGCCCTTCTCTATTGGCCTCTGCTAACATGGCATTGTCCTGGAATCCCAGCTCACAACCTCCATCCCTTTACCCCAGGCGTGTGTGCCAAGTAAGTGGGAGCTTGTGTGCCAGTTTTATGACTTATTTCCTTTGCCTATGATGCTGTTCTCCATAGAACTGAGTACCAGCCTATGCCTTACTTCTCCTTGTTCTCTGGCTGCAGGTTAGACTCCAGCTCTAGATCCCTACACCCCTGCTGCCTGGTTTCATGAAAAGATTTGAGAGACTGAGCAGTGCAGGAAACTGACTTCCCATCCAGTGGGAAATTTTGCATTTCTGACTTTTCATTCCCAGCCAAAATGATTTTCATTTTGAATGAGTAGCTGGGTAGCCAGAGAGCCAGGCAGCCTGGAGAGCTGGGCCTCCCACCAGCCAGTGGGCTGGCAGGAAACCAGACCAGCAGACTGGCTAGATGGTTTCCAATGAAAATTTCTGTGTGTTCCTATGGAACATTTCAGTCCCATCAAATCAAAAATTTTCAAGTGGAAAACTGCTCCATTGGAAAGTTTTCTATCAGCTCTAGAGAAGCTGACACCGTAACCCAATTAACTCTCCCTTCTAGGGACAGTTGGAGAGCAGGAGGTTGTTGCAGGGGAGAGCTTGGCAGGGCAGGAAGACAAAAGAAAATATGACGCAAGTGGCTTCTGCAAAATGGTGAATTCTGCAGCCAAATTTTTTAATAATCCTGTGGCATCACTGAAAAAATGCCAAATTGCATTATCATGAAATCACTATATCCAGTCTCCTAACTGAAAGGAATTGGGCAAGTTCACATCTCTCAGAGCTCTTGTTCTGGGCTCTCTGCAAACTCAAAAAAAAACCAACATGGCATTGTTTACAGTCAGTTCACAATCTGAAGGTTATCTTTGCAATGATAAGGGTAGAAACAATTTTATGTGAAAACAGATTTTGAAGTACAATTCTGCAGCAAGGAATAAATACCTGAAGCTGCAGAACACAATGGGTGCCAATTTTGATGTTTCCCATCTATTATACACATGCTGAGACACTCTGTTCATTGTGTGCGAGCAAAAGAAAAAAAAAAAACTGTTGCAAAACTAATCTGTTGAAAAGAAACAAATCTGAAGTAATAAGGAATATTTGAGATCTATTTGTTAGACTAGTCTAAAATCAAAAAGGTTAAAAAAATGAACTCACAACTCAGACTTGTTTGCTAGAATAAAGGCAAAAGCAGTCTCATCACTGTCAATTATTCTTCCTTTAACTCTTCTGTATACAAGAATCAGTTTTAACACAGCTTGATGCTTTCCAAGGGTACGTCTATACTTACCTCCGGGTCCGGCGGTAAGCAATCCATCTTCTGGGATCGATTTATCGCGTCTTGTCTAGACGCGATAAATTGATCCCGGAAGTGCTTGCAGTCGACGCTGGTACTCCTGCTCCGTGAGAGGAGTATGCGGAGTCGACGGGGGAGCCTGCCTGCCGCGTCTGGACCCGCGGTAAGTTCGAACTAAGGTACTTCGACTTCAGCTACGTTATTAACGTAGCTGAAGTTGCGTATCTTAGTTCGAAGTGGGGGGTTAGTGTGGACCAGGTCCAAGAGGCAATAAAAGAAACAAAGATACTCACTGTGGCCCAAACACAGCACAGAAGACTGAATGTGATGGAACCTTTCAAAACAGTAACAAAATATAAAAAAGCAAAAGATGGAGAACAAAAAAATAGAAATAAAATGAATGCTAAATTGCTGCTCTTTCAGAATATTATTGGTTGTGTAACAATGAATAGGATTAATTTTTTTAATGCTAATGAAGTTCTATTCTGCTGCTGATTTCCACATAATATTCTTCTTGATAGTAGTCACTACTATTACAGAGTGGATGGATGAATAGATCTTTTAGATTCCTGATCTAATGGATAAATAGATCTGTTTTAACTTACCTACTTCATAAAAAGGAAAGACTAGTTTATTAGGCAATGGATTTATAAATCAATCTGAAGTTAATCAGGTGATTTAAGTCTGAATTGTGGATTGTTCTTTTTTAGCCACTCATGCTGTTTGATATTGGAATATTCTCACAAATTAGATCTCAAATAAGTCTTTGCATTTCATGTTTCTTCTCAACAGATTAGTTTTGCAAGAAAAAAGGATAGATGAGAAATTTGGCTCAGCTTGCTACTTGGTTCTCCAAAAAGTCTTCTTAGCCACAGGTACTTCTGGGAGTATTTTGCACTTCAAATCCCATGGCACTTGAAAAACATTAACAAATATTGGTTCCCTGACATAGGCAAGTATTACCATTCCCATTTTACAGATGTGGAAACTGAAGTTCCAGAAATTACCTGACTCACCCAAGGCTACACAGGCATTCTGTGGAAGAGCAGAGACTAGAACGCACATTTTCTGACTCCCAGTTAGGTATTTTAACAACAAAGCTCTACAACCTTTAGGAACAATACCCTTGGTATTCAGAAAACATTGGGTTAGGATATTCATCAGAAAAATAAACCTATTGGAATAAATATTCTACATTTCTGTGATTCTGGAATTTCTGCGTTTTGACTCAATTCCTGGCCAGCTTCTCTTCCCTTCTCCATCTTCTTCCCACCCCCAGCCCCCAAAGTAGAGACACACTGACAGAGAGGATGTTCATGTTCTCTTCCGTAGTAAGGAAGTAGATGCCAGAAGCCTGTATGAGAGGGTCTGGTTCCCACATATACCTCAGAGATGAACTCCATTGGGATTCCCGACATGGTGACATGCAAGTGGCTCATTGAGCGCACAGCAAAGAATCCATTGCTACACGGATCCCCAGGTCGTTTGCCAACCTCACAGAGGTATTTAGGCCGTGGAGCCTGTTTAAACTGGAGTAATAGCCTCAAAGTCTCTCTGTTCTTGCTCCTAAGCATGGAGGTGTATGTGTCTAAGTGGGAGGGAGGAGAGCATTACTCCCCACAGAGATCCAGATTGTCCAGCCAATGCACTCACGCTGGGCACAAGATTTTAGCCGCATAGAAAGCCATCATTTCCTACAGTCACTGCTAAAGTGTGCTGTAATCTCTGTGTAGTATGGGGCACTCATAAGCAATTTTTCCATTAGTGAAAATAATGGCAAATGAAAGTGACGGAAAGGTCTTATTTTCTTCCTGTAACACCAGAGTTAATATATCATTTTAGGATTCCATCTAAGAGGACTTCAAAACCAGATTTTTTTGCCTCCTAAACATAAACAAGCAATGTTGGTATATGCTTTTGTGTATTCTTCACTCAATAACTATGTATTTCTTCTCTGACATTGAGCAAAGCTGAAGAATGATTCTAGCCACAGATATAACAAACTAGCATACCTAGAAACATTGTGCAAAATGCAATGAGCCATGGCACCAAAATAATTCTGAACTGATTAATGAATTCTCCTCCCCAAAACTAAACAAAAGTCAATCACAGTGCAAAGCATGTGTATTAGACGGGAATGAGGTTGGTATGCAAACCAGTAGAGGTTTTCATTAGTATGTTAGAAGAAAAGTTATCCTGCCTTATGACAAACAAGCTACTTTGTGCCCCCCAAAAAAGGGAATTAGCAGTTCCAGGAGTGGTTCAGAGCATCCATGCGTACTGGCTTATTTGTAAAATGGTATGTAAAATCCACACACAGCACTCACTTCAGAGAGGAATGCTGTACAGATGAATCCAGTTAAAGCAGATCATCTAGGGGGAACCTTCATGCTCACCTAGTTGTCTGCTAAAGACAGACATTGAAGGTGAGATCCTCACCTCTCCCTTTCTGGTCTCGCTTGGTGAAAAGGAAGGTCTAGAGCAGCATACAGGGATCCTAAAAGCTCCATACCCATCTGGAGGAGGATTCCCCTGTCACAGCTGTAAGGCTGCCTTCTAAGGACCCTCTTATAAGCTCTAGTAAAGCCGGTGGGCCAGCAGCATGCAGTGCTGTGAAGATTCCAGGCAGTACTGCAGGGAGCTGTTGAAACCCAGACAGATCTCCAGGGCCCCCATTGCACCCTTCTGATCCTGGTTTGCTAAGGGGAATTAAACCCATCTTGGCCTCCACTCTATCTGGTTGTGAATTCTGTGCTGGTTTTAGAGGCACAGAACAGAATGTCATCCATAGGATTTGCATGGAGCATATGGCTAGCCTTCTCGTGTGACATTTTATTATAGGCAGGGCTGTTATCACCCCTACTAAGATTGACCCTCATTTCCTATAATAAGATGCTGTTTTCAGTTGCTTATACCCACCAAAATGTAACCCATTTGGGCTGAAATTTACTGTTTGCCTTAGGATACATTGTGTGGTGGGTATCTTATTTTATTCAAGCAAAAATGGCTCAGCCATTCCCAAGAACAATGCTAGGAAAAAATTTTTATTGCTCATGTTAAAAAAATCCCAGGGGCTTTTTGACAAGCATCCAACACTTTGGGGTTGAAATGTGGCAGGCAGATGGCCTTTGTGTCAGGGACGTGCCTTTTGCTATCCCCATGATAATGAGCCCAAATTTGGTCAATGTATACGTCTTTGAGAAAAAAATTAGTTTGCACATGCTCAGTAGAGATTTTCAGGTAAATTCCCTTAAATTCCCATTTGCACTGGCCATGCTCCAGCCTGGGGCTCAGAAGGAATTTCCCAGCAATTGCTCCTATGGGCTGGTTAAGGCTGCCCCAGGGAGGGGTACCAGAATTGAGAGCAGGGAGATTGTCGGTCCTGTGCTCTCAATGATCCCTCCACACCCCCATTGGTGCCCAGGCGGTGTGGAGGAGGAGGAAACTGCCTGATTCAAATGCAGAAGGGACAAGAACCAGACCACAAGGGTCAGGAGAAGATTGGGGCAAGGTGTCTCCCACCTCCCCGCACATCCCATGCTGAGACTGTCAGGAATGGAAAAGAGGGAAGCTGGGCGGGGAGAGACTATGATGGCTGGGCAACGAGACTGACTGAGAGCCAACTGGTGGGGGGATAGATGAAATTTGGAAGAGGAGTTGGTATTGAAGATTGGAAGTGGCTAAGCAAGATGCCTGAGAACCACTGGATTAGGAGGTAGGAGGAGGGAAAACAAAACTGTTGAAGAGCCAGGTTATGGGTGTGAGAGAACTGGGAATGGCTAGGCAAAGAAACTGGGACAATGAGCCAGGGAGAGGGTGGGACACTGAAATTGGAGAAGGAACTCAGGGAAGAAGATAGGGAGCCAGTGAGGACAGGAGCATGTGACATGCGGGGAGGGGCGACTGGAGACCAGGCTGAAGGAGAGAGGCAAATTGGACAGGGAGGGGGGAGGGAGAGAAGGACTGGCTGGGTACTAAGACAGGGGACACAGAACTGGTGAGTAAACAGACTGGAAATGGCTATGCAAAAAGTCTGACGAGAAACTACAGTGTAGCAACTAGGACTGGCTGGATGAGGAGAGTGAGACTGAGCTGAAGAGTCATGGTTGGGGAGGAGAAAGGACAGGGACAGGAAGAAACAGGCAGAAGAATCTATGTCCGTTAGAGCACATTCTCCTTCAAAAACTGGAATAGAAGCCAATGTTCCTGAATCTCACCACTCCTCTGTTGCCAGCAATATCTGTGAAACTCACATACAAAATGTCTCATCCCCCTCTAGTGCTGGTCTACACAGAAGAGAACTTATTTTTGCAGTTATTTATTCTGTTAGCTCAAGTGGCAGATGTCTGTGTGGTGGATATAAGGGGATCCAAATCCCTCCTCTCAATTGGGCAGAAAGGTTTAAATCCACATCTCCTATCTCCCAGGTGTCAAGTATCAGGGGTAGCCATGTTAGTCTGTATCTACAGAAACAACAAGGAGTCTGGTGGCACCTTAAAGACTAACAGATTTATTTGGGCATAAGCTTTCGTGGGTAAAAACCTCACTTCTTCGTATGCATAGAGTGAAGAAGTGAGGTTTTTATCCATGAAAGCTTATGCCCAAATAAATCTGTTAGTCTTTAAGGTATCTCCCAGGTGAGTGCCTTAATCAGCAGGCTACAGGCGAATTTGGAGTGGGTTGTGCTTAATCTCTCTGGTGGAAGCTGTTCCCCTTAAACATTCATTAGGACAAATAGAGAGCAAGAATGATTCTATTGCCTTCTGATTAAGACAGTCTCACCATCTCTAAGGCCCAATGAATATTTAAGTATTTATACACAGTGGAACAGCTTCCTCCAGAGAGATTGAGAGCAACCCCCAAGTTAGCCTATTGCATGGGTGGCCAGACTTACTTACCCTCTGAGCCGCATATGATAATCTTCAGAAGTTCGAGAGCCGGGCACACCTGCTGGGACTCAGGGCTTCAGCCCTGTGGGAAGCACCTGCCAGGGCTTAGGGCTTCTGCCCTGCTCCTGCTGAAGCCCCAAGTCCTGGCAGGCACCTCCTGCAGGGCTGAAGCCCTGAGACTCCCTTTCCCACTGGGCAGAAGCCCCTAACCTTGCCACAGGGAAGAAGCTCCAAGCTCCCCAATCTCAGTCTGGTAGGTGGAGAATGGGGGGCGGGAGCATGAGCTGCACTTTAATTTAAAAGAGCCACATGTGGCTCATGAGCCACGGTTTGGCCACCCCTGGCCTATAGCCTGGTGGTTAGGGCTCTCGTGGGAAAGGGGAGATCTGAGTTTAAGTTCTTACTCCAGATTGGGAATTCAGACCTAGGTCTCCCACATCTAGGCAAGTTCTCATAGCCACTGAGAGAGAGGCTGAAACCACACGTGCACACACTTTTCCAAAGCTAGCCCGGAAAAAAATTTCCCAAGCCAAAACTAATCAGGTTAAGTTTGCAAATCATTTTGGGTTGGTCAAAACTGCATTTTTGGGGAAATAAATCATATGAAAAGTTTCACCCAGCTCTACTGGCAGGGTATCAAAAGGACACCAAAGTGGGTTTTGTTTTTTCAGTTTGCTTCTTTTAAACAAAAGAGGAAAAAAAAACTAGGAAATTACACACAAAAATAAATTGTTAAAGAATATTAAGGTTCAACGTCAAGCACTGAAAAGTAAGGAAATGCCAGAATTAAGGTTGCTTGTGCATTAACGTTCTAAAGAAGCCTGATGGAATTCCTGTGCTAGAATTTGAGTTTGATATTTCAGTCTAACAACATTTTATGTTACATCTACTTAAAGTGATAACCCTTTGACTTTACACCCAACCTGTAAAATTAATTCTTACTGAGATCAGGGCCCCTTCAGGTAAATGTACAATCATTATAAAAAAACCTAACAAGTCTGAGGTAAGTGAACTGTGCCAACCACTGCTTAATTTGTGCCAGGGTTGAGCCTTGGCACCTCTAGGCTTGCGGCATCAGTTATGAATGTAAAAAAAATAAAATAAACAGATTGAGCCCCAGCTCCTAATTGCTTGAGCATGTACTGGTAAAAGCCACAAACAGAGTTCATTCCACAGCACAGAGAGCGGCTGCAAGTTATCAAAAACTGACTCTGCAGTGATTTGTGACACTTTGCCTTACATAGGGGGCACAACTGAATGAAGAGCTGCTGACTCTCTAGTCGCCCATATCTGCACCCCCTAGATGGGCTTCTGTGTGATCTAGGCCAGCGTTACCCAACCAACTGGTCATGAAAGGAAATCAGAGGGGTCATGACCCAGGTATTGAAAATCTTATTATAATTGAAAGCAAAGAGAATCTTGCTCCCTCAGTCCCCACACATCTTCAGTATCAAGCATCCTCTGTCAACCTCTTAACACACGCACCACATACCTGCACATTCACATGCAAATAAATTACTAGGGCTTATTGTTATCACTGATACTATACAATTGACAGTAAAAATGTTACTATAAAGAGGTCATGACAGTTTGAATAAGAGATCTGAAATAGAGCTGGGTACAAAATTGGTTTCCCATCCCATAAAACTGACATTTAAATTTTTTTTACCATTCTACATCAGGACAAAACTCTTTCAAAAAAATTTGAGAAACCAGAAAAAGGAAGAGAGATACCTCCACATGCAAACCCTAGAATAGCCAATAGGCCAGTGGTAAGGGCACTCACAAAGGAAGTGGGAGCAGGGCCTTGATCTGGGATACGTAGAGGGTGGTCTCTCTTGACCAGAATTTCCATCCTGGACCTGAGAAACCTTTTCTGATGAATGTTTTGTCAGAACTGATTCATCAGAATGAAACTTTTCATGGGAATGTATTAGCATTTTCCAATGAAAAACCATTTTGTCAAAAAATTCCTAACCACCTCTAGTCACCTCCTGAAAAAGATTGAGAAACACTGGGCTAGGGAAACAAGGGATCTGCCTTCTCTCTTCTGCACCTCCCTTAGTCCAGATTCATATGTCCAGCTTCCCACTACTCACCAAAATGTGTGCAGCCAATGTCAAAGACACAGAGCAGCCTAATCTTACATTACTCTCAGGCTCTCATTAATCTCAATACAAGTTTAATTCAGTAATGACTTCACCATTCACCTTTCATTTTCCTTTAAATTAGAAATGGTCCAAGGAAGTAAAGATTTGGTTCTGGCTTTTATAAATTCTCTGTTGGGTTGGAGTAGTTCTGATCAAGGCTTCATTGTCTATGAGCGAATGAAGATTGGGGGGAATTTGTACAGAATTGTTCTCCTATCCCAATAAAGCCTGAACTTTCATTCTTTGTTCCCAAAACTCATTGGGAGCTGAAGGATAGTGCAAAGAATTCAGATCATAATAGGCAAGTTGAGCATAGTCTTGCAAAGCCTGTGTCAGGTTCTGAGACCTTAGCCTGCAAGGTCAGATACAACGACGACGACGTCTTATACAGTACAATGATGTCTTATTCCCACATATACTATGTGTATATTCCAATTGGTTTTAATGGGAGTATTGGGAGTAATGAATGATTTTATTGGGACATAAGTAAGGACTACTTGTATAAGGGGTTTGCAGGATCTACAGAGGTTAGGTTCTGTGCTCCATTTTATCTGCCAGTGTGGGGGTAGAGGGGGACTTCAAATAATAGGGATCTGATTAGGAACCATCTCTATTTCAAACTGTACAAGTACTCTGATCACTTTTTTGGCAGGGGAGGAGGGAGTTATGATGTAGACAAATACCAAGTCAGAATGTAAACAAACTCATTTCACTTACGATGAGCTTCAGAAGTGACAGTAATAAACGCTTTATAGTGAACTACTGTACATAGGCGTAGTTTGACTTCTATATTTGGGGGGGGGGGAGGGCAGCTCCAGTCAAGCCAATGGGGCCACACATGGGGGAGCAAATTCTGTGCCAGCTCACAGGGGCACCATTTCAGATTTATTTTTTTTTGGGGGGAGGGGGGGGGGGGGCAACTTTAACCATGATTCCAGGTCTACTTAGGCAACTGAAAACTAACTTTTTTGCAGATAATAACTTATCTGACAGTAGCACTGTATCTAATTCCTATGTCAAGAAAGAAAATTAAATATTAGGCCCACTCAGCTCTAATACTAACATGTTCTGACATCTTGTGGCAAGTCACTTATGAGACACTGGTTAGGTTTAAAATTGTAATATATATTTTTTCCTCAGATATTCTTACTAAAGTCAGAAGGAACCATTGTGATCTAGTCACATCGTCTAGTCTGAACTCCTGAATGTTGCAGGCCACAGAACCTCACCCACTCACTCCTGTAATAGACCTCTGGCTGAGTTACTGAAGTCCTCAATTCATGGTTTAAAGACTTCAAGTTACAGATAATTCACCATCTACATTAGTTTAAACCTGTACATGACAAATGCTCCATGCTGCAGAGGAAGCAAAAAACCACCAGGGACTCTGCCAATCTGACCTGGGGGAAAATTCCTTTCCAACTACTAATATGGTGACCAGTTAGACCCTGAGTATGTAGGCACAATCTACCAGGAAGATACCTGGGAAATAATTCTCTGTAGTAACTCAGAGCCTCTCTCATCTGGTGTCCTGTCTCCAGCCGTCGGGGATTTTTGCTACAGGCAGTCACTGATGGGACACAAACCATGGTAGGCAGTCCTGTCATACCAACTGCTCCACACACTTATCAAGCTCAGTCTTGAGGCAAGTTAGGTTTTTTGCCCCCATTGCTCCCCTTGGAAGGCTGCTCCAGAACTTCACTCCTCCATTAATTAGAAACTACCTAATTTCAAGCCTAAACTTGTGGAAGGCCAATTTATATCAATTTTGTTTGGGGTCTACATTGGTGCTTAACTTAAATAACTCCTCTCCCTCCCTGGTATTTATCCCTCTGATATATTTATAGAGAGCAGTCATATCTCCCCTCAGCCATCTTTTGGTTAGGCTAAACAAGCCAAGCTCTTTGAGTCTCCTCTCATAAGGTAGGTTTTCCATTCCTCGGGTCATTCTAGTAGCCCTTCTCTGTACCTGTTCCAGTTTGAATTCATCATCCTTAAACACAGGAGACCAGAATTGCACACAGTACTCCAGATGAGGTCTCACTAGTGCCTTGTATAACGGTACTAACACTTCTCTGTCTCTACTAGAAATACCTTGCCTGATGCACCCCAGGACTACGTTAGCCTTTTTCACGGCTGCATCACATTGACAGCTCATAGTCATCCTTTCATCAACAAATACACCCAGTCTCTCTCCTCCTCTGTCACTTCCAACTGATAGGTCCCCAGCTTATAGCAAAAATTCTTGTTGTTAGTCCCTAAATACATGATCTTGCATTTTGTACTATTAACTATCATCCCACTTCTATTACTCCAGTTTACAAGGTCATTCAGATCATCTTGTATGATTTTCCTGTCCTCCGCCATATTGGCAATACCTCTCAACTTTGTGTCATCTGCAAATTTTATTAGCACACTTTCTATGCCAAGGTCAGTAATAAAAGTGTTAAATAAGACTGGTCCCAAGACTGATCCCTGAGGAACTCCACTAGTAACCTCCCTCTAGCCTGACAATTCATCTTTCAATATTACCCATTGTAGTCTCCTTTGCAACCAGTTCCTTATCCACCTTTCATTTCTCATATTAAACCCCATCTTCTCCAAATTAACTAATAACTTCTTATGTGGAACTGTATCAGATGCCTTACTGACATCCAGGTAGATTAGATCTACTGCATTTCCTGTGTCTAAAAAATCAGTTATCTTCTCAAAAAAAAAAAAATTTGTGACTTGAATCCAAGGATTGAAACAATTGTAGAAAAATCTACAATTACTTTCTATCATTTAAGCTACTTATTTTTTGCAGTTCACCAAGCTTGGAACAGATCATTTAACTTTAGGAAATATCCTAACAGCCCTTTCTCCTCTTAATCACCTGTTAATCACCCTGCTGGGAGAAGTCTCCTGTCTCCTCTGCAGAACTCATTACATTGCACACTCAGGCTGCCTGCAGCTTGCAGTTTAAGGGGTGCAATGCCTGTCCCTGCCCCCCAAACTCTGCCCATGCTACTGTATCTGCTAGCCCTTGGAAGCTATGCCATGCTTTTGGCATAGTCCCTACCTTATAGGCTTTTCTTTTGTGCTAAAAGAGGTTTCTAGCTGAGTACCTATTCACTAATTTACTGAATTGTTGTACGTGTTGTCTAATATGGTCAGTTGATATTAACATTGAAATAGTAGGATGTCCTCATTTAGAATGAGTCAGAATTTAGTGCAGCAATTATTAAAAGGAAAAATTTAGTTGGTTAAAATTCTACAATATTTTCCAGTCAAGCCAAGAGATCTACAATCTCACATGGCACAGATTCAACTGTGGAAGAAGAAAAAGTGGTTTAATATATAACTCATAAACAACCAGTTTGAAGGCTTGCAATAATATTTGTAATCACCTTAACAGGTCTACTTATCATTATCACCATCATCAATCTAACCTGTATATTTCTACTTCACTGTATTGAAGATAGTAATAATAAAGACAGGCCAACTGATTAAACTATAGTGTGGAAAAATATGATCTTTTCATGAAGGCCAAATATATTTTGGAGAAAATAATTAAAGTGTAAGTACTACCCAGCAGGGAAGTCACAGATGTTTATTATATACAAATTAGGTACCTGACCTTGCAGTGAGTCTTGTGCAGGTGGGGACCCTTGTCTGCACTGAAATCATTCAAAATTGGGACCTAAAACTTTCCTTTCCCATCATCATTTTGATCTTGTTTCTCCTCTCATTCCAACTATATGCAGGGTGTAGTGAGCACAATGGCATCATTGAAATTACTTCTGATTTGCACAAGTATAAGCTAGACCAGAATCAGGTTCCTGGACTCTAGACCTTTGTAAACAGTTTCCTAACTCTTTAAAACCAAAATGTCACATATTAGTCTTTTCACTTATTTTAATCTGCAATGTCAAAATGCTGCTGTAAAGTCATAGGCATGCTCTATATGCTGTTATGTCAATGTCAAATAAGAATATACACAAACTAAAAAAAAATCTTGTCATTTAAGACTTGTTTTGAGTAGTAGAATATACAAAACCAAAGTGATATGAACCTAGAAAACAAACTTGGAGCTGCCAGCAAAAATTCTACCATAATTCCCAACTATTTGTGTGTTTGTTTATTACACACAGTGAGTTTTGATCAGCAGAGGAGTTCTAGTAGAGTTTTCCAACATGCTCCAGAGATATTGTCAATTGTCAAAACATTATTATTACAAATAATATTTGTAATCTATATTTTCAACACATCAAGTAATATTTAATTATGTTTGGGTGTGACATTTTCTCTATAATCAGTGTTTGTTTATCTCAATTAGCCTTGTAAAAGTTAGTGTGTGTGACGGTGACAAAGGTGTATACGGAAAAAAAATACTTGAGATCTGGAGAGAAGAAAGGCTCTCAGGGGGTTACTTTTAGGTGTTTGTGTTAAAAAGTTCTGGGGACTAGATCTACTAAAGGGACCTTCCCCGTTCCAGTGAGCCTAGGGCCATGCCCCACAAGGACATTGCATGGGTCTACCCATTTCTCATTTCAAAGGCAAGCCAATAACACTCAGCTTCTATTTTTCACAGAGCAGATTATATTGAATTCTAATGCTGTCCTCCAAAGTGCTTGTACTAATAAATATTTTCATTAATGACTTGAATAATGGACTGGAGAGTATGCTTATAACATTTGTGGATGATGCCATGTTGGGAAGGATTGCAATCTTATCTGGGTCAGCTCCCTGAAGCCACCAGCCTCTGGCAACACAATCAGTGCCTTCCCGACCTCATGCTCTCTCTGCAAGCTAGTGATAGGCACACACCAACCCCTGAATCCTCCAAGCATCCCTCTGGAGTGCTCAGACCCTGTTCCACTGAACACTCACAGAACCCTTAGATCCACTATTCCCAAAGGAATAGTATGCTCCAGCTTACATGATTCAACTCAGGATCCCTGCTCTATTTAACACACAACATTTAGAGAGAGAAATAATTTGAAAACAAGAATTATCAAAGAACCGAGATCCAAGTGATGGACAGTGAGAATATTGGAAACAAATGGTTACATATAACACAAAGTCATGACACGCTTCTAGAGCCTAAACTTAACTAACAAGGCATTCCCCGAAGTCCTTTTCCCTGTGTTTTCAGCTAGGTTGACTGAAATCCCTTCTCATAAGATTGAACTCCGGCAACTTGTCCTCACAGAGTGATTGAATATAAGGGGGTTCATCTGCACCCCAGGTATAGTTTCACTGTCTTACTCCTATTTAGGAAAACCCCTGCAGTTTTGTTTTTCCCTGCAACCTCTGCAAACTACTGATTAACATTTTGCCCAGACTGTAAGCGAGCATCCATGGTGAACCATACTATACTAATTTGCACATGACCAACCAGAGCAAGATAAGCATCTCTTCCCTCCTGCCTGCCAGGAATATGTGGATTACCTGTCTTACTCTCAGACCCAGAGAACATGATTTTTAGTATACATTATATTTTCCACAATGATTATGACGACCAGTGTCACATAGATTTCATTAGAGTCCTTACATGACATTCTTTGATGGACTAGTAGGTAGATGCCAGACCCAGGCCAGATGGCATCAAGAGACCCTGGGGTCACAACTACCTGATTATATTATTGTGTCTGAAACTGTGTTGAGTCTAATTGTTTTGTTAGTAAAGAGAACACGCTAGCTTACTTAGATACCATTTAATTAAAGTTAGCTTCATATCTTTCTTGAACCATATGACTAATAATACTATAGTTTAAAAATTATTTAGTCATTTACTTATAGTAATTTTCGATAAAAATCAAGTTTCCTACCCACATACCAATATATTTTCCTCCTTTATAAAGCACTGTCAAAAAGTGTCTTTGCTATCATCTTATGAATGCAATTGCTTTCTAATTAATTTTCTGCAATCTTTTTAAAAAAGTGTTTTGCTACATAAAGACAGAGATAAGTTTCATGTCATGAGTACTACAAGTTAGACAATTAATTTAGAAATAGCGAGTTGGCAACAAAAATCCCATACTCAATAGTAAAAGTGAGTCATACTTCTCGTCAGCCTCTACAAAAAGGCAGACTACTTACTCTGCAGCTGAGTGTAGGCAATTTGATTTGCTTATACTGGGAGTTGAGTGCACCAATGCATATGCAAAAGATACTTAGTCATATATTGAACAAATTATGTTGGTGGGGAAAGGATCTGAAATATTTTGTTCCTAGTAGGGTCTCCCTGGGAAGCTAAGACCTGCATGCAAGCTGTTTATTGTTTTTAAGATATATTTTCTCTGTAATCCTTTGGCTCTGAATAAATAGTACTTTGCTTTATGAAGGCTGACTGGTCGCTGGTTAACCCTGTCATTGCCTCTGAGATAATAGGACTGACTTGCTGGGATGATCACTGTGAACTGCAGCCTAGATCTCTGGACTAGAGGGTGAGAGATGTAGGACTCCACACTGAGAATGGCGACAGCTAGAGGTGAGGACTGAGTGATCACCAATGGGTCTGACATGAATTGAAAACTTGGATTTCAGAACGGAAGCAGAATGTTTTAGGAAACATTAGCTGAATGCTAGTATTTAGAATTAGATATTGAATAGCCTGCTTGTAAGGGAAGAGTTTATTTAAATTTCCATGTTAAAGTAATTATTTCAGTGTATATATTTTCCCTCTGCTGCAGTATAAAGGTTGTGGGAATGTCTTCTTCAGGACCAATGTTGCATTATGATCCCTACCCCACTGAAGTCAGTGGAGAGACACCCATTGACTTCAATGTGCTTTGGATCAAGCTGTTGAAGAATTAATATTTTACTATCTGTTTTTTTTAATGCATTTTGATTAATACCTCTTAGGTCTTATCAATGTAAATTGGTTCTAACTGTGATACTTGGAAGGTATTGATCAGAACCAAATTTCAAGGAGTGAGTTATTTCTCTAGCTTCAATTCTGGAAAATACTAATAGGGGAAATAAAAAAATAAATAAATGAATTAAGTTAGAACACAATATATAGTCCTTTACAGAGTGGAGCATTTTACAAATATTAACTAATTAAGGCCAGATTCTGAAACTGAATCCAATGAAATCAATAGGGCTCCATGCTGGTACAGGCATATCCATCCTCAGGATCTGGTTCTTTTTTGGAAAATATCAGCTGAGAAGTTAAAATAGCACAGTCACCTCTCTAACAAACCACCATCCTCAAAAAAAGTTATCCTGGTATATAAAAAGCCTAAAGCCCCACTCTTGCAATGGTGTTTCTGCAAAGATGGAAGTACCCTAGAGCTGGATCCTGCAGTCTTTCCTCACATTAGTCAAGTTCAGCATCTGTGTAATGGAATGCTAAAACTGTATCATTATTTTCAGCCTAGGTAGTGCCATGTGTAACATACCTCGCCTGAGCTGGTAACAGCCAAGTTGGTGGTACATTAAAGGTTATAAAAGGAATGCATCTCTTGTGTCTCTCTCCGTGATGGAAGGTGGGTAGCCTGTTCTGGTACAGAAGCCTGACCTGCTAGCAGCAGCTCTGAAACTTTCTGTGTACAAGGAGTTCATGACAGTCTAATCTAGTCACAGTAATTTTCACCACTTTAGCACTTCAGCACTTTAAGTAGGGTTAAAGTAAAGGGGAATGGAGGGGAGGGCAGTTCCCCTCCTCTGTTAAAACAGAACAAGAGCTCCTCACTCCTCTCCCTGGCTTGGGACAGCTGTGCTCCCCCACAGCTTCCTCTCTTCCTTAGCTAGTACAGTAGGAGTTCTTCCTCATTTCAATCTGCTTTAACCATTGACTTTAAGAAATGTGGTTTAATTACAATACAAAACCCCTTATGGGAAAAGAGGCAGATTCACACAGGCTATGCACTAGCACCTACCAGCATACCATTGCTAGAAAGGGAAAGTCCATTCAACGTGGGAGTTTCTGGAGAGCAAAGCACCTAGAGCCAAGAGGCCTGCAGCTGGTCAGCACCAGAACCATCCCTTGGGTAGGGCAAATCGGGGGAACTGCCCTGGGCCCCGCACTTTGGAGGCCCCGCACTTCGATAAAATTGGGACTGTCCCAATATTTGGCCCTTTGTCCCGCATCCCGACCAATGTTCAATCGGGGCACCATTTGTCCCGATATTCAGGTGAGGAGGCGGGTGGGGAGGTGAGGCAAGCGGGTGAGTGGGGTGAGGAGGCAGGCATGTGGAGAGTGAGGAGAACGGTGGGCGGGGGGGTGGGGGTGAGGAGGCGAGTGGCAGCTGGCGGGGGGGGGGGGGAAACCCGGGGAGGGGGGAAGGGGACCAGGGGGGGGGGGGTTTTGGCCCCGGGCCCCGGTACCCCCGGGGGGAGGTTCGGGGGGGTACGGCCCAAAAGGCCGGGGGGGGGGGGGGCGCGAGAGGGGGAAGGGGGCTCATGGCTAGGCAGACAAGGGAAGCACTGGTTCAATGTATTTGCACTCATGGGCACCTATCCAGCCCACTCTAGAGTCTAAAGCTGCCTTCCCACAGCAGACTCCTCAGAGGAGGCCAATGGCATTCAGTCTCCCACTACTCTCAATCTGCTTGAAAACATTTCAGAACCTTCCGACTGACTGAGTAACTGCAAGGGAACCTTAACTCACCCACTTCCAACATACAGAACACTTCATATGTTGGTGTCCTTTTAGTCTGGGGATGTTTTTTGTTGATGATATGTTATTGGGTGGATTTTGTTTGCTAGTTATTGGATTTTTACAGGCACGTCACCTTTTCTTGTTGTAACTTTAAAAAAAAAAATCTTTAGGCTAAGTACTGGGAGCTCAAGTCTGGAGCTTATAATTAAAGTTTATTATTGCCACTGTAAAAGGGACTATAATTGACAAAGCTAAGACTAGCAGGTTCTGCTAGTTTGCAGAAACAGCAAGTAAGGTATGATTTTACTCTGGCTTTTATAAAAAATGACCCTTTCCTTTTGTCAAAGATTTTCCTTCCTCAATATCCTGTTTGATTCACACTTGCTTGTATTATTCATCCTGAAACTCTGTGGGATACCAATATTTCCCCTCAGTGGTACAGTTATTATTAATTATTATCAGTATTAACTTAGCCTGCTCCAAGGGTACACTATTGCTCTTTTCTTTCAAGAGATGGGATACATTGCCTTACACCACATTAGAAACAGTACTGTAAAGGAAAAAAATGGAAGCTAGTCTCTGACTTATAGGATCAGAAGATGAACATACACACTTATCTACAAGTTGGAGAACTATAGCAAGTGGAAGGATGGACATTACTACAAACCACATGAGACGTTACGTCCACAGATACTCTAGGAATAAGAACTTGACTTTACTGGACATTATCTTCCTAGAAAGGGACAGTTTGGGGGTAACCACCACAAACAGGCTGTGAGCTTCGAGGGACACATATGAATGACAGTTCATCCAGGAATGGAACTCTGAAAACATAATGCTAAACACTACTGTACCTAGCTCTAATCTTGATGAAAATTCAGTCCTTAAGGTGAGATTTGCAGTTGTTGCCTAGAGAAAAAACAAGTTTTCTTTTATTTATTGTTTTTACACATTTTTCCTCTTTCATAAATAAAGAGCATTGTGTTTACATTAGATGTATACTTTAAGCTCTCTGTAGCAGGGACTGTGTCTTTTTACACCTGTATGATATCTAGGACATAATGAACATATGATAAATTATAAAAGTAACTTTAATTTGGATTTGACTTAATATATAGCAGAGCACGCAAGACTGATTGTCCAGAGAGATTAAAAAGGCCCAGAGACGAAAGATGAAATTGCTTAGAACCCACTCTTCCTCATGGTCACAGAAAAAACTGAGATCTCATCCTAAAGAAGTGGCACAGACAGTAAAGTGTTCAGAACCCAAGCCACAGTGATGGTCTTATTTCTGGATTATGATAAAAGGTACTGTGATGGACTGGTATGTCAGTACCAAAATGTGACCTTTGCTTGATATTGTAACCACCATTTTGAATAATGTGACTTATATTTTGAATATGTAACTGTAGGTGCCCACCGATGTCAAGGATAGACCAGGGCAACTTATTGGAATGGCTGACACCTCCCCTGGACAGACTAGCATGAGAGTCATCAATGGTGATTGTCATAACAATGGTTTTGCTACAGGGAAGGCCAATCTAAAGGGAACTGGTTTTCCCAGTCTGAACTTGGAGGGGGCTTGGAACTTCCCAGCTGACCATTTGAATGGGGTCTGAAACTGACCAGCTGGTCACATGACAGAGGAAGCAAACTTATTTAAGGGCAGGACCCATCCAGTGTTTGTGTCTCTCTCTCCTGAGCCAAACATCACCAGGCATCAGAAGGATAGCAGAAGGCAGAGAACAGGAGGGGCCTACCTGCCTGACACAGAATGGGCCTAAGGAGTTACAAGAAAGGGTGAGCATAGACTCAGGGAAAGTAAGTAATTTTTTGTTTTACCTAAAGATTTATAATTCCTGGATGCTTTGAGAGTAATAGTTAGTCTGGTTTTAGAAACTCCTGTGCAAAGCCTGTGTTCCTTACTTTACCTGATATATGGTCCCCAAAGAGTTAAGTATAACCAGAGCACCCACAGTGGTGGGACAATGAGGGGGAAGCATAAATAAGCTATGAGGGAGGCTTCAGAGGTCAGAGCACTGGTTTCAGACCCTAAGACAGTTGGACGGTAGAGTATCACATCTCAAGGAAAGGAGCCAAGTGGGAGGTCTGCCCCCAGGAGCATAACTTTGAGGCCCACAATTAAAAATAGTGACTGGACACTGTCCAGACCCAGCTGGCTTGAAAGCACATGGGATGCAAAGGTTGGGTTGTCCAATTACAAAAGACTGGTGACCATTTACTTAAAGAACACAGACAGGTAACGATATTCTAAGCACAATTATTATACATATATAAATAAAATATTATGATTAGAGTATCTTTTACAGCTGCATATACATTTTTTTTCCCTTTATCCTATTGCATCCTCAGATGCATAGGGTATCCAGCAGTTTCTGCCATTTATTTTGGTCTTGTGCTGGTCAGTTCAGGTTTCTGTGTCATTATTTATATATGCATATATAGTGTATGTGTGTGTTCATTACAATGACACTTAAAAATATACAAGTTTAAACTCACACATCAACATCCATCACGGCTTCTATATTTTTACCACATGGGAAAGAAGTGCATATATTTCTTCCCACTTACCACCCCAACAAATGAGTTTAGTGGAACAGAAGCTCTTGGAGACCTTGAACCAAAGATTTCAAGTTCATTCGAACTCTATCATTAAAGGGATTTATAATTTGTTTTCTAGCATAGATTCTGCCTTAGTCTTCATTGATATAAGTAATTGTAATGAGATTTGGGGAGTTTTTTAATCTTTACTGAAGCCAGAGTAGTGCTACACCAAAGATCACTATAATTAAATGTATCAAAGAGAATAAAATAAAAAGCAGCATGAAAAGATTTTAAAGATTGATTGAATACTATGGATTTTTTTTTTAAAGTCATCTTCAATACATGTAAAATTCTCTGGTAAGAGCTAAGGCAAAAAAAACAAATCAAAGAACTATCAGTATTTGCGATACTTTTGATAGGTTAACATTTATATTCACAGCTTATAGTGAATGCAGGATTATCTGTATTAAGTCTGCAGGAGTTGTAATTCTATTGGTACCAACATTCAGACTTCCTTCTATTACAGTTAAAAATCCCCTACTGTATTTATTTTTACTTCAGCAGAGTAGCTTTGAGGTTATTAAATTTTTTTCCCCTTTGTCAATGGCTAGCAGAGTGGTAATGGCATTTCTGATATTCACAACTGATGCTCTCACCGGGTATGGTTATTAAAGATCCCATAGCACTTATTGCAGAAGGGTGGTCATGTGGTTAAGGCACTAGACTGGGATCCAGAGTTATAGGTTCATCCCAACTCGCCCAAGGTCTCATAGGAAAACTGTGGCAAAGTTCCTTAGGTCCTGATGCAAAGCTAATTGAAGTCAGTAGAAAATTCCCTTTGAGTTCAATGGACTTTAAATTGGGCCCTATATTTCTCTGGGTGCTTCCAATCAACATCTGTTAAACTGGGATAATTGTTCTCCCCTATCATCCCTCACAGGGGTGCTGTGAGAATCTATTAGTGATTGTGGATTTAGCCCTGAGTGCTTCAAACATACAACACCTAACCCCTAGGTGTCCTGTCACCTGCTGGAATCCTCAGCTCCAAGTCAGGTGCTTAGGCTTCCCACAGAGTGCATGGGGAGAGGTAGACACCTCAGAAAGGGATCTTTAGAAGCCAGCAAGCCTAGAGGGAAGCCACCGAATCTAGCCAAGAGTTAAGGGGTGGATCTTATTCCCTGCCCCTCAAAGGAATATGGCCTGGCGAGAGATGGGCAGGAGGAGGTGCCTCTCTCTGTTTGGAATTCTCAGCCATCAACTCTCTCCTGGAGTTAAATGCCTAAACCAGGGCAGCCCATGCTCTACAGGTGAAACCCAGACCCTTCTTGTGAAGAAACTAAAGACAGATTAACACATGCTCCATTATAGCCAGGTGCTAAAGGCACTCACCTGGGATGTGAGAGACCTGTTTTCAATGCAGAGCAGGGACTTGAATGCAGATCTCCCATGTCCTGAGTTTAGTGCCGGATCCATCAGGGTATTTGATATTCTAGAATGGATTTATCTTTATCTCTTCTGTTGAAGCTGTTCCACTTTGTATAAATTCTTTGGACCAAACACTTTGATCTCCCACATCCCAGGTGGGTACCCCAGCCACTGGGCTATACAGTCAAATATATTTTTCTCTCTGGCCAATGACTAATTTATAAAAAACAGTGAAACAGCTGCCACAGGAGAAATTGAAAGTGGGCAGGGCACTCACTTCAGATGTAGGAGACTTAGGTTCAAGTCCTTGCTTTAAATCAGGCAGAGCAAGGATTTGAACTTGGATCTCCTACAGACTGGGTGAGTGCTCTGACCACTAGACAGGGACATTTGTCTCAAATAGTCATGACCTGCTCACCCTTGGCTGTCTTTTACCAAGGCCCACTCCTGTAGACTTACCTTGAAAATGCCTAGGGGACTGGGCACCATAGGTAAGGTAGGTAGAAGAACACTGCAAATCCTGCAACTGCTTGGAGCCCTAGCTCAGGCATCTCATTAGATGTGGGGTGGCATCATGATAGGGGGATTTGCAAGTGCCTACCAGCAGAACTTCAGGCAGTAGCTGAGTGGTAGTTTTGAGAATATCAGCAGTGCCAAACTGTTGGCACCTATAGAAATAGTGTATAACCTTTGTGGATCTAACCCTCAGGTGCCAAAGTGATGGGAGCCACATAAGATGATGACTAGATAGTTCTATTTACATTTAAATTGGGTAATTACATTCCACCTACCTAAAAATCACCCTGGAATTTGATAAGATACTCCTCACTGTCTTAAACGGTTTTACAGAGTAACTCTGCATGGTTAAGCAGCTATTTCTCTACCAAAGAAACTGCCCTTCAACTGAGGATGAAGTGTACAATTTGTAAAAACATTTTGGAATCTTTCTGGAAGAAAGTGCTATATGAATGTGAGATTGTTTTGTTCTAGTCATATTTGATCTTCAGACAAAAAGAAAACATGTATATAAAAGAAACAGGAAGGAGGGGGGAGGGTCACCAAAAATCTGCCACTTTTTATTTTCTAACTTTTCAAGGAGAACTAGCTTGGAAAAGACTTTCTTGTGAGGAAAACTTTATTGGCTACATTATTGCTCTGTTCTCCACATTACAATTATGGATGAACTATGTTATATTTCATAACCATAATTAAATACACCACTGCTTGCCAAGTTTTGAATGGAGTGAAGCAATAATTCAACTTAAAGATTTTCCCAATAAAGGAGGAATACGCTGTTGAATATTTTGCAAGGTTTTTGTCTTGAAAATACCCAAGTTATTAATGCTGGACAACTCATCCCTATAGAGGCAGTTACTAGGTGCTGTGCTCTTTACCTGTTTTGACTCCCAACTCTTGGAGGTAAGCTAATCTTACTAGTCAACACACCTAAAGGACAGCAGCATGACAAGAGAAAAACTCATTAAAGAGAAATGCATTACTTGACAGACAGTTGATTACAGTACTAAAGAGCCTGAGCAATTAATTCAGAAGACAGAGGTGGCCAACAGAAAATCTCCTGCTTCACTCAGGAGACTGGACAGGTTTGAATATGAGTTTTGACAGGCTCATGCAATTGAGAGTGATTTTATGCAAGCTAATAGAATAGCATACTAAAATATAGCCTGCCTTTAATTAGAGCTGGCAAGCTGGAAGGAAAGCCCATTAAGCCTGGAAGCTTGTAAGGTTCATGGTATATTAGGGCCACCCAGGAGTGAATTAAATTTTCGAAGACTTTTCTGCTCTCCTAGGAACTCTCTCACATCGAGAACAAAATGGTTCAATTACACAATAGTTAGAATCTAATTGAAAAAATTATACATTCTGTAGCATGATCCACTAATCCTACTGAGAAGAATCTAATTTTCTATTATCATTCCTGGGCTCTGGTCATCCAAAGCAAAGAATGTATCCTGCAGAACATTCTAAGCAGAGTATCTGTGCACTTCAGACCTGTGTGCTTGAGGGAATATTTGATCACAGTACCATTTTAGAAAGAAAATGTAAACCTTCAGACCCAGGGCCATTTCCCAATGGAAAACACATGTGTGCTTGCTAATGCATAATTTCAACCCCAGAGGCAGGTGGCTTCTGTGAAAATTTGAAGTCTTAAAAGGATTTTTCTATGCCGGAGTCCCTTACAGTATGTAGTGAGAGATGGACAAACCTAGGGAAGAATAAATGGAAAACACTGTAAGGGCTAGTCCTCGCCCACAGACAACCCACCAACCTTAAGCATATTCTCACTAGCAACCACACACCGCACCATAAACAACTCTAACTCAGGAACCAAACCATACAACAAACCTCGATGCCAACTCTGCCCACATATCTACACCAGCACCACCATCACAGGACCTAACCAGATCAGCTACAACATCACCGCTTCATTCACCTACACATCCACCAATGTTATATATGCCATCATGTGCCAGCAATGCCCCTCTGCCATGTACATTGGCCAAACTGGACAGTCACTACATAAAAGGATAAATGTACACAAGTCAGATATCAGGAATGGCAATATACAAAAACCTGTAGGAGAACACTTCAACCTCCCTGGCCACACAATAGCAGATGTAAAGGTAGCCATCTTACAGCAAAAAAACTTCAGGACCAGACTCCAAAGAGAAACTGCTGAGCTTCAGTTAATTTGCAAATTTGACACCATCAGATCAGGATTAAACAAAGACTGTGAATGGCTAGCCAACTACAAAAGCAGTTTCTCCTCCCTTGGTGTTCACACCTCAACTGCTAGCAGAGGACCTCACCCTCCCTGATTGAACTAACCTCGTTATCTCCAGGCTGATTCTTGCCTGCATATTTATACCTGCCTCTGGAAATTTCCATTACATGCGTCTGATGAAGTGGGTATTCACGCACAAAAGCTTATGCTCCAATACATCTATTAGTCTTAAGAGTCACAGGACTCTGTTGCTTTTTACAGATCCAGACTAACACGGCTACCCCTCTGATACTTGACTGTAAGGAGAAGATTGCTTATCTCCAAAGAGATAAGCAAAGGCACACATGCAGTGTTTCCTTTAAGCCACAGCAGAGTGCACTCAGATCAGAAAAGGAGGCAGGAAAGTACAGCCTCCTAGAAGAACAGCCAAACAATGTTACCAATTCTCTGCAATAATGGAGGCTATTGTGGTCCTCAAACTTCAACTGCCCCACAAAACAGTCCACTCAAGCAGTGCTGGAAACAGAACAAGAGGTACATATTTGGCAAGAAGTTTTTTTTCCCCATTCTGTATACTGGGGTGATATCCTAGCCCTATTGAGGTGGCAAAACTCTTATTAACTTAATAGGAACAGGGATTTCAGCCTAGAGGAGCTTCAAGAAATCCAGTTAATTCTTTTTAATTAAAATTCTTTAGATGTGTTAGATATGCCTACAATACACTGACCAAAATACTATCTACTGCTAACTAAAAGTGTCTTCCCCTTTTCTAACATACATGAATTTAAGTTGCTAAACAACTACTACAGCTTCTGATTTATAATTTTGATTAATGGCCAATTCTATATTCCATCTAATTGGAATAACAATGTGATGTGTTAAATAATCTCTCTCTCATATGGAGAAAACATTCTTTATATATTTATCCACTTCTATTGTATGCATAGTATAAGCAGGATAAGGTGTATATATGTAAAAGTGTATTAATACCATATTGCAGGAAGTTAAGTGTTTGTGTGTTAAATCATGCATAAACAAAAACAAGTATGAAGATATGTGGTCAGATAAAAGAACTGAAATAGCATAGCTTAAAGATATCTTCAAAATTCATCCCACATGAATATAAACAGAATGTGACACACAATACCTGATGTATTGTAGGTAGTACCGGATATACAGAGAAACAGACTCACCCAGTGGACTAAGCATGGGAGTGGAAGCTAGGTACTACTGCATTCTAATCTGGATCTGGCTGGGTGGCGTTGACCAAGCCCCTTAACTTCTTTGGTGTCTATTTCCCCACCAATGTGTCATTACATCAGCTAATCCTTGTACTGTACAGTGGAAATGTGAAATTATGTGCAAGTACTAATAAACAATGTTACATTTAGAAATATTGTAGCAGCAGCCAGCGAGTTCAGTGCTGCTAGAACAGAATCATAGAAATATAGGGCTGGAAGGGACCTCAAGAAGCCATCAAATCCAGTCCACTGTGTTGAGGAAGGAGCAAGTAAACAGACCATTCCTGACAGGTGTTTGTCTAAGCTGTTCTTAAAAACGGTCAATGATGGTGATTCCCACAAACTCCCCTAGAAGCCTCTTCCAGTGCTTAGCTAGCCTTAAGGAAAATTTCCCCATACATCATGGGAGACTAGACCCATAATTATTTTCTTTTCAAAGATAGAGTATTAAAGAATATAGTCAAACTATACAAAGTAGATATTTGACCTGATGACCCATATATCAAAATGACCCTGAATTCAGTTTTCAACTAACAGCAATTAACCCTTTTAATTGATACCTCATGCTACAGTTGTTGAAACAGTCCAACTGCAACTAATGCAAAGCAGATATCTATAGAACCAGAAAAGAGGATGTGCCTGCTGGCTACTGAAAAGGCTAAACTCTTTGTCATCAGAATTAATAGGGGAATATCAGTTTTGCACAATACCATACAGTGGATGTAGTTTCTATAACATTGCATATGGAGGAAGAATAAAGAAAGTTTAAAAAGCAAAGCTTAGGTGTGAACTGTGACTTTACATTATAATATAATATTTGCCTTGATTATGTTGACTGTGATGCAGAGAGACAAATGGAATTGGGACGATCTGTGAAAATCCACTTTAGGTTTATTTATTATCAGGTTCATATTTAGAAGGCTATGTTAAATTAAGTCAGAAAGATGTCCTAGGTATTTACTACTACTAAATGACTATTAAAAATTCACTACTTGACAATGCTGGTGTCTCAATGTGGGGGGACGTTCAGCTATGCTTTCTACTTTAGGGAAAAAAACAATCCTACATCCTATGGGCAGCTAAGATCTTAGATTATCCTTTTCAATAACATGCCCATTGAGCTAAACAGTGCACTTGGGAAGGCACTCATTTATATTTAGGATAAAGGTGAGACTAATAAAGACTCATTTGATGAAAAAAAGCTATCAATACATTGAGTTTTTGTTTAAGTCATGTACCTTACAAGCCATACAATTCCTAACTTCACACAAAAATTCCATTCTTATTCCCAGATTGCAAAATGCTAAGTTATTAATAAGGGCAACTCTGAATACTTTGTCATGTAAAGAGTTATTGAAATATTTGAGCTGTATTTTGATTTCTCTGTATTTTTTCCCTCAGTCCAGCTGGCCTTACTTATATAGAAGTATTAAATCAACTAGATTTTAGACTATTTGCATAAGAAAACCACAAGAATTTGGCCTTGTGGGATACAGTAATTTTTGACTATATATTCCATTCACTAAACTAAAGCAAGTTATTGCTACTATTCCTTGAGTCTCCATTTATGAAAAAGGACATTAGGAAAAATCAAAGAAGTTATTCAATAAACTGCATTATATTTCTAATATGGCCTCCCACAAAAAATTACTTGTAGAAATGTTTATTAAAGATTTTAAGAAATAATGTTCCCAATTATTGTGATAAATTTACTTAATCTGCTGCAGAATTTTAGTGTGAAGTTTAGATTAACTGGGGCCAAATTCAAAAATGAATTCACAGACAAGTACATCCAGCTTCTCAATGTAATTTATTGTCAAAGGTACCTATCAAGGTGAAAATGTGAGCTAGGGGTGTGATCAAAGGTATTTATGCACTTAACTCCGGTTTTTAGGTACCACTATGATCCACAAGACTCCTGCTTGGCTGCCTGTAGGTGCCTAAACTCATGTGCTACATGAATTTCTGCCTCTGCGCCTATGCACTGCAGCCTCACTCTAGACACCCAGGTACCTCTCCCCCAACTGATCATGTGTACTGGTGCCTTATGACAAGCGGGAGATAGGTGTCCAGATACTCAAGTCCCAGAGTCATTCACAAACTAGGAAAACATGGAAAACAAATTTTCATGACTATTCCAAGAAATAGGGGACTTGTCAGGAATGGCCATTTAAGCAGTAAATTCAAAATTATTTTTCAGAAAATTCATTTATAAACACACAAACAGGAGTATTTATTTGCACTCTAAACCTGATTTTTAAAGCTATACTTATGCAGTCAAAGAAAAAAATTCCACAACTTACATATGCAATCAAGTCAACTAACGTAGCTCAGATTTTGAATATCAAATATTTTCAATAAACTGATGTATGCCAAAAAAAATCTGTCAGTTATTTGACTAGTTTCTAATACATAAGCTGAAGAAAATCTTAAATCATTCTGGTCAACATAGAATCCAAGTGCTTTCCAGTAGTGCATTAAGTAACGTGACTAATGTCTGTCATGGTTGTTCATTCACACAGTAAAGTTAAATCATCCAAGAAATTATTCACTATGAATTATACCTAGAAAATTTGTTTATACAGATGTAATGATATAGAAGTCTAAATCTTGCCTGATGTGGCTTGTAAGTTGCAGCACAATTTGCTTTCATGCTTGTTTAAGTTTATAGCAAAATTCATTCATTCAAGAAGAACAGCAGCCAATCATTTACTTTTCAATCTGGCCTTGCTGGTCAGCTCCTGAAGCAACATCTATCTGAGTCTGGTTGGTAGTGTCTCACCTACTTCCTTTTTCAAGCAAGAGGTCAGTCACTTGTAATGTTAGCTACCCGACTAAACAGAGTAACTTTACAGAGAGAAAGTGATAACCCAAGATGTCTCAAAGCTGATGACCCTTTCCTTCTTCTAACTGTACATTCAATACTTCAAAATATGTAATATAATTTAAAAGTGATAGGTTATCATATGTCTTCTGAAGACTGACTATTACAGGCTGCTGGCAGTATTACAATGCTACAATCATAAATAAGTGCCGCCAGCAGATTGCAGATAACTGTTTCCCAAGTAAAACAAAATAATCCACCAATATGTTTCCTAGTCACACCTAAATACCCTTTGTGACTAAACAAATATTTTCTAAGGCATAAGGACACACTACTGATATACACAGTTCACCAAACCAAGATATTCAACCAAATGTGTCAGATCCTCAGCTACACTAATTTAGACTAGCTCAAATGAAGTATATAGAACTATGCCAGCTCACGTTAACTGAGGATCTGACTTAAATTCAATAGTGCTGGATGTTGTTCTAACTGGACTATAAAACTCAATATTATGGGGCCTGTATGGTTCATGAGCATAATAAGGATTATTTCCCCACTGCTGTGGATCACCAGTTTGTATCCAGAAAAGGTTAACATTTACTATCTGAAACTAATCATTAGATAGTTGTTGATCAACTACTTTCACATATGATGGCAATGTCAGTCTAGTTCACAGCTGGACAGTTAATGTCCATGATAATGGATACTCTGAGTTGCAGACTTAGTAGAAGTGGAAAGGCCAAGGGAGAACACAGGAAAATTAACAATCATACAACAAAGACAATGAATGAATGGGCTTGGAGACAATTACCTCTTCAGCCCTAGAAGTGGAGCTCCAGGTCAAGGGTGAATATTAATAAGGCGAATGACAAAATCTGCAGTGTCACACACAACACACTGTCATGGGGCTGTTTTACCAATAGAGAAGATGACAACATCTCATAATAAAACAAATGTTAAAATACACTTAAAAAAAAAATCTCAGGTCTATGGGCCTGGTTCTCTGCATTACACTTATTTTAGTGGTGTTACATAGGTGTGAAGTTGATGTAACATGGTGGAAAACAGGACCACAGACTTGAAAGTTTAAGTGAATTTTAGCATGTGATATGCCAGTGGTAGATGCTGAAGCCTTTTCTTGATCAGCAAGACAGCCACACGACAATGTATATTATGACTATAGAAAAAGGCCTTCTCCATTCAGTTACATCATTATATACATCATAGCATCTTTTTTGGAAGAAAAGAAGCACGTGCAGTAATTGTTCAACATGTACTAGTAACAAAAAAAAAAAGTATAGAATTAGGCTCCTTGATCTATGTCTAGGTATCTAAGCAAGTGGGTTGGCTTTGAAAAGTAGAGGGCACCTAGCAGCTCCCATTGAAATCAGTAATTACTCATTCATGAAAACATTGTTCCACAAAAATCAACTGACATCTGTTTGTGATTTTGTGGACAACCATTGTGTTTTCATCTTATCAAAGTTTTCAAATATATCTAATGCAAAACTAAAATGAGTCTACAACAGAATTATTGTCTGTGATCCAGAAGTGAAATCCAGGCCTGATTGACATCAATGGCAAAACCCATGTTGACTGCAAGGAGACCAAGATTTCACCTGAGGAATTTAGAAACATAATGTTAGAGTATAAAGAACAAACTTCCAACTGGGTGCAATAGTCAAAGGAGCTAGGAGTGACTGACATAGTCCCACTGGGTCTAATTCGGACCTCACCAGTTTTATGCCAGTAATATTGCATTGACTTTAATGAAGTTACTCCTACTCTACACTGTTGTAAATCAGAAGAGAATCAGGCCCATTGTATCTAGCTATAGGAATGCTTTTAAAGAAGTTTTTCCCTATAATATTCTATAAAGCAGTACTTAAAACAATGTAAAGTTGTCCTATAATATCTGTAGCTTTACATTTAAAAACATTCTACTTTGATATTTTTTTAAAATACTGTTTATTTTCAAAGCATCAAGTTGGTAACCATTTTCAAACAATAAGTAATCCAGAAAATAAATTCCATCAGAAATAATCATGTGACAAATCCCCAAATACAATTTCACTCCCCCATGGGACTGAATCATTTCAAACATATGAGTTGCACACAAACCACAGGGAGATTAACAATCATACAACAAAGACATTTTCAGGTAATAAAGCACTAGCAATATAAAAAGAGAACAGTCACTACTGGGATTAAAGAGATTAAGCTGCTTTCATCCTACTCTGAACTAAGTCAATTCTGCTTTACTTGTTCTAGTGTTTTTATTTTTCTGGAGTAGATTACATCCTACTAAACTCTGAATTCATCTCATTGAGGACTTTCAGCTTTTATCAGTCTTTCCATAGCAACTTTGAACTGCAATACAAGTGGAATTCATTGGGCAAGTCAGCCTAATAGATATGTTTCTCATTTTTCCTATCACTGTGACAGTTCTCTGGGGACCCAGGACTGAAAGTCACCTTGTTAGACCCCTACCTCCAGCAACAGGGAGGCTTACTTGTGCTTAACCTGGTGTCAACTCCCTGACACCACCAGTGAGTTAGCCATCCAAACAGTCTCCTCTGGACTATGCCAACCAGTAATGGGGTATACTCACCACTGTAGAGCCTCCTGGCAGCTACATTTGAGCATTAGCTCTCTCCCACTGTGGCACACACCCACCCCATTCAGTTGTTCACTGAATGGTGTCTCTTGCTGGACTCTGCAAGCTCCTTCTTCATGACTCCTCCCTCCAGCCAAGTCAGTAGTTAGACCATTTGTCCCGATAGGGGAGGACTATCTGCAGTCTCAGGCTGCACTTCCAAGTCTGTACCACTTTTCTAGTGGCAATAGGGGAACCTGGCCCACCCACTACTCCAGGTTCCACCCCAGGGACCCTGTGCCCAGCAACCATGGTCTACTCATGTTCTGATCCCATAGCTGTTTCCCTGGGCTCTTTACTACCTCTTTTATCTATATTCTAGCCCCCTCTCTGGGTTTACCACTGCAGCTTTCTCCACTCCCTGTAGCTACTTCACCCCTCTCCGCTTCTTGCCAGAGTCCATAGTCCAAAAGAGAATCTACCTACAGCACCCTTTTTTGACCTAGCCAACTTGCCTTCTCTTTAGGAAGTGATTATAGAGCTGTTCCCTGCAGTCCTTCTCCTACCACCAACTTTCTCTTTTTATAAGCCTAGCTCAGCTCTTCCCCCAGCTGGGTTTCATCAGCCATTAGGCCTCATCTGTCCTTGGCTTTGGCTTCCCTCCATATGCAGCCTATAAGGTTAATTGGCCTATTTTACCAGTTGAAATCTTCATCACACAACCCTTACTTTGTCTTGTAGGTTAACAATAGGTGTACCGCAGACCCTGAGACTCTTTGAAGCATTGTTCTGTAATGTGTAGCCCCTTATCCACTGAATATTCACAGAAATACCAGTTCTGCTGTTTCTAAGGGAATAGTGTATGATTCAACTCAGCACCTAGTTTAATACCATGGCACTGAGCTATATTTATAGTAAAAACAACAATAATTTTATTATCAAAGATTCAAGGGATAGTGATTAAGGATAGTGGAAACAAAAGGGTTACATATAAAACAAAATCATAACACTTTCTAGAGACTAAACTTAACCGGCTAACCTCCTATCTAAAGAAGGCTTATCTTACCCACATTCTTTTGCAGCATCTTCCAACAAGTTAGGCAGAGATCTTCTTTTCATGAATGTGAACACACTGTATGATTACTTTCCTGGTGCAGGATAAAGGAGTGTGTTTTTTCCTTCTACTTATATTCCCAAATGTCATTGTATGTATTTCAAGTCAGAATAATCCTTGTGGTTTATTTTCCTGTGTGTTACTTGCCTGTTGATTTCATATTCCCCTGTTGACTTTGTATGTAGATGTGTAGCCATTGTGCTGGCATACAATACCTAATTTACATGCCAACAGAGAGACAGATGAATAAACATCTTTTGTCTGACAGAATACCTGTTTGTCAACTCTGCCTTGATACAGACTTTAAAACACATTTCAGTATACATACATAACTCCGTACATAATATCTCTATGTATATTTCACAATTATATTAATGACCAGTGTGACTGACTTTCACTTAATATCTCACATGACATTCTTTGGTGAACCAGAATATACATGCCAGACTCAGGATATATCTGTAATCCCCTTGCCAGCTGGCATTGAGGAGTTTTTGGGGCACAACAACATTAACAGTTACTGCAACTTTAATGAGTAAATTCTGTCTGCTCATCCACCGACATGAGGTGCTTGCACAGCAAGTTGCATTAGAGATATATGCACCTATGCACAGTAAAGCTGTAAACATGCAGCAGATCCTTGGAGGAAAGAAAAGCCTAGGACACCCTTCAGAGGCCTTGGGGTGGTGCATAGATTTCCTTGCCAGCTGCACATGTTCTAAGATCTGTGTGGATCTTGGGGCATCTGCAGGTTTAAAGGAGAACTCCCTACAAGTTTCATAAGTGCCAGCAGGGAAAACCCTACCACTCTCCTCAATGGGCTGATGCTAAAGAAACTCCACAAGCAGACACTTATGTGGAAAAATCCATCTAGGGACTACATGTGGCCCACTGAATATATTCTTGTATTAGAAGTATATAACAGATCCATTCAAGATGCACCATTTTTAATATGAAAAAATACTCATCTATTGAGACATATTATACCAATACCTTCTTGAGAACCATAGCAATTAGAGAAATAACAGACATATCAGGCAAAATTGTCCCACCCCCTACCAGTGTAGGCATTGAATGATTTGTCTAGTATAACATTGAATGACTCAAGCATGGAGTTTTTCCCACTTCCTACAGGAGACTATCTAAGCCTATTAGGAATGCTCAGACATTCTTCCTAGTGCCAAGCTAAATTCATTCAAGTTTCCTCTAAATAAAAATTCTCCCTCTTCAAAATTTACATCCTTGAAATAACAGTCCAGAAGTATTGATAAAAAGGAAGAAGTGAAACACTAACTTCTAGGTGATAAGGTGCCAACTGTACCTTGCTTCTCAGAACAGGTTATATGCTGTGATGAGAATCAGCCATCTGTGGTTGGGGCTGCAAAAAAACATGGAGGTGAAGTCAACAGAACTCACCATGAAGTTTGCATCCTGCCTATGCTTGGATTTCCAAGGAGAGTGCTGTCTTAATAATCAACTAGCCAATCTTCTCTGAATGGGAATTTAGCAGGCACAAACCAGGAGCAGATAGTAGGAGAAGAGAGTCCCACAAACAAGTAAGTACACTTTATTTCCTAACTCATGCTGTGAATCAGCCTAGATGTTCAGATACTAAGGTGATGAGTCCCATCAAGTTGCCTATTAATAAAAGTCATGCTCTTATTCATCAAGTAGTTCTGTTTAAATCATTTGAACTACTTTTGAATTAACATACTAGTGAAGCTATGGCCATAAATAAGTACATAAAATCCAGTTAGTGTGTGGCTTGGCTGCTGCTTCTAGCTAATGACATTCCTCAGCAGGATTTTCTTTTTAAATCTAAAATAAATTCAGACAAATTAAAACAAATAGCCATGTTATACAGTGCTTATTTTGTGCTGATTTATATATATTTTTTTCCAATAATTTGGTTTCCAGGTTTATTTACTGCTACATCCCTTTATTCACTGCAATTGCTCTCTAGATAACGGGAATGAAAGTGAACATCTCCTCCTCAGTTCATACGTTCTCACAATATTCAGTGTGGTTGTGTTTTTAAAATAATAAAGGCCCCTTGGCCTGATTTTCAAAGGCATTTAGGTGGCTTGTGGGATTTTCAAATGCACTTAAGCGGGTTAGGCCCTTAATGAGATCAGTTGCAGTTAGGCACCTAACCTGCTTAGGCATTTTTGAAAATCCCACTTGGCACCTATATAGATCTATAGGTGCCTAAATACCTTTAAAAATGTGTCCCCTTAAGGTCAAAAAGTCCTTAGTGGACTTGGTAAAAGGGAGTTAATCCCAATTTCTGAAAGTCTAGTTTGAGATTTCCATTCTTCTGCAATGTAGAATTTAACATAACTAACTGCCAGTGCAACCTAATTGGAATGACAAAACATAGCTATACCATCTCATTTTCAATATAAATCTTACTCTCTATCTTTATGTCATTATTGTAGTTTCCTTTCTTTTTCTCTTTGTGACACAAATCATTTTTAAAAATCTGTTCAAGCACTTCAAGCTTGTGATAGGTGCTTTTTTTTTTTTCCAAAACCTACCTACCTACCCAACCTTCATTTATGGTGTTGTCCCCAGTGGAAATTTTACAAATGAACATGACTGTCAATGTTACATTTTTTCCTACTTCAAAATTTCTAATTGGTTGAAAGATGTAAACAAAAGTGATTCCTTTACAAACATATAATATATAGTTTGTGGTTTGTATTTGCATTAACTACTGAGCTAAATAACACTGTTGTTGACTAGAAGGGAGCGTATTCTGGCTTGGCAAAAGTGCCAAGTTTTTGACTTAATTCAGTTTTTGCCCATTTGAAAATAGGCAACCTTAATATAATCCAAAAATTACAGCATTAAATGTTATACAGTGCTAACATTAAAAAGCCTAAATTCCTCACGAAATGCAGAGAGTGTCCCTCATTGTTAAGGAGTTATGATAATACAGGTTATTTAAATTATTTATATGCACATAACTCAATCTTTTTTTATTCTTATTGAGCTAGATCCAAACACACTGAAGTCTGTGGGAATCCTTGGATCAGGCCCTAAAACATGTTAAAAATACATTCTATTGTATATACATTTATACTTGGTGGTATTGCACAGAGACCAAATAAATGCAGAGGCAACCAATAGCGCTGATGAGTTCATGGGGAGAGAAGCCCCATAATCGATAAGGCACTAGCTAGGGACTGTGACCCAAAGAACCCCTCAATGCCAATGGTAAAAGAAGGTTACAAGAACATCCTGATCCTAGTATGTACCTTCTAGTTCACCAAAGTGTGTCATGTAAGTTCTTAAATGAAAGTCAGGACCACCCTGATCATTAATATTATTGTGAAATGTATGTACAGATTATATGTAAAAAGATATGTATATATAAAATGAAAATAAGTTCCTAAAGTCTAAATAAATACAGAGTTAACAAACTGGTTTCTTCCAGACAAAAGACGCATATTCACCTATCTCAGTTCACATGTAAATTAAGTATTGTAAACTAACACAGCGAAAGCCCAATTTACATACAAAATCAACACGGGGGGGGGGGGAGTCAAAAAGGAAACCAGACACAGGATACTGAATCACAGGGGATTGTCCTGTCTCTGTGGGCAGACAATGAACTCTGGGGAATATGAGTGGAAGGCAAAAAGACATCCCTTTATCCTGCACCTAGGAAGGAAATGGATAGCATATTGACAGGATCCCAACCAGCCTTGTTTGGAAATACTGCAGAAGGACATTTGGGGTGAGATAAACTACTTTAGACAGAAGGTTCAGCCTGTTAAGTCTAGAAAACGTGTATTGATTTTGTTTTATATGTAACCCTTTTGTTTCTATTGTCCTTACTCACTATCTCTTAAATCTTAATCTTTGATAATAAACACAGTGTTGTTTTCACTATAAACATATCTCAGTGCTGGGATATTTTACAAGGCGCTGATTCTGAGCTGAATCATACAAGGTGGTATGTATACTGTTCCTTTGGGGACAGCATACCAGAAATTACTGTGAGTGTTCAGTAGATAAGGGGCTGTACACTACAACAGGCACTTCAAAGGGGCTTGGGGATGGGGTGCAACTATTGTTAACCTGCAAGGCAAAGAAAGGGCTGGCATAGCCCAGAGGAGATTGTTTGGGTGGCTAACAGACTGGATGGGTCAGGGAACTGACACCCAATTAAGCATCAGCAAGTCTCTCTCTTGCTGTAGGCAGGAGGGTAACAAGGTGACTCACAGACCTGGGCACCCCAAGAACCATCCCAGGGAACCTTCTGGGATTTGCTTTGAACCACACACTAGAGATGAAAAGCCCCATAATCATTATCACATTGTAAGCAAAGATGTTCTTTACCAACCTATCACACTAAGGTTTGTAAGGCATCAGTCCTTTGTCCATGAAGAATTCATCTGATGGGCAGGAGGGAAATGGATGTATTGTGTCCCCCAAATACCATTGTAGGAACAGGAACCTCATACTGGGCCATTTCTAAAAGACCTTGGTTTCAGGGTAGGGGTCACATATGACCTCATGAAGCCTTAGGGGAAGGCAGAAGGGACAAACTGTCCTAGAACAGGGGAAGGGTACTGGCTCTCAGAAGATACCAAATGAAAGTTGAGGGGAGCCCAATGTACTAGAGATTTTAGCACCCCTGGGAGAGCTTCCTATTTTTTTCTTTGCTCTGCCTCTTCATCTTTTTTTTCCTTATCGCTATTTCACATCACAGTTTCTGATCACTCAAAGAAAGAATGGACTCCATGCATTATTCTGTTATTCCGAGAGAAATGGAGCCACAGAAGTTTAGTATCTCTTATTCATAAGTATTTAGAGTCTTGAACAAGGATACTGATGATTAAAGCAGCACATTTACACTTCATAGGTGTAGATGACCTTTGAAACTCCAGCAATATTCTGTTCCCATTAATTGCTTGGTTTCTGTCTTTAACTTCACCCCAAATACATGGAAAATCTTTTCTCTTAAGACTGTCATTCAATTAGTACTCTAGTCATGTGGCCCAGGAGACAACTAAAACTAAATCAATGCAGTAGACGTGTCTTCCAGATAATCCTTTCTCACTATCACATATTAAAAGGCAAACTGTCTCTGAAATGATGAGTGATTTTTATCTACTCACATACCTCTCCAAAGCACCTTTTCATAATTCTGTAGTGAGTATATCTGCAATAGCTGTTGAATGAATGAATCCCACTTTAGTTATTTTATTTAAACAAGGGGTGAAAATTCTACCCTCACAGAAATCAACAGAAGTCTTTCCATTAATTTCAATGGACTTTGGATCAGGCCCATTGTGCATAAATATTTGTATGATCAAGACCTTAGGGCAAGTTGCATATTTATTTACGATTAGAGCTGGTTGAGCAACAAAAAAAGAATTCAACTAATAATTTTGTAGCCAAATATCATTATTCATTGAATAATTTATTCAAGTAACAGTATTTCTCCAGCAATACAGCTAGTCATCTAATGCAAAAAAGTGAAATATATTCATTGAACAATGGCAGCGTTCTGCAAATATACATTTGACCAACTATATAAGTCATCCATGATGTAACTTCAATGAAGTAAATGGAGTTTTAACAAAGGTGAATTTGGCACTATGTGTTTTTCATGTTTTGTTTTTAAAAAGTGAAAACAAGTGTTTATAGGAAACAAATATTTGAATGAAGCCACAGAGAAATATGATAATACACTGCAGTTCAGATTATTTTGAATGCCTAATTCTAACTATCTCAAAAGGAAAAAAAAGTTTAATCTTTTTTGAGACTAAGTAAATAGAGAAAAACTCCAGTTCTGCATTTTATATCTTATTAAGCTTTATTCCTAAATTTAAACCAAAATGTAGGCTGCATACCATATATCCAAAGCCAACAAATTCCTAAAGGCAGCAGGTAATGAGGGGTTTCCATCTAGATCTCCTACTGTTTGCAATTTGTTGAAGTGCGCTAAAAACAGATGCCATCAAACATGAGGATGCACATCTGATTTTAACGGTTATTTAAAAATAATGAACTATCTAATAGGGATCTTTTTCTTTCTAAATGTTCACACAGTAGCTTAAATCACTGAAGTACTGTTAGGCAACTCTATTATGTATTCTGCTATTAACAATGATAGGGACAAAATTCATGTCACTGTAGAATACATTGTTACGATTATTTAAAACCTCTCATGGGAACACTGATATAGAGAAAAAATATTTTTTAGCAATTAGAATTCTGAGGCTGATTAAACTGGTCTGAACCAATCTACCTACATGATTAGTATTCTTCTCATGATTCTGTGGCAGCAGAAAGCTTAGCTTTAGTATCAGGCAGTCATTTGTTAAGAATGATCAAGCATATACATTTGAAATAGGCCTTGGTTTATAAAAGTGGAAAGCATTTAGACCAGGGATTGGCAACCTTTGCATGCGGCCCGTCAGGGAAATCCACTGGCGGGCCGGGACAGTTTGTGTACCTACAGCGTCCGCAGGTTTGGCCGATCGCAGCTCCCACTGGCAGCGGTTCGCCGTTCCAGGCCAATGGGGGCAGCGGGAAGCGGCGGCCAGCACATCCCTCGGCCCATGCCGCTTCCCGCAGCCCCCATTGGCCTGGAACGGCAAACCGCGGCCAGTAGGAGCTGCTATTGACTGAACCTGCAGACACGGCAGGTAAACAAGCCATCCTGGCCTACCAGTGGATTTCCCTGATGGGCTGCGTGCCAAAGGTTGCTGATCCCTGATTTAGACTTTGGGTGAATTTTATGTGACCCTGAAGAGAGATGATGGTCAAATCTTTCCATGCTTTTGGTTGATACAATGAAAGAGTACCCGAGTGAAGTAGGGCTTTCAAATCACTTGAATCCCACCTATGTTACTTTTTCCTTAAACTCTTTTTACTGTTCTGAAAAATCCTGATTTAATAAACTGAAGAGTAATAGTGTGTTTATTTTTTAATGATTAAACCATAACACCACCATTATATTCATTTTGTATAGTACTCATTACTGGATTGTGTATTTATAAGATATTAGTGCATGGGTGGGTTCCTTGGGAGCTGAGGAAAGTCTCTTTATTTCATGCCCAAATAAAATATGCCTGGGCATGATTTGGGACACCTAAAGGCTTGAAAGCCTTCCTGTATCAAGATTTCTTTAAAGCCCCAGACCTTGGGCTAGTTCCAAAGTTGGTGCATATTGTCATAACTCCAACAGCTACAATAAAGTTACGCAATAATAGAAATAGGATGAAATGTAATAGTTCAAAGTGCAAGGTCATGCACTTAGGGACTAACAATAACATTTTTTGCTATAAGCTGGGGATGTATGAATTGGAAGTGACAGAGGAGGAAAAAGACCTGGGTGTATTTCTTGATCACAGGATGACTATGAGCCGCTAGTGTGAAGCACCCATGAAAAAGGCTAATGCAGTCCTAGGATGCATTAGGTGAGGTATTTCCAGTAGAGATAAGGATGTGTTAGTATCATTATATAAGGCACTGGTGAGACTTCATCTGGAATAGTATGTGCAATTCTGGTTTTCCATGTTTAAGAAAGATGAATTTAAAGTGGAATAGGTGCAGAGAAGGGCTAATAGGATGATCAGAGGAATGGAAAAACTACCTTACGAGAGGTGACTCAAGGAGCTTGGCTTGTTTAGCCTAACAAAATGAAGGCTGAGGGAAGATATGATTGGTCTCTATAAATACATCAGAAGGATAAATACCAGGGAGAGAGAGGAGTTATTTAAGTTAAGTGCCAATGTTGACATAAGAAATGGATATAAACTGGCCACTGACAAGGTGCCCGTTGACAAGGTGTCTGGGTGGAGGGTCTTGCAAACGTGCTCAAGCTCCAACTGGTCATCATATTTGGGATCGGGAAGGAATTTTTCCTCAGGACAGGTTGGCAGAGACCTTGGTTTTTTTTCGCTTTCCTCTGTAGCATGGGGCATGCATTACTTGAAGGTTCAAACTAGAGTAAATGGTGGATTCTTTGTAACTTGAATTCTTTAAATCATAATTTGAGGACTTCAGTAACTAAGCCAGAGGATAGTGGTCTGTTACAGCAGTAGGTGGGGGAGGTTCTGTGGCCTCAATGTGCAGGAGGTCAGACTCAATGATCATGACAGTCCCTTCTGGCCTCAAAGTCTATGCAATGTCCAAATTTCAGACTAGAGCTGGTCAGGAAATGCTCTTTGTTCCCTTGAAAATAAACTTAATTAAAACCGAAAAGTTTTTGGCTTCAACAAAAATTTCTTTAAAAGTTTTCAGGTTTTCATTTTGCCATTTTTGTTGTTGCTGAAAAATGAATGGGGTTTTTTTGCGGGGAGGGGGTTCAATGAAAACTTGAACAATTTTAGTCAACACATATTTCCCACAGAAATTTCATTCTGACAAATTTTCATTAAAAAAACATTCTAAATGAAACATTTTGAACAGTTGTACTTCAGAGGCTCACAATGTTTCCTGTTGAATCACTAATATGGTCCCTCGTTCCTAGAGAATACTTGTGATCCTGAAGAATGCTCAACACTCCCTAGAATAGTGGCTCCAGGACCTTAACACTTTGTGTCCTCCTGTCCCTGTTTCCTCCCTATATACAACCAGATGCGAGCTTTCTGGATGACACGATCTTTCTGGGGAAATATCTGAAGTGACTGACATAGCTGACACTATCTGGGAGCCTTCTATTCTGGGCTACCATATGTTGATCCTCTCCAGTAGAGCCTGTCAGGAATTTTTCCACAAAGTATTTTTCTGACAAAAAATGCCAATTCATCGAAACCTAAACTATTCATGGGAAGGGGTTGTGTGACAGAGTGTGGGGAGTGAACACTTATTGAGGTCCCAGAAAGGTGGGTGGGCACAAGCCTAAGGGGAGGAGCTACTGAACCCAGAGCACATATGATTATGGGGGACAACAAATGAAAAACAGGATCAGGAGTGAGGATCACAGGTTTAAACTCAGGGATCCAGAAGGGGATATTAAGCAGAGAACCACAAACAGTGCACACTGCTCCTCAAAGTTGTCTAGAGAGCCAGTGGATGAGGCCCAGAGGAACTCTGCTTGGATACGTTAACCAAGAGAGGAGTGGAAATAGGCCCCGCAGTTGCACAGCACCTCCCCATCCAGCTTCCTCATCCTGGTTTTATAGATGGCCACTGTAGCGAAGGGGCGTGGTCTCCCTCCCTAATGGATGGGGAGAGAGCTGCAACCGCCCCCTGATGGGCAGAGCCGGGACACCAGCGACCGCTCTGCCGGAAGCAGAGGGATGGGACGAGAACTGGAAATATAAAAGGCCAGCCCCCCAGCTCAGTTGGAGGAGAACTGCTGGAGGAGCAGGGCATCTCTCCCCCACTGCTGGAGCTCAGACCCGACAGATGCTACTACAGCACCAGAGACCCAGAGGGATTGTCAAAGCTGCCAGGCACTGGAGACACCGAGGAGTTGTTGGGGCTGCCACTAGCTGTTTACCCAAGTGAGACTAACAACAACCCTGGAACCCAGGTACCCGCTGCATAGGAGTGTAGGAAGGAGCCCAGGGAAGCCAAATAAGGTTTGGCTGCATTACTGACTGCAAGCCAACCAGCGTATTATAGCTGGATTCCCCGCTGACCCAGTGGCGGACCACTCTGCCACTGTTAGGGCCCTGGGCTGGGACACAGTGGAGTCGGGTGGGCCTAGCCCCTGCCCCTTTGCTGCCCCACCCCTGGGGGTGGCAGCCTCCCCACCTTTAGGCCAAGAGGCCTGCATTGGTCTGTCATCCACCTGAGCTAGGACACCAGACAGTTTTGCTGTCTGCCCTGCTAGAAAGCCGATCCCTCTAGACTGCTGTGTTGCTCTGCCTGAGGGCAGGCCAGAGCCATTAAGGGTTTGCTGCCATGCCCTGATTGAGGGCCCTGGGCCTATAGACTCATTATTGCTCTGCCTGACTGCAGGCCAGAGCCCTTAATTCTTGGCTGTCCTGCCCTGGCTGTGGGCCTGGGCTCACAGACTCAACTGGTGCCTGGCCTGGACTGCAGGCTCGGGCCTACTAATTGTCAGCTTATTCCCCCCTGAATTGAGTTGCTCCAGAGGCATTGTAGAGAGGGGGCATGGTCTCCCTCCGTGACAGACAGGGAGAGAGCCAAGACCGCCTTACAGCCACCTTTGCCAGCGCCAGGTTGAGGCTGATGAGGAGATCTTGTGACTTTATGGAGAGGGTGTGTATAAACCAGGAGGTGTGAGGGAAAGTGCTGGCAGCCAAGTAGCCTATCAGCCCAAGTCTGACAAAGAGGCCCAGGAAGGAAGTGCCAAGAGGAGTGAGAGAGGGGAATAGGGCTAGTTGAGCCCAGTCACACACAGAGGCCCCAGGGAAGGGAGACCTCTGTTTCCCGCAGTCCCAATGAAAGGGCAAAAAGCACAGAAGATGCTATAGATGGATGGTTAACTGGGGACTGTAGTAGGGTGACCAGATAGAAAGAGTGAAAAATCAGGATGGGAGTGGAGGTAATAGGTGCCTATATAAGAAAAAGTCCTGAATATTGGGACTGCCCCTATAAAATTGGGACATCAGGTCACCCTATACTGTAGTGATAATAAATATGACATAGTGAATGCACAACTAGTGAAGTCTGTGCAGGTTCTGCAGGGCAAGAAGAGAGGAGCGAAGGTTTAGAAGTTGGTTTAGACAAATTTCCCAATTTGAAACAACAGGAAAAAATCTGAAAATTCTCATGGGTTGGGAAAACCATTTTGTGCCCAGCCATACTCTTCAGTGACAATACAGTTGTGGTGTTTGTCGGTAAGCATGAGGGATGGCATGGCACTAGCATAAGCTATTGTCTTCATCTTCTGGCCAGAAACTCCCTTGTACTTCCTGGGATCTATCAAGCTATCTGTCTTCAACGGAAAGACAGTTCATCAGGATTGGGTCTAGTACAGACCCCTAGCAAGGACAGTGTAGACTGAATTCATATATAGTCACCTGACAAATGCTCCAATCCATAAATAAAAGTCAAGTTTAATCTAAGACGATGCAGTGATTTTTTCCCCCGCAAATATTATCTTATCTTTCTGCATTGCTGCATGTTCATGCAATTACAGATGTTTGGATTCCTGGATCTGATCTGCTTAACCTCTCTTATTTAGTAATTGATGACTGAACCACTTTATTTAATATTATAAATATAAAATGAAGCACAAAATCCTGTTATCGCTATAAAAATAACATCACAACCCTCATTAGGTTAAATTTCCTCCAGATGAATTTACTCATCTTAAACTGTATGCTTAGTTTCAATCACGTTGACAGCATATCACTGTGGATTTCAAACAAGGATCTCTTTAAAATTATATGAGGTGGCCCAAATGGCTAACACAAATGATAGATGGATTTTTTAAAGGTAGGTGAGATGAAGGAATTTTAGTCTTCCAAGAAAAGAGGGAACATGTCTCCTCACAGCAAGTACCATAGGTATTTAAAAACAAATATGTTACTATTTATCATTGTGCTACCCAATCAGCTTTCCCTTTGTGACTGTAGCTGAGAACTATGTGAAATTAGCATTGCAACTTTGGGGAGAGAAACAAAAATTGCACCAGGAGTAGTGACCTATGTTAGACCTCAGTCACATGATCTCTTGTCCACTTACCAAGCCACTCTACAACTCTTGGTAGTTTGAAGCTGTGAAAAAGAAAGCATACTGAAAATGTAATCTGCCTGGTTTCTTGTTGAATCAGCCAGCTGGGTGTGGAGGTAAACTAATTTTCACCATCTTGTGCAGGCTTAGATGTCAGAGAAGCCAGAAAACATGTGATATTGAATTAGAGCTATTGGCCCTCAACCTTTTTAGTGGTATTTGAATAGTGTTTAATGAAGATGATCACCACTAGTGACAACATGACAGTTTTCTTCTCCACTCTTCACAAAAGGTGGAATAGGAAATGATTTCAGAGATACTGTACATCACATTTTCAAAGCTAGTGACCTCTGGCCACAAAAGTTGTAAACAATAGCAAAGCAGACCTTTATTAAATTAGATCATATACATTGTTTTCTTTAGCAGTCACTAATTTATGTGATTACTTTGCTGGCATATGGCTTAAACTGTATGCTTAGTTTCAACCACTTTGGCAACATATATTCCCTAAAACACTTAAGGGTAAATATTCAGAGAACTGTACAAGGTTTAGCTACGCAACTCTTAATAACATTAATGGGAGCCACACAGATAAATCCCCAAAGCATCATACTAAATATTTAGCCCTGAAGCAAAACCAGGCTTTTGTTTCTCTCTCTCTCTTTCTCTCTCATATACAGTATATATAAAACTCATCAGTAAATCATTTCTGATCTTGGCTGAACCAGAAAATATTTTTCCATTTCCTTAGGACAATATTTTCCTTTGAAATTCATTACATTTGACTTAATGATTCTGTACAAGTACCTACTGTATACTCACCCTTGATTATTGAAATGGCATGCTTTTAAGATTATTTTCAAGTTTATTGGATCGTTTCGCACTAATGAACCAGTACAGATATTGCACATAGACGCACTGCAAAGCGATCATTGTCAATGACAAGCCCATATTCATTGGACCTGCTGTAGCATATTTTGTACTAATAAAACCTTCAGCCCTTTAAAGCCCGTGACGTATTCCAGAGATACAAATTAATTAAAAAAATATAAACTTTCAAAATAAATCAATTATTAATTCATTTCTTCAACAAATGTCAGTTTAGAATTTCATTACCCTATTATATTGTTATGACGCTCATGCTTTTGTTCTTTTTTTAACCTCGTAATGCTAGAGGCCCCTGTATTCCAAAAATAGAAAATGACCACGGTTGGAGAGTAAGCAAAACTAGATATCTATATCAGCCTGAGAAAAGGCAAAGATACTGAGACAAATGCAGAAAGATCTAAGTGAAATGAGACACTGGACAGATTGAAAAGCTCAGACAGCTGACTAGCAAACTAGAGAAAAGTAACATGGCATACTCCTCAGATCCCCTCACTTAGTTACATATTTAGATAATGTGGGACTGAAATTCAACCATCTGTCAAAAGATTTTTATGGTTCTAAGTTATGAAAAAATTGATTGAAATGGTAGAGAAGAAAACATTCTTTGTGCTTTCTTTCAGATGCCAGCGTTGGTAGTTTTCTGACATTATTCACAACGCAATTGCATATCCCGTTGTGCATGCGCATGTATGCATGTGTGCATGCAACTGTTATGTTAAATGCCAACTTGAGTTAACCTAGTGAATGTTCTGGTTGAAAATTGTTTGTAATCATAATGCCCAAAGACTTGAGACCCTCTTAACCTGTTAATTTGCTTTTAATATTGGCAAGCATCTTCACCCATAGGCAAAGCACCAGGATCTAAATTGTGCTCTTTGTGCAGCTAAAACTCAAAGAATAGTTACATGCTCGCACTAATTGTTATTCCTTTGTTGATTTCAGCTATTTATTATTGTGGTATACTTGTCAGTCCCATATTACTTGGTATGGATCTTTATTGAAACTTTTCAGAGATACGCAGTTGGAACTGGACAAAAATTTTCAGACAAATAGTTTATCCACCGAAAAAAGCACTTTTGTGTTGACCAAAACTATTCGCGAATTCATGTCAAGGTCAAACAGTTTCAACTGAATTGAAAAAGTCAAAACAATTTGGTAATGTCGAAATGAAACATTTTGGTTTTAATTCAAAAAATTTCATTTAGATTTTTCACGCATTTTGACAATAGCAAAAAGAGCTGGAGGAAGAGGTGAAGGTGATGCCTCCCTTATCAACTTTAGCACAGTGGTTAGCACACCCATCTGGGATGTAGGAGAGCTGGATTCAATTCCCCCTCCTCTTCTTGAAGCTATTTTACTTGCTATAAATAAATTAGATAGAACTGAGATGTGAGCTCTGGTTTCCATATCACAGGTGAGTGTCCGAACTACCAGGCTGCAGAGTTACTCTCATTCTTGTTCTCTGGCCCAAAGACTATCCATTGTCATTCATAGTGGCAGGTCATACTCATTCATGATGCCAGTGAATAGTCATTGGGCCAAGTTCAAATCCCTGTTCACAATGACTATTTAATTATATATAAAAAGTGGAACAGCTTCAAGAGGAGAGATTGAGAAAGCCTCATACCAGAATATCTCACAGCCCAGTGGCTAGGGCAACCTTCTGAAATGTGAGAAGCCAAAATTCAAATTCTTTCTCCATACTAGGCAGAGGGGAGACTTTAATCTGGGTCTTCCACATCCTCACTTAGCACCCTGGTGAAGTCAACAGAACTTTTCTAAAATGGACTTTTGCTGCATTTCAGTGAATCCTGTCCAAAGCAAGAGTGTGGATTTAAAGGGGAGTTCAGAATAAAAAAAGGTTTCCTAAAAGGCATAGTTTGAAAGTAGACTCAGAAAGCAGTAACAACAAGCCAAGTCTTCTGCACTACTTTTTGAACGTCACACCTTTTTAAAATTAAATTATAAAAATAGATTAATCAGAGTTGTGTCCTAGGTTCTTATTTACCGCAACTCTTTTAACAGGTTATCATCCTGACAATGTAATTTACATAACATTTTCTTGAGTTGCAAGCAAGTGTAGGTCAGCTTTGTAAAGATGTGTGTACACAGAGTGAATACTAATACTATAGTGACCCTGTAGCAATTGTTAATGTTAAGGGCGAATAGCCATTCTATGTGAAACTCTTTATCTATCAAAACATTCTAAAAAAATTCTTTGTACTCCAATCTTTTTCAGAATTATTTTTGTTTGTATTACGGTTGTACTTAGAGCTCCAACCAAGATCAGGGTCTTATTGTGTTAGGCACTCTACAAACCAGTATCGCTTGATATGGTGTAAATCAGGGTTGGGCAAACTTTTTGGCCCGAGGGCTACATCTGGGAATAGAAATTGTGTGATGGGCCATGAATGCTCAGAAAATTGGGGTTGGGGTATGGGAGGGGGTGTGGACTCTGGTTGGGGGTGTGGGCTCCTGGGTGGGGCCAGAAATGAGGTGTTCAGGGTGCGGGAGGGGGCTCAGGGCTGGGGCGGGGGAGTGGGGTGAGGGTTCCGGCTGGGGATGCAGGCTCTTGGGTGGGGTTGGGGATGAGGGGTTTGGAGTGCAGGAGGGTGCTCCAGGCTGGGATCGAGGGGTTCAGAGGGCAGGAGAGGGATCAGGGCTGGGGCAGGGGGTTGGGGCATGGGGAGAGGCTCAGGGGTGCAGGCTCCAGGCAGCGCTTACGTCAAGCGGCTCCCGGAAGCAGCGGCATGTCCCTTCTCTGGCTCCTATGCAGAGGCACAGCCAGGCGGCTCTGCACGCTGCCCCATCTGCAGGCACCGCCCCTGCAGCTCCCATTGGGGAGCCAGAGGGGGGCCATGCTGCTGCTTCCTGGAGCTGCGTGGAGCAGCCCCCAACCCTGCTCCCCAGCTGGCGCGCCAGAGGGGGACTATTCCATGGCTTCTGGGAGCCACGTAGAGCGGCCCCCAACCCTGCGGCCCGGCTGGAGTGCCGGAGTGGGGCAAGCCCCAGACCCTGCTCCCCAGTGGGAGCTCAAGGGCTGGATTAAAACGACTAGCAGGCCAAATCCGGATCACGGGTCATAGTTTGCCCACCCTTGGTGTAAATGGTAAGGTGAACAACCCAAATGCAGATAAATAATTTGTCACTATTCCTCTCAAATAAGCAGAATTTCTTGTTCTTAAAATCAAAGTTAGTCTTGTAAAATATTATTTTACTAGACTCAAGCAATTAGTAGAAAATAATAAATTTGACAAATTCAGGTTCTTATTCTTGTTTACAAGTTGTCCTGAAACAGATTATGATTTTCTCAAAATTATTTTAAATGACCTGGTTAAATAATTTCTATAATTAATGCTTTGTCTATAGTTCATTCATGCCCCATTAGCTATGAGCATTTCATAGCAACATTTCAAATTTGGATTTTGCTGATTGGACACAAAGGTCACATTGTGCTCTTGATTGGATGAGCCCAGCTCTTAGCATCAGGTGTCTGGTGACAATACCCATATTTAGATGTTTCAATATTAACTTTCTGCAAATAAAATTCATACATTTGGATTCATTTTCACACTTCCAAACTTTTTGAAGTTTGTGGATTCCTCGTGCACATCCCTTGAACTTGTTGGAAGCAAATCAATATGAATCCTAGACAACTAAGTTGAAATAATCACATTAGGACTCTAATTATAATTTCACTAATAGCATAAATGCTGGAAATGCAAATATATTGTTGGGTTTCTCTTACTCTCTTTTGGCCATAACTGTTTTGCAGTTCTGGGTAGAGTGCATTCCCATCAATTTTCCTTATCTTGGGGTAAATTTTTGTCATTCCATTGCTGTTCCCTTCCTCCTGAGTTGTTTTACCCTGTGGCTTTACCCTGCTCCTCACAGCAAGGTCCATGTCTTATTTTGTATCAGTAAAACCAACCAATGGGGATTTTCCTATTGACTACCTCAGGAGTTGAATCAGATCCTATAGAAATAAATAAATAATAATACCTATTGCCTATTAGAATAGCCTGTGAAAATTAAAAAAAAAAAGTAACTACTGTACCCATATCATGCTTTTAAAATATTGGTTACCAAAATGTGCAAAGTAGAACAGGATAAATCAGTATTACACAAAATTAGGAGACTTCAAATGTGCAGCACATGTGTAAGAGACTCACAGAAAGGCACTAAAATGGTAATATCTCGCTCCCATAATTGTTGCTGTCTGTTGGTTAGCTGATGTTTGGAAACATAGCCCAATGCCTAGAATTTGCAAGCTTTTCCTTTCAAGCAAGAAATCATTGCTTGAATCTTAATCCTAATTGGTTCTGTTAATGTAGACAAAGCTGCTGATAATTATGCTCTCAGTAATGCTCAGTGTAATGTGGGTTAATTTTTCTGCCCACCAGTTTTTTTCAGAAAAAAATATGCTTGTCAGGGAGGGGGAAGAGGAAAAATGGTATGCAAATTGTGACTCAAGGACCTTGCTACTCTGCATTACATTTATAAGTAATAGGTTTATAGGCACACATAATAAGCATGTAAATATTGCCACTTCAATTTAGCAAGCCCTCAATTCAGTTGGGAAGAGCTAAGAGCTAATCTGTTGCGCCTTTTTTTTTTTTTTTTTTTTTTAAGTAAGACCTCTTCTGTTGTATGTTATCAGAGACTATCTGGAAAACAATTCTTGTTTTTCATTGAGCTTCCTCTGTAGATGCTTAATAGGCTACTCCGAGTAGGAAGGCATCAAACTGAGAAGTCTCACCTGTCTCTTGCAGGTAGTTCCAAATCACTGACAATCTTTTGATTGCCTAAAGCTGCTCTTTATAAATCTGTAACAAAGCAGAACAAGATATTTAAAAGACTATCAGACAACTGAAGTATTTAGTTCAAAAACTAGCATTTTCTAAGGTGTGAATACATTGATCAGCTATGCAATTTAATGAATCTGCCATCTTGCATCAGCACTATTCTCTAAATTAAGTCATATTCAGTATAAAAGCCTTATTGTTATTCAGAACACTTCTCAGCTACAGCTGTAGGATTTGATTAAATCAATATGTGCCTACAGGAACAGCTTGTTGAGGGAAAGGAATGTGAAGATGCAATACAACACAAGGTGCAGGAGGAAGACAATGCCAGGCTAAATTCCACTAATAAAGTCAGAATATGCATTACATTCTTATTTAGAGTAATTTTTTATGATATTTACTCTCTATTATTCCAAAGTTTTCTTCAGGATTATAAAAATTGTTAAACTACAAAAATGGAAGTAGAAGCTAGTTTGAAGTTTATGTGCATACACACCATTCAACTCTTTTTCTAGCTGTGTTTGCTCACTGCATATTAAAACATGTGGTGATGTCTAAATAAAACAATGAGATTCTAAATGTATATGATTGATTCTTAAATAAACTTTGGGCCAGCATTCATTTATGGGAGTAAGGAGTTCATAATCTGGCTTCTTGATATTTCCAGAGGCATAATGGAGGACACAAAGAGAAGACAATGAGGTTGAACAGGGCAATTAAGGCACTAATTTGGCCTGCAGGAGACTCATTACAATTTATGACTCATGTGATCGAAAGAACCCAGCTTAACTCTCAGAATTCAGGTTGAGTTTTCAGGGCTGGCAGCTAACAATAGATCCCCATAATATATTCTTATGGCATCCCTATTCAGAATAGATCTGAACTGAATCTGTAATGTTGTAATGGATGAGTAGTGTAATTAAATAACAATGGTCATGGTTATCTTTGATAAATATTTCTGATACCTGAAGTATCATAAAATCATAGAAGATTAGGGTTGGAAGAGACCTCAGGAGGTCATCTAGTCCAGCTCCCTGCTCAAAGCAGGACCAAACCCAACTAAATCATCCCAGCCAGTGCTTTGTCAAGCCAGACCTTAAAAACCTCTAAGGATGGAGATTCCACAACCTCCCTAGGTAACCCATTCCAGTGCTTCACCACCCTCCTAGTAAAATAGCTTTTCCTAATATCCGACCTAGACCTCCCCCATTACAACTTGAGACCACTGCTCCTTGTTCTGTCATCTGCCACCACTGAGAATAGCCTAGCTCCCTCCTCTTTGGAACCCCCTTAAGGTAGTTGAAGGCTGCTATCAAATCCCCGTTCACTCTTCTCTTCTGCAGACTAAATAAGCCCAGTTCCCTCAGCCTCTCCTCAGAAGTCATGTGCTCCAGCCCCCTAATCATTTTCGTTGCCCTCTGCTGGACTCTCTCCAATTTGTCCACATCCTTTCTGTAGCGGGGGGGCCTAAAACTGGATGCAATCCTCCAGATGTGGCCTCACCAGTGCCAAATAGAGGGGAATAATCACTTCCCTCGATCTGCTGGCAATGCTTCTACTAATGCAGCCCAATATGCCGTTAGCCTTCTTGGCAACAAAAGCACACTGCTGACTCATATCCAGCTTCTCGTCCACTGTAAACCCCAGGTCCTTTTCTGCGGGACTGCTGCTTAGTCAGTCCCCAGTCTGTAGCGGTGCATGGGATTCTTCCGTCCTAAGTGCAGGACTCTGCACTTGTCCTTGTTGAACCTCATCAGATTTCTTTTGTCCCAATCCTCCAATTTGTCTAGGTCACTCTGGACCCTATCTAGGCCCTCCAGCATATCTACCTCTCCCCCCCAGTTTAGTGTCATCTGCGAACTTGCTGAGGGTGCAATCCTTCCCACCATCCAGATCATTAACGAAGATGTTGAACTAAACTGTCCCCAGGACCAACCCCTGGGGCACGCGGCTTGATACTGGCTGCCAACTAGACATCGAGACATTGATCAGTACCTGTTGATCCCGATGATCTATCCTGCTTTCCATCCACTTTATAGTCCATTCATCCAATCCATACTTTTTTAACTTGCTGGCAAGAATACTGTGGGAGACCATATCAAAAGCTTTGGTAAAGTCAAGGTATAGCACGTCCACCACTTTCCCCATATCCACAGAGCCAATTATCTCATCATAGAAGGCAGTCAGGTTGGTCAGGCATGACTTGCCCTTGGTGACATAGGCACTGACTTCTAGTGGTGCTGGTGGGTGATCCAGCCCCGGAGCACCCACAGAGTCGGTGCCTATGCTTGGTGAATCCATGTTGACTGTTCCTGATCACCTTCCTTTCCTCCAAGTCCTTCAAAATGGATTCCTTGAGGACCTGCTCCATGATTTTTCTGGGAAGTGAGATGAGACTGACCGGTCTGTAGTTCTCCAGATTCTCCTTCTTCCCTTTTTTAAAGATGGGCACTATATTTACCTTTTTCCAATTGTCCAGGACCTTCCCTGATTGCCATGAGTTTTCAAAGATAATGGCCAATGGCTCCACAATCACATCAGCCAACTCCCTCAGCACACTTGGATGCATTAGTTCCGGCCCTATGGACTTGTGCATGTCCAGCTTTTCTAAATAGTCCTTAACCTGTTGTTACACCACTGAGGGCTGCTTACCTCCTCCCCATACTATGCTGCCCAGTGCAGCAGTCTGGGAGCTGACCTTGTCTGTGAAGACCAAGGCAAAAAAAGCATTGAGTACTTCAGCTTTTTCTACATCATTTGTCACTAGGTTGCTTCCCCCATTCCGTAAGGGTCCCGTACTTTCCCTGACCTTCTTCTTGTTGCTAACATACCTGTAGAAAGAAAGTTAGTTGGGAATTTAAGATTTTACTAACAATGAGTTTTGTTCTATTTTGTATTTTCATTAGAATCTCTGTATTCAAAGTGCATATGTGGGGTTTTGTTCGTTTGTTTTTCTCTATTTTCACATTCTTTTTTCATGAGATACAAGTATTTGAATTTTAATCTCCAATAAATTTGGTTAAAAGTAGTTTGCAGCACTTTGACCACTTCTCTCTTCCACACTTTGAGTGGCTATCTATTCTAGCCTACTAGAAAGTAAGGCTTTCATGGTCATTACACTTTTCTCAGAAGTCTAAAGGAGATCAAGCTACCTAGAAGCATGGATCTACCTTTTCATGTATGGCTAGTAGTTATTTGGCAAATTGTTTCACCGCAGAGAGGGCTGCAATTGAAAAAAAAATAAGAAAAGAGTTGTTCAAAGTACAAACTGATATCAGTGTAACTTGGATACTATCCAACAGTATTTGTTGGGTACATGTTTGGAGGCTCCAAGAGCCAATGTAATTCTGAGATAATGAGAATTAATGGATTGGCTGTATCTTATGATCAGGATGAGGTTGCTGAAGGCACAGAATGAAGTTATGAGAAAAAGTTATCCATGGCTATCAGTTTCACTGTTCAAAGGGACTCTTGCCAGTTGGCCATTGCCTAGGCTCACTACGATTTATGTTTGATCTTAGGAAAATAAAAGTGTAGATAAGACACCAGAAGATATGAGATTTAGGGAAAATAGTGGAACTGAAATAAAATTATTCGGTGAAGCTGCTTGCATGATTTTCAGTGTCATGCATTGATTTAAAAATCAGTTTAATGGGCAATAATATACACACATTTTGACATCTTCTGGAGACATGAACTGTTAAAGCTGTGCTTCCCTAATTATTATTTTTTCCTGTTTCTCCAGTTATAGACCCAGCATCTTCATTGTAGAAATATCCAAGGGAGAGTGTCCGGGAGAATGAAAACAAGGCCCAGTGCCACCATGTTGGGTCTGGGGAACCTAGTCTGCTGTCTCTCCTCCCAACTTCCTAGCAGAGCAGTTCAAATGCACAAACCACAAAAAACACCCACCTTTTCTTTCACAACCCTTTTAAAAAAAAAACACTTACCTATTCTACCCAGAACATTTTATTTTAGAGTGTTATGTATTAAATAAACATCATTAATGAAGTTCTGGACGGACCACTTCCAGGTGTGTTAGTGTCACAAAGGATCATGGAAACTGAGTTTGGTCTTGCATTTATAAAGCATTATATCCATTGTTTCAAATCATTATTTATTTTCCACTTCTATGTATAGGTAAAGTGCAAAGTCTGAAGCCAAAAAATTAAAACAAAAAAAAAATAGATTGGAATATAAAGATAAAATATTAATTTAAAAAATTAAACCTTGAGCAATTTTACTGTTACTACACTCTGCAAATGCAGTGATTGTGGAAATTGGAAACACTTTCCCCAAACTTGCCTACTACCCTAACTCTTAATATTAATAATCATTTTCTTCATCATAATCATTTAATTACTAGAGTCACTACAACAACAAATAGGGGCATTAGTTTGTCCATAATAGCTATCATAATTAATGCATCAAGATTACTGTCTGTCAAGTCTATTACACAGCAGTGAAACCTGCAGCAATCTTAGGACATCATTTGCAAGAGAACAACAGCAGTTTAGGGAAAGGATTTTAATTGCTTCCTGATTATGTTGCAGTGGCTACTTCTAAAATATATTAAATCCATGTTAGGAGACTTATACATTTACCCCATCAGCTAAAGTTAATAAGTACTTGGCAACAGTTCCAAGCTGATAATGTTCTACAACCCCAGCTGACATACAAGGGCATTGTAATGTATTATCACTCTACATTTTACACATTAGAATAGTTGCACAACAGAGAAATAGTCTTTTTTATAAACCATGATATTGGTATTAATATCATTGGAATATTTTGTCATTGTATAGGCTCTATGACCCAAATCCTCAAAGCTATTTAGGATAACTATTGATTTCAATGGGAGGTCAGTGCCTAAATATCTTTGAGGATGTGGGCCTATTAGACTTGATGGCCCAGATTCTGACCTCAGTCATACCAACAGCAATCCAAGGTAACTCCACTGACCGTAGCATCAGTTTAGCTGTATATTTCAACCAGCTTAACTGAGAACAGAATCTAGACCTGTAAAACATAAAACTATGGAGCACAATAAAGATTTCAAGTCATTCCAATAATCTGTTGTGTTGTGTAATGCCAGTTGGTTTCAAGACACAAAATGAAATATAGGAAATTCCTCCTCTTTCACTGTCAGAAATATTGTCTAACAAATACATATGTATAGATTTGATACATTTATTAATTTTTTTTCTTATAAACATTCTCTGTGTCTTACAACACTACATACATTCCTTTTCATACAGCACCTAACATAATGGGATCCTAGTCCAGGACTAAGGCTTCTAAGTAATACAGTAATATGAATAATAAAATAATTACTAATATAACTCCTATGGGTGTAGTGAGGTAAAATTTGCTCAGTCAAAATTTCTCTTCAACTATCCTCTGGGTTGTCTGATAGGAGATTGTATTTATTTATTTCAGTTGAAATAATAACTAAAAAGAGACCTATCCAAGGCTCCAGAAACCCTACCACAACATTAACAATGCAATTAAATCCCAGCAGCATTAAAGTGGTCCATTCGACTGGAACTCCACCAGCCAGCTATGTACAAATCACCTTTCTGACCCTTCATCATTAAGAGGGAAATCACAAACCTGGTCGAACTCCCTCTGGTCAGGCACTCACCAAGCTACTGTGTTTGCATCTCAACAGTGGATCCCTGTGGCAGGCTGCAGGCACTGCCTCTTTCTGTGGCTCCTAGGCTCACTCCATGGGCATAGTAGGTGGGGGAGGAATAGCTCAGTGGTTTTGAGGGTTGTGAGTTCAATCCTTGAGGGGGCCACTTAGGGATCTGGGGCAAAAATCTGTCTGGGGATTGGTCCTGCTTTGAGCAGGGGGTTGGACTAGATGACCTCCTGAGGTCCCTTCCAACCTTGATATTCTATGATTCTATGATAGATTCAATCTGGTACCCCTTCTCAGAAGTTCTGCTGCCCTTGGCCCCAAGACTAGTGCTGAATCCCCAGTAGCTTAGGTAAACCTCCTCAGAGCTCCACCCTTGTGGGTTCTCTGGTTTACAGATTGACCTTTCAGGGACTCATGATAGTTGAAGAAAATAAGACAGACTTTGCAAAAGTATGTCTAAACATATTTCTCTCTTTACTTTATACTGCAAGTCAGGGACCATCTTTTTATTGTGTTTGTACTGCACCTAACACAATGTGGTCCCAGTCTACGACTAAGGCCCTTAGGCACTATGATAATACAAATAATAAATAATAAAACAGCACAAGAGAGATACAGATCCATGCAAACTAAGAAACAATTGTATACAATTCCCTAGCTCAGGTTCCTCACCATGCTTTCTTTAGGATTTGGTCAGTGCTTTCAAGGGTTTCCAGGTCCTCTCTCCTGACCTTGCTTCTCCCAGCTCAGTATCTTCTGTCTGTTCTGGTCAGTGAGAGAGCTGCTCAGAGAAAACCTTGTCTTTTTATAACTTCCAGTCCCTTCTGTTATGTGACTCTCCTGGTTAGTGTCAAAGACCCACCTTGTGATAAAAGTCCCCTGTCAGGTGGTGTGTTGGTTGCCACCAACATGGATCCAGACTTGAAAAGCTGGTTTGACTTAGATTGCAGCCATCCCATTGTTCTGTCAGAACAAGGCTTATTCCATTGCTGATGATCCTTAATGACTGTCCAACTAAGAGGCAGACACATAGGCACCAGTTCTCCTCTTCTCTCTCTCTACAAGAAGTGCGATGCAAGAATATTGTAAAGACCATCATACGGGCATAAGCATACAAAGAGGTCACAATAGCAAACAGAATTCATAAATTGTACATGGACAGATTTGTCTATGGCTGTCATATCAAGTATATCCTCCAATATGCTTTCTCCAAAAACACTGTCAAAAAGATGGCAGCTTTAGAATCTGTTCTGATCCATTCATTGAGTAAGTCTACCTAAAGCTATTCATGAATTTGACATAAAGTCATCTAATAGTTCTAGCCCCTTTTTTTTTTTTTTTTTCTTAGCTACCATTCAAAAAGTGGAGGTGCCTCCCTCATGACCTTTAGCCCAGTGGGGAGTGCATGCTTTAACTCTCCCTCTGCAGGTTGTAGAGCAGAGATGTGCACTTGTGTCTCCTATATTGCAGAAACATGCCCCAGCCACTAGGCTATAGAAACTTCTGATATGGGGCTTTCTCAGTCTCTCCCCTATTGAAGCTGTTCCACGAGGATGAGACAGTAAACAGAGGCAAAGCAACTTGGAAGAGCCAGGACTAGAACCCATATCACGTAACTGCTAGATCAGTGTCCTAAGCACTAGACCATTTTCCCTCCCTTAAATATAAATTAATATACTCCAGTCCAACAAAAAAGAAAACAGAACATTTGACCTACCATTCTCAAGTTTCTTAAAAAGAATTAGGCATCACAGCTCAGCACAAGGAAAGTGTCAATTGTTATATCCCATCTAGAAATATCATTACCAATATTATTTAAAGGCTTTATCTTAAAATCCTTCTATATTCAGAACTCCCATTGAAGTAACTAGTTGCTTTAAACATACTGACTGGACATAATCATTTAGGACCTGCTACATTAAAGCACCTAAGCATGTGCTTAAAGTTAAAGCATGTTCTTAATTGTTTCATTAAATTGAGACCTTAGTCTCTTACTTTGAATCATAACTCTCTGTACGACCATTAGAAAAGGATACTTCACAACATGCTATTCTCAGATTAAATAATGTGCACTTGGTGCACTTGCACAGGTGCCCCTTCTCAGGAGAGCCCCTGACCACCAGAAAAAAAAACTAAAACTGAGTGGCGGTGCTGCTCTGTGCACTAGATCACAATGCCATTCATTCAGATTTGGCCCAACCATCCTTCTGTGAGGATGGAGGGTTGGCTGGGCCAAACCTGAGCAGAGCAGAGCCATGTGAGTGCATGGCAGGTGATGGGAGTGATCAGGTCATGGTGGCCAGAAGTGGGAGGAGCCACCCTCATTCAGGATGGGAGCAAAGCACTAAACTGGGAGGGGGGTGCACTGGTGAATGGCCAGGAAGGTCCCAGAGGCAGTGGATGAAGGGGCAGGGGAGTTGTTGGTGGGCTACAGGGTGAGTGGGGAGTGTTGGGGGCCTGTGGGGCGAGGGGTTGAGGGCCAGGATGTTGATGGTGAGTGGGGTATGTTGGGGGTGAGGTACTGGGGGTTGCAGTGAGCAGGATATATGTCAGGGCTGCTGGGATATGTGTGAGGACTGTCCGGTGGAAGGTTGTTGCCACAGTTGCGAACTTTCACACGGTAAATAAGCACCCTGACTTTCACAAAAAGCCAAAAATCAAGCTAATCCCATTTCAAAACAAGGCCAAAACAAGCCAATCCCTAAGAACCCCAACACTCTATGTGACTAGATCCCCCTAACTCCCCCCCCCCCCCCCC